>NC_060237.1:22816272-23474677 GCF_021155775.2 Neodiprion pinetum
CCAGCGGAACGCTGTGATCGGGGCGATCAGCATCACCGGTTGACTGGAATATTGGGATGTTGTGTATGATTCGGATAGATTGCAAGTGAAATTACATACACGGTCAGTTGGACGGACAGCGAATCTATCGATATACCGAAACATCCGTATGAGGAGAGGAAACGTGTGAGTGGATATCGTGATATGTTTCTTTTTTAAATATAGAGAATTTCTCAGAAAGAGAAACTGGAAGAGAGAGAAGAAGGCGACGGAAAAATAAAATGAAGGGTAGTAAAACAGGTATATGGAATAGCTGGATGACAGTGCAAATATGCATTCAGTTATTCGCATGAATTCCTTGTCAAATATTCCGTGAAATGTCCTACGAAGTATTTTCTTACGGGTGGGTGTTAAGCCACTTGAATTTCCTCGAGCCAAAATTTTGCGAAAATACGCTATTGCAGGAAAGAAAAATGAAATTTTTACAACGAACGTTACGGTATATATATTCTCTAACAGTTCGAAATATCGCGAACACTTAAAAAATCCTCTCACACATCTGTGCCGAAAATTGCGAGGTGAAATTTCAACAGTTTTTACCCTCCCGAGCTGGAAATTGGTTACGGATAATCAAATTGCAATTTTTAATTGAGTTTGTTATCGATTTTCAAGTCAAGCAAATTGCGTGTAGTTACGTAAGCCCGCGGATAATTTCATCCGATTCCACTGCATTTCGAACTATGCGTTTGTTTGGATACATGATGGTCGGCTGTACAGGAAACTGGGTAAATGCGTTTCAAATTCGTTCATAACCCTGCGGGCATATACGCTTCGTAATTACCCAACCGGCGTTCGGCAAAACGAATCTAGCTTTCGCAGCCCTCTATTTTTCCAAGGGATAAACGAACGATGTGAAAATTTTCCTGTACATGTACAGATTCCATTGTAATTTTCATTGTGAATTCAAGATCTCGTGTAAAATTCCAAAGGTCTAGGACAATCAACCGCATAGATGCTGGTCAAGCCTTTCTAACCGCGAAGCGGCTGGTTTAATCTCGATATCCTGCACTGCAGCAATTGGCAAATTATACGAAATCGGCGGCTTTAGTCGGTAAAAAAAGTCCGGTTTAATTCAGAGCCGGTCACCCTCTCAACCGGCGTTCGTTATCCGTTTTTTACCTTTTAAAACCGAGATTAAACGAGGGACGCGCTTTTTACCAGATGAGTTCGTGTCCCGCGTCCTGTTTGGCCGAGCAGCGGAAACTCAAGTTGGAGAACGTCTGCATAAGCCGTGTATCGGGGAGACTCGAGTAGTGCAAGTCGTGGTTGAGTCAGCCGCATCTCGAGCGGCTTTTCAGGAACAGGAGGAGAGGAGGTCGTCGATGCGATCCTGCCGCTCCGCGCTCACTCAATTTCTCTCTTTTTCCTTCTGGTCTAATCCATTTGCAGAGGGAGAAAAAGGACTCGCTCGCGCGTGTATTTTCCGTCGACAAATAATACCGCGTGTATGTGCATATACGTAAATATATACGTATATACGTACACACATGTAGATGCGACTAAATATGAAACTCTCCTCCAGCTTTACGATTGGAATATTGTTTGCTTTATTTTTCAGCGACGAAACGCGGAGGGAATCACTGCGAATGTAGTATTCATAGCAAACACACAAAGTTGCATGGACGTGGAACGGGAAACGGCAATCGATTAGTCTCCGCAGTTTCGAATTGTAATGTTACAAAAGGCCAAACTACAGTTCGACCCTCTCTCCAATCGCATCTCGAGGAGAGCAACGTGCAACAAAGATGTTTTCTTACGATGCACAGACTGCAGTTCACTTTTATTGTCACCGATGTAGGCATGTACGTATGTATGTAACTATCATGCATATAACATGCGTACATACATACCGTTCTGCAGGAGATCGCGCTATTTTACATATACACCGTACAAACTTTACGTTGAAATAAAACTTCTACGTGCGGTGCACTTGACTAAATACATATATTCCCCTAACCGTACAAACTTACAGACGGCTGAACGGATAGTGTAACGAGTATTGTCTTTCCTACTTTCTACGAGTTTGAACCACCAAGAACTCCCGCGTTTTCTTTATTAAATGTAATTTTTGGTCGATCCGTAACATAAAATTCTTAGCTGCACATACGGATCCCTTAAAATGCATGAACCTCTATTAAAAAACGACCATTCTTTCAGAGTCACGTCGAGTTCCGGCCTTTCTTTTCGGATTCGCATGGTTGTACAATTATTTACTTCTTAAATGCGGATAGTTTCTACTGCATAACATATACTTAATGTTGATGGCAGTGAGGCAGACTTACGGACTCCACAAAATTCAGGAGACGCCGTAATGTGTTTTTGTCAGACTGTCTGAGCCCCACCGATCCGAGAGTTTCGGACACTAATAAGCCTCCGTATTATTTCCGGACCGGATCTTAGCAGCATCCTTTCTACTCTCGGATACCAAAGAGGGGAAATAAGACCTAAAAAGTGCCAGCGGGAGATCTGTTTGAATAAAATTCCCTTCGAGGAATCACGCCGGTTGGTTTACTTTACGGAAAGTCTGTTTCAGTCATGTCTGCTCGTTTACCTGGGCAGAGAATAACTGCAATCAGAAAAAAAGGATAACAAAGCAATAAATGTCCGAGACTCGGATGATTTTCTCTGTATTTGATTTGGTCGCAATTTTTCCTGCGCACGATTCAATTACCAGGTCAAGTAAGTCCACTAATAAACTCAATTGAAAGCTGTAAGATGTACAATTTTGGAATAAAATTGTTGGCGAAAACTTAAAAGACGGTTAGCGAATTTATTTAAACTCACTGCCAAGGAAACATCGACTACCATCGATTGTACTTGCATTTCGTTAGTTCACATCGAGTTCCGAGCATAGAACAACTTGCACGACTCTGAGCAAAGTGTAGCTCTGAACCGGCCTCATTTTATAAAACCTTATCTTGAGGATACTTTCTCCGAGTGCTTTTGTAGACATGGCATCAAAAGGAGGGCTGAAAAGAAGAAAAAGACCCAGTTGAGAGCGAAGAGTGACGAACAAATCAGCGAGGTACATTAACAACGAGACGTCTTGATTTCTCACCGGTGTTTATTCTCGTATTTTAATAAAGTCTAGATTCGATGGATTTCAGATCCCAGACGTGTCAAGCCTTACTTTTAATATCTTTAGACCACAACTGCCTTTATGAAAGAGATTTTGAAACCGACGAGTAGCGAAGTGGATTTAAATTTATTATAACCAAGTGTTGGTAAAAGTTTGTAAAGTGTTTTAGGTAAAATGAGAGAGGCTGGAATTCAGTAAGCACGTTTTTCGCGAGGCAATTTATTTCTCTTGACAATATCTGGAATCTTTCTTATCTGAACGGATGTTAAATTTAATCTTCCGTAACGCGATAGGAAAAAGATCAACTCGTTCGTGAGAGTAACTTGGATATCTGAGGAAACTGTTGAGCTTTTATACTCGGTAGTGGACCTTTCTCACCCTGTTGTCGCAAAATCCACCATTAGATCCCAAGCTCCTGTCGTTGGGTACGTGACAACAACTCTGCGAATAATTAATCACCGACAATTCCGGCTCAAAGAAACTCTTCGAGCTTCTCGTTTGATTGAAAAAAAGTTGAAGACGTATTTGAAAAAGTCGCAAGCTCGTGCAAATAACATTATACGCTTGGCCGGCTTGCGGAACTGCGCGGAGAGGTGAAAAACGGGTCGAAGAAGTTACCCAAAGCCAAAAATTTTTACTCGCGAAGACAGGTTACACAATTGAGCGGATAACCGGAGCCAATGAGGCGTTAGTTACGCGGAAAATGTCCAATCCCTTTGCGTCATCGATAAGGAGGCCTTATGCCTCTTTCAAGCGATAGTCCGCTGCATAAGTCACACCCCAGAAACCCGAATCGACATCCTCTTCGCACCCGTTGGATATCCACCGCAGCTCCTTTTGCTTTGCCTATTCGAACCTCCGCTGGCGGTGCAGAACGCACGAAATGACTCCTCCTTTCTTCACACGCCATGATCTCGGATTAGCATTAACCTAGAAAAAGGTAAAGTTGGTATAAAAGGAACCGTGGACGTGGCCGTCGTAAAACTGAAAGCTGTTGACGCGCCAAAATACCGCGAAAACCTATGAAAAACGGTGCAAACGTTTAACAATCGAATTTCTCAACGTGAGGCGCGCTGTCGACTGAAAATCTCAAGCCGTTGCCCGACCCTATACGAAGATTCAATCTTGGGTTTGATTTCGACCTTATTTCTGACTTGAAACACCAGGTCTTGAGGTGAGTGAACGAAACAGCTGGAACAGCCAAAAAATGAAAAATACACAGTTTGAAAAAAAAGTTTATAAATCTGGCAGGTGAAGTGACTCAAAGAGGGCAGATGCTTTGTATGTTTGATTCCGTTATTCCAAGTGTAAGGCACCTTATTATACGTGTGGCGCAGCCGGAGCTATTTTCCCCAGAAACAAGTGCAGGGAACAGGAGAAAATATTGGCAATTCATCTCTTCGAGGGAAAACTTATGCGGAACTCCGAAGGCAATCAAAAATACGGAGCAATTTCTGCTAGAACTCGAGAGTTCACCCGTCTACCTTTATTTCTCTCTCTCTCTCTCTCTCTAGCTCCCTTTCTCTTTTCCTAGTTCTTTTTCTTTTCACTTTTTTTACCGACCAACTTTCGGCTTATACGTTATTTTTTTTTAACGTTTTCCCCGGTTCGATTTTCAAAGAGTCAAACTGCGTTTGGAGAAAAAAGATGGAAACAACATCCATGTATTAATGAAAGTACTAGACACAAAGTTCAACGACCCGAACCGTCCCGAGCACACATCCGCAGGATCAAAACATCATTGTTTATCGAGGATGTAGAGGGGCGGCAGTGGTTCGTGAGAACGGGTTAATTGTCACCCGATGACTACGGCCATTACCCTCGTCGACGGTCGTTATCCTTCGGCAACATCCGGCATCTCCCGATCAATTAACTCGAGCTGCAAGACATGAAATGGCTGGTAACAGGCGCTTCATGGCTTGTTATAAGACCCGCAGAAAAGACGAGGCTTCAAGTAGCAGGAATAAACGGTACATTCAGCCCCGGAAAGAAGCCGCAGCTCAAGAGCTGTAGGGAAATCTAAAAGGCGAGAAGATTGTTTTGTCAAACAATCCGAACAGATACGACAATATCATATCGCACCTTTAATTTCCCTGGAAGTGGTAATTTTATGCACGTTATTTGAGGTTCATTTCTGTTTTGTACCTACTTGATTTTCGAATGAACATTCTGGCACTTGCTTGGTTCTCGGGTTGCACTTGAAGCTATTCTGGGCTTATGTCCACGTAGAAAGGACAGCTGAGAACTCATCATGGCGAACTTTGAACCCCGCAAAAGTGCTGAGATTATACCAGAATTTGAAAATGTAGATCATCACCACCTTCACTGAGATCGCCTGTGCATTCAGCGATATCCACTCACGTTCCAGACATCTGGATGATTTTTGCTTCTTGCAATTCGTGCCGATGAATCTCATGGGTCCAGACATACAGGGAAAATGTTATCGTGATTTTCGAAAGGAACCCTAGAAATAAGGTTGACATGCAAGTTTGAAACTGTGAAATATAGAAGGGAAATCATGACCTTCAAAATTTTTGTTGGTTTTTTACTTACAAGCCATCTCAAGATGATGACATAATGACAAGAATACTAAGTTTGACTTACGTACACGTATATCTATTGAAACTCGAACTTTAGATTGTGATTCTTAGGTATCTCAGGATCGGTTTGTGATGGAAGAAATCGTTGTACTATCTACAGATCAATTCCAGATTTGAACTGCACCTAGTAAAATCGTATATTCACAGTTGAATATTGATTTTAGTCACGTTTCATCGGGCCCTCTCATCCTTCGGTGATGTCTGTCACGGTACATTTTGCATGCATATATTCTAGGACTCGTGACTTACAAGTAGGTAGCAAACTTCTGAATACAGTGGTGTGTTACATATGGATGTTTCGTTCTGGAACCTGACACGTCGTCTCAACTAACAATCAAGGTAATTGAATGGCTAATTGTTCTGTCAAGTGTTGCGCAGAGTTCACCACGATTTCATCGGGGCAGGGTTGAAATTACGAATTGGAAAAGCTTCAAGAACGTCAAATTCCGAATTGTGCTATGCGTCGTCTAGTATCTGGAAAATAATGTATGGCTCGCGCATGAATCAACGTTTAAAAATAATTTCAAATGTCTAATTGTAAAATGTTCGCCAATTATTCAGCTTGTTTCTACCTTCCGTGGAAACTCGATCC
This sequence comes from Neodiprion pinetum, assembly GCF_021155775.2. Lineage (NCBI taxonomy): Eukaryota > Metazoa > Arthropoda > Insecta > Hymenoptera > Diprionidae > Neodiprion > Neodiprion pinetum. Next base: position 22,822,583 of record NC_060237.1, read on the forward strand.
ATGAATTCATCAATTCTTGCTCCATTCCGAACGAATTTAGGATCGTGTTTGGCAGTAGTCGTGCACCCATATTGCCTACTCAATAGTGCCGAGGGTTCAGCTTGAGGTCTGGTAAGGCAAAGGATAACTGGCCTTTCCGTACCACTTCGCCCATGCTAACTTGAGTCGAGTTTTGATTACACTCGAAGCGTATCGTCCGAAATTAATTAATAACTTCGCGGACTACATTAAATTCTACATTGGCGCCTCCCATGGTTACTCCGGCAGGAGTCCAGACCAGTTAATAATACCTAGGTAGGCCAACAATATCAGTCTAGTTAATAGCACTGCAATCTTCGTCTGTCACGAAAAAACTGCACACCGAAGTTAAATAATTATAACTGCAATTGAAATACTATTACCTTTACAGGTTATGAAAATTCTACCCGCGATACCTTTTTTATGTAACTCTAACGGCAGCTCTGGCCATCGAGTAAGTAAAGCCAACAAAAGGCAGTTAAGAGCGCGGAGAAACTTTCCGGGGTGTTAAATAAACTTTGCGCGGTAGTTATTTCATAGCAAGATAAAGTTTTCCGAACCAAGCATGTGTGAATGTCCTGATCGAAGTCGAGCTTCGTTAATTTCCATAACACGAGAGGATAAGTGGCTAAGTCCTGTTGTTCTGGCTAATAATCTCACCGACTGATAACGATGTAGAGATTGGACGGTGAAACAACTGTTGGCACAGCCAGCATTCTCAAAAAGTCCATGTCGCACGTGCATGAAAAGCTCGGTTCGCGTTCTCCATGGTAATAGCGAACCCGGAGCAGGCTTTCCACTCGAATCGAGACGCTTCGATCCGTCGTCGGACTTTGATCAACGTCAGTGCAAATGCAAGGCGACAAAGCTCTGACTGATATCCGTATCCACGTATCTATTTACTTGATAAAACGGCGCTGCGGTTTATTCGAGCACCCTGAACGGGAAAAGCAATTCGTTTAAAGGAGCTGCAGCTGCAGCAGCCGGAATACGTACGAGTGTAGATTTCTATAGAGGAGAGATAACGATCCTGAATCAGTATTCACGAAGAGAACTACAAAAGGCTGCGTCAATGACTGTTGATAAGCCTGCAGGTAAATTTTTGGCATTTCCTAAGAGTCGGCCTGGCGTGTTAATGCATCGAAAAAGGGTGCTTTTCATTCGCGAGTGACATCGGTAAAGAAATCCCTGGTGTCTAATTGAGAGCCGAGTCAGGGGTTTGGGAGTATTTGTGTGGATGAGAGTGCTAATGAGTCTCTCCTGGTTACGGGTCTAAATTGCTAAGGCACGGGGCTCCGAACCTCTTTCCTCTGCAGCATCGCGATTTCTTCCGTGTCTTCACCCTCCTGCATCTCGTTAAGCGAGCGTGAGCCTTGAATCGAGCCTGGTAAGTAAATCCAGGAAGCGTCGGTGGGATTAAACTGAGGATAAAAATTATTCTTATTAGGGTCACGACTGGAGTCTACCTTTGACCGCGTTTAGAAGAGGGTTGGATACTTTCCTTCGGAGGGTCTCCTCAGCATCCGGTGTCGCCTGTAGCTCCTCGAGGTCATAGTTACGCGTCACAGGGGTGGAGAAGACAAATGAAGGACGTTGGATCTCACTGATAAATTGCCTATTAGCTTAATTAAGTTTCGTACAGAAATAGTAGCTGGCTCCGAGGTTCGCCGTGATTCTGCACGCATCTGGTTGCTGATGAGAGATCGACTGTACAGTTACAGAGAGTGAAAGAAGTTCTGAAAAATACCTTTTTCGCATCCTCCAGCGTCGGTGATCCTGACGCGCCAGAAATCGTGGGCGAGTGCAACCCAGCCCATGCCCATCCCAATCTTTCTTGATCCTTGGACTCTGGGTTGGATAGATAGCGAGCTTTGAGCTATGCGCGATGGATGAACTGGATAGGCACTATCTGGTCAGTATCACGAACTACTTTGATCTCTATAACCGGAGCTGCGCTCCTTCTTTGAAAATGCTTGACCCGCGTCAAGCTGTACATCCAATAAGCCGCAGTTTAATTAAACTAGGTTTAAACCTAACTCTCGAAGGACGGCATCGGCGGCGTACTTCCGAAACTGTACCTAAATCGATTATCGAACTTGCCTCGTAACTGCACTGTAAGCGATTACTGTTTTATACCGTACTATATACGGCTTTACGCCACCAGCTGCTCTGTGTGCGCGATGGCCTCTCGTACGTGTTTCTCAAAATCTGTGTACGTGTCTGTAGGACATTAAGTACACTTGCTAATCGCATTAACATCGACCAGCAATGGCCATATTGGAACGCGAGTAACTTCGACTACTCCCACACAACGTCGCCACTCTGGTTGCTACGCCTCACGTCCTAATAACGCGCGTACCTGCCTTTACTTGTCAAGGGTGTATTCTTGTCTATAGGTGTGAGACTGTAATGTGCACAACCCCAACACGCCTTGGCGTGTGTTCGTGACGCTGCTCAATAGCTTTACGCAGTTCACGCTAAAATGTCTGGAACAAAATTTGAATTGGTCATAGATTCGCAGCATTCATTAAAGGGGCAGTGTAATACGAAAATTAAATATTGACATTAGGTTTTTACACTTAATTTTTATACTGCAGGTGTCGTTTCGTTGTTTTTTTTTATAAGTATATTTGTACATTGGTATCGAATCGAAGTAATTCAATCGACGTTTGTCGGTTGTATTATTGAATGACCGGAACGAAAAATAACGTATAAACTACTCGAGTTTACGATGATAATTTATGAATCATAATATTTGCGAAGTAACGTTTGTGCGATTTCCATATCTGCCAACGTTGTGCAAAGCAAACGAAATCTTCGGAAGAGATATTATTTTCGTTTGGATGAAATTGATCGGGCAATAATATTCAGTTCGGCTTTTATAAGCCGGGAAGAATTGAAGCAGCTGGCGCGCCAAGTACCGTCTAATTACAGGGAGATTCGGAAATGTTCTCGTTGTGCATAAATTACATAGCAATGTCAGTCAAACGAGTTAGAAGACTTCGACTCTGTGACAAGTCTTGTGTACGATCGGTTAAGAAATTACGCGATGGAGTTTGCATCGTGTCGAGGTGACTTCAGGCAGCGATGCGGGTGATTGGTGGACGTGGTTAAGGAATAAGGACCGAACTAAGGGTAATCTCGACTAGGCTGGCATTAATGGTCGGCCGCTTTCCTACCCTAATTAACCTTAATTCTAATTAACTAAACTCTCAGTTAAAACTAACCTTTCGCTAATGCGCGAGGATATCATAAGATATAATTAATTGTAAACCTCTTGTTTACTCAAATGCTTTCTCGCGACGTTCGCGTTCCAATCTTCGCCCCAGCCTCGCGGATAAATGCTTAAGGCCATTTCAGGCACGTAATTAATTCCTTCTTCCTTTATTTCAATCGATTCGTAAATCCAGCCTGGCCACCTTCTCGGACTTTAACCCGGTGTGTAAATAAATCCATACACATATACATACCTGTATACCTATATCTTTCGTACAGCAGTAATTGAAGAGCAACACTGTCGGATTAACACGACAGCAATTAAAATCTGAGAGGAATTTACCGGCCCAGAGTAAAATGGCGTAGCCAACCGGTACAGATATACTCACCCATAGTCACACACCCGTCGACTCGGTTGCCCCGGACTTTAGATTTAGATTGACGCGTTCAACGATACCACGAGGGTGAGTTTCGGCCCCCGCTGACACTTCGGAGTACTTAATGCTGCCGCCTGTCCGGCGTAATATATGTCACGAAATGCCCCTGACGCGACGGTTCCTTTTTCCCTTTATCTTCTCTTAGGGTCATTGGTTCACTCCTGCCGTACACGTCTCGCCAGTCATATTACACACCTTCGAAAGTCCCAAACGGCCGGACGTATCAGCGTGCAACCACCGGTATATTACGCTGTAAGAAAAATGGTACATAATTTTCACCGCCATCTGCACTATGAGGCATTTATTTCACGTAGAAGGACACGCTTTTTCAAAATTTCTGGTTACGCTCAGGGTGGATGGGAGCAGAGGAGAGGAAAGGAGAGGAGAGGAGAGAACGTGAGAGCAACTTCACGAGAGTATGATTTAGTGAGGCTACCTTGGAGTGCTGGGTTATACAAATCACATTTTGGGCAAGCAAGCCTCTTGCTTGTCCTCGGACGAAGGAGGACGAGAGTGAGAGAGGGTCGCGAGGAAGCGAGGAAGCAAGGAAGTAAGGAGGAGCTCGGATGGATCGCGGTGGGGTTCGGTGCGAAAGCTCTTGAAAGCAACGCCGGAGAGAGGGACGAGATGACTAGAGATGCCTCCGGGTTAAAACGTTACCCTGCGGCATACCCAATTCCATCCGTCAACCCAGAACTCGCGGTGCTTCCCTGCCGACGAAGAGGACAAGAATACTCAAGCACCCGTAAGTTTACTCATTCCACAAGGATAAAATCAACGCCGCGACGTTTTGATATGATATTTAACTACCGGGTGGTTGAACTTTTGTCTCAATTTGCTGCAAGCAAGTCAAAAGTAAACGAGTCTGAGATTTTGTACAAGCTGATTGATCGTTAAACGACCGTTAATCCAAACTTTTGATCAGAGGTAATAACTGAACGTACTTTTTTATTTGCGAAGCTAATAAAGCAAAGGAAATATATCAGACTTGGGTGAAAAAAATTGGTTAAAACTATATATATACGAATATTCATCCCCGAGCGTAATATTGATTGAAAGAAGTTACTTTATCCCAGGATTGAAGGTACAATAAGATCTGAGCTTATAAGTAGATTCGTGAAATACGCGTCGATTTCTATATGTATCATCATCTAGGTACGAGTGCGATTATCCCATCGATAAAACGTGTACATATATAGATCGAAAAAATCAATTCCGGACGTCGCACCGTGGCTACATATTACGGATTATTTTTTCCATCTCCTGACAAATTGGTGGCAAACCTAAACTTGTTTCCGGTTATTTGCGATATCGATGCGGAGATGGTGTCCTATCCGATGGTTGGTTAGCCTTGAAACGCGTTTCGATTCAGGCTGGACGATATTTGTCACCGGGTGTTAGACACAGATCGAATAAAATTCTGAAACTTGATGTGGAATTCATTCTGTTCTTCAAATAAAGCTTAGGTGTAATAAAGTATAGGTATAGGTATCGTCGCGGCCGCGCGTGAAGTCGATATTGAACACAGTGTTATTCATTTATTCATTTATTCATTTGCTTATTTATGTATTTTTTAGCTCGATGGACGAAAGATAGCCGGCCCAGTCTCTTGATGTTCGTGAGCGAAACCTCCGGAGATTTTTTCGACGAAGCCGAGGCTTCGCTGTTCTATTTCGGTCTGGCATCCTGCAGCCCAAGCTATTCGTCTTAAACCGCGGCAGCGCCCAGCGACAGCGAAATATGTTCCGAAAAACGTGGAGAAATAAAAACAGAAACAATCCAGCAACGATACATATATTTATATTATCGAGTTGAATTATTTATGAGCGAAGTATAATGAATAATTCGTACTATTTTCTCTTTTATTCTATTTTTATTCTTTTCATTTTTTTCCCTTCTGCACCGGTTGTTACAGAGCGTGAAACATGGAAACATTGGAATATTATTTTACTCGGATATAAAACGACAGGGGGATAAATATCTGCCAATTCACGTGAGGTGAAGGAAAACGGAAGAAGAAGGAGAAGGAAGCAGCGAGAACACGGTCACGATTTCTCGGAGCTGCTTCGGGTCAGAAGAGACTCGGAAGGTTGAAAGGAAAGGGGTTAAGTTATGCGGGGAATGCACTATACACGCAAATGTGGGCTTTATTGAAGAGGAAAGCGGACCAAACCGTTATAGACCCACCTCTGAGCTTCCCGCGACCAAACGACACTGAAAAGCGGAAATACTATGAACACGCACGAGACCTGAAAACGTAGAGGCTGTCCTGACTCGAGGTTTGATTTGCATTTCGATATTTGTTTTAAATGATTTTTCAAAGAAGGGCGAAACGTAGGGAAAAAGGTAGAAGAATAAGAAAATGAAGGAGAACTGAGCTTTGCGAAAGAAGATGGCGCAACGAGATGCACGAGAGAATCTTCCGCGTAACCAGTCGTTTATCTTCACTACTTGAACCACCGGATGATAAAACGGCTCTCTTAGCTGGACGAAGGACGCGAGGTGCTTTTTCACAGACATTTTACTTGCCATATTCGGAACAGGTCCTTTATGGTAATGAATCTTCGAAACAAGCCCGTCCGGGATTTACGGAGTCCAGAGTAATAGCTCGGAGGATGCAAACCCGGACTGCCGGCTGAAAGTCACTTTCCAAGGAGACGTCATTTCTTGTAATAGGCGGATCTGAGAGTGTTAGAAGCTCTTCCTCGGTTTTCACTGCTTCATTAATGTCGCAATCACGAACCTGCAGAAGACTTTAATATATTACGGTTGAGCAGATCGCGGGTATAATATAGTACACACAGAGAGACGCGTAGAAGACTTGTGGAACTATTTAAGTTTCAGTTCTGAATGAAAAAAAAGGTTTACTTTGAAAAAATATCTGGAACGGTGATATATTTTATACTCCCTTGATGCGTAACGGTATCGGTATATTTAGTTTGACTTCGTCTTTTGCACGCAAAGTAATGAAACTGCGGCGTCGTGTTTTGGTTCGCAAAAATTAAAAAATTATCTTGCCCACCAGCGTGACTACACAAAACGACTTTTCTGCGGCGCCGTAGAATTAAGAACACTCGGATTTTCGTAGTTAATCTCAACTTTTCCCTCCTCACCCTTACTTGGTTTGTCCTCTTTTTCTTGCTTCCTTCCTTCCTTCCTTCCTTCCTTCCTTCCTTCCGTTGCTTCGTCCTGCTTCTCGTCTTTTTGCCTTTCATTTTAATAACTAATTTGAACGTGATGAGAATCCTTGCCTCTCCTCTAAACTTGTGTCAAAAGTTGAATTTAAACTTTTCAACAGTTTTCTATTTTCTTTTTTTCTTCTTTTTCAACGCCCGTGGTTCCAATACCCATTACACGAAGGCCTCGATCAGGGAACATGACAAGTTCTTATAAGTTGGCTACAACTCTTGTGACCATAACAGAGCCCGAGATGGGAGTTGTATTGAGTTAGTACAACTTATCCGCGGGGGGTGCCAGGGCGTGGACAGCGATGCGGAAATTGCCTGTCAGAAAGTCTTTTGAAACATCGAGATTGCTTATTGTCACATTCCGTCGTGTTTCATGATCTCTGCAAGAGAATGGACCACTGATGAATACAGGACATAGATTCAGAAATTCAGAAAATTTTGCCAACAACAACAACTGTATGTAATATGAAGAGGCAATGAGGCAAGTTTTAGTTATCTTGAGTTTTGGTGTGGCCGTTTGAAGAGTTCACTTAATTCTTGACCGAAATTTTTGGATCCGCGACAGGAACCGTATTCTCAAAGGGCGTGTTTAAAGCGTCTGAAATAACATCGTTTTCATGAAAATTATCGTCCTCGTAAGTTTTCAAGAAACAAAACGAATAATTGACAAAATGAAACAAAGCTATTATTCAATTCGCACAGCGTCCAATAGATGGGCCGGTTAATTGGCACAACTTCGAGGGTAGGCACGGTTAAATAAACCTTCGCGAAGTCTTTTCAATAAGTACAAAGAGGGTTGAAATAGCAGTTTCAACGAATCATGTCGAACTTTATTTTTTTACAAAGTTCTGCCAGCTGTACCGTCAGCCATAAACTTAAATTGCACTTGTTAATCTCTAAGTGGATACTGCGAGGAAATTGATGAAAATCCTCGCCAAAGTAGCGAACACCGTCACTTTATGCCTTGCCTAATTGGCGAAATAAATTCATCGTTACCTGCAACACTTGGTAGAATAAATAAAGGTACTCGTACTCTTCTCTCGCATCGAGTAGCCGAAAACGTCGGTTATATCTTACTTTACTGAATCCATACAAATTTCACCATTTTTTTTTTCAGACACCCCAACGTATTGGAATTCATTCGTATTCTGAACAGGTTTCATCAACTTTAAGTTTGCCATGCTGCAACAACAGATGGTAGTTTTGGGATTGTGGTATAATGGGATCAACGCGCAGCTAACCCTCACTAACTTTGTTACAAATCCTCTGGCGTAAACTTGGAACACAGGCAACGATGCGTCCGACTCATTTCCTCTCGCGATTAGGATTTCTCCTCAACAAAGTCCGGTACTTGGGTTGTGAAACGTCACACCAGCCGAAATAACCGACGATTCGAAACGCGGCTCGAGTCAACTTTGACATTGGTTCACCCTTGAATTGCCAGTTGTAAGTCGTCTTGTCTTTCGCCTTTTTCACAAAGATATAATGCCCTCTTTGATTATGATTCTAGGTAGATCGCAATAATTAAGACATCATTTTCTCTCCGTGGGATGGCACCAGATAGCCAGGCTATTCAATAGCGAGAGAGAGGGAGAGAAGGAGAGCAAGAGAGATCTCAAAGGTGGGTGGTGATTAAGAATGTGAAAAGGTTTTCACCACGGGCACGCTTCTGAGAGTGTATACGTAGACGAAGAGCACGGCAAAGAGACGCATTCTTTGCTAAATTATTCAATTTCCAAAGAAGCGTTCTGATTGCTCTTTATTCTCAATCGTCGACGAATAGAGTGTTCTTTTGCGTGCCGTCATTCGAGGTACTTTCAAAGTTCCGAGAGCTACGCTCGTCCCCCTCCTTCCATTATTTCCTTTTGCAGCAACCACTCGCAAAGCCTTGTCAAAGAGCGTTTTTCTTTTGTCTCTCTCTTTCTCTCTTTTTTTTTGATACAGAATCAAATGAAATTCGAGGAGACGACGAAGTGAGAAAAAGGCAGGTAGGACGTAAAACGATGTCAGGCACTTTTTTCGGATGGATTGACACGGCGTGCTTTCAAAAATTGCCATTGACGCTGGCGGTAGATCCGTGTAACCTGCTTCGTTGGGCGTTATACTTGGCGAACCGTTACTTCCATTCAAATTTCAAATTATCGACAACATGGAACTGCAAACGGGGGTTTATAATAGCGTGGAAACGGCGTACTCCGGACAGGTGAACCCATGCGGGGAGACATTCATTCAAATATACCGCATTATTGCATTAACGGTTCCATGCAATGGATATTTACTTGAAGTGCAAAACAAATGTCCATTTTTTCATCACTGGACGCTCGTCGAATGAGGCGTGGAAAATGATAAAAATCAAAACTGTATTAACGTATAACTGGATCCTCTTGCCACGTAAAACCTCGACCTTATACCACCTTACTTTGGGTGGGTAACACGTGCACGAAACTCGCAGAACGTGACTCGTCGCTAATTACTTTGCGGCTAGATTTGCTTGACGTATGATGAGGACACAAATATTTTCAGCAATTGTTTTAAAGCTGCATTTCATGTTTCCAACTAAGTAACTTCTCGGGGTTTGGGCTTTAGGAAAATTCGACATTTTCAACCAACATTTCTTGCGATGTCTCGTCATCGAGTATCAAGTACGATTCGACGCAGGGGAAATCGACTTGTAATAGGACAGAATCCCGTCAAACAAATAATTCAAGAGTAAAGCAAGACCCGTCTGAACGTCAAACGATCAAATATTTCTTAGAAGAATATGTGTGTGCATTTTACGAAGGCAGGGTATACGTTTAGACATTATACCCACAAGTCAGCATCCAATTGGAAACATACAACTTGTACCGAATTAAAAAAAAAAAAAATATAACGGAAATAAATGATATCTTTAACAAATGATTTATCGTAGTTTCTGCGAAGGGAAATATTCATATCAGACGTTCAACTTTTCTGTCACAGAGATTTCCCTTAGTACTGCACGGTGGGCACTTAGGAAGTCTTGAATTATGAAGAAAGACTTGGGCAGCGCCGGTAAAAGCCCTGCAGCGATAATCTCTGCCCTTACTTTAAAACAGTTTTTAAACTCTGTTGTATTTTTACCTCGGTCTTGACTTATCCTCGGGATATTTTTTACAGATTCACTTCCCTAGGTCTCAATATGTGGTGTCATTTTCCATGTCACTCGCGATTTTGGCACTGCGTGTAAGCTAGATTGATTCTTCATTTTCCACCATTAAATCCTGAACCCTCTCATGTCACCCCTTCGACTTTCATTGGGTACAAAACAGAAAGACTGCAGAAATAAATAAACAACTTGGCAGCGTGGCGGAGACCATATTCAAAGGATCTAATGAAACTTTCCGACAGGAAGAAATAAATGTTGATAAAAAATAGCCCTCGGCAATTCTTGCCAGTAAGTTTTTCAAGCGTATCTTTTGCGGTGACTTCGTGCCAAGTTTTTCAAATGACTGAAACGAAATTTCTACCGGCAGAAGCCTTTAAACTGTCTTTTTTTCTGCTCACCCTTTTTCGCTAAACAAGCGGAATTGTAATTCGTGTATGTTAAATAAATATATTTTCTATTGTCTCGCTTTTTCACGTGACGAATAATGCAAGCTTGTGCTCTACTGCCTTGATGATGCCCTGGAAGAATGTTACTTCATCCTCCACGAAAATTGAGTTTGCACAGATCGAAATCGAGAGCTTATGTCAGACGAATTTAATTGTGCACTGATTTTAATCCCACTGGCTCGGATTACTGTACTTTTCTGATGGGATATAAAAATTGCTATGATTAATTGGGGATAGCATTCGACTTACGTGAGATTAACACATAACGATGTAGGCAAATAACACACTGACAAAAAATCGTATAACGTGATTCTTTGATTTAACGAAATGAATTGCCAAAGAAATGACATTAAAGACGCAATTGTTCAAAAGAAATTCTTTCAGCTTCAATGAAATTATTAGCTAATTCATATAAATAATCGGCAATTTTTCTGAGTTGAGCGAAGTTTTTTTTTTTTAATTTAAAATCAACATGAATTATTTCGTAGACTCGAAACCTCACGTGACTGGGGTGTTTGAGAAATATTTTTCTCAAAGTGCATGCAGATGAATTAGGATGGAGTGTTCATCGGAAGACTTTGTAGAGTTCTTTACTGATTCCGAGTGAAGAAAACAAGATACAAAATAACTCAGAATCTATCGCGTTCCATTTCGTTCCGGGGTTACAACAAAAGCGAGAGTTGATAAAGGAGAAAACCGTCGGTGTGTAAGGAATGTGAAAAGAGGGAAAAAAGCAGGGAAGACCATCGATGCGAACGTATATCTATTTCCAAATTTGTCAGAGGTATAAAAGCTGGAAATGCCTTACATACCAAGACGGCATTATAAAAGCGAGGGCTTCTCTTCCGCCGCTCGATCATCAGGAGCAGCGTGAATCCCATAAGTAATTAATGACGATTGATCGAGGTTCCCAGAGGAGAATGTACCGGCACCCACAGCGACTTGGTCTAATGCGTTTGATTCGCCGTCAGAGAGATTTAGTTATTGTCACTTTCCTCGCAGACTGCACGCGAAATCGAACGGCTCATCCATCATAATATCGCGTCTGCCGGTGTTTTCAGGCTTGGGAGAGACCTTGGAGTAGATTTCAATTGATTGAACGAGCCAATCCCAAAAGTGGTGTAATATTTTTTCGGGGGGAAGAAAAATTTATATTAAATTATATTGGATTTGGTATCTGTCGGAGGCTTGACCATTCGATGAACCCGGAATGGGATTTGAAGCTGAAGAAACACGAAAAATCTGACCGGCATCACATTTTTTGGCGAAGTAAATTTTTTCACGATCGACATCTTTGGTATTTAAACAGCAAATGAATTTTGAGGTGACATCGAATCGAGATCTGAGTACACAATTCTTGTATACACATATATACGTGGAATGAAATTGGTTGAAATACCTGGAAGAAAGGTTTGTTCTAGCAAAATCCGATTTTGTGTCCAGTATACGGGGAAATCTAACGCAAACAGTGAAGCGTACAACGAGAAGTGAAAAAGAAAAATCAACACAACACACGAGAACCGTAGAATACACAGTTAAAATAAACATAAATCCTGATACGGTGTGCATAAAATGTATTGATCCACGCGGCTATTCACAATGAGCAGAAATCCTAAATGAAACTGTTATCCAAGGCTATCCGCTAATCAATGCACGGAAACGTTTCACGCCAATTGGCAGCATTTAAATCATCGCAATTAGAATCGGCCACTGCAGTGGATAGTAGGCGGATAATTCCGACATTTATTAGGAACATTCAATCAATGTAAAAGCGTCCGTTACTCGGTTGCAGCTAATTGCCTGCACCTTTCACCGCGAGCAGCGACCTGCCAGGTATAGAAATTTCGCGATTTCATCGGGAGCGGCTGGCTGCCCGGGAGGAAGTTGGCTCGCAGTAAACGTCGTCGATCGATTAAGCAAGAAAAAGTAAGAGTCTCGAATTAATATTTATTAGTTGGAAACTTTTGCCAGCGATGATTTATCGAGAAAGTTATCACCGCCCATCTACACCCAGGTGCCTCCCGCCAATCGTAAAAACCTCAACCACCGCAGAGTGGCTGGTATATAACCATAACCAGCCAAGGTGGCATAATAGTCGAGCGATTTAAAGTTTTCGGGACACGTTTGAAATTTTTATTTCTTCGTCGTTATATTCCATTGAGATAATGAATCGTGAAAATTTCGCCACTTTGACAGAGCTGGGGAAAAATGTTTTTATCTACCGAGTCGGCAGGCAAGACACTTATCCAAATTTAATATCCGTTTTACAAGAAGGTTGATGAGTCAAGAAACGATACTTTTTCGTTTATTCCGTTACGATATAGGTATTACACATTGCAGAGGATTAAAAAAATTCACGTATTCGTAAATTACGAACATTTTCTCATAAATGCAAGAGAGAAAACTAAAAACAGTAAAATTTAAACTTATAGAAAGCCTTGAGATCGATTTGTGATATTGCATCATTTTGAAATGGTTGAAAAAATTCAATTGCCTCGTTCGATATCGTTTCACGATGGCTCATTTCGTCAAGAAAACTCTTCTCTACAATCCCACCAACAATAAGCTAGTTCATTACCGTCATACCAGTGTATATTAATTTTTTTTCAAATTTCTCTGACATCGATTTCAATTCAAAAAACAGCAACAATTACATTCATCACTGACAAAACTGAGAAAGGGATTACATAAATATTGTATATTATCAATAATCGACTTTCTTGTATTTAAGTTAACGAAAAGCTACTAAATTTCGACTCGCCAACCTCGCTTGCAGAGGAGCAGTAACCTGGATCTGGTGGCCCGAAAGACCAGTTTGTTTCCGTCGAATAATATCCGGGCTCTCCTTTACCGCGCGTATCGAACACGAACGGTACAGATCTGCTCGTTGTTCACAGCGTCGAGTGATTATTATCAGCGAACAGAGCCAACTTCGCCCACCTATTGATAGGCGAACAACTCCGCGGAAGCTCCGAGATAACGATGTGGCCTTGCGGCGGTAAACTATCGACAAAAGTTACATTGCACCCCGCAAACATTTTCTGCACATCATGGCAGGTGCTTCGCTTCTGAGACACTAATTCAGAACGGTCAATTGACCATAACGTAATTTTGGGAAAATTGAATTTCACACGACTTGGCTATGAATCGTTACTGTGGGGAAGAACGAGCATTAATCCAATATGTAATGAGAGGTTGACGCTGACTTCGAGTTCCTTTAAATCTGGTTTAATCAAATTCATTTCGAATTCACGCCGTAATTGGTGGACACCAGAGAAATAAGAAGGTTCAGAAATCGCGTTGCTCCGATAGATATCACGATCGGTGCAAGAATCTATAACGTGTGCGCGGCTGAATTGCCCTGCACCGCATTCATGTGACGCGTTTTGGCTCTATCCCATTAACAAATCTCTCATTCTCTCTCTCTCTCTCTCTCTCTTTCCCAGGCGACACGCCTGGCCCATATTCGCGAACGTCCAACCCTCGGAACCAAAACAAGCGAAAGAAATATCGCAGTGAATATAACGGTGGTGGTGGTGGTGCACGGTTTGCGCACGAGATGGGAAGGACAAACCGACGGAGTGGCTAACGAAGCAGCCAGTATACAGGGAACGACTGAAATATGGACCTCATTCCGGGGCTACGTAGAAAAAAAGCTCCATTTCAGAGATTCACTGTGACTCGTGGTACTTTGTTAAAAGCCAGTTATTCGTTCTATAGGTATACGTGTTACGTATATGTATAAAATATATACGCACCCTCTTCGCCCTTTACCGCCCTCCGAACGTCATGCGCACAGCTGCGGTCGCGCTATTTGTGAGTTAAGTGCTGCCCGTCTGTATACATAATATCGCGGCTCGGTCTCTATTTCACTTAACTTCCGCAATTTCTAACCGCGTTATCTCCCTTCCGTCTTTCTACTCGCCTTGTTCGTTTTTTTTATACGATCGAACCGGTAACGGATCAAGATATCTACTTGACCGATCAAATCTTCATCTATGACATGCGGTGTGACGAATGGATGCAGGCGATGTACGTAAATACGAGTACGGACCGTTGTGCATGCTCGGGTTAGTCACAGGGATGAAAAGTTATTTTATACATCGTTCGGAACGTTCGATCTCTGTTGGGTACCTACGTGATCTGAAACCTTTGAAAGTTTCTAAAATATGATGTTCGAACGGCGTGACCTACAGGTACGTGTGTATGAAGTAGGAGTGCGCATACGCAAACCTTTTCACATCTTCGTCACATTTCAAGCACCCCGAAGAACTTTTTTGTGAGAATAAATGAAGAAGCAAATACGGAGGGGGCGAGAGAGAGAGAGGGGGGAGGCGGAAGTGCCGAGGGAAAAACAAATTTACCTATTACGTGTAAAAAATTGCGGCCGATCAATGAATCGAGGACAAGCGCCTCCCCTTCTCTGATCGCGAAAACCGCAGAAACCCAAAGGCGACGGTGAACTTTACTTTCCGGAGGTGCAGCACGTGTCGAAACGCCACGACCAAGTTTCGAATCATTTCACGAGATTTTCCTCATGCTTAATTCAGTGGGAAAAACTTATATCTCTGATTTGTGCAATATCCGCAAAACCGTGAGTGTGTATAATGTGAATACTCACTTCCAATAACCGTAAAGAAGCATTATTGGCGAGAAATGTTCGCTTATACGTATATATGTATATATACACGGAAATCAGTACCTATCTAATGCTTTGCCGATGCCGGTTGGCTCCCTTAAAGTTTTTCTTACTATACGTACATCGCAAGATCTGTGGTTGGTATGATTTGTTTGTCAGTTGATTAAAGTCACGCTATTTTTCACGAGGGACCGCTGCGGTACTTTATACTCGGTCCCTTCAGCAGTTTGCAAATTGGAAAGCCCCCATAAATGTTTTTAGTTAAAAGGTACATACACAACATACCGCCAGTCACTTGGGAGATAAATGAATTCACCAAATTTACTAAATCAAATGCAAAACCACACAAATCACTGTGTAAACGGACTCGAAATTATGCGAATACTGATCGAGCTTCTTCGTCGTTCCACATCGCGGTTTATCAACCGAAAAAAGAATAAAGCACGGATGTAACAATCATGAATATCGTAAAAGGTGTTTACCGGAATTTAAAAAATCCTCACTTATAATTCCAGGGTGTTACAATGGCGAGCTTATAGAAATTCGACGCCGGATGAATTATCCCGATATTTCATCCGCGATTGCGCGAAGTAGAAAGGCTGCAACGATCTTTTCGGCTGAAGCGATATCGAATATGGTTTGCGGATCGCTTTCATCCTTCGCAACACAGTTTCAATTAAATTTGAATAATACGGTGACTGTTATATACCTATACGTACCTCGCGAAGACCCAGAGTAGCGAGGAAAAACGCGGTATATACGTTATAAGAAGATTTCAGAAGATTTCAGAAGATTAGCGACGGTTGGTGCTTTTGAACATTCTTCCAGAAGGCTGGTTTCTTGCTTTGCCTGCTTTGAGCGCCGAGAAGCGCTCAATCTCGCAAGCTCGTCGACTCTCTCCACGTCAATTTCACCTCCAACTCCTCCCGCGGGGGATCTTCTCATCTTTCTCCCTTTCGCTCTTCATGTGGTTCCGCCACGCCACGCGGTCCTCGTTCGTAGGGCAAAGTCGAGTTTCGGTGCACGAGGTTTCTCCTTCACTCCCCCCCCCCCCCCCCCCCCCCACCCCTCTTGCCAAAGAGAAGAAATTTCATCATATCTCCTTGACTTTGTGGACACACAACGAGTGAAAGCGCTGCGGTACAAAAAAAAAGGAACAAAAAAAATTCGTACTTTCATACGTAATACCCAAAACCTTTGATTGATCGGTAAATACGGTTGAAAAACATGCCCCCCTTCCCCTATATCCGTGAGTTTTTCATCACACCAACGAGATCCCACAGGCAGCCGTTCGCATCCTCCTCTGTGCACACGGATTTCATCCCCAAGGGTGGTGGCTCGTCGGGTTCTGCAAGCTTAACTCGTCCCACGCAGGGAGGGTAGGACGAAATATAATTCGATGATAACTTTGATTAGATTTTCATGAAAATTGGAGGGGAGGTAGGGTGGAGATTGGTAAATATTGGTACCATTAAACGGGACCCGGTTGAGATTTCGCTGCGATTGTGTGGAGGAGCACCGACTTTCACCGCGACGCTCTCTTAAATGTGTAGGTTCGACGTCCTGCAGAAATAACTCAGCACCGTGCTTTGGGTGTATGATTGATACGGCACTAAATCGCGGCGAGAGGGCAACGGCACCGTGCAGGTCCTCCTCCAGCTTTCGCCCAAGAGCTTTGCCGGCAGAATAGAAGAGACGAGAAAAGGAGAGGAGAAGAGAAGAATGGAGAGGAGAGTAGAGAAGAGAAGAGAAGAGAAGAGAATGGAAGAGCTGTTCTGGAAGGAGAAAAGGAGGCGGGGGTGGTGATGAGGGGAGAAAAGATCCCCCGCCTCTAATGCTTCTGCTTTATCAGATAATGACGCGTCCTCATTTATCTTTCCCTGCCTTCGCGACATCGCGCGTCTCACCCACTCCACCATCTGCGCCTCCTGCAGCCATCCTGTCCCATCCACTCGTACCTTTCACAGATCCCTCGCTGGTTCTGACCGCGAGATGCAAGTCGAGTACCTTTTGGCCAAGCCAAGGCAGTGGAAATTGGTATCTGCAAACTACGATGAAGGGACTCGGCGTTTTTCGCCGGTAAAATTTTGCGCAGAGAAAAGAAGAGCTGGCAGCAGGGAAAGTGGGAGGAGGATACGAATGTGCGAAAAAAGTTTCACATCATTACGATAATTGCTACTTAAGCATCACCGTTAATGGCCGTCATTCTAAAGTGACGTGGGGCTGATTTTTCGATAGTTACCGCTGAGTATATACGACGTATGCGTATAAATTGCCCTTATTGACCGCTTGAGAGGTGGACTGATTACTCGACGATAATACACACGTCCCGTACCTCAGGCTTGCTTGATAGTTAATGCATGGCGCCCGGTCATTCAGGTTGGGGAAAAAGTATGAAAACCCTTAGAAATCTGGCGAAGTTCAGTGAAACAAAAAAATTACCAAGGTTAGGTCTTTGGTAATTTTAAACAAGGGATTCAATGATGACCTTAGATTTGATCTTGAACCACATCTTCAAGGTCATTTTGAGGTCAACTTTGATTTTCCAAATGGGAACCCTGGTTTTTAATCCCAGCATCGGAAAAAGCGGGAAATTTTACCTTCAAATACGTGTTAAGGTATTGGGTCAATGTGACCTCTACGGGTTACATAAAGGTTAAAAGTATGCTTGATAACAATAATGTGGAAAATTTCAAGGATCCGCATCTCACGCAAGATAGTTCACACAACATTTGTCGGGTATGGTTAGGACGATCTGATTAGCTTTCAAAAGTTTTGTGTGAAACATCTTGCGTGAGATGCGGATCCTCGAAATTTTCCACATTATTGTTATCAAGCATACTTATGACCTGTATTTGACCCGTAAAGGTCACGTTGACCCGAGACCTTAACACAATTTGAACGTGGAATTTTCCGCACTTTCCGATTCTGGCACCAAAAATGGGGGCTTACGTTAAAAAATTCTGAGCTGATCTCAAAATTATCTTTAAGATATAGTTCAAGGTGATATCTTTGGTCACCATTGAATCCTTTGTTAAAAATTACCTAAGATTCAACCTTGGTTATTTTTTTTACTTTAGCATTTCTAGGGGTTTCCATACTTTTTCCCCACCCTGTATGTGAGTGTGTTCTGCCAATAACGTGTGTGGAAAATTTATTCGCAATAAATCACTCACGCGACAATGGAGCCAAATATGTATACTGCGTATATATACAATATAAATTGCTCAGCGATGCATTATTCTTTTTATATTATACACATCTAGCTATTAACCAGCTGCTCATGATTCTTACATGCTAAGCGAGACGAACGTTAATAGTATTGCAGAGAAAATTTGCCATTTTCCAAATTACAACTATTGTACGCATATGCCTTGGTCATGAATGTCGCGTATGTGTATATAATGCAACCCGTAAAGCAGAAAACAGAAGCCAGTGATGCATCGCATGAAAAAATTCTCACGCTTGATGGAACGCAGGATTCGGTGCATATCTTTTTTCAAATTTCGTTTTGCTGTTTCGCCTTTCTTTTTGTGTCTCTCTTTCAATATTGTCGGGGAACAAAAGGGTGCAAAAAATCATCCCCCAGTTTCGATGGACCGAGGTAGGGGGGCTGCAGAGAGGACAGTTCTATGATGAGGACAGGAAACAGGTTGCGCAAAGGGTGGCTGACATGGATTGTATGCCAGGTCAGCTACGTCGTCAACTCTACCAGTCACATTCGACGTAAAATCAATGTTCTGATACTCATTTACATATAAATTACACAGACGTCACGTTATTGAAAATCAAGTCTCGCGCCTGTCAGGAATTTAGATGCTTCCGAATATCCCTCACTCAGTTTTTTCTTCTTTCTCCTTATGTCTTTTTTCACCCCCTCCCCCACACCGGTTTAGTTTTTACATTATTCTCTCTTTTCCTTTTTCCCCCATTTTAATTGGATCACCCCGTCGTTCTGATCTAGCTGCCTTGTAATTAAATTTCTTGTCTGGAGTACGGAAGGTAATTATATTGGCACCCGACTCGTTTATACCTACTCGTGGTAATATCTTCCCAGTGATTTTTCATATTCTTTTACTCAAAACAAGTTCCTAATTGTGAGACTAAGTGCATTATAGATGAAAAATAATTTGTTTCGAGATAATATATTTTACATTACTTTCGGAAAAATTATTATTTTCCTATAATTATCCAACATGTTTCGACAAATCACCCCGAATATCAATTAGAAACATACGCAGCTGTAGGTACCACCGACAACGGAATAAATATATTGATCACCGACCGTTTCTCGTTCGTAAAAGATGTAATTCGTAATTCGTACTTAGCGAGGGAATTTCAGAGAGTATAAAAAACATGTCCGATGAATATTCCGAAGCAGATGATCCCAACACAAATTCACTGATTTGAAGTACTTCAATAAAACGAAATCCCTCGACGCAGCCTTATCACCCGACGCTCTTGGATGGAACATCTTTAGAGAATCGAGGGAAAAGAAGAGGACTAAAAAAAAAAAGAATCTCCGCAGTGAGAAGAGCAGTATATACATGTATACATATATACTGGAGAGGGGAGGAAATTCAAGGGACATCTCAGCGCAAGTTCTTGAAATAAATAAGAAATTATCTAAGCAGCGGAATGGTTGGATTTGTTGGCCCGTAAATAAGAGTCGACGACGGAGGAGATCAGATAGCTGTAAATCGTCCCGGTTCAAGGGGTTGAGGGTTGAGGGCGAGAAGGGGGCGGTTAAGCTCCGTCAGTAAAACAGAAGCAGACCGGCTGCCCGCGTGTTTCTACAAATCACAATCGGCGCCTATGCCTACATCTCCACCTTCGCCCACCGCCACTTCCCCCTCTGACTGCCTCTCGAAATTGATGGTTACGCCAGGGACGAAAGCTCCTTCTCACCCACCTACGTTGGGGAAATTAAGATTCGTTGAGCGTTCGAATCGACTCACAGTTTCGCACCGAATCGAGACTATATTAACCCATTCGGCCGTCTCGGTGACGAATCGTTTTCTATCAGACCCCGTGCTCGTCTAATGTCCGAACGCCGTTCGCCACGTCACGTAGCGCGTTTCGGCCTTGAGAATATCGTCGGGTGGCTTTGTAAACAGGGTCTTTTGGAGTGCGTGAAATTCACCTTGCGGCAACTATGCCAATTTCAAAAACTCCAACTTTCAGGGACCGTCCGCGGAGCCAGATGGGAATATACCGATAGATAAAGGGACTTGAAGATCAGGGGAATTGGGACCGAGGGAGCGCTGAAAGACCAGCGTGTCGGTGATGGATAATTTTCATCCTGAGCGTAGAACTTTCGGAGTCGTAGAACCGTGGAATCCGGAAGGATCCGGAAGGCTCTGGCTCAACTCCTCGACTCCTCACCGTCGAATACTGATTCCCAGTGATTCCTTCAAACATTGCTTACGCGTCAAATCCCTCTCCGTCCTGGCTTATATCCATAGCCTATCTCTCATCCTCCCCGCCGAATCCTGCAATCTCGTAATTTCCTCCTTCAACCCAATCGCCTCGACCTTTCTTTTGTGATTCAGAAAAGAATAAGATCAGGGAGAGATATCAAGGTAGTGTATAAGTCACCGTAAAAAATATGTCGATGACATCGCCTGAGGAGTATCAGTTTGGATGGCTAGGTTGCCGGCTATTCGCGCCAAGGGATGAATCAACCTCAGTCAACGTTCTTATCAAGTTGGCTGTTCTAAGACGAGGTGAGACTCCCCTTGGAAGCAGGTATAGCAATGAGAAAACATAAGGGTTGAATCCAGGAACTTTCTGGAAATAAAGATAAATTGCCGTACCGACGGTTTCGGAGTAACTAGGTGGTAGATTGAAATTTGAGCTTGACAGGGCGGCCGATAGATCTGCATTAGCCAGGATCACCCCGGACTCTATTCTCTTCCACTTTTTCTGTCGGTCCGAAACTGCCTTTAATCTTCGGAGCAGCCAATCTCATAATAATAACAGTACCCTGTACATCCAAAATTTGTAAAATCTTGTCCGCGGTTCGGTTAATTGAAAGCGTATCAAATATCACGAGGTTATTCGTTTTCCCAGAGGATGAGATTTCTCGATAGCACCTATTATAACTTCGGAATGATTTGTAAAACAACGGCACCTCACGACGAGATATGCGGTGCTCTTGTTTTCATTCGCTTGCGAATTTCCTCTCCCTCTCAAACCTTGTTTGCCCTTGACACATCGCCGTTCCTACTTTGGATGCAACGCTTCGCAGGGATTGTTGCGTCGCAATAAGATATCTTTGCAAAGGATATGCGGTGTGTAAACAACGCCCACAGCCACGATCGCGGGACCGAGTCCCGGTTGTAGGGACGATGCTCGTGTTCCTACGAATCCCCGATAAATAAAAGTGTTTGCCTTGGGCGGTGCCCACGTCTCCATAAAATTTACGAGGACAACATCGAACGCGAAATTCCCTGCGCCCCGTAACGTCCTAGGCACCAGTTCTTCAGAACAATTCGCTGCGCGGCCCTTTAGAGCAGATATTTGCATTCACAGGGGCACAGCGTTGCAATAACGCAGAAAGAACTGATCCAGGGCTTGATGCTAATGTCTTCATAGTTGCTCGACCACACTTTAACGAAATCAAAAAATTATCGAAACAGTTTGAAATACAAAATTGGAATCCGAATGAAAAATATACGCATTCCACGTGATGGCATAATGATTTCACGGGTCAGGGCCGAGGTTGAATTTTCCAAAGGACCCGCTCGTACGACCCGCGTCGACAGGGCGCGCAATCCGCGGGTGAAGATGGCCTGGATGGGAGAAAAAAGACAAAACAAAAATGTAAGAGGGCCGAGGTTGTAGGGTAGAGGTATCAAAGTGTTATTGGTACTAAAAGTATTGAGAGTATCCGAGGGACAAAGGTGGCCTTTAGCAGTGGTTCGGTCCCCGTAACGCCGACGACTAGAAGATGAAAAAAAGGAGACGAAAATTACGGTTATTGTACCGAAACGAATTTTTTTTTTCCGATTCGTATCCTTTTTCTGTCACCAAGCTAACGCTGGAAGAATCACTTATACACAGAAAATGCTGTAAATACGATACGACGTATTCCAGGCACGGTACGTGTATTTACAACGCGGTCATTTCTCGTCGGTGATGACGGAGCAGCCGTTATAATCTCTGGATTTAGAATATTGCTTCTACTTGACGCGCATTGCAGCCGGCACGTTGACGTCACAGTATTAGAGTGGAGAACGCGATGCACTCGGCTATAGTGAAAGCAACCATTGTACAAATAAAGACAGCAAGCGCAAGGGAGATATTTGAAAATGTGTTTTTTAAAAGATGACATATATTTGTGATGTTGCAGTATCGTAATAAACTTTTTCACACAGTCTCGAGTCTTCGAAAATTCTTAATAGCGCAGAACCGTTATTGACAATATTTTTGAAATCGTATATCACAGGTACAGCAATCATCTGTTACGACATATCCGTTTTTAATATTTTCAGTACGTCAATTTGACTGAAAATTCACAGCGGCTTGAGAGCATAGCAGTGTGTAAAATTGGAAATTGAGATCCCGCGAATACGCGTATACATTTTACATTTTACATGTATCGCGAACTTGCACGCCCCTCAAGATATAGCAAGTTACCTTGTTTCGAAAACATCTCAACAACTCCGTTGGGCCTCTTGAATGTTTTTTTCATAACACCGTATTACCATCCGGGAATTTTCGCTTCACTCACTGTCAATCACTATTCCAACGTGAAATGGGCAGAACCCACGCTCCCAGCTCACCCGCGATATGATTCGCGACGGCGAAAAGTAAAAAAGAAAAAAAAAACCGCCCGAAATTATTCAGGGTGAAATTTTGGTGCGAATGCATTGTACTGTATTCAGAGCTATCAACATTGACAAGGTATAAAAATAAGTGTCAAGTGCCAAATTTGTCGACGCACATCGTCAATAGATATATATCAATATCGCACTTATTTTTCAGGCATCTGCTTGGATCGTAACGAGACCAATTACCACCTTTTGGAAGATATCAAATGTACACATCAATTCCGTACTATTTGATTATACACATACCAATTGATGTGTCATTTCCCGATCGACATGGAACCGAATTGGTTCATCGATGCGTGATTGTAACGGATGAACGGGGAAATCGATTGGCAAGGAATGCACGTATAGTCGGACGAACACGCGCGAGTGCAGAATCGGCATTTGGCATTGGCTGCAGCTGGACAAACGATCGTCGAAGTTCGGTCCAGCGAGACCACTGGAGGACAATGAAGGTCGAGTACGGAGGTCACAAGGGGGTCATACCGTAGCGACGCTTGCTGAGGTGGAAGGTCCCAGCTCAATTGTGTTTGCGAAAGGGAATTGTCAGCTATAATGGCCGCGATCGGGCAAAGCGGAGTTGAAATCAAGGGGATTTTCAACTTGGTGATCGAAGGATCGTTGCGACGTCTCCCACGCGATCCTGTTTCAATCCTTTTTTCCAAGCTATTTTTTGTGTCGTCTCATTCTTTATTTATTTATTTTCTTTTTATCAACCGTCGGGCACGTCATGCCATCTTTTATTCATGATTTGTTTCATGAGTCGACAACAAACACGGCCCATCATACTCGTATTCTGCTCCCGGCCTTCGAGAAATCTCCTCTGCACATTTCCACACCGGACTCTGGCCGGTTCCTTTCCATACATAGTACATAAATATATAGCTACTCACGTTATAAGAATGCACATTTTTTCACAGCAACTCAGCCGCTCATGGTTCGATTCACCTTGAATGGTTTTTCGCGAAGATGCAGCAGCTTACGGTTCTTCGATCACTGGTTAAGCGCATGTGGCATGAAGATGCCAAAAGATTCACGAGAGAGCCCCTCCATCTCTCTAAAGAAGAATAAAAATTTGAATTTTGAAAAGGGTGGAAATATATTCATTTCAGCCTTATTATATTCAAATATCACAGTAGGTATACATTTGTTTTCCTCGATCGAATTCATTTTTCCGCTTATATGTATTTTAGTTTAGCAAAGTGTTTCAGCTGGCCTAAATTTACATCATACGGATGATGGTGCAGAGTTCAAATCGACGATATCCTTCATTTATAACCTCTATTTAACGTTAATCTGAAATTTGAAGAGTACGGTGGCATATTTCCCTCGCATCAAGCGTGAATATTGTCGAACAAATATCTCGACTAAGAAAAGTTCAAATTTGATCTTCTTTCGACGGTGTGAGAAAAAAGAAGAAAAAAAGTTGGACAAAGTTCGAGGACGGACATCGAAATTCCGCTCCTCTCATTAATAAACAGTCGACAAGAGCAACAAAAGCTTGGCACGGTTCCCGTTTTCTTTAATACTTTCGCACAAAGTCCAACAAAAGATTCGCATTACGTTGCCGTCACACTCGGTGACAATTTACGAGAAAGTAAAGAATCGAGATCTAACAAAGTACCTACATAGGTAGTGGTGTACCCGATACTGGAAAAGTGGAAATCTACGTCTGCGAACATCGAGTACGACCTTCTCCTCTCTTTGATCTTATCCTCCGTCTCGATGTACGGCCTCCATGATACAGCGGAGAGTAAATCTCGGTGACGGAAATCCCGGTACTTACCGCGATCAGGAAATACGTCAGTCAATAAACCGCATGTAGGAGTATCTAGACGAGTCGCTGCCCGAGTGGATTTAGCAGGTTTATACATCGTGGTTTCAATGCACGTTGATCCACTTCGACGGAGCGAACTGTGAGGAAAAAATCGCACTATCTATACCACCTTCGAAATTATCCTCGATTTTACCGTTGATCGATACAGCACCGCGCTTTCAGCGGTTGAGCTTAATCTCACTGAAACGTATATACGAGATTCGATCAATCCATTTCTGCAGGCACTCGGCCACTGAAGGTGGTCTACTTGCATCTCGATCAATACACATCAAACACGTGCGCGAGGCTAAGTATGGGGGTGTAATACTTTTTTGATTTATTACTCGACTATCGGCAATGGTACGCATACTGTACGAGGTTAACGACTCAATTAAAATTAAAATCTCTTCGCTCTCTCCGTGTATTTCAATTCGTACCTAGTTTACTCGATACGTGTAATACACGTGCTGTTATTGCCCCTGGTAATGGAAGCGGTGCGGGGGTGCAGGCCGAAGGGCATTTGATATCCGGTCATTAATATGCAGACAAAACCCCGCTGGAAATTAGAAGCTGCCGGCTGCACGGAAAGCCGCACTCGAATAACCAGAAATCGAGAACGGAGAACTTTAGTCGGATCGCTGAAAGGAACTCGTCCTGCTGCAGGACGACGACAGGCTTGTTCAACGCGGAGCTTTTATTTGCGAGTAAAAGTCCACGTCCCGCCGTCTCTTCCACTTTTGATCGCCACCCCGTGCCTCATCCGTGTAAAAGGACCAAAACACCGCGTTGCTCGTGTATTAAGGAGAAGACGACGCTAGACTTTCCCCGCTGACTGATCACGAACGCTTCGTAGCGCCATCTGCCGCGATAATTATCTTCCCAGGGTGTAATTGGATCATTATGCCGCGTCAAGAGCGATCTCACGTACATAAAACAATGCGTCAGGCAATTACAATCTGTGCAATCCTTTCCCCTGTACGCGATTCGTTCCCGTTCAACCCTCTCCAGTGGTGCAAGCTCTGATTTCATTTTCTCGCATGCATCGATTCGACCCGGTTTACACCCCTTTCTTATTTGATTTTCATTCGCACGGTGATCTGGTTTGTGTTCCTTGCAGACCAAACCCAACGCTGGTAGTGAATTTCAGTTTGTCCAGCTCTACGGACAACCGTGGCTGCGGGATTATTGGTCGTCATTTTCCAATAACCAATAAGGGGGCGGCTCGGCGTGACGGCAAGGTGTCCGAGAGCTAAACTGCTGCTTCAACTCTGGCAGAAGTTGCGTCGAACCGCCCGCTCATTGTTGCCGGTTTCAAGTTGGTTCGAGTCGGTGACAGCCAGGCTTTTACGTGACCAGAATCACCGACGTTTCCACCACCCCCGGATGGTACGTTGTCCCCACAGTCTGCGTCATTTCACCGATGCCCCTCCACCTGCGGCCCCGCTTATCATTGCCATAGAGGATTCGCCCATTCATTCGAGCTTCCGGGATTCTTCTAATTGAATCGTTCCATTTGAAAAGAAACCATACCCGTCTTACCCTCGGTCAGTTCGAGTGCAAGCGGCATGCAGTGGCTGTGCCTGATACATAGCTGTACACAGCGGAAACTCTTCGACCCACCAGCAGGACCAAACGCCTATTATACCGGTTTACCAACTTTACGAACTCGGTTCGAACTGCAGACGTCCCAACTGCGCTTTTATACATGTATGTGTACACATATGGGCGGAATTCTTATTTCGGAAGGGGATTTTGTTTTCTCAAACCAGCTGCTTCGATGCTTTCGGTACGGTCGTGAAAATCAACGCGAAGGGGTGCAAAGCCGTCAATGGAACGCTGGTATCGAACCACACGGTTTCACCCACCTGACCGGGTGTAATAAATCAGAAGCTCGAGGTTCGAGTAGGTGCGACATGCCTGTATATCGGATTTCCTGATCGAGCGTTATCGATCGTTGATAAACATCGTGGAAACAACAGCCAATGATCAACGCACCGAGGAGGGTTTATGATGTAGTACGGAGGCAAAGCCAAAATCCCCTAACCACAGACGTCAAACCGTTGGAAACTTTGCTCGGTTGATTTATCAATGGACTGACGTCAGGCACGGTGTTTCTGACAATATCTTAAACAATTTCGTTCCCTCAAACTTCGGCCGCGATTTGGATAGACGCAGGGTGTTCTATGTGTATAACGGAGTAAAAAATGACTCGTGATATCTATTCCCCCGAATAAACGCTCTCGGCTCGTAAATATCAATTTATAACCCAGCCCCCTGATTCCTTCATCACGCAACAAATGCCGACCTTCGAACAACCGCGCGCGTCTGAGGCGAAATTCGTCGTACACGACGGTTTACGCTTCGGTATTCCGTACATAATACGATACAAAATTTAATGGGAAATATGAGAGTAGCCGTACGGTGTGAGGCCAACTGTGCAGGAAACGTCTGCGGACCCAGAAGTTCATATTAATTCTCCCGCGTACACGCATACAGTACCTTATAGATAGGTATGCACGATGACGAAGAAATTCGATGTCAAAAAACATTCCCACAGCTCTACAGCCATGATTTGTAGTTCCGGAGAACAAACAGGACCAAAAAGGTGAATTTCACTTCACCGATTCTTTGCACCACGCCCAATTATACACCATTTTAGAATTAAGAAGATTCAATTTAACTTTTTGTCATTATAGCTTGAAATTTATACCCCCGATTCACATATTCCGTACACATCAAACGTAAATGGTCGTCAATTAATTCCGGGATTTCACATTTACGTTCTATAGCTGTGAATAGAAATGAAAAAAAAACGTCGATATAAATTTCTTCAAGATTGTTGAAGATTTCACAGACATGCGTGAAATTGAAATTGTGTCTGAATCCGGGTCTCCGGCATTTTCCGTATTTCTTTGAAATGAACTCCGCGGTTCTTGTTTGAATTTGTATTAAATGACATTCACGGCGAGGTTCACGCGTTTGTAAAACACGTGTTTTGTACTATTGTTACGATGCTAAAGATTTTCGAAAATGGGTTGCATTCTCTTTGGAGTCTAGATTCTACTCGGAGCCGAATGAATCTAGTGCACGCGATTCTTCGTGGAGGTGCAGCTTCTTCTGTAGATGCATTGGACTGCTGCTTTTGGCTCTAATTGACACCTGTCGCCCCTACACCAAGATCGTATTTGTACCTTGGGATTTTTTATGCGACAGCATCGGCCACGGACTCAGTTTTACGTCACGTGACGCTGTTCTGTAATCGGTATAATTTCAATAGAAGCGTATTACAAAAAGCTGGGTGAGTGCAATGCTGGCTAAATCATCATCAGTGATTGTTTCGACAAGCTTACGATTCACTCCGTCCCATCAGTAAAGTTCTCGTTTGATCATTTCTGAAAAAAAAGAAATGAAAAAAAGGTTCACTAACTAGTTGTCTTTATAACAGCTCTGATTTTATCTTGTATTTTTGGATCGGTTGAATCACTCGCAAGTATCTACGACACGTGGAACTCCAGCTACTAATAATTTAAAACACTGTTAACGTAAAGCATTGATGATATTAAGGGATTACTCGCATTGAAAATTTCTGGCGTCAATTAGTAAAGTAAACCAAGTTTTCGAAGCAGTTTTCGGACTACTGAGCCGAGTTGCAGATTTATATTGACACTTGTTTTCGTTTCTCGTTCACAAGAGATACTATCCCATTAAAACCTTTCAATCCAGTAGACAGCGAGAAGAACACACGAAGGATTATTCGAACTGCTTTGCTGTGCTGTCGCTGCAATAGCGTGGCGATAGTATTACTTTTAATCAATTCAGTTGTGCGACGTTATTTTTAATTATCGAAGCATCATTATCAATAAAAATGAATGTGAGCAATGCTTTGACTTAACGATTTCAATATCTCCACGCGATACGTCATACCGAGTTTGTTGGGCACTAGTTGATCATTTAAACGGTAATTAATTACTGAACTTTAACTTTCACTAGTATTTTACGGAAACTCTATTCTCTCAGAGCTACTGAAGCCAACTAAACGGTTACGTTGGTTCCTTTCTACCAGCTGCTCGTTTCTGAGCAGGCTGAAAATCGCATTTTTTCCATTCATAATTGCCCTTTGTGTGAGGTATAAGGTTTGAATTTTAATTAGTAGGTATTGCAAGGTTATTTGGTAACTGACGATATTTAAAACATTACAATGAACAGACGTTCAAGTGAAAAGGCAGGTGAGCAAGCCAGCTCACAGAAAAATTCAAATCTCATCTGCGCTCACGTTCCTCCTTCTAGGTTCTCCGCTAGCAACTTTATCGAGTTCTTTTCTTACTTGTTTTTCTTCAGTTTAGCATCGAATCATGCAGGTTCCAGGTGGTCGCCGCAACGGCAAGGAGGAAATGTAAATTCTCTGTGCAACTTTGATAATAAAGAATTATTATGTATAAGATAATTGTGCGGATTAAAACGCGGCGGCGGGTACATATAATTCAACTTTTATGGAAAACCCATAAATGAATGTATGAGATTATGTATTGAAAAAAGTTAAAATAAAAGGTGGAGAAAAAAAGACTAGTATATATTATATCACGTAAAATAGAGCTGTTTTACAGGATACAGGCAGTCAGGATGCAAGGATGTACCAGACGGAGTTATACATACATACCTTTGCCTAATTCTCTTTCCTGGTAGAAATAATTGAATCATTTGATAATTTTTGTTTCTTCCTTGTCCCACGTTTCTTTCTCTCTCTCCCGTTTCTTCTTTATACGGAGAAATATACGTCTATGAGATAAACAGGAAGAAAGATTGAATTTCTAATCAGGTATCTTTCAATCGTCAATTTCTACCATGACAAAGGAATATAACGAGACTGCTTCACGATGTCTCATATTACCTATGGGGAAATATCTGGAAAAATTCAATTCTTTTTTGAAACCGTACAATCTTATGAAAAATCGTGAAGCGAATCACTATATCTAATAACAATGCTTCGCGGGAAAAAAGATGCATCGTTCACCTACGAAATCAACCGTGCAGTATCAGTTTGCAAAGCTCGGTCACTGTGAGCCAAATGTTACTTTTCTACTGTCTCGTCCACGTAGGTGAGGCGGAAAATGTGACCATAGGAGGAAAATTTGTAGACAAAGGATGGAGCGAAGCTAGGCGGAAGGTATGTATGTACATGTCGTCTGTCATGGTGAATTTTCCATTTTCCAGTTACAGGTAAGCAAGGCACCTTATATACCTATTGCCGTAAGCTCGCCGTCAGCTTGCGGGAAGTAAGCTCTCAATATTATTAAATTTTCACCGTAATCCCGTGAAGGCGATGTTATTTATGTAACGTAAGCGAACAATTTTCTCCTACCTTGGAGCCAACCGATGACGAACAAGCGCGAAGGGAAGAACGAAAGCTTTCTCTCTTCATAGGCTAAATAAATAAATAAGCCCAGGAATATTTAAGTACTGCGGCGAGTCGAGACGATGTCGCGGAGTGGGCAGCGAGGCATGACAAGAGTACATTGCTCATCATATTCCAGGTTTTTCATCTCTTTCCACAATTTCTCGGTCTCTCTTATGATTAATGAAAGGTTTACGGTTTGACGGTAGTTGCAAAACTTATACGAACGAGATATATCGCATGTATGACACAAAAGGAGACATCAGGACTGATTGCGAGGCGAATGAAGAAACGGAGGGTCCTGCGGTCGAGGGATGCGTACGTCGCGTCGATCCGTTCGAAACGTGCCGGCGTTTCATCTCCGGTCACTTTATGTGGAATTGCCGTACGACTTGGGCTTGGCAAGTATTTTCGTTCGTGCCGTACACTTGGCCTTGAGCGCCCTTGGCACGACGCTGAAAGCGTCTTCCTTCAAATCCGTCTCGCGTCCCGGAGGCCTAGCGGCTGGTTTTGCGAGAATCAGGATCCTCGGTGTGGCTGTGAAAAGGGACCAAGGAGACAATTTTCAATTCCGTTTCATACGCGAATCTCGCAGAATCAGTCGATACTCACGAACTGCCCTAATGGCGGCCGGAGAAACGGCGGTTGGATCTTTCGGGGGATACGCGTCTTTGGTTATCTTGCGAACCGCTATTTCCTTGATGCGTTCGCTTGCCTGGTATTTCAACGCGCCAGGCTTGACCGAGAAGGGATTCAGCTTCGCCCCTGAATCCTTGACCACCGGCTGGGCCAGGATATCCAGCCTATCCTTCATTTCTTCGATGCTCTTTTTCTCACCGCGATCCTTCACGCGGATGATTGGAAAAAGTAATTAGTTGTCACAGCATGCAAACCTGTACGCATACCCCATGACGCGTTTCGCACGCGACATGATGTATGTCACAATCTGTACGGGCAAACTGTTGAGTAAGTATTTATTTTTCCATTATAGTAAAACATCCCGAAGGTAGGACTCGGCCGCTTCGCGACTCGAGACCCGCAAGGGAAAAGCACATTGCGTGACGTAGAGAAATGAAATTTGGATCAACCTCGAGATAATCTAAAAGAAAACAGTATCCTGGTGACAGGGATAGAAATGTCTGCGGCGTGACGGGATATTGCATGTGTGTTATGGCGGGGTGATGAGGAGAAGAAGAAGGAGGAGGAGGAGGAGGAGGAGGAAGAGGACGACTAAAAGAAAGAGGGTGAGGATGACGAAAGGAAAAGCTGAGCGACCTGACAGGAGAGAAATTAATCGAAGCTTCGTTAATTAACGAGGAAGGAAAAAGGAACAAGGAACCGGATAAAACGGGACCAGAAATCATTCGGGGTGTCAATACTTACGGGTGTCCAGGGTTCAGGAACAACTTTTGGCACTGCAATCCGCTCTAATGTTTGCTTGTGCTTTGCCCAATCCTCGGGCTTCGAAAGAGCCTTGTGAAGCCGCTTACGGAGCTTCGCCCTTGAGAAACAAATTTTCAATGATTCTCACCCACGTCAGATACACGGCGAATTTCGTGCTTACGCTTTTGCCATCATTCGCTGCTCCGCCGCAAGACAGAGGATTCTGTACTTGAAGTAACGCGTCTTGGTGATCGCCTTGAGGATCGAGTCGATATTCCGTACCACTGTTTTGTTTTCAAAGAACTGTTTCCTCGTTATCAGCAGCATTCTGTTAAACATCATCACCGATTAAAGTTTCACTTACACCGACGAACGTTGCATGTTCCTGGACATTTATCAACGATACCTTTTCTTAGGCAGTGACATCTCGACAATTCGCTTGCTAGGCTTTGCATTCAAAGTTTTCGGATGGATTTTTGGATAGCTGGACCCGAGCTTCCTGAAACATCGATTAAATACTTTTGTTGAATAACTGCGCGCATCGTGAACCCGAATAAATAGTCAACGAACGTAGACGTAGGTGCAATAGGAAATTTGAACGTAAATAATTTACGTGGGGTCGAATTTTTTGTTGACTACTCTTGGCTGCGACATGATTCTGAGTCTCTTTGAGGGGTGACATTTCAGGGCTGAACGATGCACGGAATACGGGTCTGCCTGAACACGAAGGAAAATGTGTGAAATTGAGCGATGTATCTGAAAATTTCAATTTCACCTTACAATATAATGAATGTCAGTTTTATTCAGACGTCTCCACGCCGGTCTAGCAAGCATGGCCATATGCTGCCTCCGTGAGAGATGGGCCAGAGCGTATTTCACCCTTTTTGATACCATAATGACGTTTTTAATTTTGAGTTATCGTCATCGACAGATAATTTGCATCGATTAATTTATACTAAATTGACGCGTTCCGCGTGGAGAAAAAATTCTGAAGTATTTCTGTATCATTGCATTTCTAAACTGACGTTTATCCGTCAAAATTTTGCGAATCACGGAAGGCAGTGAAGTCGATAAATGAAGCCTGAAAGTTTCCAGACTGCATTTTGTTTCAAACGAAGCTCTGCAGACTTGATCAGCGCTTGCTGTGATGATAGTAATCAAGTTTTACCCGAGAAGCAGGTACGCCGTGTAAGTATACATGTGGGTTGAAAAAAGGATCAGCTGTAGGGTGTAATTGTTACCGATGAAGGGAAAGCGAGAATAAAGGAGAAAGAGCGGACCAGCGAAAGTGGAAACGTCGGTGGGAAAATTTTCGCTATCAGGTTTTGCGTCTGAATGCAGGCATTAGGGAGGGTGTGATCACCTTTGAAACATTACTCCGCTTGCCGAGAGTAATTTGGGCGATGTAATACGAGACTCGAGTCCATTGCGGTTGGAGATCGTCAAAGGTTTGTCGACGAATGGTTCATCAAGGTATACTTACACTTTTACGTCCTGCCTACTTTTCCACTTTCGGTCTAAGCTCCATTCCGTTACGTGGTAAAACCCAGTTTTGGGGATTACCGACGGACCGAATCCATCCCCCCAACTTCCCGTTTCCCGCTAATCCAGCTCTCTACTCGCAATCCAGGCAATGAAACGCGGCTTCAGAACAAAAAAAAAAAGAATAAATAAATAAACAAAGAAACTGTCCAGCCTGTTTTCCGTCAACAACGCATTCGTAGACTTTTCAGTGAAATACTAACTAAGAACGTGAATCCTAATAACTTCTATAACACGAAGAGGGGATTGTACCTGTGATTTCATTGAAAACGAGTTTCTGGAATTTTTTTTTGAAATTGACTATTTTCAAATATTCTATGACCGTATTATACGGAGGCAGAGTATCAATGGAAAATGATTGAACGAAGGAAGGACTTAATCATGGAAATTTGGTGTTCCTGATATCGTGATCACCCTGCAAACCCGTAGATATAGATGCTGCCCAGAAGAAGGTCGCGGAGCAATTTAAGCTAGAGCGAGAAACGGGATGTGGAAAGTGTCAAGCGGGAAGTGGAAACGCGCCAATAACAGTTAAGGCTCTACGTGAATCCTTGGCGGGAGAAAACCCCGACCATTGGACGCGACTTATGGTACCCAAAAGCACCTGTCTACCTGGAATCTCTAGAGTACCCCGAGCAGCAGGAGGATAAGAACTTCGCACGATTCTACTTTTCCAATCGCTCCCGATATTTACCGCCCTTTCTATAGTACAGCTTGTTAGTCGAAAGGCAGACCGCGTTGTCCGGTTTCAAAGAAATTATACAAGAAAAGACGGACAGAAATTGGCCGAAGACTGCAGCCAACGCTATAAAAATAAACACGAATTTCATCGTCACAGTTTCAGTGAGACATAGACGTATAAGATTCGATAGAACAGAAAAGCACAGCACAAGCTGCAGGGTCTGCGAGAAAAATAGCTTACGAGCCACGACTATGGAACGCTATCCGAGCGCTTGATTAAACCTATTTATTCAGGTCTTGTGCCGGCAAAGGACGCGGGATTAACTCATCGACAAACCCGTCAAAAATGATTGAACGGGCAACGATCGATTCTGCGTATAATGCAGCGACGCTCAGCTGGGTGTCGTTGAAAATATATCCACCAATCGAACGCACAAAAGCCCGGGCGCAAATAATTTTTGAATTTCATACTTAACTACGGGGGCTTGGAAGAAAATTTTAAACGATAAAGCAGCGCGTGCTCTGCTTGAGTTAGCCGCCTGTCAAAGAGTGGTAATTTTCACCACACGGTCGGTTCATTGAAAAAATTATAAATGAAAAACTTTCCCGCATTCTCGAAACTGTAAAGTAAAAGCTTTGAATCTCCGGTACTTTTGAAATCAATTCTCGTATACCTGTATGCACACTTATACATATATCTAACACGCAATTTAAACTCGACGAAAGGCGAAAGGAAAGCGGTGCCGCTGACATTTTATTTTCCCTGTCGTTTCAGTTGCAGCTAGCCGGCGAGAAGAAATCTTCGGCGTTACTGATGGATGGGCAGTGGATGGCCAACGTCGTTCGATCATTGTTCCGAGCAAGGATTTGCGGAGATCCGTTTTAGTTAGCCGATCCAGGAGCCGCAGGGTCCGCCGGGAGATCATTTAATGGGGAGGGGGGCTTAAAGTGACCGCGAGTACACCGCAGACCGGTGAAGATTCATTTTAATTCTCACCGAACCGGGCGACCGGAGGCAAAATGGCCTGCCGGACGTAAAGCAGCAGGATAGTTCGAGAAGTGCGGTTGGTCCTGGTGTCTCTTTTTTGGGGGAACGGTTATATAGGTCAGTATAAACGGGGCGAGATTCGCAAGGAGCAGAATCGTGCATTAACTCTATTTGCCCGGGGAGCCGTCGGGGAATCCCTGGTCCAGATCCTCGGGCAAATCTATGGCCAGGATTACACGGTGGATCTGGTGATTCGGGGAGAGAACGCGCGGGTTCGCCACGGTTTTGCAAACACCCTTGACTGCGTCGGTCTGCCCAACTCCGCGAGGGGAGAAAAATATCCAACGATCCGACAGGAATCAACTCCCTTTGGTGCCTCGAATTCCGACCGGCGAATCCTTTCACTAGCCGGATCTCAACGATGTGGCTCGTCCATATCTTTCCGGCATACCAGCGCCGAATCGGCGATCCCGTCACTGCAGGGTTCTGCAAATACTGCGACTAAAAAATGATCGACCGTTTGTTCGCACGTGTTAAAGACGGAGAGAAAGAAAGGTGAAGAGTAGGTGTGAGAGAGATAGAGTGAGAGAGGTAGAGGGAGAAGCGAAGAGACACGCATAACCGTGAAGTATTGGACAAAATATGCGGAAGCGTGGATGTCGAAAGCTTTATACCTCCGCGGGCCATAAATCCAAAGCCACTTCACAAATCACGATGAAATTTTAGGGACAAAGGCTTATATTGTATGGATAGGGGCTACGACAAAGAAGATCGGAGAACGGAGAGAGACATGAATTTTTCAAAAAAAAAAACAAAAAAAAAAAACGTGGGAGATCAAAAAGAGTAAAAGAGGTGAAATAATGAATTCAGAAAAGCAAGACGGGGCACATACGTCTTATAGGTGGGTATATGTTATGTATATGTACAAGAGCTGTGAAAGAGTGAGCGGTAAAATCGCGTGAGGGCTGTCTAGGAAAGTGTGATCGTTTATCAAACGCAATTTGCCTATGCCAAGAAGGGAACGTGTCGAGACGACGTTTGCGGAGGCAGCAGCGACGACACGTCGAATAGTTGACGTGCCACAGAGGTGAAAAGGGGTGGAGAGCGGAGGAGTTTGGGGTGCGGTGAAAAATGAAGAAACAGGAAGGGGGGGGGGGGGGGGGGAAGGAGAACGACGGAACGGGGTGGCGGGGTATTCGTGGGAGAGGAATGAAGAATGCCTGAGAAGATACGAAATTGAATGCGGAATTTGATGGAATTACACGAGACGCCGGCAAAAATACGTTCGAAATTGGCCTCACTCTCGGATCCTTTTTTTCGTTGTGCCTTATATTTTGTTTTTACTATCTTGTGTCTAATTTTTGTTTCCCCTCTTTTTCACTGTGTCTTCACTCGGTACAGACACTGGCAAAATAGGAGAAAAAAAAAAACAGAATCTGGAAACATTATGTTTATAAAGGTGTGAAGAAAAAAAAAAAAAAAACTGCGAGGATATGAAAATTGGAATGAAAACACTGCAGAGGAAATCATTTGCTGCGCAGGGAAAAATTCACGGAAACGACCACGCGCGGTTTACGGTCTGGTTGGCCACTTTTCGAAGGGTTTTCATCACGTCTCGAATGTACGTTATTTACCAGTGAAAATAACCGAAGCCATAGGCGTCCGGTACTATTACAAACTGTCTATACACGGTGTAACGATTCGTGGAACGTGAGGCTTCCTCGAACAAAGCATATCCCTTTTCACGGCTTGTTTCACCAAAACTTCCGACGAATCTGTGAAAATAAACTACCTCGAGTGAGCGACAAACCATGTGGTTTGGAAATAATACCGGCTTTTAAACCCTCACCATGAATGAAGTCTGCCATCGTATATGTAGTGAAAAATCACCCCTTGTACTTATCTCTTTTATCTGTTTCTAGTTTTGTTTTTTTCCCTTTATTCTCTCTCTCTCTCTCTCTCTCTCTCTCTCTCTCTCTCTCTCTCTCTCTCGGCTTTCGCCTACGGCACTCGAGAATTTGTCTGAAGTTTGCTTAAAAATTCGATACGGACGGTTTGTCACGTGTCCGCTTTGGCGGCGCCTGTAACGTATAAATAGCTGGCGTGTCCTGACCCAGGCCCTTATTTCGGTAATTTGGTGGAGAGCCCGAGAGTCCTGGACGAATTGACGGCACGTGTAGAAGCATGATTCTGTAGGTACACAGCCATGATTCTTGGTAGGTATGTATGATCGTTGCGAGACCGTACTAGAATCGAGGCGCGTAGATTCCGTTCTAATTGCAGGGTCGAGCCGAATATCTTGCGTGCGAAGCCAATCTGCGCTAATAGATACCGGTCCCCGCGGACGGCGAATCGTAACGGAGAAAACGCCTTTCCTAGCACGAAACGCGAAATGGGAATCCGGCAGGACCATTCAGCCGTTCTAATATGACTTAGATTTGAATCAGAGTTTCGGTCCTCTCTCCGAATGTTCAAAATCGTACTGGCGTTGGATTAATACGGGGTTAGGTTATTTTACGGTTCTCGGCTGATTACGCGGAGGTTGAAATTTGCCTGCCGAATGGTTTTGCCGGTGAGAAAATACTTATTCAAGTGCTGCAAATTGTGAATATGTCTATATATATATATATGTATATGTAATTATGTATACGTATATTCACATATCCGTGTGTGAGTTGGCGCATAGCGTGATGGTAATAATATGCAAATATTAAAGTGAGTGAAATGACCGCTTTCAAAAGCCGCGAGATTTTCCCTTAACGTATTATGGGTGTTTCCGCCTTTTGCACGATAACATAAAATTCTCGTTATTCAATTTCCTCGTGTCAACATTTTCTCGCTCACTCCAACGCCGCTGCAGTCTCTCGCGATCAATCGCTTATTCTGTACAATGTTACTTTCCATCGCTTGCAATAATGCAGCCATGTATAATACAGCGTCTTCGCGTAATGTTGTCTCAGTAGCGAATGCAACAATTTATGAGGGTTGGTTATGGCACGTGAGAGCTTGAAAATCCAGAGAAAATATAAATGCGGTAGCATTATTCTGATAATTCCTTGCGGAACTCCGATATTTAGACCATCTCTGCAAACAAAGTTTTCAACATTCTCGAATTTATTTCATCGTCAGTTTTTTCATCTGCAAAATGAATACGTACATAAATCGGGAAATTCAATAGGAGACGCTATTTTCTGATATCTACTTGAGAAGAATTAAAATTGTACCACGGTCAGAGAAGAGGTGAAGGGTGACCAATGGCTTCAACTGTTTTCTCCATTTGTCAAATTTAACCCACCCCGGCACTCTTGATATGCGATGAAACTGAACAGGGTATCACGGTGGATCGACTCTGCAGTTTGAATGCGAAAAGCCAAAAAGGACCGAATGCCGCTTGTTGTAAAGGGAAGGGGTGCTGACTGAAATCAATAGTAACTTAGCCCCAGTTCGATTACGAATGCAGTCGCAGTAGCACCCCCAGAAGACGTTAAGATAATGCCTTTATATCTCCTGTTCGCCGGTCGTCCACGAGAAATACGATAATGTCCTCCCTTACGAGGCGCTTCACGTAGAACTCTGCGAATCTATGTGTTATACTCGCACGGTATATAGATATATATCTATAAGTCAAGCTCTTGGTGTTTTTTTTTTTTTTTTTTCTTATTTTTGTTGTTTCTTTTTTTTCATACCTTTTATTTATTTCCTTATTAAATCATTTTCCTTTTCGCTTGATCTCATTTTTCGACTCTCCTTCTATCGGTTCGTTACCCACTACGTTTCATTATCGGCTGCTTTTCATCAAATGAGTTTATTAGCTAATCACGTTTTTTTTTTTAATTCTTTTTGTTTTCTTTTTACCCCTCAACGAGCGACCGGCTTGATTGCCTTCTTTTTTTCGATCTGACAAGCAGCTTCCGCGTTGGGTTATATAAAAATGCTGCTGCACGCCGGTATAACCCGATAGAATTTAAAGTGGCTGGATCGAAGAGGGGTGTATATGTATAGGTATGCAGGTATGTATGCATAATGTATAGGTGCGCGTGTGTAAGGTAACCCGGTACTTAATATATTACACCGTGTGGATTTTACCCTGCAGAATCGGCTATCCTTCGTCAGCACTCCGAGGAAACGGGGTTAAGGTTCGGAGGTTCGTTTGTTTGTCGTAACATTTAACACGCGCCTGTAGATCGTACCTCTTTCAACAAAAGCTCGCGGCTGACTACGCGGATTAGTGTGTTTCACGCACTTTCACCGCGATTCAAACGCCCTGTGTGCAATAAGAATATCGATGGAGGAGCGAATAATCGAATTTGGTTTATCAGCCCAGCTCAGAGTCTCGCCTCGTGCCTGACGAGTAACAGCTGGCACGGCGATTAGAACCTGCGAAATCCCCTTGTCGATTTATTTCGCTGCTTTTTAGGGGTTGATGTGGGAAATTTTTCATAAGATAGAATCCTATTGCGAAATCCGCATCGATAGAGATCTGGCGCAGATGTCGCCGCGTACGGTTCACTGCGTGACAAGAAATTCCATGGAACGACGACGAACATCCTTAACCGTGTTAGCATATCTTCGGTTCGCCTCCTGTGTACTTGAACGTTCCGCTATGCCACGCTATTTATGAGCCTTGCACCTGACATTTACCGACGCAGTCACCGACGACGACGACGACGACTCGCGACGCGACGGCTCGACATAAGTTAAGACGAAATCCGTTCCTGTGCCCTGTGGCTATGCGATTCCTCCCCCTCACTACCACCCCCCCCCCCCCCCTTCCTATAACGTTCTACGTCCCTCCCGTGACGGAATAAAATGTCACTCGTTCACGACTTTCATTGTTATTTTTATCACTCTTTATACGAGCGTAGGAAACGTTCGCCGTCAACTTTTCCTCCCCCTCTCTCTCTTTCTCTCTCTCTCACTCCCTCTCTATGCCGTCCTCTTTACTCCTTTCTCCCCTCCAAGCATTTCTTTTTATCTCTACTTCATAGGTACTACATAAATGTTTATTTCAATTGAATACAGTTCAAGGAGATACGGCGCGAGCAATTCTTTTCAACTAATTCACGTGCGGACCAATTCGATCGGAATCTTCGCGGAACTGTTTAGTCTCCCTCCTCGTTCTTCGGCGGATTTCCG
Organism: Neodiprion pinetum; assembly: GCF_021155775.2. Taxonomy (NCBI): domain Eukaryota; kingdom Metazoa; phylum Arthropoda; class Insecta; order Hymenoptera; family Diprionidae; genus Neodiprion; species Neodiprion pinetum. The sequence continues at coordinate 22,862,427 of NC_060237.1, forward strand.
CGTAAAATGGCGAGCAGGCTCCTTATTATTATCGCATCTAATGGCACAGTTGCTATGGTCGATAATACGACATATTATACGTATACGATGGGGATTAACCGGACGGAACGATGAGATATTGATTGTGAGGCTGGAATTGTACCGTAACGAATAGTCAAGTATATACACGTATGTGTATAATTGGAAAGCTTCAGAGCCTTGGGCGTGCAATAATACAGTATATAAGAGAGAAGAAGTCTTCCGACGAAGGTGCGCACAGCGGAGGGGAAAAATAACAACTGAATCGAAATGAAAGTAAAATATTATTCGCCTGAATACTTATTATCATCTGTGTAATTCGATCTATTTTTCAAAAGTTAATATTTTCCAGCCTCAGGTACGGCGAATAGTTTAACCGCGTATTATCGCCTCACAGGCTGAAGCAAGAAGGTTTTTCCAGGGCGCCATTGCCCGCAGCCTCTAGCCGCAAGGTGAAAGAAAGACGAGACTGACACGGTGCGAGGATAATGTGTAATTACAGAGATAAAGCGAGTCCGCGAGTGAGGAGATTAATTATCATTAATATTAAAGTGGCTGTTTGCATCGTTCGCAGCATTTTGCGGCACAAAGCAGCGCCCCTCTATTCACATCTACATCAAACCAATCCCCCACCTTACTGTCTCGAAATATAACGTGGGACTTCATTTGTTAGAGAGAAAAACAGTCCACTACTGCTGCCTTATTACAGCCTTCTCTCTGGGAAAAGATTGATGAAAACTAGCTGTTTATTATACTTCTAAGTAGAGAGAAAAGCAGGAGAAAAATAAGAAGATGATTTGTGCAGCCATATCGTGTTCGTTCGTTACTTTCATTTGACTTGTTAAAAGGGTTGGTGTCACGGCTAAACCGAGTCTAGACGTTTGCCGTCTTCTACTGAACAAATGAAAGACTAAATTTTCCAAAATGATAAAGTATTCTTGGAACGGTGAGCGTAAAAATGATTCATAGAAAGATAACGGTATAATTGGACGTGGAACTAACCTGATTAATTTCAAACTCGATTGAAATTGAGCAAGAAATGTTTCCAATACATTTCACATAGTATGAATCAAAAATTTGGCAGAAAATCAACATTTCTATTTCATCTCGACTCAGCGATTCTTTTCTCCACTTGAAAGCTCCTACCGCGGACAAAAAAATTTTGGGGAAAATTGACTGAAATGTGAAAATTTCAGACACTAAGAATTCATCCAGCAAACTCCGCTTGCGTATCGTGCAAATATAGTGTATCGTCACGGAAAAACCCCTTAAACCTATGAATTGACTTTCCTTTGTTCGATATAAAAATCGAGGATGAATAGATAAGTATGTATCAAGTCTGAAGTGGGTCTTTGGAATTATTGTACCGAGATAATTTGAGCCCTGAAACCCGGGTTTCACGTTTGCCCGAACGAAGACCGCGGTGGCGATGGATGGCATAACTCAATTTCGACGGGCTAAATAACTCGCCGTTGTTTGTAACCCGACACGGCATACGCGTATATAATTAAGAGTAACCTCGACTCGCAAGGCACGCTGACATTTCCGCCAATTAAATACCTGGACTATCAATCGAGGGTAATATTACACCGACAGGAAGGAGGGTGGGCGGTAATAGATGGCGGACGGCATAGTTTCTCCGTTCAACCTAAGCCCAAACCTGCAAGCTCTGAACTTTACCTGTCACTGACTGAGATAAGGTTGAAGTTCGCAAGGTTGATGTGACGATGGATTTTTAGGAAAAACGTTATTTCGCGACTCTAGGACTGTCTGAAATTCAGTAAATTGTATTAAAATTAAAATTTTTTCAATCTCTTTCGCAATTACGAAAGCAGTGATTTGAAAAAATGTTTTGGAAGGTAAATTATTTTCTGTAAATCGACAAAGAATATTTCAAAGTCAGTTTCACGTATAGAAAATTCATTTACGCATCAAATCGGTTATAATAATTTAGTAAAATTAATCAAACGATACGCTTCTCGCGATAAAAAAATTTCATAACAACCTAACTTCAATTACAACAGAAGATTTATTTTTTTTAAACTCTCTTGGCTTAACGGATAGTGTTCTGATTAAATTGATCTGAATTTACTTCGATGTTGAAATGTTTTGTAGCGATTCTTTCTCGATCAGGCTACAGATGACGTACATTTTTACAAAACGTCAAATGGTTGAATCTGAGCAGCATCATTGATAGACATTACCTGCTAGTTCATTTTTAAAATTTCCAATCACATCGATAATTTGTGCGAAAGACTAATAATAATTCACAAATCTCATATTATGTAATCGTAAACGGGTACTCGCCTTGTGAAGAGCGGTAAGAAAGGTAAGTAAATATATGATCGTGCATGGAGAATGTGAAAAGTTTTGCACAAAACGTGTATAAATAATGGATTTTTCAGAATTCCAAATTCATTCTTGCGTAAATTAATCTTGAATAATTATTCGAGCATTTGTTTTCCCGCGATTCATGCGGTCGCAACAAACCTCGACGTCTTAAATTTATCATCTTCCCACGCAAACAAGGTGCAAAAAAATATATCTCTGGCGTATATCATGGGCTGAATTTCGGTTGAAAATTATTTATTTACAAAGAAAACTAGAATTCGCTACAACAAATTAACGCTCGTACAGAGACAGAATTCCTAAACACGATTTACCTGAGATGAACGCAGAGTTTTTCTCTCTCGGTTGAGCTTTCGAAATAAAAGTTTTCACTCACAGTTGCCAAGTAATGTTGCCAAAACGGTTAAAAGATAAAAAAAAAAAAAGAAAACCGCATGCAGGCGATGCATACGGAAATTTAAAGTAAAATATAAGAATGACTTAATATGAAATTATAAAAGTTACAAGTATGTGAAAAGAATATATCAATCCATGGAACTTAACAGGCGATGCAGAATGTGGCTAACATTCAGAGGCGTTAGGCATCGAGGATGCGACACGTGCAGAGATTGCTCAAGTGTACACCTACGCGTGGGTGGTAAATAGAAGGTGGCAACCGTGCCCTGCAGCGTCAAAGGGGTAGAATTTTATCTTACCAGCAATAAAATCAACCGCATAAGTATACGAAAGATGCTCTACACTCTGCACAAAGCTCCCATACTATAACATGCGTGCGTACGTGTATGTAACGAAAGGGGGAACTTTCTAAAATATTAAATTCACTGCAGAGTGATATTCAAATTACCTGTTTTTGCTAGGGGCGGCGCAGTGTTTTGCTGGAGTGCGTCGAGAAGGCGGTTGGTTGTGGGTTTCGCTCCGCTAGGTTGAGTTCTGGGATAAGTAGGGTTGGCTGGGTTTACCCAATATCACTATATCAACCCGAAATCCAAGAGCTGCAAGCTTGAACAGCTTAAATCACTTTGTAGGCTGCGTAATTTTTTCCTTTTTCTCTTCTTTATTTATTATAATACCTACTCATTTCTATTCAAAGCCCTTCACACTAACGCTTTATACGGCACATCATGACTTGTTAAAAATGGCTGAAGCAGGCAAAACTATCGGGAGCGGTATATACATATGAATATAACGATACCGACTAGCTAACCTTTTTACTTTTTTTGTTTTTTTTATCTGCAATTTTATTTTGCCCTTCTCGACGTGGCCGGTCGGCAGTTATACGAGCTGCGAGCTTTTGTTGGCAGCAACATCGTTAAATTGGTTGGGTTTTTTTTTTATTTTTACTCTTCGGGATTTGAATAAATTGGCTCCATGATGCAATTGGTAGGGAATTTAATCTGGACGACGTACTGTTTTGAAAATCAGGCTGCAGTTTAAAGCCGTGGAAACCAGAACAAGGCGGAAAAGAATAAAACGTAGAAAATTAAATCGCGGGATTTTCGATTGCTCGTGGAAGAAAAGAAAACTCGACGTCGAACTTGTACAAATAAAAATACAAACCACAGGCGTTCACTACATGCATATAATGTATATTTCGCTATGATATTCACGCTGCATAAATTGTACAATTTTGAAAAATTTATAATACAATTTAATTCAATCCTGTCGAGACTAATTATCAAAGCCTTTTCAAGCAGCGCTTTTGAGAATTTTGGCCCGGGTAAATAAGCTGTGACATTGTAGCAATAAAATTTTTTTAATAAATACCAACAAAAGAGAAAATAACCGTGATTAGGCCAAAGAGACAGACGTTGCATGATTGAAAAGATAATCCGCTATTCTTTTACCATAACGGATATTACTGAAAGAATCACAGAGTGACGAAAATCGGCCCAACCATGCACCGTTCGGTTTTTTGGGGATGGACGCGATACGGGGAATGATACACATATACCAATATTTATACATATATCATTCTACATATACACATCATTTCTGCAGCATATCCCCTCGAATAAGCTTCGATTATATTTTTTCGATCGAGTTCGTAGATTACGGGACGGTTTATTACCGGTGTCATGGGAATTCGAATCAACGATATTCCGTCGCCGACGGGTTCCCGTGTGATTCGTACCAACGCCACGGTCATTCCTTTTCCATTTGATATTCTAGTGCCGATATAAAGTTGACGACGATGTTCGCCTCCGACTTTTATTTCTATCGACGCATCTGCACTTCGATATTATATTGGGTATATCTTTGATTTCTATCCGCAGGGTCAAATGTTCAACGCGTTTCCATATAACATGTATGTATACGAAAAGCTTCGGTGACGTTCAAATAAATTTCCACTCCACGACACGTTTCCCTGAGTTCTTCCGGTTGTCAGCATCCTCACGCAGTTTTGGTTCACGGTACGTAAAGTAACGTCCGAGTACAAAGCCAGAGACGGGCAAGATCTCTGTTCCAACTTTGAAAACCAAGCTTCGACCACTCTGTCGAAATCTAACTTATTGTCACCGTGCCAATTCCCAAACGACTGTCTCCTCCTTCGAGCTTTCCCAGGTACATGAGCTTTTCCCCGCATACTCGACGTCCCTGTGCAACTTTTACCGGACAGTCCCTGTACGGCTCCTCGCATCGAGATCTTTGCACTTCTATCAACGGAGCATAATATATCCGATAGAATGGCTAGAGCGATTATTGTTTCTCCTCACTTCCAAGAAAGAAAAATGAAAAATATTATCCTCAACGCCCAGCGAGCAAGCAACCTAGCCGCGGTAACCACATCATGTGCGATAAAATTTTTGGTACCTATAAACAACTGGAAAGGGTTCGGAAGAATTAAGAAATCTTCGCGAGGCAAGCAAGGATTTAATTCGAAAGCTTTCGAAAAATGGCTTCATAATCGAAATTTCAAATAATCAGAGTTCTGACTCCTCGAGAGGATAAAAATTGAATATCGATCGTCAGAAAATCTCACCCTAATCGAGTGAATTTTATTGAGAACAATGGTTCACTAAACATCAACAACTTTTACTAATTTTACGGCTTGGCATAGTCGTAATATCTGCGCAAGCAGCGACATCCGTTTAAAAATACAGAAATAAAAAATACTGGAAGTTTGAAAAAAAACTGAGATACCGATACTTCATTTCGAAATACTTCTAAATGTATGGTTAAAATTCTAATATATTTTATTTTTTGGCAATTGTCAATTCAATATCAGGATCTTTTTACTGGTAATCGATATCGGTGCGATGTTGTAAGATATAAAATTTAGCGAAGCCAACCACGTGATAGAAAAGTGTTCCGGTGAATTAGCAGTTTAGATAATCTTCTGAATTAAACTAAACAGTACAGTAGTAGAATCTAATAAATTTTCAACACTTTTAAATCGGTTTGAAATGAAGCATCTATTACAATTCAATATTTTGTTCATAATTCCAGTATCTTCTATTTTCGCATCAATTGAAAGAGCTCTTCAAAGGCTGACAAATATCTTAATTCAATAAATACCCGATGCACTCCCATCCCGTAATAAAATCGACGAACAGTATCGACTTTCGTCCATGCAACGAACCTCCTCAATGCTCTAAAAATGCGTCGTCTGTTTTCTCGCTACGGATAATACAAGTCATCAGAATCAATAGGACCGGATGGACGCAGAGATTCTGAAAGAAGATCATCGGAGCCTGTGAAAATCGGATAGGCTGGTACGCAGTCACGTATACCGTAAGCAAGGTATTGTTAAATGGATTTATCCCGGTATCGCGTAACGGCGTGGAGACAAACGCTTCTCTCTCCTAGCGCTGCACGCGAAACTCGGGGGACAGCGAGCCATTAACGAATAAAGCCATCCCCGAGGGCAAACACCGGCTAGTGTCACGGGGGATTCCACGGCCAAGTGCGTGTTGTCGCTCAAACATTTGGCAGCAACCACTCACGCATATTTGTTTGGCGGAGGATTGATTTCGTTGATTAAACCCGGGTGTGGGTCAGCACCGTATTGTATGCATATCCTGGCTGGCGATGACTCTGCCGCCTTGGCACCCCAGGATGGTTCGAGTCGATGGGGCGCGTACCGACAGTTGTAAGGGACGTGATTCCGCGTTCCCTCCAAAATCCCAGTCATTGTTCTCGTTGTTTTTCACGCCAAATTACCCTACGCTTGTACCAACAAAAGCTTCGTACTTCTCCAAACAATTACTTCGACTTTACACAATGATTACGAAGAGTAAATATGTGACCTTATACCACGAAAAAAAAAATATCTTCTATATGTATTATATGTATACGTGATATCGGATGATCAACTACCGTGCAGCGATAAGACTTCCGGTAATTCGCGTCGCGGATTTGCTTCCCACGTAAGTCAGGTTCAAGAATTCTCAAACAAGTTACTCAAATCATTTTAACAAATTTCAATTTCAACCCTCCATTTTCGAATACGCCGTTCAATTCGGTTGAGGATTACATTCTTGATTGAAAAATTTCCATCAAATATCGCTTATTCTGACTGCCAACTTCCTGAAATTCATCATTCTCTAAGCGTCACCATGGTTTTTGCTGAATCCTACTACGGAAAACTGGAGTCGTATTATATATTTTCTGAACTTCTCGATCAATAATCGGAAACCTTGCATTTTACGAAGTTGGAAAATCAGCACTTTTTTAATTTCAAGAATATTTGCAAGGTGTTAATTTCTTTATTGCTATTTGAAGCGCAATATTTATCGTTAATCTTAATTTAATAATTTTTGTCGAGTCCTTTAGTCAAGCTTCGGATAAAAAAGTACCAAGCAAAAAGAAATGGCAACTTCTACCGCGCCAAAAATATTAATATATATATATATATATATATATATATATATATAAATAAACCCAGAGACATGGAGAACATTTACTCAGGATTGATTTCCACCTCATCAACGGATAATGAGATCCAAGACATTTTTCCAACCCCGCTTTTGAATGAAGCTTCAATCAGACGGGGTACATAAGTCAAAGTCTCAGGAATATTTCTTTTCTCACACGTACTTATGTTGAATCAAACCCGCATAATCACGATGCCGAAAATTATTTCCCGGTGAAAACTTTTCACGAGCAAACGCTACAAAAAACAAATCATATATGCTCAACGAACCATCGATGGATCGTTTTTGATTCTCCGAAAGACAATTCAATTTCGTTTGCAAATTTCTGTAATATCACGTGCAATTTACCGTGGATACTATATACACACTGTAAGAGTTGCTGCAACTTTCTCGAATCACAGAATTATTAAAAATTTCAAGGTACATGGTGCAATTCCAGGAACTCGGGATGGGTCGATTTCCGCACGAATATTATAAAAGTAAAACCGAATGATGCACCTTAGAAATGCATAGAAACTGGGATATTTTTGAATAAAAATAGAGTATTAAATATTTGTCTGAATATCATCTCAGAAAATTCTATTCTTCGAATAAACTATGAGTTGCTCCAGAGAGCTCAACGATTTCCATGGAAATCCTGCGAAGTATATTACATATTACTTTTCTTAATACGAAGTAAAATAATTCTCACATCCAGTGTTAACGCCTCTGCGAGTGTAAAATTAGCACTGATAACTATACTACAATACAACTAAGGTGCAGCTATCGGCAATAACAATAATAAACAAGAAACGAAGGTTGGGAATATCAAACCCGATGGTATAAAGGCGGACCGGTTGAAAAATCAAAACGTACCCACTTATTACAAGTGATTAGCATACATCGGGGGGATGAAAGGCCAACAATATTACTGAAAATGTCACATACACAGCATTGTTTTGCATTCGCACCACGTAGCGTTCCGACTCGGTTCAACGCACACACACTTGCATCGGCAACGCGATGATTGTTATGCTAATTTTCATATGCAATATTTCTGCGCAACGGTTGCCCTAGGTAGTAGGTACCAGTCACCGTATAACCAGGTTACAGATGCAACGGGTTCAGTTCTATCTGGGAAAGCTCACGCGAACGAACGTTGATCAAGTGATGGTGGCGTGCATCTACCCGCCTACAGATCGTACGGACGAACCTTGTTCCACCTGCTGGGCCGTTCGATTCGTACGGTATATTTCCCTCGGGTAGCGGAAAACAATCGGCTAATCAGAGGAATCGAATTAGGGGCATCGTTTGATAGCTATTGCAGCGTATATGACGCGATAGCTCGGGTGGCTGGGATGCCCATAACATTACACGAATGAGTCTATACATATGTATGAAACATATAATACGAACGTAGCCTGTACAGTACCTTGGTATAGTACAATCATTTCGGTTCACGTTCCCTGGTGAACACTCAATGCCCCCAGAAATTGAATACAAAAGTATAATGCGCCACATGTGTATATATGTATATGGGTACTCTCCGCGTTCCGTTGCGTCGTCGTCGTCGTCGAGAGTCATTGCCGTAATTCTCCGCCCGGCGAAAGTAATCGGGGCGATATTTCAACCGGTGAACAGGGGGGGAGAAAACACAAACAAGAACAATAAAAAAAGAAAAAAAAAAAAAGAAAGAAAAATACTAGGTGAAAAAAAGGCCGAGAACAAACATTTTTTTTCACGATTTATAATGCGAAATTTTGGCCGAAGAAGTGAAAAACGATCGAGCACTCTTTTTTTATACGAATTATTCTGTGAAGCATCGGATGATCCATTAGCCTCGTATCAAGATCCCACGACCTATTATAATACCCAAGCGTGTAATGTATGGGTGCGGGTTAATACCGGAAGGGTGTAATAATGAACCAATTTTACATCTGTTTTTGTGGAGAAAAAATATGGATGGCAAATTTTTTTTTTTCCTTCATGTATTATTGGTTGACCATCTGTTTTTTTTCTTCCATTGCATTTTTCTTGTCGTTCCTCTAACGATTGTAATTTGGGATTTAAAGCTTGTTCAGCCTCGTCAAAGTGGCCGTAAAACGAGTTTCGTTCAAAGGTGGACGCGTGCAGAAACCGACGACGATGACCACGGCATGAATTGGCAAATAAACGGAATAATTGCGAACACACGTTCTATCACCATGCGAGCACGTTTGCTGCTGGTTGGTACCTGTACACATGGCTATAATGCGAACATCTGTAAATCAATGTCGTGGACCATTCGTGCTGCCGGTGATGTTGATTTACCGGCAACCCTGTACAAATTGCTTCGACTCTTGTTTGTTCGGCGGTGAGTTTATACACACATATAAGTGCATACATGTGTATAATGTACAAGCTTCATATATCGGCATTACCGACAAATACACACGTGTGTGATATACACAGGCGTATTAAAACTCCTTTCCACTTTTTTCCGTAATTTCGAAAAAGTGCGTTACGCGATTTTTTGCGTCACGTGGACGCGACGAGTGTCTCTGAACATGTTTGTTTTCGTTTCTGGAAAAGAGATGAACGGCTTAATCCTGAAATGGTGCAGCGAAAGAGGTCTTATGCATGACCGGTCGTATCTCAAAACGGCCCGAGGGGAACGTAGCGGGTTTCCCGGGTCGTGGATGTTGAACGAAATTTGACGTCGTCAAATTTCCTGCTCCTAAAGAGGAGCCACCACCCAGCTCGCACGCTTCCAGACTGAAAACAACACGATTCACCGGGGTCCTTTGGGATCAACCACACCGCGTATCTACGCTTCTCGAGCAGCTCGGCGTGCATGGGTTACCGGATGCCGGAGAGCAGCACGTTGCGTATACAATAGTCGTTGAAAAATTTCACCACTTTGCAACGTTCGTGAAGAGAACCTCAAACAATTTGCGCAGACAACATCATCCCAGAAATTAATCAGGTAAATTAGATTGCACTACAAATAATAAACGTGATATATATATATATCTAAAGACATACATCGTGATATTGCATGTACCTTTTGATCATAATTCACTGTTTCCTGCATGCAACCCGCTGCCACGATGACTAAATTACAGCCGAACATACTCCAAGGTGCTACCACTCCCGGGTCTTTGGCTTTGACAACTTCTCCTAGTCGAGAGGTACACTTACAGTTTGGATCCGACTCCTCTCAGACTTCAAATGCGAACCAAGGGAAATTGCTAATTGGTTCTACTCGCGAAAACGCATCACTTCCCGATGTTTGGAATGCGAGTACCTACGAGAAATCAGTGTCTGTCTAATCACGGTAAGCGATAGCGAATGGAATAAAATTGACGAAAAGACTTGTGTCTCAAAGATGTGAAGAAGAATTTTGCAACACGAAGCCGTGCATCTGCCAATATTGAAAGATCTCAATATACGTCGAGCGAAAATTTTCTCCTTTGCATAAAACTGTGTCCTCTGAAATCTTTGACGTTCCGAAATCTGAGACGTAGAAAACGATCGGCGAGTAAGGATTGAAGACGTATTCTGAAATTGCGTTTCCTTTACTGAATGCCTATTAGGATCGTTTCAACCCACTCTAACCCCGGGACTCTGGAGCCCCACTTCGACTCTCTTTCCCGGCTACAATCGGACACCACAATGCCCATCCGTCCCGCCCCACGTCGTCAATCCGGAGCTCCTTTTGTCGAAGCATAAAGTAACCGTCGATACGAAGAGTTTTAGAAAAATGCGTCTCTGTCGGCTAATGCGATGAGCCTTGTACACATCGACGAATAAGCCACTTTAAAGGTGGTTCGACGTGCGGCGACCGGGAAGGATGAAATGGAAATTGGTCCAATTTTCATAATGTCTGTTATTTTCGTAACAATCAGTGACGGCGTTATTGCCAACATATAATGGTGAAAAATGTATCATTAGTTATAATGTTGTAATGATTATACCTGGGGGTCAACAATTGGCTAAATACAGTTTCTGTTAAGGTGTCGAGATGTATTTTGAGCCTATAATTGTGACGCTCAGCCGTTAGTAGCTGTTATTATTTCTTCCCCAAATCAATCACCCCGCTTTCATTACGGATATAATGAAGCACGAAGTAAACGGTAATAGTATAAGTGTATTATAATATAATAACGAAATTAGAACCACCCGCGCCCATGGTGCGCAATAACAATGACGACAATCATAACGATTGTCAGAATAATCCGTAATTGAACGATTACACTCTCCGAAAGCTTTCGGGTTATTTCCTCGAGTTGATCACGACCATACTCAGCTAACTGTTCGACGATGTCGTTCCATTCGAGAAAAAATATTGAAACCGGCGATATTAAACGAAAAGAATTTTCAATATAACTGTAATTCAACAAAGAGACAAAAAGAGAGGGAATCGAAAAAATGGAAAATTCTTGTACCTAATGTGGTGAAATTCAATGATCCCTAGCGAAAGAATATTGTATTATTGCTTCGCAAAATCCTCGCTGAGCTTTAAAAGGTAATTTACAACCATGCATCTGGTTTCCACATATTTTCTGCTAATTGCAAGTTTCACTTGGTCCTTCAGTTTTCTATCCATACATTCTATTCAAATTTTCTATGTCCAACCTTTCAAGTACCTAGATGCATTTTTCCCACCACATCCTCATCCTAAGAATTTATGACCCACATCATGTCTCTTCTCTACCCTCCCCCACAACATTACCTTTCTTTCAATTTGAAATGCATATTAGTTGTCCACGCGCTTTCAATCTGTACTCGCGTAAATGGATATATCAATCGGAACTTCGCCGTAACACGAAATCACATCGATCTACTATCGTATCAATTCGTTAAATACATTTATTGTCATTTTGATCACGATCAGATCTCACTAAAACCTAATTACCTGCAATCCCTTAATTAGCGTTACAAGGCGTTCACGTGACATCGTGATATCCGCAGCTAACGCAACACAAGGGTAACCCCGGGTTCTCATAAGGCAGCTAGTAGGTGTAATCAAGACTTGGAGGGGTTACCTTTTGTTTGAGGAAAATTGATCGAGACTAGGGAACGAGAAAGACAAGCGAGCAAACAAGCAAGCAAGCAAGCAAGAAGCCATTTACCATAGTAAATGAAAACTTCGTCCATTACGTATGCATTACGGTTAGCGAGCCATCTTTCGTTAAAGAGCACTGCACGGTTGAGCATCATGGTAGATTCTGTCAAAACTTGTTTGAGCAAGCATATCTCGTCTCATTAGCTCAGGCTCCGTTCTAGCTTACTCAACTTACCATAGAGGCTTTCACCACCGTCGCCTGCATCCCACCATCCAAGGCTTAATACACGTTTTATTTTATTACATTATACGTACGCGTGCCACGTAAGTCCCTAAATTTTATCAGACTTGCAACTTCGAGTAGAATTATCTCCGGAGAAGTGCAAACAGTAAAGCTAACGCGTACCCTCAGGAGAGATTGTTGCGGATTACTCGAAAATTCCTATACCCTTTTCTTTATTTTTGTGTATGCGTTTTCGTTATCAATTCAAAACAGACACTCCGCATCTCTCGGAATTGAGACAAATTTTTTACCCAAGTTTCACGGGTAGATGTTTATCTTCGCGCGTTAACGCAATTATGAATAAGGCATGCGGTTGGTACTTATTTAAACGTGTGCGGCAAAATTTGTCTGCAGAGTCTGGAACACCTGACAGTGACATGTGAGGTGCGCCGGAAGTAACTTGCCGCGGACAGAAGTCTACCGCATTTTCTGCGTCAACCACCCTCACATGGGAAATCTGTTGAGACCCGCGGTAGTATGTTTGCCACCCGACGAGTAGTTCAATCCTCCGACGTACCGGTGTGATAAGATTCCTCCAGCGATTCACGACATGTATCACCGGACGTTGACAGTGAGCGTATAAAAAAGAAAAATACAAGTAAAGAAAGAGACTAAAAAGAAAAAAAAAACCGCAACGATCGTTTTACCAATGATCGTTTCCCCTCTTTGAAGAGATTTTTTCCGGAGTCTTGGCAAGTCCGACTTATGTCACCGATCGGCTATATTCTCTTGTTTTTAGATATCGATACGACTTGGAAGAAGAAACGTACCGAGAATCGTTCGGATGGCTGAGAAACTGGGCGACAGAATCGAATGCCTTGGTTAAATCCCATTTCATCGCGTTAGAATACGAGTACATGATCTGTGAGTGGAAACTACGGGAAAGAAAGCCTTGTTCCGGTGTGAATGATGGTGAAGAGTATGAGCGAGAACATATTTTTACATTCACCCGATCTTCACCTTCGCACGGGATGTGGGTACATGGCAGATATATGTATGTATAAAGAATGATATTTCGTATAAAATTAGGGTTTTCACCGCCCCCGTTATAATGTATTCATGATTCCAATTTCACTTTCACTGCACGAGGACACGGCGACGATGGGCGAAGTGGCTAATGGATTTTATTCCAGCGGTGAAACAACGCCCATGCTTCTGCGGAGCAACAGTTATTAACTTTGTATTTCGTTTCACGTACTCGTCGGTTATAATAATAATAAGAGCCTGCAAGGAATTTTCGTACTTATTCATTCAGGCTGTGATCCCAACAAATTACACACCGTCCTTACTTTTTCTCCAGCTTCTTCTTTTCCTTCACTTCCCATTCCTCCCTTCGTTTCCCTGATCCCACCATTTCTTCACTCTTCTCTCACCGTTTCGCCGTGACTGAGTTTCGAGACCTCGAAGAAGAGCAATATTATTCCGTTTCAGTAGCTAAAGCGGGAAGCCCATCATAACTTGTAACTAAAATCTCATATAATTTCTAACACTCGTTAGTTAGCGTGCGTAATTTAGATAAAATTTCAAACTCCCACCAGCGTCGGCGTGTATAATTGAATTAGTGTCTAGCGAGCTGTTGGCGAATTAAGCACGCGAAAATTGTGACGGTTAAGTGATGAGCGGCGTGTTGACGTTCGGATAGAGAGGAAGGTAAGGAGGACGAGAAGAGTTAGTAATACATTACGTAAGCAATAATAATTATGAAAAAATACGACGAAACGGCAGAATCATACTCCACCGGCCAGAAAGTTGTAGCCGATGGAAAAGGGGAGTTCGAGGTGCTTGATAAACGACGCTAGGTATCACCGCGGTAATCCTCCGCGTCCGAAATTGGCGTCGACCCATTGACCAAGCGTGTAATCATCGGCGATTCCTTTCCCCCGGTGTGTTAACTCGGAAGAAATGAAACCAAACGACAACCGAACGTCCATAAAGAAGGTATAAAAGCCCGTGGCAAAGATAAAACTAGCATATTCCGCGTCGGTATTCCGCAGCAGCGAAAAAGAAGAGGGCAAAAGGTCGTAGAGGGTGTTTCTTGCTATGCACGTCCGATCCGAAGAGAGACGAACAGGTCTCGGAAGCGGAAAAAGGAAGGAAGGAAGGAAGGAAGGAAGAAGGGAAGAGAGAAGAGAAAACGAGAACGTTTTATTTGTGTCGCAGAGTTGAAGCTGTTAGCAACACGTGCGCCGGTCGAAATACGTGGTGTGGTACGCGTGCGATACGCGTAACATTGTAGAAAATTCTGTAGTTCAAATCCTAAATAGATGTTGAAATGCGGAGTCAGCTATTCATCCAGTGGTTACTTTTTAGCATTCGCCTACACCGAACGAGGAACAAAAAAAAGGGGACGAAAAGATGGAACAAGAAAATGACCGACTTATGATGGATGAAAAAAAAGAAAGAAAAAAGAAAAAAAAAAACGGATCGACGATGCGTGCGTAGCAGACGACGGAGTCTCATTTCGTCATGATTGCCGCACGTCCGATTGCCACTGAAATGGGATCAAACGCGTCGGGCTTATTTCGATTTGTATATATGCCACCCCCCGCCCACCGCATATACGGGGTAGTATATGCTGGCAGGAGAACGGATAACGCGCAGGAGCGTGAATTCCAACCGCAACGGAATTGGATTTCGTTCGTTATTTACCGCGTGTCTTTTAGCAACTTTGCATTCAGCCATTACAGGGGATTTAGAACAACCCTCAGCGAACCGGCCAAGCCTCCAAAGCGTCCCCTATGAGACATTTAACAATTTACCGGTCAGATTACGGCTTATTCGGCCTTCGAGGTCCCTCGGTGTTCTTGCATTCAAACATTTCTTTTGTATCCCCCTGTTGCATGTCTCATTCGCGGCATCGTTAATCATCGTCAATTAAAGCTCGGGAGAGGATGGCAGCAGCGTCGCAACTTCCGGCCTGACAAGGTCCGCACGATGAGATTCTGCGAGGCGGCTTCGACTTTTGCCCATAAAAATAAAGGCAGTCTTATTTCCGAAGGTGGAGAACCCCGAGGAGCAAATAGATGACTGAGACCACTGGGAAGTATTCGCGCCGCATTAAACTCACTGTCGGAATATTCGACAGAAGCTCAGGGACCGTTACGAACTCGTCTGTCACTTTACCCAGACGAGGAACAAATGTCAATACCAGTGCCCCCGGGGCGTGAAGCGCGTACTGCCACAACGCCGGAGAAATCTCTTCGCCGTCTCGTAATGAGATCCGCATTGTTCTGCCTAGCTTGCCGCATCTATCCTTGTCAAGCGTGCTCGCGACCCATGGATACGTCAACCACGCGGCTTCCTTTGACTCGAGGATGCAAAACGGTTATGCGACACTTACGAGTTCCTGTTCCCAAATTCTCGTTACCGCGTGAAATTTTGGCACAAGTTGTTCTCCTCATCCTGGACGCCAAATACTTTGTCTTGATTTACTACAGTAAGTTGTCGAATCGATGGGAAACGATGAAAATTAAAACGAAATCGTTGTCACGCTTTGAGATACAGACCAAATTATAGCGACTACTACGAACTAAACACGATAGGATTCTCCCGAAAAATCTATACACAGAAATGAAATCACAATGATGGACGAATGCGAACAGCGTTCTCACTGATTCAATCCTCGTTGATCGCTCTGTCTGACCCAACTGCGTGCTGTACTACTGCGAATTCCTTAATGCACGTTTCAGAGCGAGTTACGTATGCATAATCGGCCTGATTAGAATCCGGCTTGAAATACGCATGAAAACTTCGTAGCGTTGACGTATGGATAAAAGTAAATGGAACCCAAGCCGAGTGCGAACAGTTTCTGTAGAAGTAAATCGGGCAACGAGGCTCACGCAGTAGTATGTAAAAGCACGGCTCCGGCGAGACGTGGCCGGTTCACGAGCTATCAATGATAGTGAATTATGCATCTCACGTTCGAGGAGCATGCATCGTATGCGCATTATGATCGAGTTGGAGAGAAGAATTATTCGTCATATATTGGAGATTCTAGACGGAATAGCTTTGGCTCCGATGGGAAACGTGAAATTTCGCTCAAATTGATTCAGTTTTTATGTGCAAGTAATCGAATCACGTTACCTTTCGATTTTTCAACTAGCATAATGTCTTTGAAATTCAGGCATTATTAGGGTAACAAGCCAAATCAGGTTATTAACTTAACGTAAACTTTACAAAACCAAAATCCAATGCCATTATACATATTGAGGAATCCAAATATGAAGTTTATTCCATGAAATATATGAACGGAGAAAAGGTTGCCACTGATTTTTCTGGGGTCATTTTATTTCGTTTGCGAAAAAAAATTCATTGAACAATCAAAAATTCTAATTATAGTTTTGTAAAAAAAGTGAACAAAATTATATAGTAAAGTACGTGGAAAAATCGAGGCGTTTCCCGTATAACTTTGGCTTGAAAATTGATAAACTCGGCTTCAAATCCAGTTTTTTTAACTCTCATTTCTTCTCGTCAACCTCGACGCGCCGCACACTCTAAATTGCGAAGCTTGCAACACAGCAAAGCAAGTATATAATGTCATGGATGTTGTAAAAAGTAAAACGGTCTGCGAGTTAAGTGCCACGAGCAACATCCTTCGTCACTTTATTCTCTTTCTCTGTCTTCTTCTATTTCCCCGGATTTTCTCTCTCAACAAAACTGTCCATCGTCCAAAGTGACTTTCGCGTAAGAATTTTAATGGAATTAAACATCGTAAAAATCTCAGAAAATTTCACCTCCCAATTTTTAAGTGTGGAGAATAATTCTATTTCACCAACCGATTAGACCAATTTACAGAAATTGTTAAATTCGCAAGCATCAATGTGATGTTCTTATATTTATATGTATGTACCTACGTAGACATGGGTAATAAATTTTTTAGATGTCGCAAATAAATTCAGTTTTGGACTCGAGTAATACGATAAAACATACACTGGTTGCATCGGTTAAAATAGTAATCGAACAGAACGAAATCGTCATTCGCTAAATTTAAAAAGCAGATGCGTGGCAAAAAGATCGTTGGTACAAAAAGCTTGTTAACGGATATCGACAAGCGTGTGACATTGATATCAGGGCAGCGGTAGAAAAACAACGTTGTGCTTGTTTAAAGAATCGTAAATCTCAAATTCCGATTTTATTCAATACCCGATTTTCCTGCTCTCTTTATTACTACCAACAAGAATTTCAAGTCAGGCACGAAAAGCAGTGCTTCACAGTGGATTGCAAGCGTGGGTCTCATTTTTCACCACTAATACAACTTCATATATTTTAATTGTTCTTTATTCATTCAGTGGTTGGATGAATGGCAACGTGCTTAGTACCACGCTTATTCTGGCATTTTCAATTATTGATTAATTCCGTGTAATTCTTGGCGTTAATTCCGGTCGACAGAGCTGCTCCACACAGCATTCATTATTCGTAAGTCGAGACGGGGCTTGACATCAACAGCTGCAAGTACTCGCTGTAGTTCCTGAATTTTATACATATATGATCGGATTTTTCCCTGCTGACTTGCCAAACAAGTAATGTTGATAGATGTTTAATTGTTGAAAACCAGGTTTTTTCAAAACCATTGTCGTATCAGGTCTGTAGTACCTAGCGAAAAATCCATTTTGAACCACACAGTCCTGTTAATTAAGAATCCAAGTACCGAAGTGTAGACGAATAACGATTTTGTATCAATCGTTCTCTGATGTTCAATAATCAGTATTTTTCATACATTCCAATATCATTACATTAAACCCCATTTTTTTTAACAATGTTTTCATCGGTTCAGTTCCAAAATTGAATTTCCTTGCGTGAAATCCAAGGAATCTAAAATTTGTGCGATTCTCAACTAATCAAAAATGGACCAGAATCGGCAAACCTGAATCAGTAAACGAAAAAATAGTTTTACGAAACCGTATTTTCCCGATTTCGGCAGAACTACAGTTGAAGAAACTAAGATTTGACCCAAGACAACGAAAAGCTGAAAAATAATTTACTCGGTGTCATTTTTGATCCCGAGGATCCAAGAACGCATGATAGATAGAAAAGGTGGGGTGAGAGGGAGTAACGGCGGAAGTAACTGAACGAAACGGAGCAGCCGGGCGGCGCGAGAAGTCGTAATTAAAATTTAATCGCTTCGGTTGAACCAGCTCACTCCGTCAACCGGCAACTCCGGGGTTTCCCCATTCTCTTCGAGTGCTGTCGTAACCCTGCCCTGAGGAATACTCGGCGTCTATGCTCCGTATAATGCGTTGCCCCCATATCCTGTATCCGTGTGCGTATAATACGAAGGTACCTATCCACCTACGTCGAACGTCCCGCAGCATACATTGCGCGTGTATTTTGCCCTGAACATACTCGGCATCGCGATGGATCGGGTCGGATATCAAATCGGATCTGCGAACCTGTTTGCTCAAATTTAAAGGTGAGTCTCACAGAGACGGGTTGAATGGCCGGACGCCGATTCGTTTCCTTGGAAACAAAGCTGGGTTTCTACATGTGCGAAATTCGTTGAAACTGACTGCTCTTTCGGTGATATCTTTAAGGATGACGTTTCGTTTGGTATGAAAGAAAATTTCCCAAAACCGGGGGCCATGCCGAACGCCTTAATAATTTCATGATTTCAGCATAATGGATCTACTATTTTCAGAACCTCGTTCACCGTCTCTGCACGGATCCTGATTGACGAGGGTTAATGTACAGGGTAGGTTCGCAGACTGTCTAAACCAATCGCGAATCGGCCTTAGGACTCCGTCACGCGGTGAGAAGCTGACGTGACTCGGTAGAATATGGAACTTTCGCCAAATTAGGATGGGCATGTAAGACGTGTCCATGTACTTCATTTTCATTTCACGTAGAGATGCGTGATCGAGTGATTTTTCAGCTGATCGTTAAACCGATCGTTACGACCTTATCCGAGGGTCAAATCGATCGAAAATTATTACAAGCTTTGGAAATATAACTTGTATGTACTCGTATAACAGGATATTAGAATGGAAAATGATCAACCATATACGACGGATTTGTTTATTAACATAAAAAGTGTAGCTCCGCCGTAAAAGATTCCGGTATTCAATTTATTTATATTGAGAAACTTGTGTGAACGAGAGTGGCTGATAATAACCTGAAGAGCAACGTTGGCACGATTATTTCGGGTAAATATTAGATCGTTGGTAAATGTTTTCGATACAATATCCACAAAAATAATTATCCCATATCAGATCAGAGTTATTTAAACGAGTTGAGAGTGAAGAATAAAAAGAGAATTCACATCCCAATCAAATCTCCATTATTTTTCAAATTATATTCCGTTATTCGAAAAAGTTGACAATTAATCAGATTGTTAATCCACCTCAAGCGTTATAGGAAATGTCGAATATTACTTGGTACAATAATTCCACGTACATTATACACGAACGGTGAGCCAATTCGCGAACTATCAAGACAACTTTTGCGTCAACGAAGTAGGTGCCTCGGCAGTTCCATAAGCTCTGCCATTTCCCAAGGGTCCGAAATTTAGTGTAATTTTCGTTGGCACTAAGGAAAGCGCATTCATGCGATGAATACATAGATATACGCCTGCGTGCGGATACTGACAGGCCAATATGACTGGCTTACCCGCAGCTGTGGCCTCAACGACGTGTCTAATAAGCTAGGAAATTGTTTTGCTAGTGACTGGGGATTTCACCGCGCGTTTCCATGTAACTACGGATTACGAGGTGGCGTAGGGTGGACTCCAGATGGTTCGCATATCTTACGATTGTCACAACGACCGCAATGTTGCCTCAACGCGGCTGCAGAAAGTCACCAAGATTTCGTCGTCACCGCAGAATGCTCGTGAAAAAAAAAGAATAATAACAACGGTAATGTTAATAATAACAATAACGAGCAAACAGAGAGAGTATATTTGATCCGAATTAAATTAACGCGATTTTCGGAGTGCAGGGGGGGGAGGGGGGACGATATTACGAAAATGCGAGAAAACTATACGGGGATTGCGCAATAAATTGATATTAATATACTAAAGGCGAGCTCTCAGTGCCTCCCCGGTTTCCAGAGCTTCCAATCATTGTTACGAAAGTTAGGTGCCCGACTTGCACGTATATCATATATTCATATGCATACGAGTGCACCTCTTGCATTAATTCGCAGTGTCAAACGACATCGTTGAATCCATTCATTGATACTTTCTTCCTATAATCCTTGCCGAGAATAACAACGTTTATGTACGTAGATCGCGGAACAATGTATATAAACATATATAAAAGCAAAGGAGGAATATCTCCGTTGACAAAAACATTTTTGGCATTTTCTTGAGAAAATAAATAAATAAATTCTAAGTTTATATGTATATATATACATATCACGCGTCTAATGGCGTAGGGTTAGGACCTTTTGCTTTTGAATATAAATCTCTTTTTCTCGCAACTACGCTTAAAACATAGAAATATGGTCAGAAACGTTGAATTACATAACGTTTTAATCAAAAGCGAAACGTCATATGTACTGGTAGATACGGCCTTTTGGTCCTGATGAAAATTGAAATCTACTACAGTAGTTGCATAAGGGCGTGACCGCCAAAAATTATCATCTTATTCTGATAAAATCGCATTTTTGGCGGTTACGAGCATATGTCATTAGACTCGCGATATACAAATTTCTTCATAATATGAGCGATGAATAAAAAAAGAGAGGATTTGAAAAAAGGATAGAACTAAAAAAAAACAAAAGTAAAAATTTCATCGAAATTTAACCCAAGAATTGCAAAAATTAATGGTTGAATGAAGATATAATACAAGAAAGTAAATATCGTGATAATCTGACAATACAATCATGCAACCACGTCTGCATACACCGAAGACTTTGTCTTTATTGGCTCATCGGATGAATTTGAAGTCAATTTTTCGTCGGTTCGTTGGGCACGTCAACTCGGCCAGGCTACGTGAGGCGGAAAGCTGTCGAAATTTTCAAGTAGGCATCATGAATATATTTTAAAGTTAGAATCTTTCAGCGAGAGATTTGTTAGATTCGCAGGAAAATTCAATTTCGGATTCAAATAAATTCACATGCGATGGACGAGAAAATTCAATGGTCATATTACAAATTAACAAACGAACCGGTCAGTTATGAAAATCGTGACTTCTGCCGAACAGGCCTTCGGTAAGATACGAACCATGGATGGGTGGAATTGAGTTCATGGATATAAAAAGTTGACCAAGAGAAATCCATGAGATAAATATTAACAAACGTGTGACATTGATATCAAGAGTACAAAAGCGACTTTGCGTTTGTTTCAATCAATTATGGGCCTTGGACCATAGGTGGCTGATTTTCATCTCCTCCATTCCTGCCGACTGTGCGACAAACTTCATCTTAGACCCTGGACGAGAAGTCGAGTTGCACACGGTGAATATCATTCTAGCAGAAGCATCCCGTCCACCAGCACAGGATACGTCAGTAGAGTTGTCCGCATGTAGATGGTCGGAGATCGCTTGAAATAACGCAAGTCGCGTTTTTTACTAATGATATCAACGTCGTTAGTTTGTCAATAGCCAATCTGCTTTCTTACAGCCTTTTAGCTGCTCCTTCCAGCGAAGAGGGTAGCTCAGCGCATCGTTGATAATTCCTACGTCGAGGCAAGGATGACGTCAGTGGCTGCAAGCACTTACCAAAGGTCCTGAATTTGGCATACCGGATCGATCACTTTCTTCTGACTCGTGAAAAACAATGTTTCGTCGTTGATGTTTCTTATCAAGCTCGTTTATATACCATTACGAAACTCATTTTCACCATTCCAAGTAGTCAAATCACAATCTCATAGATTTCAATCGCTTATTTATTCAATGATCTGTATTTCTAGCATGTATCAATATGACCATTCAATTCGATTTTGAGTATCGTTCATGATGTTTTTTCCGTAAAATGAAACGAATCGAACGAGTTTGCAACCTTAGGCTGTCGGAGTATATGCTCGATTATTAAAAAGTTATTTTTCCTGTACATTCATTGATCGCCCGATAAATTTTTCTACCAATTTTCGCACTTAGTTTGTCGAGACTGGCCTGTACGCGAATTTCATCGTTCGAATCCGAAATTCTCGATCGAGGGAAGATGAGATTCCTATTTGTATAATATACCGGGGTATCGTGCAACGGGTGGAGGGGTTTAAACGCGGGTCAGAACCGAAATCGGTGTAATTATCTTAGTATTCGAAACACGCGCAGGATCATAAAATTCGGAACTTTGCCCCGTCCGGAGAGGATGGAGAGGAAAGACCTGAAGGGGGTGAAAGTCGTCGTCATCCTGGCGATCCGTTCGTCCTTGGGAGTCCGGCGGCACGGCGTTTCAGCAGAGAGCGATCCTCCATGAAAGTCAATCGCGACGAGCTTGTCGCAGGGGAATCGGAGAGTCTACCCTCGCCTCGGTTATGGTCAGCTATGGTCAGCTATACGGTCTGCAATCGTTCTTGGAAACTGGATGAGAGTTAATGTCAGGGTTAGGGGTTGGGCTGTTCTTTTCGTACGTGTTTCGGGACATCTTTTTGGACATACTTGAAGAGAACTCGGTACTGCCTCGAAATAATACGCATTGCTTGTGAATCGGTTCATTCTAAATACGACGAGGTATTTTTCTTCGTTGGGGTATCGGGTTGAGCTTGAAAAATATTTGGAACAAGTTTACGGCGACGTTCGATCGATCATCGTCAACCGATTCCTGCATCGATGAAAAATTCCACCGGGATGTCACGGGCGCAGTTTTATGGTCCGTTGATGGGCAAAAATTTTGTTCAGGCTCGCACATTCTTCTTCTTTATATCGCCCCCCGCCGCCGGTATAATAAACTCTAAGTCTATCGCGAATTTTCACGCGTACGTGGGCGTATATGAGGCAGAGATGGCGCGGCCTGTCCGCGGTTGGATGGCTTGCGAAGAGGCGACGAGGGGAATTGGATAGAGAAAGAAGGCCAAGGAGACGTACCGCAGAAATAAAGGCGTCCGAGGTTATTTGCCGACTTAATTACAACGTCACTGAAGGGGGGCGGAGAGCATTAAAGCCAAACACGTAGAACCACTATTTTTGACCTGAACGATCTCTCGTCAACGAGTGACTCTGTGATTAAACTCTTACACGTGACGAGGCGTACCCGCCCTAAAAAAGATGGAATTCCCCTCTATCTTTTCGGAAAACTCGAATTTGTATTGCAGTACCGTTTTTGACGAACGTCGAATTAGCACAACGAAGTTAAAGTCGGTCTCCAACCGTCATAGATTTATTAAACTCATCGCAATGGCTGTGAGAAAGTGATATTCTCAACGTTGGACGGATTTTTTTTTTTGAAATTGGTTACGTGTCAGGTTGTGCAATAATCACAAAAATTGCAGTTCACTTGAATTGTGTCTAACACGAAATTTAAAATTAACGTATCATTATTAAGAAAGGTATAAATCTCAAAACCCGTGCTAAACAATTTTTAGCTTATAATGTTCAGCATTCCGGAAAATATCATCTTATGTGGTTAGAAGTTATAAGAAAATTATGTTACATCAAAATATCTTCCAAAATATTTTTCAGAAGATCCCTCGGGTGAGGTGAATTTTCGTAGCAAAATATGTTTTTTTCATTTCTAGAAGTCCAAGTAACAGAAAAGACAATTATTATAGTATAGCATTGAGATTCGCCAATTTCCGGTGAAAAATATTCATTTTCTTGCAATTTTAGAAACAGATTTCAGTGAGGACTTCTTAACTTTCGAAATTTTACGCGGTGTGAATATAACTGCTCTCACAAATTGTGGAATCAAACGTGAGGATTTAAGTACTGCGTATTAATACAGAGAGTTTTTTTGTGATGAAATGTACACTTCGTAAATTTTTATCTCACATTTTATAAAATATTTTATATCAATAGCGTGGGCGTCAATGAGAAAATACCAATAAACGATGAAGAAGGCATTTTCTTGACCAATTTTCATCCAACTTCAACCAACGTACCGTACAATGGAGGCACGAGAAACCCTGACGTTGAGTAAAATATCGACGGAGCAACACCCAATTCCATATTATCCCGAGAGCTTTTGAAGGTAAGATTCGCATTTGAAGCTTGGTAAAACTGTTGAAGCGATAAGCTCCAGAAGTAAACAAAGCAGGCATTTACCGGTTAGCTACGGGATACCAAGAAATTGCTGGTTATTAATAACTAGTTGTCGGGTAAAACGAGTCAACATTTAGCGAGGTCACACTTTTCACGCTACGAAAAATTTAATTTCAACGGTGAAAATCAAACGGAAAATTAAATACTCATTTTTACGAACGTCGAAAAATCAATCCTTCGTGGCGATTCTGTGATCGTTTAAAAGCAGCTACCATGAGGTGAAAATTTTTTTTTTTTAGTGGATAGATATGATGTGATTCACCACCAGCTATTTTCAGGCAATATTTATTTTACAAGCATGACGAGTGAAGGACCTTGATACGGAGAATTGCGGAGCAGAGGACGGACGCCTAGAACTGCACACGTATTATATTTTCCTACCGAAGCTCAAAGGTGCCCTCGTCAACTTGTTCGCACTGTTTATCGCAGTCCTTTTCTCCGCTCTATTCAACGAAACGTAAGCAAAAAGCGCAGAATCGTTCAAAAGGAATTCGAGAATTATTAGAAAGCACCGATGAAACACATAATCTCAGCCATTTTTTTTTATGACGGATAAAATTGATATTAAGCAAACTGTGATAACGCTATTGTTCGGTGAAACAGATTCGTGAATAACTATAGTTGTTGCAGAAAGTGCACGATTTTGAATTAAGAATAAGATAAACCAAACAACACACAGTACGCTATGAACAGAATTTCAATCGTTGCGCAGTATAATAGAAATGCGTAATCGAGTTATCAGCGACGTCGCAAACATACCTTTCATGCTCACGCTGCAAGTTAATCCTCTTGTACTAGTTCCGACCTTGTTTTTCTCACTGCTATTATCCGTGCTGCACACACTATTTACCGAGAGTCACTTTTGGCACAGAACACATTGAAAAAATAAACACACACAACGAAAAGGGCAGCGAATACGACGCGATACAGAAGACCGATGTCACTCCGGCAGCTGACCACGTGCAAATGGCGCCGCAAATTCGCTCGCGAGTTGACGCTGTTCGCACAGAGCTTGTCGAAAGCTGGAGCACATGCGCAGAACCTTCGATTCTCGCGTTACGCGCTGAATTCTGATTCGAAAATTACGTCGCGTCCACGGTTATTGAAAAAACGGATGCATTTTGATTGTTGATTAGAACATTTGGGCAGCATAGAATGAACATGGACTTATTAAATAAACTGTGTTGCAAAAATAGCGTGTGTCAGAACTGCGAATGGGCGATATCTGACTCGAGTGATTACAGAACTCGCCTTGACTCATGCTGCGTTGACATTCGTTGGAAATCGCTTATTTTCCGCACTTGTAAAGTAACATACTATTTTTTTTTTTAATCTGATTTCTTTAAAATTTCTCGATAATATTTATTGTGATACAAGCAACAATCACTGCGTGGCGTAAGTTGTCGTCGAAGTTGGTGTATGTTAAGTTTTTTTTTTTACCGAGGATTGTTTTTTATTGGGAAAGGAACATCATTATGTCGATTTCGTACATTGCATGCTGGTTAAAAGCGCAGGAGCCTCTGTGGCTCTGAGATCCTGTAAACCAATACGAATTGAGCATGTCAAAAGCGGAATTAAAACAAATCAAAAGGAATTCAAAAGAATTGGCACACGGGGCTGTTGATTTTGTTCAATTTATTTTAATTCGTGGCTATTTAGTTTTTTACTGAGACAATTCATTTCAATTCGTTTTGGTTTACTGGGGAGTGCATTTAGTGGGAAGAGAGGCTCGTAAATCAATTCTGAATCGAAAAGTTTACAGCATCCTGTTTTGAGGGATTTGAAAACTGCTAGAATCAATTCAATCGTACACTAAATCATCTCAATTTTGCTACAGAAATCGATTGCGCGTTATAAACTCACTGCTAACAGTATAATCTGACAGACGCATCTGAAAGGTTTTTCGTTCTGCAAGTATCCAAATTTCAGCATTCATGGCTTCCTTATTATTCAACTGCAGTTTATAATTACAAAGATGTACATGCTGTTCCTGTACAGCTCCTGCAGGAAAACAACGCTGTACATATTTTTTATTCTAATACATCCTCCACGTGTTTGATATTTATAAAGTTTGAATCACATGTAAATTATTCTTATTTCCAGAGACTGGGGCTTTTTAATATAGACACGTTGGTACCATGGCAGACAGAATGACCTACCACTGTAGGAAAGGAAAAAAGCTCTTGCCTAGCGAGTTAGGCTTTGCAGGATTCACTGCGATCATCAGTTGTGGTCCAATGGTACAGGATTCTGTTTTAAAGACTATAGCTGAACCCGAGATGAATTTTCCATTTCTCTCGTAGCTGCCGAGGGTTAGTTTAGTGATAACCCTATCATGAACTTGATTTCCGGGTTTCCACAGTCAATTTTCTCCTTCAACGTCGGTATGGAGAGAGTTACCAGCAGCAGTTACCGCTTCGGCTGAAGTAACAGGCTATCGAAGCGATTTCGTCATCATGCACTGTGCGTCGGTATTTCATGATAAATTCGATTAAATTTATTGCAACGGCAACATTGTACTTACTGTAGATATAATCTTCGATGGTTACTGAAGAAACTAAAATCTGTACTGCGAATTTGCACCTCTGAGAATAACGTCGATACCTTGAAAATCTGAATGCATTTTGCATTGTCCGAGCATTTATTAATTTTCCATTAGTGATTCAACAGGAATTACTTTCATCTACAACATTGACTGGTACCAATCGGATAAACGGAAATTGGCAGTGATTTCAGTTAAAAAACGAACACAAAATTGACAAGGTGCTTGAATATATCTGTACCACTGCAGCGTCAATATGTATTCAGTCCATCTTTTACGTCGAGGTAGAATTGCATATTTACACCGGTATTCAATTAGTGATAATTTCATGTTTACTCCGAAACACGACTCTGGTCTACAACCAGCGAACAACAGATAACCGATACCGTCTGATTGATTATAATTATCACTTCTGAGGTGTTCGTACACGCAACACGTTGTTATTATTGGAGAAGTCAGTAAGTTCGAATTATGTTATGCAAAAGACGTACCGTAGATCAGGCGAATTGCAACTTCGACAGTCAAGCTTACAGGCAAATGATCCATTGATGCTGCCGAATCGAAACGTCCACATCTGATCGTAATTCAGTGGCCTCTTTCATCAAAGTATCGACGTGTTCTCATGTCAACCGCGTATAATGCAAATATGTCGTATGCCATCCGGATAATAACTCACCCTTTGCCTGCATGAATTACGTGATGAAAGACACGTTTTGTATCAGTCGTCGATAAAACGTGGCCAACGTGTTTCCGTATCTGATCTTGATGGGGAGATACGACTCGTGCTCTGGCCTCGTCGCGATTTTTAAATCTCTTCAGACGACGAGAGTGCCGTCAAGACGGTAAATTCGGGGTAGACATTTTTGATTCGATCACGAGGCTTCAGCGTACGAACGAAAACGCTATCTAGACGTTTTTAGTGCAGCTCGAGCAGGAGGGCAAGATTAACCATAATGTTGTCACATTTGTATGGTAGGGGGGTGTTTATCGGTGCCGGAAACCCCTTTCCACGCACGCATCTGGTCCTAGGCAACAGCTGCAGCTGCAGGGTTAAGCGAAGAGATACGCAGTCAGATTCTCCTGTTCTCATAGGCGATAACTTCCGCCCCCGTAAGTACGGGACATATTTGTTGACGTAAGTGCACGTAAGACCCGTTTGATATTCGTGGAAAAATTACCTAAGGAATTGTTGATTATATGCTGTTCCGCGTTCGAAATTTTATTGTAACAGCAAAATATCGTTTACGTACTTGGCGGTTTCCGTACACAAAAATCTGATTCACGATGCTTCGGCCTGCTGCACACGATATAAGGAAAGGAGGGCGCGACGGGGGCGCGAAGATGGAGCCTACCAACAAAATCTCGGGATTCTCTGATCCGCGAGAGAGTTCCAACGATAAGCTGAACATGCAATCTCGCACCACGAACCTTCTGGCGTGGTAGGAAGGAAAAGCGAATGGACAGAGGAACCGCCGGGCGGGAGGGGGGCGGTATTCTCTCGCCCAGAAAGACGATAAAATATCGCCCGCTTTGCCATTCTTCTTGGCTTTTTACTATACGAAAGGTCTGACGTGATTGGAACCATTTCTCAGTGTAACTGTCTGTCGCTGCTGCCGTTGCTGTTGCTGTTGCTGTTGCTTCTGCCGCTCACGCCAGTCCACCTTCGGCCCTTTGCCTCGGTCTCTCTTACTCCCCCTTTCTATCTTTGTCACTTTCTCCCTCTTTCTTTGACAAAAATGAATACCCCCACTCGCGTGGAAGAGAATACGTCAACGCGTCTGTCAACGAGTAAACGGCATCTTGAATTCCGTCCCCGGAATATTCAATCTGTCGCGTCACGTTCGAGGGAAAACTGAGTTTAGGTTGGTTTCACAGACGGGAGAGGGTGATCCGTTTTCTTTCCCTGCTTTTCAACCTCGGTTTCGGATTTGCCTCCAGCCGCTTTGAACTTCTCTTGGTTTATTCCGAAGCCGCGTCGGTGTGGAGTACGATGGTATAAAATCCACGATTCCTCGATTCTTCGCCAAGATATTTTTACTTTCAATCAATTTTCCCGAGACGGGGCGTGTCTCTTTAAGGCGTATACGATAATTTGACGCTTCGCGCTTAATTTATTCCTATCACATGCCGAATCGAATGAACGGCTGGCTGTCTTCTGTCTAGCTAAGCAGAAAATATGCGCTCGATCAGCATTCGCGACGTAACTGTTAACCGCAAGTCCCACTGCAATCTCGGATCCTGTCCAAAAGCGACAAAACGCTCGTTCCCATCTGATCCTCGCCGAGCGGGAGATCCCGGAAAGATGGATGGCGCAGCCCCGTCGAGATATCACCCTGGAGAACAGATGGTTTTTATTAGACTTGGTCAACGAATTCAGGATGTTTAGGTTATTCATGCACTTTCGTATTTCCTGCCTCTTGGGTTTGGGTCCAAGTTCAAACTGCGCAGATCGTCGTCTCGATTACACTCGAGTTCTTACCCTCGTTATATACAGCTGCTGATCCGCGTTTAAACACCGGATATTTGACAGAGAACAATACTCAGCATTACCGCCTCCGCTTTACTGGAAAATATACGACTCAAAGAGGGTTGTACTAATGGGCATTCGAAATCCGAGAGGCACCGGTAAAATACGATTTTCACCGAGTACGTACCGCGTTGTCATACGACGGATGTCACAGCCATCGACAAGTTTATCAAGCTCGAGAGTACATTGGGATTAAACGGATTTCATCTGATTAGTGAAAAGTGGTACGGTTGTTTTCGGAACGAGAAGTTAAAGGCGTGGAAGTAGCTTGGTGATCGACTGCCGAGATAAAGATCCTTAATGAGGGAAATTTCTCAGGTTTCCCCTTCGATCTTGCAAGTTCGGTAGGTGACACGGTGACTTGTCGGAAAACAATTAACATAATGTTCGCACAATTAACGGCAAGTCCTTCCCCCACACTTTGCCGGATATTATCTTTTTTTGAAATGAACTCAACGAAAGCCGGAGTCCTGAAACTTTCCTTGATATCTTCGGAAAAAAGAATTTTTCTTTAGTTATTAGTTCCCCTCCCGCTTCATTTAACTTCACTTCCCGCGCAGAAATCAGCCGCTAAGTCTGCAGGCGCAGAACTCATAGCCTCTTTTCGCCAAACCGATTTGGCGAACCATTGGAAACCGCGATGTAGGGTATATTCAGGTCGGAGCTGAGCATAGCAGCCGGTGCAGTTCCTTGTTTGATTCATCGCCTGCAGTTGAGAAAAGCGCACGTTCGCGCTTTATTGGATGGCAGGTGGTGTCATGGAGTCGAAGTATATCAGAGATCGTCTATATGGCGAACTGGAGATTAACTTTGTAAAATCCTTCTTCCGGTAACGAAGTTTCGCTTACCTTTAAGGAACTGTTGTGAAAATGTGGTATCACGTAAGTATATGAAACTTCGTATCCCGACGGGAAAATAGATCTTTCCAAAAACTATACTAGCCCATGTTTATCGGCGTTAAAGTCTCGTCATAGCCGTTTTGTTTAATCACGCAATTTTATCCCGGCAATAATTCAACGCTCTGAAATTTTATTTCCATAGAAAGTTTGAATAAACCTTTGATTATTCTTAATTTCGAATGAAGGTACACACGCGGTTCTATTTAATCGACACACGCATTCAATCGTCAGTATTCACCGTTAGATTACAACCACGTCCTGTAGATCCAGCCGGTAAAAGTAGAATTATGCATGTTAACTGAATTTTTTCTTCTACTGTTGCAAAACTTAATTTCTGCTTTCTAACTTTCTTTAAAATCACATCTTCAAATTTTCCCTACAATTGTTCCAGACGAACTGGTTGATAATGTATTAACATTATTTTCAACTAAATAAAGTATAGTTTTATTAGGTGAACCATGCTAATATGTTATATATCGCTTTATAGATAATTACATACCCGTTAGATTTTATGAAACAGCAATAAACCGCTTTCGTTGATTGAATTCAATATTCGATAAATCAAACTGAAACGAATCCAATCCATCATATGCGCGGAAAAACGGCTTCAAGCTAGTGATACTTCGAGATTTGATACAACATGCCTTTTTTAGAAGGGAATTTTGTGAATATTACCGAGACACGATCAATTTAACAAAACAAAACCCGTGGAATCGTGAAAGTCCCCCGCGTTAATCCTGAACAGAGCACAAAATAAAGACAGATGATTGAAAAACGCCGAAAGCCTCCTATTTTTATAAACGTTTAAAAACAAATCCGTATTTGCTCTTTCGTACTCCCATATCTGTGGTATTTGGTTAGCTTCCGATATCGGCGGATGATTTTTCCAGCGGAGAATGTTGAGTTTTATCTCATGGTTACTCGCGACGCAATTACGCCCCAACGGTCAGTGCTCTAGGTCAGTGGTGAGCCTGAGGTGGTCATTAGTAAATTCTCGTTACGGTCGAACCGTCGATTCCGACCTTTTGGAGCTTCTGGGGGCAGCAGAGGGTAGCCGACACTAATGGCGGTTGGATGGCACCTCCGGTCTAGCCTAAGATGTTTATCCCCCATAATCGGTGGAGATTTAATATTAATGATAGCTTACGGTCGGCGTTATCGTAGCCCCACGAATTTCAATGCCCCGTGGCAAACGAACCGGAATCAAAAAAAAAAATCTAAAAAAATGAGCGGGGAACGAATCCCAGCGAATCAACCTCGCCCTCACCGCCCTCACTGCTCATTCGATTCAAAATACACGGTGAAGATCCAGAAAAGGAATCTTCTGAGAGCAAACCAACACTAAGAGGTGACAGCGGGACCAGATACGCCAATGTAACCTGAAGAAGCTTCTAATTGATAAGCGTAACCCGGACTTGAAGTGTGCTTGCACGTTGTTCTCAACTACCGTGTTTCGCTTTATCAGAGAACTTTAATCAGAGAAACTCCCAGTTTCAGGCTCGTTTTAAAGCTCAAAGACTACGAGACCTGGCTGAAAGACATGCGATATACCAAAGACGGCTGGAGACTATGGAAAAAGCATTCGTGGGATGTGACCGCCGACGCAAGCTTCTCACGTTTTGATCCTGATGATGAAAACTGCGGTCGACCTTGCGATCGAACGATTGTCTTGTTACATTGACCTAGTTACGAAGGGTCCTCTTCCTTGGACGCCCTCCTATCATTTCCGGTCTTTCATTCTCGTCGCGGGACGAGCTATCCTCGCGTGACACGTCTCCCCCCCCCTTCCTCCGGGTTCATTGAAACTCGGTTGCTTTATCGCGAGGCTTTCAGGTGGCTTCCCAGCCAACTGGTCCGTGTGCGCGAGGCATATTCGGAGGACTAAACGGCGGAAAGACAGCATTTCCCTGGGTCTACCAGGAAACACCTGTTGGCATCGTCCACTGGGCTTACCGCTATCAGTTACTCACGCCTTATATCGTTCGCGATTTGTCTATTCAAGTCAGACTCGGCTTCACGCGTCGTTAGGATTCGGAACCCTGCAGTGTGAATCTCGGGATTTGAGACCCCGCACGATTTCCCTCGAAAATCATCTTACCTCCCCTTCGAACCGGCAGACTCTCATTCCGGGAATCTGAGCCCGATAAATAAGCCGCATTAACGGTAAACGTTCCCGTGAGCTTTGTCGCGACGCGAGCGAGGAGGGTTCATTTTTTTCAACCCCCACGAGTCGCGTACGTTTCATTCAGGTTATGTGTGAGATGTGCTCTGAACGCTCCTTAAATTCACCCCAACCTGCTTTTCTCTGTTATACATATTCGTCGGGATGTCTCTCAGGAATTATCAACTCCGTGTAATACCCTGCGGCAGAGGGTCTTCCAGTCTCCGCTGCGCGGTAGAAAGCTTCTTGTTAAGGCTTAACGATCCGACGACGATTAAACGTACCCTCGTAGAATCGTTTCACGCGAGGCTTGGAAGACGTGGAATAGATTACGTACCACTTCACGTTACATCGCGCAAAGGCAGTTAGTTGTTCAGAATCAATTCTTGATTCGATTCTAATGTAATTAGGTATCATCAGTTCGCCGAATAGATAATTAAACGCCGCAGAATTTCAAATTGGAACGAGTTTCCCGTCTGTCAGATAGATGATACAACGTATCTGGAAAATAAATTGACTTTGAACCGTCGAACACGATAGATGGAAGAACAGGAGGAGAGTGGGAGAGAAATATGAGGTAAATTGAATTTAACACGACTAATTGGATCCACGGGATTTTGAAAACGAAGATACAAAAGTGAAAAAATATTTGTAAGTACCTCGTTTTGCCGTTTGATAGTACCTAATCAATTTCTTTACAAACTTGTTAACGGTATTGATATGTCACCATTTCGCAACTATAGATGGTTGCACGATATAATTACTCGATGGATTCAAAATTTCACGGCGAAATAAACAGAAGCTGTATAGGCAGTGATGCGTGATTATTTCCATTTGTTCTGTCGATTCTGATTCGAAGGGAGGTATAAAGTTCGTTTGCAAAATGATACGCATCCGTCCAATGACTAATTGAATTTAGTATAATTGTATAATTTATGAAAATATTAATCATCGCTCAATGGTGTACATACATTTTGAAGTTTATGAAAATAATTTTTACGGTAATGCCCTTGAAAGCAGCTAATATATGACGAAATGAATCGATATTTGATCAGTGCGCGACTTGAATCAATTTTATCAATCGAAAAAGGCAGTGGCTGATCTACAAGTCAGGGACACGCGAAAATCTGTGCCCTTATTATTCACTTGTGATGTTATCTTTCCATGAATTATTACCACAGCTCGGACACACAGTCCCTAAGAAAATATAGGCTTGAAAATCTGTGTGCGAAGGGAATCACGCACATGTGTGAATGCATGTAAGCGTGTGCACGGAAGTACGACGACCTATTTCTACCAGTCGTAACTCATATTTACGAGCCGTGGGAGTTACGCCAACTTTAAGAGGCTGCATAATGAAACTCTGAAACCCGAATTCCCCTTATTCACGAAGTTTCGAGTCCAGGAATACTGCATCAAAGGTTTCACTAATACCTTCCTAATATCAGTCAACTAGCAAAGAGTGCGCCATTGACGGATTCTCTTATTCACTGGAATTACTTCCGAAAATGCGCTTCAACAGGCATTGAATGTCCACTCTATTATTAAGTATCACTCGACTATACGTATCGAGGCTGATCGTGAATCAAGTTTTTTTCACCGATCTCCAGGAGCCACTCAACGTCAATGGAGCGTTGGGCGCATACCGTGCTTGGATGGCTGGCATGATGCGGGTTTGTAAATCATGGATGGAAAAATGGTATCTCAACGTGTAACGTAATTACATGCGTGTCGCTTTGCATTAAAATAGAACGTTGTTTCTTTCTCTGATTTTGTATCACGAAAAAAAAATTCGCTCAGCTTCGGAATTTTAGTGTTAGAACAGTCATAAATATTAAGAAATATTATATTCAACAGCTAGAATTTTATAAGTTTCACTGACAGGTTCGTTACATTATAACTCCACCTGGCTATGCTTGCAGGACCTTTACTGTTGCAGCGAAAACTGTTGCATTGTCAGTTGAAATTCTTGTTGTGACTGTACGAGCACTAAAATTTGTTGGTCCAACGAATTACTTTTTGGGTAGGCATATATGAATTCCCGTATAATTAAGGCTCTCTCAATTATTAAGCCCAGAATTCGAGGTGGTGTCATTTTTTTCCTCTCATATTACCAGTTACTGGCTACGTCAGACAGGCGTGAAATTTGTCTCTTAAACAACAAAAGGAAGGAGGAGGAAACAGGATACGTATGTAGATTCGCGGTTCTACAGCGGCGATATTAAACTGTATAAATACAAGACACCTTTTTTCGCTGATGGTGGTAGAAGCGAATCTTACTTTACCATACTTTCATTTGCGGACTTGGGAATGAAATTTTATTCCACTACCCGAAAGCTCTGTACAGGCGACGGAAAATACTCTTCCGCAGCGTTTGAATGCCGGCTTAAACTCGGTTGCTCCGAGTGAGTGGTTGTTGGACGACGTAATTTTTTCTTTTTTATTCTTCTTTTCTTTCTCGTATTTTTCATTCTGTTTTTCAACTCATTTTTCCGTGTTTTTATTTATTTGTTTATTTTTTTTTTTTTGCTTTTGTTCCAATTTTTTTTTCTCACTCCTTTCTTCGGCTCCCGCAAGCGGAACTTTCCCCGGCTCGTGCATACGTTTCAAATATTTATTCCCATGAGGCATTCATTTCTCGTATGAGGCGCGAAGCGCCGTTGAACGAATACCTACACAAGATTCCGAGGTCTCCGCCCGCCTCGCGTTCTTATTCTCCCCGTCATCTCACCCTGTTTTCCACCCCACTTTTCCCTCTCGACTATGTGATACACGTACAGTAATAGTACACGTCCGTATTGCTGCTACAAAGCTCCATTCCGTTATCCAACGGTGTAAGTTGACTGTCCGACCGTGCTCCAGATGCTACTCTTCGCGTTGAAAATTTAAAACAATGATAGTTTCGCGTAGCTCGCGCATGTTTGGTCGATTCTATGAATTTAAATCGAAGAAAGTTCAGCCCTGAGTCAGAAACGCGCCCGAGTTACACTCTCGTTGCGCTGAAACGCTACCCCGGAAACCGTCTATATGTATAATATATTTCCGGCAAACGGTTCGCGGCTGAAATATTCGCGACCATCGATCTTGCGGCTATGTGCGTAAATTTATGGGATTATAAATTCTCCCTAAAAATATAGCGCTGAATTCAACCGAATACTAAAAATTTTACACAGCTCCTAAGTAATACAAACGATTTTGCGAAGCTACAACGGTTCCGCGTTTGAATGAATTTTCACTCTACGCAGTCGCGTGGAATTTGTCAAGTAGCCTGAGGCTGTGCCGGGTGAATAAAAGTAATGTGATAACGGTAATTAACCAGTTGAAATGAACCGAAAACGCCATCGCGAGGCTCTTTGTCCGCGAAAACAAACAATACACGACGTTTCAACGATCCTGAATACCTCTACTTGTGTCTTGAGAACCGAGGGGGAGAACGAGAGCAACTGTGCGCCGTATTCATTGCTTGACCCGTTTGTTCTGCAATGAATATCTCCACCCCCGAGTCGAGGGGGCGGTGGGACCGTCGAGGGTAGGAGTGCTCTTTAATATATGATAATGCCAGCTTTTTACATAACGCGGCCGTTAATTCTCCCGAATAAGATCAGAATTATACTTCCTTCTCCCCTCCGACGCTGCTTTCTTCAAATTCTTTACCCCGTGGCGCCCAAGGCGCCTGTAGAACGCGGTTGAAGCTGTTCGAGAAGGTTTCCCGGGACCTTCGACCCTCCGGTTCTCTGTCTCGACCCTCGATTCCTTCTTCTATTTACAGTCCCGCTAAAGCGCGCTCTTATTTCACCAACAAAAATTACTCTTTCCAAAATTGCGATTCCCCATGGCGTGAGAGCTGGCTGAATTAAAACCGAAATCAGATTACGAGACGTTCGATCTGCGCCTCGCGCGAGCTGCAGAAGACAGCTTGGAAAGGCCGAACCTGAAAAGTAGGTTACGGGATCCCAAGGGGCTGGAACTACTTTCACCCCAAGCCCTTTGTCCCTCCGAAAAATTGCTGGCGTATTTTCTCCCGCTCCAAATAAAGTAATATACCGTTGACTATGTCACCAAGATCAAACGGATCCAAGGAAAGGTAGAAAGGGTAGAAATAAGAAGATAGGAGAAGAAGAGGATCTCAGCCAAGTCCGAAGAAGCGTTCGTTGGATCGTCAACTTTCGAGTATTTTCCATCAGCTGCACGCGGAGTGCATTTTCCTTACACATAATGCACTACTTCCAGCTGTGCGGACCTCTGTTGCGATTCAGCGAAGAATCGTTCGCCGTATCTACCATACCTGGTTCCTTTAACATTTTCAAAGCGAAACTTATCGCATCGCTGAGGAACTTGAAAAACTCGCTAGATATTCAGTCGCATGGAAATCGAGGCGTGTACAGCTGTTCCTTATTGTCGTCAAACGATAAAAATCAAGCGCCATTTGTCGGTGGGGGGATATTAAACCCATTCTGTAATCCGTAAATTTCCGATCGTGATGAGCCTCGAGCACCTATTCTCAGCACCAACAATGGGCATCAGCTCAAGTGTCAATATTTGTGACTGGCGCTACATCGTATTGGCTCAGCAAAGTGCGAACTGAGCTGTTTAACCTTTGTACAATGGGGTGAGTAGCGGGGGCGTGAAAAAAAAGGGAAACGGGTATATTTCCACCATCGGAATTACCAGATGCCTAATATTCGTGAGATAAAAGAGGCGATGAAATCGACCGGTCATCGATCAATCCCACAGTGAAATATAGATCATGTTTGCCCCCCGCCTTACCCGCGATTGATGATTCCGTTGATATTTAGTTACATCGGGCAAATAGAGGTAGAGGTTACATACGCGTTGAAGGGTCGTTGAACTTTGAACCCTGGTGCTCAGTGAAATTTGTTTTTGGTTTTAGTCGTACCTACTATTCTCTATATTCAAACAAGGCTGCAGAGCGTCGAGGGTACGATGGTTTGATTATTACGCCAATTTGTGAACGGGAAATCGAATTGAAAAAATATCGTGGATAACGGGTATGTATTTACACTCGCAGTGCAACCATCACACCTGCAACTACCATTCTGTGAATACAAAATGAAAGTATTACAGTTGAGGTACAAAAGCCGTAACAATTTATTGACCGTACTCTCGCAGCGTTGGAAATGTATTTATGTTTCATCCAGCGAGATGGGTTTATCGAAAAAATATTTCACGGCGTTCCCTTTTATGGTAAACAGTTGCGGGCTTTCTGCAGCAATGTGGGATTTCCGTTGACCAGTCCGCGCCGTTTCGAGGAGGCAGACCTAGCCGTCCAATTCAGCTGTGAATCGAGTCGAGAGAACTCGAAAAGCATCATATTCAACAGGGGCATTAAAGCAATTCCCTTAAAAGTGGTCCCTGCACAGCCCCCAGAAATTGAAGCGATGGAAATCCCTGGTCTTGACGTAGGTTCGAGTAAAAAAAAAAATTCAACCATCCACAGCGGGGGAAATTGGCCGAAGAAAATATTTAACGATAAATTGATGCAAGGATAACGATAAAGGTTTGCATTCTTTTTTTCCATCTTTTTCTCCTTTACTTACCCTCTCACGCACACAAGTCAAATCGAGCAAATACATTTCTACGGATCGATGATTTCTTCATCTTCGTCTTCCTTTTGTTTTGTTCTTTCTTTCTTGTACAAGAAATACGCGTCGCCATTCTCGTCGATTTATTGACAATTTTTCGCATACATTTATTTCGCATAAATTCGGGGAAAACGAGGCGCCTCGATTCACTCGAGGGGATATAAATCAAATTGATTCATGTCTAAATCAGGATGTTTATTGCCCACGAAACGGTGGGATCGATGTTTACGCGGCCAAGACGGGTTCGGTGAAAGACATCGCGCAGTCTTCGAAGTTCTGGTGAATACCGATCAGCAACGTTCTACACCGGATGCTAGCTATGCCGCACGATCCGGCTAGAGCTGACGGTTGTGTAGATTTCACGTGGTTTCGTCAAAGCATTCTGGACACGTGTATTATAGGCTCGAGGTGAGCTGATGCCGGCATTCGGCGAACGAGGGATGCGGGCGACGCGCCATTGACATCTTTGACGCGACAGGTTTGATTGAATTCCCTGTTTATTTCCCATTCCGGAGGCCTCGCTCGCTATTTGCTGCAGGGGAATTGAATAGAATCGAATTCGCGAGCCAGCAGCTGGTACAGAAATGAAGAATTGTGAGCGTTTATTGTTTCAATGCTTTTTTCCCTCCACGATTCGCCCGCCGTCGAAACGCAAACGTGATATTTGAAACAGATGGAACGAAAGCGTGGCTTTTTTGCGAGCTCCCTCCCCTACGATAGCAAATTATACTTTCAAGAAATGGTAAGACAAGGCTCGACAACTACAGCATGTGTTCCAACGAATCAAGACAATAATTTTAGTACGCTCTTCAATTTTCATAGTTGATATTCGTAGCGTGAAAAACGACTCCAAATTTTGAAATAATGAAGCTCGATATAAATCCCTTCAAAATTTCACAACTTACCCGATCGACGCTGCGTTTCGCAGGCCACAGTTGTATGTACAGCTGTCGCTCGTTCAGCAAGAGAATTGGTATTTCGTCCAAGTCCTCCTGGATAACGGGACAAGGTTTAGCGCTGAACTCGCAACTATTCCGCTCACCGAAAGTTAGTGGACCAAAACCCTCCCGGGGATGCAGAAGGCTTAATTATTAACTAGATAATAGAGTTGGGACCGCTAAGGTCATTTCAGTTGGTTGCACTAACACCTGAGAACAACGGTTCGAGCACAGTCGGAGGCTGGCTGGTGGTAGAAAGTTGACATTTTGCGCTACACGTTTGGCCGATTCCGAAAAACGATGCAGTAAATTTACACGTAGAGTGAGCTTTTTAGGCGCTATTTAACGATTAATACTTTTGAAAAACTGAGACTTTTCGATTCCAACCGATCACTTCGTCTGTATACATAAATCTAGATAATACATCGGTTGCCTGTGGAAAAATCCATTCTGTATCATCGTTGCGAAATGCCAAGTGAAATTGCCATTCCGTTTTAATTGTACCACGTCTGGATTTTCAGTGTTGAGAGTCATTTCGGAGATTGGATTCTAGCCCAAGGTAAATTGTAAATTTCTAATGAAAAATCCCCGTACAGTTGGTGATTTTTTCCACAAGCCATTATTCGCGTTCCATGATGTGCTACACGATATAATTGATTGTTCGTAAATTGATGCGGCAATGTTCATTATTCACTGGTGATGATATCCGGGAAAAATCTAACCAACCAGAAAGCCGTTAATTGACATTCAGTGATATATGATTCGTGGCAAGCAACGGCTCAGGATCGAGTTTTACGCTTTTTCAGCTGCACTCGGAGCAGCCTGGTTCAATACAGTAGCGATTCCAATTATAGTTGGAATATAAGGTCATTGTTCGTTCATTTTTGTTTCACCTTTCGATACGCTGCGGACGTCTGTCGCGGCCAATGCGGGCTTGAATAATTAATACACCCTGCACTTGCTATTGCAATGGTAATTACAGCCTGTTCGACCCTTTCTGAATTGCATCACATCATCGTAAATATTAAACGACGATACTTGATCGATACTGTTACAGTTATCTACTAACTTGACATTTCTATTTTCATGTAAACTGTATATTTACCACAATTGAATGAAACGTGTCTCGAGTAGAATACGAACATGATGCAGATGATAGAAGCTCGTGGGTTTATTCGTGTATAAATTTTGAAGTACTAAGAAATACTTTATTCTATCAAGTCACGCGACGTTCCTTCCGTTCCTCTGAATTCGAATCGTTCTTCATTCCGTACAGTTTGTTTGCAGAGTAAACGCTGCAAACGTTGTTGAAATTGAACTCATTGTCAATGATAGGAGTTCGAGTGATAGTGACACAAGAATAATAACCTCTGTTCACTGGCAAGAAGTACCAGCTATCCGTGATCCGTATTAAACAGCCTTGAGTATAAGCTGAAGTGAATCCTAGGAGGTATGTGGAAGCGGCTGGCGGAATTGGTGCTGTCCAAGTGATAGAAAAGGTGCGAGAAGGTCAACGGGCAGGGGGAATATAATCGTGGAATTCTTCTCCGCAGAAATGCTGTTCAGAGTTTGCAGGTAACGCAGCTGTCCAAACAGAATAAGAGAATTTATTTATTTTCGAATGAACGCATTAGCCAAGATTTATTTGGGCGTTCCCGATCCCCCCGCACCCACAACTATACACCTCATTCTCCCCCGGCGTAACTTATAGTAGGATATTAAATGTGAATAGCGTTAGAAATACCGGACCAACCAACAATGGGGTCGGCGATGCGTCAAAGCTTACGCTCGAGAATGTTTTATCCAGACAGAGGTTGCAGAATTATGACCGTTTCCCATACCTCTGGCACACGTAGCTACATTGTACTCGTTCGAGATCCGCGCGTTACTTCCGGAGGAGCGAGTGACTCGGCAGGGTCTGGAGGCGTAGGTGTAATAGTTTCCTCCAGAGATAGGTACGACACGAGGAACGGGTAAGCCGACGTAGGTCTCAGTGCGTTAATTTTCAGAATAGCGAAGGGATTAATAATTCAAGGGAGCAATTCGGCTTTCAACGTTTCATTGCGATTATTATCCCGACTCGGTTCGAATTAAGAAGCGTCTAACAAGGCGGGAGACTGGGTTTTAGACCCTTTGTAACTAAATTGAATCCTCGACGTTTAAGACGGTTTTCTCTACATCGAGGTAAAAATTGATTGAATTATACCTGCAGCTCAACGCTTCAGTCTCAGTACCGTTTGTCGCTCGCGTGCAGAACCAGGCATACCGATAACTTTGTCCCGAGAGAGTAGTAAAGCGACGCTACAAACCTGGTTATTAAAGGCAAGATGCTGCTGACACTGGAATTGAACGTTACTTGCAACGATAGAAGCTTGACACTTTAGTCGTCAGCAAGGAGTCCGCACTCAGACCTACGTAGCGATGGAACTGTACGTGTACCTATGTTACTGGAAAACCTTTCCTCCGGAAAATGGAATAACTGAACTGCCGTTTCTGTCTCGAGTCGCGCGACTCTCGAGCGACGCGCATCGGAAAGTCGAAAATTCCGTTAACGTGATGTATCGGTGAATCTTGAGCACGAGCAACGGTCTTGTTATTTTAAGGAAATGAATTCGTTACACTGTTAAGCGTTATACGGTCGAAAAGATCGATCTCCGAGTCGGGACAGAGATTGCCGCTTATCACCTGTCACCGTCAGTGGATTCGCGAGACTGAGAGTAAAATGGAACCGTGTCATATGTACACCCAAGGGGGATGAAATGGCGCGTCAATCGAATCGGTCGACCGAGCGTAACGTTATTGTGACAAAATACCTCGTCAGTAGAGAATTGACAGAACGAACTTCGATTCTTGCGCACGATTGGACCGTTCTCGATTCAAATGACACGATCCCGCGAGATGGCAAAGAGATAGAGCGAGGGTGGATAAAAATGAAAAAACAAACCGAAATATAGAAAATAGGACGAAAGCGCTCCAGCATTTTTCACATACTCGACACGCTACTTTCGCACGACGGTGCTGCAGGAGTAAACCAGCGGCATGACGCTAGATATTTAATCCACTCACCTGAAGAGCTGCCGGGCTTTCGGATATGACGTCACTCGCTTCTTTGAGAGCACGAGATGCGCGCATCTCACCCTCAGCGGCGATTACTTTGGCCCGGGCTTCTCTCGCAGCCTCGGCTTCCGCTGCCATAGCTCGCTGCAGTTGAACCGGCAGCCGGACGTCCTTTCTGCATCAACCGAACGGCGAGGTGAGAGTAATCGAGGAATATGTGCGACGGAGGCTCGCGGAGAAAGGGGTGACGGCGGAATTAGGGCAGAAAAAGAGGCCGTCCTTGGGGGAGGAGAAAATGGGACGACAGTTGCAGGAGGGAGCGAGCCAAGATTTATAGAATCGTCCAAGGAGCTGCAGTTCTGGGACGCGTACCTAATTACGAGTAAAGGGAGGAAGGGCGCGGGAGGCTGAGCGCGAAGCGAAAGGTGTGCATAACATATTTACATCTCGACGCGTTCCACCTTAACGCCCCAAGGGTCGGTCGCCTCGTCGAGCGAGCTCTGCATCGTGTGCGATATGGTTTCTCGCTCCGAGAGTATTTCCGCCAGACTACGTGTGCCGAGGACGGTGCGCAGGGTGCTGGATGCCAGAAGCCGGGTGGAATGACTGCGGAAAGGAAATTGAGTAAGAGACTCGAAATTCCTCGGTCATGTATTTACGGGTGATCGGAAGGACTCACCTGTAGTTCGCTATCTTCACCACCGCGTTGAGGGGCTCCTTGATTCGGTAATAGACGACCGCGTCGACGCTGACGGTGACAGAGTCCTTGGTGAGGATCTCCTGCGGCGGTACGTCGAAGGATACGGTCCTCATATCGACGAGGACGCAGTTGTCCACGCAAGGCATGACGAAAAAGGTCCCTGGTGGAAAAGCAATAAGGTCTTTGCCGTGCTTTGACCCGTATACATATATCACGCTGCACGCCCTTGAGGTGCAGATTCGTCGCGAATTTATAGACGCCCGTGCCTACGTGTATACCCATCCATCTACCCATCTATCCATCCATTCGTCTACCTATCTACATACTTCGTCGAACTTCCTCCGAGTCTCTCGTCCGCTCAAATGCCCTCCGTCGCTTTGCGTCAAAGCCTCCAGCTTCGAGTTTACGTGCCCAGAGAAGCTTCAGCTTGCCTAAGTACCGCCGACCGTTTTCCCATCTCCATTTTCGTAATTCCTAATCCGCAATGGCTAGTAGCAATATTACGTGGCCACCGCTACTACTCGCCGCAACCGCTGCGCCGCGTGGTCTGACCACTGACCGAACCGAGGACCGTTGCTACTGATCGTTCAACAACCGCTGCCTGCACTTCTGTCGCCGATACGTCGTTTAAACGAAACCTTCGAAACTCTGAGATTGCATCTGTCGCAGCTGCTTTCAGTCAAGAACTGAATTCGGATCGACTCTACTACTCGTGCTCGGTGTCATGAACCGTAAGATGAATATTCAATCGGTACAAATTGATACAAGGCGATTAATCGGCAGATGTTTTTCGATTCGATTCACGATTAATATTCGTCAGTTATGGAAAGCCTAAAATAAGCATATCACTCGTCGTGATCCTTATGCCATACATCGTTATAGGGTTACGATAAATGAATCATAAAACAGTTACGCAAGTATGTGAATTTTTCCGTCTTTACAAATAATCTTTCCCTCCGTTACGACGGAAGAAATCATCGCCTGAGTAGCGATAAAATCAGCTGAGAGACTGAAATCTGTTGTGTAAATTATGATTCATTTCTCTTTTATTTATTTTTTGTACGTGAGAGAATAACACACACGGTATATTTTTTATTTCAGCGTCTTCCGAGAAGGGGATGAATAACAAAGAAAAAGAACGCGTTTTAGACATTTGTTCGACAGAAAGTTTTCTCTTCGATCTAACAGTACGACGTACGACGTATTATACAAATATGAATTCGGGATCGTTTATGTTATACGTTTAAGGTTCCTTATCGCTTCAAGATTTGTAAGTTACGATGTCAGATCTGAATTTCGGTGAAAATTTT
Organism: Neodiprion pinetum; assembly: GCF_021155775.2. Taxonomy (NCBI): domain Eukaryota; kingdom Metazoa; phylum Arthropoda; class Insecta; order Hymenoptera; family Diprionidae; genus Neodiprion; species Neodiprion pinetum. The sequence goes on from NC_060237.1 coordinate 22,906,848, forward strand.
TGTTTACCTTCCTAATTATTGCCGTTAAAATATTAAAATACTTGTACTATTTTCAATGTCAAACAAACCGTTGAGCATTTTATACTCGTGAGTGTGAATCGATTATATAGTTTTCGTACCTGGACCATAAGCACCACCTTTGAGACGGCCCATCCTGAACACAACGGCGCGTTCGTATTCCTGTACGACTTTGAACGTAAAGCAGAGGGAAAAGGGGAGCGTCACCAACATCAGTATAAACGAACCGATAGTTGCCAGAAGCTCTATGAACCTGGCCATGGCGCCAATCTTACGTCTGTTAACGGACAGGCGAGCGCTCGTTGATTCTTCTGCGAGTTGAAAATGTAAACAGGAGTTAAAAGTGGGGAACAAGTAGCTGATTTTAAATACGTGACTGACGTTGCGGATGAATCGCGAATCAACAGTTGACTATAAGAATCACGATTTATGCCTTTCGCAGTGAAGGAAGTTTGACAGACAGATATGTATAATACATAATATCTGTACGAATTTTTTGACGGGATTTTTTTAATCACGTTCAAATATTATTCAATAAACCGCGAGGAATTGAAAAATCTTCCATTACTCGTGCCTTTCCTCTGCTCTTAGATATACATACATTAGGTTATTTATACCAAATAAAAATACTTCTGTGATTACATTACGCTTTAGCGGCGTTTCCGAGTTACGCGGAGTTTATGTTAACTGGAGTACAAGAAGAAAAAAGAGCGAGGAAGGAAGAGAGAGAGAGAGAGAGAGAGAGAGAGAGAGAGAGAGAGAGAGAGAGAGAGAGAGAGAGAGAGAGAGAGATGGGAAAGAGAAGAGCAAAGGACTAGAGACCGCCTCGACGAAGGGTGTCAAGGAAACATTTTCGGTTTGTATAGCTTCTCTCAGCCGCTGCCCCGAGGCCGCCAAACCTTACCAAGTATTAATGGGGTTGCGAAGCTAAGCTTTGAAGAGTAAACACAAGATATTGCGATACTCAATCGCTCCGGGATCACCCGGCGATCGATTTTCGAACCGAACCCGCGCGCCTATCTTTCCTCTCTGAAAGACTGAAGAAGAACCGTCGGATAAGCCGCTGCGAGCGCGTTCAAGATACCGGATCGTGGAAATTATTAGGATGGATCGTTTATCTGTAAATGGCTTAACGTACCAGGGGGTCAAGATCAAAGTCGGGCAGTCCGTAATTTTTAAGAATCACAAATTGAACCGTTACACGAGTTCGGTATACCGTACGCAAGGTCCAATCTCCGTTAATTAGCATTTGGTCTATACGGCCTCGTTAGGATCAGTCTTTCTAATCAGCTTACGGTATCAAAGGACGTTCTTTGGCGTTACCGCCACGGCATTGATTAAGACTAGGGTTTCTCTGATCAGCGATATCTCTTTTCCGCCCGACGAGCAGCGTGCCGAGGTCAGGCCTTTTTCGGAAGAACGAGAAAGGAAGGAAAAAGGAAACCGGTGAAAACGAACCGAACGAAGTTAGCCCTGACTCGATTATCCGAACCCGTTTCGGATCCGTGACATGCAGAGAGAACGCGAAACCTCCAGACCACGGCACGTTTCACATTAACGGAGCAACAATTTTTCAGCGAAACATGCAGCATATATTTCCGCCACTCCACCTTTATCTCTATGTATATTCCACCGACATGCTCCGGACGAATTAGGCGAACTCACTAAACTCCACGAAGCATTCGATTCCACCGCTGTCCGTCTTCGCACAGCCGTAATGGACCATAACACGTGCTACAAGAACGATGTTTCTTCTTCCGCTTCCATCCAAGATCTCAACGACTCGTTTCGACTTCCGGTTTTCCGTCCAAAACGCGATTCCAACGGAAATGCCCCGAGGCGCGGTTCTATCGGCCTGACATCAGCACCGTGGTCTTCTTTCGTCCCGCACCGTTAACTGGTGCCAAAACACCACTGCCAAAGCTGTAACCAAGACTGGCGGTCGCTCGAGGTTCGCGGTGCCTCCTGGACCAGGCAGACTCGCCTCGCGCCGCCCGTCTTTCCGCGGTTTACTTAGAGCGTGAGTAATTGCTCCCCGGATTCTGCACGAGGAACAGACGCGTCTTGTCTGCGTTTGAATAGAAATTTATAATCGCGGTAGGCGCTGGAACGACGTTTACGATGCATCAGTCTCGACAAGGTATCCGAAGGCGTAAACCGAATTTTTATCGGTTATTTTTAGCCATCGAACGACGAGTGAGAAAGCAACGAAAGAGGAGATAATGTTTACAGCGAAAGTTGAATCTTTCTTCATTCAAAGCTCAATCAAGTGTCAGACTCTAGAATCATATATTCCTGATTCGGATTACACTGTGATAAGTTTTGCAAATCGTATTTAAATTGAGCTCCCAGCAACGAATATCGCGTGTGAGAATTGAGACGTTTTGCTACATGTAGCAGGACTGCGAAGCCGACGGATATCCAAATGACACAAAAGTGCATCAGCTAGCACGAGAGATCCTGAAAATCTATCCATCTCTGAATTGTTATTATAGGTCCCTGATCCGCAGCCATTAATCCGGAATCCTTAGCTTTTAATTTGATTGAATAACGGTGTACGTTCTGACTCGCAAAGTGCTAAATTCTGTTACCACGTCTACCAAGCGAGTCCCTCATTACTGTTCCTCAAAGAACGGACGAGCATTTCGTAATTTTGGTAATTAACTGTCCGTGCCTGTAGCTGAATTTAAATCGGCAAACTGTAAAAGCGAAGAATTAGATAGAAATGTTCGCTTTCGTTTTACTTGTAAGAAGTTCAGTAATAATCTAAAAAAAAAATAATTATTATCTAAATCGAGCACATACATCTGTACGGGTATAATAAACAGCCAAAAATGTAAATTACCAAACTCGATATAACCTGTAAAAACAGGCCGAGCTGCGGTAAAACCAGCCGCCCAACTTTGGCGCGTTGAGCGTTGTAGAAGTGAGTTGAAAGGTTAACAACTCAGTGCCGCAGGGAAATCCGCACCGCGGCAATTGCACGTAGACGGGCACCACCGGTGCGAAAAGTGTGAAAAACGCGAGAGAGCGAGCGAGCGAGCGCGAGAGAGAGAGAGAGAGAGAGAGGTAGAGTTGGCTATCAAAGCATCGATACCAATAATTCAATTCGAAGGAAAGTGGGGCTCTGGGATATAGGAAAGGTTTAGGGGCGCGTTTATATTTCGCGGGAATCTTCGGTCGGACGCTAAATACCTTGGAGATGAGGGTAAAGGGTTGGCACGTCTAGCTGGAGAGCAACGACGTACGTGCGCGAGGGCGCCGTAAAGGCGGATCAGGCACGAGGTGCACAGAGGGTGCGACGGATCACACACACAGACGCGCAAATAATCCGCTCACCCTTACGCCGAGGAGCTGAAACAACTACGCGAGGAAAGAGTAGCTGCTCCTGATCCTTGGGGAGTGCTTGAACCACGATCACGTTGTTAGACCTCCCGCCTAGCTGCCAGCCTCTCTTCCTCTCCTCACCTCTCTCCTCTCTTCTTCTTGCCTCCGCATCCGACTAACGCGGCAGCTCTGTCTCTCTCTCTCTCTCGCCCGGCCCACTCTATAATTCTATCATAGCTCAGATACGTGTTCCGCGACCCCTGCAGCCGAGAATCTTATCCGTCGACGATACAGGCAATGGGCTTTATTCCACCCCCCCTCGAAACCTCGGCCGTACATTGTTATAAGCGTAATCAGATGCGGTCCGTTCCACTTGTTCCGAGACGCGGCGGGTGGCGCCGTTCAAGGACATTGTTTGAAAAAGGGATGATTCTTCTTAAAAGGATTTCTTATCTCTGTAGAAATTGAAGAATTATGCTGCTGCTACTGCTGCTGATCCATGTGGTTCCGGAATTTCTCAATCAAAGTGCAGCGAATTGGAATCGGAGACGTACTTCAGTGCTGCTGCAATCTTTAACGAAATCGGGTTACAAAGCACTCGGAGCTTCCGCGGGAAAAGAGTCACTCGCATTTTGATTACCAAGATGAAGCGAAGGGTCCACCACGTTCCGTGTCACCAGACACCGTTTCCATTCTATAAGTTCAGTGATTTTCTCAGTTTCCTACCCTCGACTATATCCAATCGCATTCCTTTCCCTGTCGCCGGTATTTGTGACCACCTTATACTACCAGACCACGCGAACACGGCACTCGAACCGTTGCGATGTTCTACTGAGAGCACTTTGCTCGATGGTATATTATTCTTCGACGGCGATATCCGACGATGATTCAGCTGCAGCCGTACCAGTATGATTGGAAATTATCCCAAGGGTCGATTGAGCTTTCTAGATCTCTCGGATCACTTCACTCTCGATATTTCTTCGCTGATTATAATCATCTGCATTCATATTCCACATTAACGACCGTCGTTACTACTCCACATGGTATCGGGAACCATTTTTACTCATTCGTATCAGCGGCGAGGGAAGGGGTGGAAATCGAGTAATTGTGTGCAAAAAGTCTCTGGTCACAAGTAAAGCACGCAGCATCACGTGTTTAAAGTAGTCTCGTAAACTGTCCATCGCGTGGTGGGTGGAATACGCTTGAATGTCCACTGGAGTTTAGCAACAGCGCTGCGCCGATGTGGAAATACGTAAATACGCCTCCTCAAACGGTTGGACATCATGTTACAAAAAAACCTCCTTACACGTGTACAGATCATTTTATCCAGCCGAGTCAATAACCTCGCCTTCAGATTATAAGAGGATAAAATGAAAGAAGATCGATCTAGTAGACGCTAAGCGGATCAACCGAATCGGCGTAAGGATTACTGATGGTAAGTCCCACTTGCGGAGTTGAAGTGTAAGAAGGGGGAACGAAAAAGCGGGAGAATGATAGTCGCGATAAATGATACAGTATTAATTACAGAACTCGGCTTCAGTCGGACGGTTGACGCCAAGGAGTCGAATTCGGCGAGTGGAGGATCGATTTTGCGACGCGATTCCGCGTCTTCGTGAAACTTGTTACTAAAAACGGGGCGAAATAACAGTGGCCGGAAATTTCGATAAGTGTTATGTCGATTGTTCAACCGAGAAAGGATCCGGGTAATGGGTTCTACGTGTCCCAATGTCCGTCGATGAAGGTGAATGGCCAACGAATATGTAATGCGCAGTGTGAAATCACAGGATCCGAAAAATGGCGGTAAAGGAAGATCGTAATTTCGTCCAGCGCGATGCGATATCGCGGAGTGTTTTCGGAAAGTAAAATTCTGCAGAAAGAATATTTCGTCACGAAATTGAAGGAAGGCGATCTCTTCGTCACAGCAACCACGCATTCATTAGCCGAGAAATGGAAGTCAGGTTGGAATTCAAGGTAACACAACTACCCGGCCGGCAAAGTGTACAAGAAGAAAACGTCGAGGTACTGAAAGTAAACGACATCACTTCTAGAATTCCCATTATTTTTTGAACCGCGAGAGAAAACCAAGCGATGAGAGATCCTCGACTGTACGATGGCGACCGTTCAACTAACGTAAGTAACCAGAGATACGCCGACGTATCTATATTGTAAAGAAAACGTCGCATTTGATCACTCCGCGGCGCAGGAAGAGCGAGTGAGCTGATGCTGCGTTATCGACTCCCACCCAATACCCATCCACCTTCTCGTCGAGGGGTTCGTGTAGCGAGGAAGGAAGAAGGCGACGGCCGAGAAAAGGAAAAGAACAAAGGAAAAAGGAAGCCGAGAGATACAGGGAGTGGGGTTGGGTCGCTACACGTATACTTCGACGGTGGCGATGCTTCGCTGTAAGCTTCGGCTCTCTCTAGGAGAGCGACAACGGACCGAAGTTAGGCCAGCCCTTCGGAATTGCGCGGAGATGACTTTCCCCGACGGCGACGGAAGACGGGCGAAGTTGAAAGGCGGGAAAATAGCGCGGAGAGTCACCCCGCCAATTTAGGCCCCCGAGGACTTACTCTTCGCTAAACCAGCCCAAAGAGGCCGCTGAAGGGTTCTTCGGCGCTGCAGGATCGGATCGAACCGGACCTTCGCCCTTTTTTCCGAGCCTTCCGGTTCGCCCCTTCTTTCGGTGTAACTGATGTAGAGAAATTGAACGGTTTTTAGGGGGTTTTTCGTATCGTTGCCACCACGGTTCAGCCGTCCGTCCGGCCTTGCGGAGCAAGGACAAAAAGCCCGGTAATGTAGGCGGCGTCTCGACGGCTCCGCTTCAACTCTTTCGCCTGGATCACCCCGCCGAAAGCCGGACTATATCCTGATACGCCGGTAGCTTTTTCACCCCGACCTTCACCCGGGTTCCTCTATTAAGCCGAGGAATTAAATTACTGAAATTACACCCCAGGGCTGCGAGTGCCAGGTGGAAAATCTGCGAGGCGGCCGCCACCGCCGCGCCGCTTCAACGAGATTAAGATTCCCTTACCTTACATTACCCCACCTAACCGACCCTCGGCCGACTTTCCAACCCGCTCTTACCGCCCTTGCCCTGCGCCCGGGACGAGATATTAGCCGAGGGAATTCCGACTTCAAAATTATGATTAAATTCCACACTCAATATCGGATGTACGGACACGTACGCGTTCATGCGCCAACTTTCAATGGTGGACGATTAAAAACCTAGTGAGTCTTCTCTTCCCGCACCATCGGTTCCACCGGCTATCTTGCGCCTCGTTCGATCAAGTGACCGGAAAATAAAGACTTTCCGAGGAGCGAAGAGACGCGTTTCGGGCGTTGAGGCTGGTAATATCAATCCATTGAGAATTCATTCTTTAATTAATAATTATAAATTAAGAATTCGTTATTCTGTACCTAATTAGAGGATCGATTCGATAAGGGTGGAAATTTTAACGGGACTTTAAGAGTATCTCGGAACTCGTTCAGCGGATCGCCGAATCGGGGGGTAGGTATAAGGAACGGCTACAATTCCGGCCTTTCAGAGTTTTGAATAATCGCTCGATCCGACTACATCGCCTTCCAAATTCCATCCCCAACTAAATTCGGGAGGATCTCGAGGAGAGGCGCTCTCTCCGCGTTCGATATGCCTGCGGGTGATTTGATAACCACGACCCTGTGAACACCCGTCGAGACTCCGAGGGTGCGGCGGTTAACCTTTAGTAATTACACGTAAAATCAGAGATGCGACTTGGTTAATAGCACCCGAGGCGCCCCGCGCCCGGACACCATCTTTCATTTTCTCGAGTCACGTGTTCGTCGACTGGCCCGACTCTTCTCCGTCAGCGTCGTGGGAGGGAAGGGAAAAGACGCGAGCTTTTATTTCACGGGTTCCGGCCTTTTCTCTTTCTCTCTATCTCCCTGCGGAGTATTTTTTGGCCTCGTGCGCAGAGCAAAATCAAAAGCAATGGAGAGAAGTTTAGTGCCATCCATAAATAAAGTCAAAAAAACGAACGGACCTTTGGGCACTGAACGCGTGAGAAACCGAAGAATGAGTGCGTAATGATAAGGAGAAAGACGGAGTGGACCGATAGCGGAAAAGTGAAGAGGAGGAGCAACGAGCCGAACTAATAGCAGTCAAACGACTAAGACTAACGACCCTCGTTGTGCCCGAGTTTCTTCGTACACATACGTGCTCACCCTCGGCCAGGATTAACTGCCGGATAACGATTGATCTCGCAAAGTGAGAATACGGAGGGAAAAATTCCAAAGAAAAACCACCACATGATTCACCTTTTTTACTCGCACGGCGACAATAAAATATCTGGAAAAATCTGCGATTGATAATTTTTTTCAATTCTGTGTAGGTTTACACGTACGAAACATTATGGGTATAACATTTGATGAACGATTTACGGTGAAAAATCGCTGAGAAATTTTCAGGAAAAAATTGGGCGAGCTTGCTATTATATTTTACTTCCATTTTTCGCGACGTTACAAGTAATCCACTCATGTTTTCGTATTAAATTTACACGGGGAACGAGACTGAATTTGAAATTTAATATTCGAAACGGTGAGTGCAAGCAATAACTGTAACAAATTATTTTCAGCGTTTTTTCCACGCTTTTTCTTCCTGCCTTCTGACATATCCGTTCGGCTTTCCGTTTTTTTCATCTTTCATTCTTTTTTTTTTTTCCTAATTTTCCGACACCTCGAAATCGGACCCCGGTACTCTCGTCGCGAGACCTTTTGACGGAGACGAGGGTCAACCGGATTTACGGGAGAAAAGCAATCAACCCGTGCCTTGGAAAAGCGAATTCCTACTTCCTAGTCCCAAGAAGCCTGACCTCGTGCAACGTAACCCGTTGCTATGGATGGACTTCGGCTTCCAAGTTGAACCAACGTGTTTCAACGTTCTTTCAACTTCGCGTACATGTCACGGAGTAACTTAAGCTCGTGCAGGTGCAGCGAATTCTGCAGCAGGCTCATATACATGCATACGTGAATCTTCGTTACGGAGAGGAAATTTTCTTGAAAGAGATCATACAGTCTCTCTGGCGCAGAATAAAGTTAGTCCGATGCTCCGCCTGCATGCGATGATCTTTTGATCACCGGTATTATACACCACGGATGATGGATCGTCAGTGCAGGCTCTGGGCAGCTGGTTTGATGACAGCTCATAACTTCAACTCGAGAGAAGCTGTTCTGCACAATATTTTATAGTTATAAAAATGAGAGAGGATAATATTGACTGATTTATGTATTTTTGGTACTCTTGTTTCTGTTCTTTACCTACTCGCTTTAATAGGATTGAAGAAACTTGGTGAAAATCGTCAAGAAAAAAGTCAAGGATCGAGTTTACACGAAAGACGGTGAGAAAATTTCGCAAGGTGATTTTTTTTTATGCAAGCGTTCCGTGGTACGGGACGACGGCGGAAGGATAACGTATACACAGGTACATAGATATAGTAACCGGTATCCTACCTCCTGGGAGATTAAGGGGAGTTCGTCGAATCGTCGTAGATTCGAAAGGAGAGGACGAAACTCCTCGCGGCTCCTGGGGGGGTAATAAAAATAGTAAAAGTAGTACCGGAAAAGTCCCGGCATGGAATACGTACGACACCCAGGTGTACAAGTGTATATGATCCTGCCGCAGCGGGGCGAGGGATGCATCAGGAAATGGTCCGGGACGTCGAAGCTTGCGGGAGGGTACCAGTCGTGATTAAAGAGGGCGGCATTCGTGCCCTTTGGCCCTCCGGGCGTCGCGGACGCCCTCGAGGGCGAAAGAGTAAGCGCGGCCATCTATCAACCAGCAGAGACACCGTAATACCTCGTCCTTCAGCTACAAATCATAAGCTCTCGGTCGCTTTTCCGCCTCTTTCGCCCCCTCGGGCCTTCGACGATCCTCGGCGACGCGGTGAAACGCGAATAGTCTGAACCCCGGCGTCTGTGACAGGACAATACCCTCAAACTCCCGCCGTGACCAGCATTTCAGATTTTCTGCGCATAACTCGGTTTTTCCTTCCGTTTTTTTTTTCTCTACTCTCTTTATTGCATTTTATTACATTTTTTTCACTCCCTCGCCCTTTTATTATTCTCGTTTATTATTTCACCCGAGGCAACGCGCCGCGCTTGCAGATTGCGTGTAGTTTCGTTCCCACGGTTATTTAAGGAGGTCGAGATTAGTCGAAAGCGGAGCTGGTTTAATTAAGCACCGTTTAATCAACGCGATATAACCCCCGGGTTTTGTAGTCATACTCCGCGACGTAGTTTCAATTATTTATTTTTTCACCCCTTTGTTTTCTTGCGATTCAATTTTTTCTCACATCTATTCGCCGCGCGAAAAGACCCCGGGACGTGGATGGGTTTGCGGTATTTGATGATCGCGCGGTGGCAAAAAATATCGTTCCGCTTTCTAGAGCGTGATCACTTTTTGCCACACCCACCGTATTTTATTGTTGCCGGATAGGCAAAAGATCCCGCGGTATATATTTTTCCCTACCCTTTCTTCCACTCTCTTTCTCTCCTTCATCCCTCTTTTTCTGACTCGTTCTCTTTCTCCTCTTTTCCACCTCGTCTCCAGCTCGTTCTTTGAACTTTTTACGCTGTTAACCTGTAGCAGAGGGCAAGAAAATATCAGGGGCAAGATTTCTTCTGCCTCCGCCACACTGGAGGACTGTACGGTTACGTATAACCAAGGGAGTACAAGTTCTGCGGGTGGTTCGTTTTTCCCGGTGTATAGGTAAGCTGACAAGGGGGCAAAGGCAGTGGCTATATCTATCGATTTATTTACGCGTCAAGGGTTTCAGAGATTAGGCCTGCCACGGAAGGATTCAACTGCTGCAGATGAAGAGAAATGGCGAAATATCCTTCCAGAAGCGTCGCTGTGTTTCGGGAATGTTCCACCTTCAACCGATAAACACGCGATCCCCGAATTCTGAAGCGATGGGATAATTTCATGGTAAATAAAATTCCTGTTTTTCACGCGTACATCGAGTATTTGAAAATAATTAGGTGGCATTCTTTGATTTCCGTTAAAAACGAAAGTCGCAAAAATTATATGCAAAGGAAAAAAATAAAAACGTATAACCAAGTTATTTTTCACTGAGAATTGAAATGGTAAAAAAAATAAATTACACGAAACTTTTCCATTAATATCAGGCAAAGCGCGATCAGACCGCACCAAGCGTATATCCCAGTAAAAGCGGAACGGAGAAATATGAAAATCATAAAGCAGCCCCGAGTAGAAAGTCTCATTGAGATTCTATGGGGTCACGGGGGTGTGTATATCGAGTCACGAACACCAGATACTTGGGGCGGCACGGGGACCAGCGATGATCGTGGGCTAAGAGTGGCGTTGTGTATGCGACCGCACGCCACCAAAAGGATTTTTGTGATTTTACCGGGAAAATAAGCCGCGGCTGGAGAGGCGTGCTCGGAATCTCGTCCGCGGACAGTTATCTGACACTGCTCAAGGCGCCCTGCAGGGGTAGGTGCCCCTAAGCTCGGATGGTCGGCATGTGTACCTACGTGAGCAAATACTATTCGTACACCCGGAGACGTCGTACGGTGCGAGTAAATCATTGGTCCATATTTGCGAGCCATTCCGAGTAGTTGATAATAATTTTCGAAAATTTCAGGGTAAATTGACTCCAAGGATTTTTGAATTTGCATCTGCACGACGCCACGTCGCGTCGCAGGGATGCAAAGAAGAGAATGAAAGAGAGTTAATTCAAACGCCCGAAAAATATTGGAATCAAGGTCGCGATATTCGACCCAAAGAGGCGGTTAAACTCCGAGTGTAATTGAGGCCCTCCTCCGGCTCTTGAATCGGTTTGTGAAGAGTGCTCAAACGGCGAATGCCTGTACGTGTATATACGTAGTCTAAGAGCGAGTGAAAGAGAAGAGGTGAGAGAGAGAGAGAGAGAGAGAGAGAGAGAGAGTGAGAGAGGCAAGGGCGCAACGTCGAGTGTAATTGCAAATTGGAATTCCTCAAGCGGAGACGACGATCTCGCGTTACTACGTTCGCTGGTAGTTTATACCGAAAAAGAATTATGCAGCATGCTTTAGGTAATAAAACCGTTATGAGACAGCGACTATACTTTCGAAGACTAGAATTAGACGAGCGAGTGACGACCGCCGTCGCGGTTGTCTTTTTCTCTCTGAATCTTGGCCGAGGTTTAATTCTCGGCATTTCGCCGGATGAGGAGAGGGGTCCTGCAGGCTAAGACAAGCCGGAATCCAAGACGGACGGAGTTAATGTCCCGGAAAGCGGTTCATCCGACAAATAGGATTACAAAAAGGAGCTTAAAAAATTTCTTCTTCTTGCTGTTTCTTTTCCTTCTTGCTTATTTTTTCCTTTGCTTCGGCGAAAAAACGCGTCCGCAGTGAAAAACGAAGAAAGCGTTTACATTTTTCAAAGCATGTCTGACCTCGTCTCCCTCGCAACCATCCTGGAATTACAACTAACCCACGCGTCCTGCGCAGCTGCAGTGTAAAAAACGAACGCCGAGTCAAGTTGTGACGAAAAAGGTCCCCCATGTCAGAATCGCTGCCGTATTTTTCGGTCGATCTAACCATAAACCGGCCGTCTCAGCTGTCTTTTAGCACTTCTTTTTTTTCATTCTTTATTTCCCTGGCTTTTTGCAAGCGCTCCGCAATCTCGTCTTCATAATGCTTACAGTGTTAAATCAAATACCGCGAGCATTGATCAATCCACGTGAATGTTTACATTCACTCTTATTAAATTACGCGTGGCGTCAATCCCATTTTATAAGAAAATATACATCAGCTCGTTCATTCGTGTCAACGCGATGGCAGAGTTTAACCGTGACAAGGAAGTTGATTTTTAACTATATATTTATTTTAAATGCATTACGTATATAAATTTTGTGCAATATTTGGAAAATAACCGCTACATTAATTGTTAAATCGGCGACTTGAGTTTTGCTTCGTGATTTCTGCGGTCTCGACATGACTGGAGAAAAGCTTACGGACTGTTTGTTCTTAAGTTGTAAAAGGTAAAAACTTACCGCCTACTAACCTTGTTTTATTACATCTACGAGTGTGCGGCATTTAGAGCATCCGTAGTTTATTTCGCTCTGATTATAAAATACACTGAGTGGCGTTAGTCCAGTGGGAATAAGCGTGGTCAAAAACCTGGCAAAAAGCAAGCAGTTTTAATTCAATTTTTTCATTCAATTTCTCTGTTCATGTTTTTAATCGTCCTTTTTTATTACTGATAAAAATCAACTGCGGTGCTTCTGATAAATTGAAGATAATTGAAATTCTTCTGTTCAACTGCATTCACTTCCAATTACGCAATTTTTATTGAAACACACATCCGGTTGTACATGGTATATCTACATGATGGTTCTGAGCAACGATATTTTTTCTGGTGCGTTTGTCGGTATAACTTTTTTCTGTTGAAACTGTATTAATCGTTTGAAACGCAAGGTATTGTGATTTTGAAATTCCTGCGGTACATGTTCGTGTATTTTTATATCGCAGTAAAGTATACAATGTATGCGATGTGAAAAAACTTGGCTATAACGGGGGTTGGTTCATCGCCGAGCAAAATTTTACGAAAATGTAATGCCCCACGTTGAATAGAAATTTCAAACGAGCAAGAGAAGAGAGTTAAAGCGTAATAAAAGCGAATATTTCAGCTTGTAAAATCTACCGCTGTGTTTACTGAACATATGAAACTGAAAAATTGGTAATCGCGAAATATAAATATGTAGCTGGATCGTCTAGCAATCGCTCGTAGCGATTTGTACACGATTGTGAAGAGAACATGGCTGTAACGAAGTACCATGAACGGTATCTGCCGAGTACGTATCAGCCGTTGTATTTGCGGAGCCATTAACGAGAACCACGCCTAAGACTGCGGGCAAATGAAGTAATTCTTTTTATTCTTGGAAACGAGGGTCCAAATCAAAGCCGCAGATCTTGTGGGTCGTAAGACGAACGCGTCTTTCTTCATTCGAAACCCACAGTGTAAGAAAAGATACACAGCGAGAAAAAGTGAGTCGTGCCAATTAGCAACACGGTATTGAAATTCGTTACCAACTTCCGGGCAGGGTGAATTCTTCGAGGAAGAAGTAACTCGCTGCTGTTCTCAGTTATGATTATTCTAAGACGCATTAAAAGAGGCAAGTCCCGCTTTTAATCTTAGTTGTAATTTGGTTTGGACCCCGTGTTGATTACTGCTCTAAAAGCGAAGAGATACAGGCCAAGTCTCAGAGGCTTAATGAAACAGACAATGGTGCTACGATAATAGCGTCTTGGAATTATATGTACTTCTCGTCTCGATCTGAGGTAACCTCGTCGAAAACGACCCAAGGGAACATCCCGACATTAATTACACCGCATGTACAGCGCGTGTCGAAAGTGCTGCTATTACTGATCCATTTTTTCGTTCTTCCTTTTCCTTTCAATCTTACATCGGCTTAGCATCGAACAAATAACATCATATCCACTTCCCACAACGACTTATTCTTTTGAATACATCTAGCCATGCCATTCGTCACATATCTTGAATTCTGGGTGATGGGCTAGTGACCCCGTGACGCTGTGATACCGGATCGTGTTAGAAGAAAAAAGATATCGTTGAAGTACATCGCAATTTTTACACAGAGTCCTCTTTTGTGAGGTGCACATGTACACGCAGTGCCTCTCAGGTCACATCGGTATTTCCAAGGCCAGTACTTAGCGTCTACTTCAGAACATGAACAGCGTACACGATTGTTCAATCGCTGCCCGACAGCGGGACAGCATGAACCATTGATTCAGAATAAATTTCAAAGAAGAAATTATACAGAAGAATAATCGGCATACCGAAATATATGTCTATACATTGACCGAATTTTCGTGTTGCTGGTGCATCACGATTCGTTTGAGAATTCAGCCTGTTTAACGCTAACAAAAGGAAAAGAAACAATACGAAGCCTTATTCAATCCGGGCCGCCTCCAGTTTTTTCTCTCTCTAATTTACCGAGTTCAAAGATAAAGTCGTTTCGCTTGATAGGGTAGAATAACAGTGTAACGCATTTGACGAGGGGCTGGAAATTTGGTCGAGTAGTATGCCACCATGGCGACGAAGTCGAGCGCGTGACTTGATTCAATCTTGACTTGATTCGATCTTCTTATTGTCTTAAATTTCCTTGCGGGCATGAGATCGATTCGGTAATAAAACAGCCTGCAGACATGCCCAGCCCCAGTAGCAAATTGAGCGACGCTGAACTCGTCCGTTCCTCAATATTGCACATAACACCTCGTTCATACTTTACTAACGTTCACAGTTATTCCAAAGAACAAGGTTGAAGTAGTGGAATAACTGTGTCGTTACTACAGAAGCTTTCCACTTGAACTAGTTGCGCAGCACACGCGTTTCACCGCAGCTAAGTGCGGATAAGAATAGTAAAAATATTCTTTACGACGCGAAATGAAATCTAGACTTCTGTATAATAAAGTAGAAAGGATTCCCAGACCGTACACAAAACGCTAATATAAGCGAATATCTGCAGACCAGGATTGTTATACGTTTCGCCCGAGACTGGCGAATAAAATGAAACTATAACTTGGGGAATTGAGCGAGTTTAGGCCTCGCAGGCGAAGCCCTACTCAGCCGGCGCGTAGCGCTGCAATAGCTTCAAAACGTCTTCATGTATATTTAATCAATAAATATTTGATAATACGCAACGGGATCGTATCGGTCGCCCAAAATGTTGAAGGGATAAAGGGCTACATGGGTAGGTCGTTGGATTCGATGGATCAAATAACGTACTATGGTACAATTTTGGTTTAGAATGTGGAGATGATATCCCACTTGAAAAAGCACGAGTGTAAACCGTTATGGACCTCTGTTATGGACCTATAGTCGACTACGATACAAAGAGTATGAAACCAGTGAAACTTTCTATACCTCTGGTTGCCGGTAACATTTGATGTTTTTAGAAGCGGCCTAACTTACAAGTGTTGTTCTGTAGGTGATACGCAACTGGTGCAGTTACCATAGATACCCCATTCATGGGTATCGACGTGGATACATTTCAGAGTCTCGAATGGATACATTTACGGGAATTCCGATAGCCATAACCGGGAGTAACATGCCAATTAGCCCGATCCAACACGGCGTCATTTGATTGGTAAGTTCGAATATAATGGTCTGATGATGGTACGCGATGGTTTGGAGTAACATCGCGGATTTGGTGAAGGCAGGTTGAGCCGTTGCTGCACGAAGAACCGAATGTACGACGCCACCAGATTGACTCTGAGAGAATAAACCTTCATTTCAATTCAAACTCAGTATAGGATATTGCCGTGCCTCTGCACCGCAAGGCAAGCCAAGTCAAGAAGGTTACACGGTGTGCACGAGGTAAATTTCCCTGCACGGAACCCCCGTTTTCATTTCTTGCGGTAATAACAGTAACGGCTAAACGGTTATAATAATAACAGCCAGGATGATGATGATAATAACAGCAATCGGCATCCACGAGTTTCCATAATCGTAAAACTGCTTGCACTCCTCCTCCTCCCCCCCCCCCCCTCCCCTCCTCCTTTCGCCCCTCCCGCCGTGTTCTTTCCGTCCTTGGCTTCGCACTGGCCGCCACGGACTTAGCCCTAAATCAATTACCTACTCGATTTATTTTTATGGTATCAAGTCTCCGGCGTGCGAAACGGCCGCCGCGCCGTCAAGAGACGGGATGCAGACGACGCCTGCTGAATATGTAGGTGGACCAGGTTTTTTTTTCCCGATTACTTTGGAATTCCCAGTCTCGGTTCGTCGCTGGGTAGCTAGCGGAGAGTTATAAGCCAAGTAGTCGCAAAAATGCCAATTGGCGAGAACTGACCAAAGAGAACTTGTGTCGTAGCGGAATCCGCATTCGATCCCGCGTTTTATCCGCAGATTATAGACGGTCTTGGTCGCGTTTTGACACACCGGGTGACGACGGGCAGCTAATGGATTTGACGAAGGGCGGCCACCTGTATGTGCGCGGATCAGATTTTCGTTGATCGTGATGCCGAGGAGGGCTTTGACCATTTCGGCTGATTCGTTTCGCCTTCACGTCCATCTCCGAGTGAAGCGGTGAAAACGACAAAAGAGGTACGAAACAGGGTTCGAAGAGAGAAAAAGAGAGAGAAAGGAAGGGAAAAGAGAGAGAGAAAGTAAGGCGGATCAGCCAACCGAGGATAAGTGAAATTGAACAGGCAAACCGTGCAATTTTTATCGCCACCCGACAAAGTTGCGAGGCGTGTTCGGTTACGGTTCGAAGTTCGGTTTGTCATGGATGGTGCGGTGTGTAAGTGCGTTCTGCTGCTTGAAAATTCAGCCGGAATCCCGGCACCCACGCGATGCCAAACTCCCGGCACAATAACGGAAGCGACGTCGTGAATAAGGGTTAAAACTTTGTGAATCACAAGGCTCGGTGGGGGCTCCGACGATTTTGGTGCGACAATTACTTCGCCGAATTTATACCTAATTAATTGGCAGTTTCGCTCTGAAGTTCGATAAAATACTGTTTTCAGAAGACGCGCCTGTAATTATTTCCGTTCCTTTCTTCGGCCCTGCGGAATCGTCTACCTACGCTTTTCAATACCGAAAAACTCTGAGGCGAAAGGTTGGAATTCAAATACTGCGAGGGAAATGGTGATAGGGATCATTGCTGACCGATCTTGGTTGGAAAGGAATTCAGAGGGACTTGAACTCTTTTTGGAGCATCGTTGATCATCCGAGATGCTATTTGGTTTTGATATAATTATATCCGACAGCTCTTTGAAAATTGGCGTCCACGCCGATATACCTATCGCCGGTAAGTATTTGTTTTTGATTTTCTCCTGTCCCAGGGGAAATCCCGGCCTCGCATTTTCATTCTCGCACGCTCGAGGGTCTCATTTGCAATTCCCTAGATTCGATGCCAGTAGCATTCTTTTGGCGAAAATCCGTCCAGATACCAAATGATCTTTTTATGAAACACGAATATTCTTTTTGCCGCTTGTATTGCCGCCGCCACTTTCAGGATGAATTTTGCGACAGATATTTTATCACCTCTTGGGTTGAAAAAATTGCGGAAATGCCAAATGCGAGTCTGCGGTGAAGGCTCGGTTATTCAACTTTCAGCCTTCTCAAAATAGAAGGGAAACCTATTTTCGTTGAATAACCAAGTTCTGTTCGCGTAGTAGATGAGGATCTTGCAGAGGTGAGTGGAGGATTGAATTTTTGTTGTAAACTTACCAAGTGAACGCGACCGCTACTTTGGCAAATAAATTAATGGAAAAATAATATGAGCCAACGAAACAGGTTCATCACTTCAACTTGCGAGTATTCGCACAATTTTGCACGTAATTTTTTTTGTTTTTTGCTTTTGTATTAAAATCGCTTCGAGCACACGATTTCGTGAGGCAGTAACATTTTATCGGTGTCTCAATTTAGACTCTCGTTTATATTTATTCTTCTTTCATCCCCTGATCAGCAATATCTGTGTAATAAACGCTCATATATAAAGCGTGCAATCAAGCTGACGCAACCTGGTCTCGACAAAGCGCATTACGCACTTCGTGACACGTTTTATTCGCACACTATAGAGATTTCGTTCAGAAAGGCAAGCCCCTCTCTCTCATCTCTTCTGTGGCTTGCCTTTCGCTCAGCTAAACGAAAAAAATTAAATCAAACGACCCCGAGATGAGCCTTTCACACATCAGCTGAAGTCGAGTTTCGAATCGATATGTCGGACAGTCGTTACAACGGAACGAGAAAAAATGAAAGAAAAAACGTGAATGTCAGCCGTACAGGTGATTGCAAATTTCCCTCTGGAAAGTGACGGATCCACGTTAACGGATCTAATTGATTTTTAAAATAATTAGTCTTGTCGAGTGAAACGCGGAAAAAAATAAGAAAAACAAAGCGTAACGGCAGTCGATGCGACACGCAGAAAGGGGACGAAAGCTCGAGTGGCAATCAACTGACCAGGAATGCAAGCCAGCTGTAGTGTCAGTTTAATCAAGGACTAACGACCAATTACAGCCAGCTATTTACCCGACGCAATAGTCCTCGTAGTCCTCGGTTGTCTCTGGTTCAATATCACGGTTCGAGGTGGACGTTTGGAGTCAGGAACACCTGAGGTATCCACCTCAAAGCGACATGAATCGTAATGTAACCTAGCAATTGATAATCACCAAAGTTTATTGGCATGCGATATACGATGATATCCGAGAGCCGGTTGTTTCCTCGCGTGGATCACACTAACGACGATCCAGACGTACGACGCGGTCCAATTTCTTGCCGTTTCGCAGCCGGGAAGACGAGCCACAAAGAGCGAGACAGTACAACGTACTTTCCGCATGTTCTACCCATATCCACGGGAAAAGTTTGAGATCAACGGAGGACTTTGAGACGTTGATTTCAAACCGGAGATCCGAAAACCCTGAAGCAGAGTTCGCACATATTTGCGTTATTTAGCAATCGCTGTTTGAACTCCTCCTCATCTCAAACGTGTAGTTGGAGAAACTTTCTTCGAGCAGGATGAAGCGTCCCCGTTCTTCACAGGACTTGATCAGAAACTCAGATTCGATTTTACGCTTCGTTCAAACACGATATGAATCAACAAAAATCACGCGAACCTAGACGACTTTTTTTCTGCCAACGCCATTTCGTACACGCGGTACACCGCCGAAAGCCTTCGCCAATTTTCGTCCCGAAATATCACCATACATATACCTATAAGGAGTAAAATAAGCCAGTGAGGGAAATCGTATATCCGTGGATCAAACGCAGCCGGGAACGGGAATCCCTCTGGGATATATCAAAATGGATGTATACGGTTTCCTAATGACGACACTGCTACCCTGAATACAAGTATAATCCACGAACGTCTCCCAAAGACTTCTGAAGAAGAACCGAGACATCGAATTCCTCAACATTCTTGGCTTCTGCTCCCCTCGAGGTTCTTAATCAATGTAATAAACCTAGAAGAGGGGGAGGGGGTATGAAAATTATGCCGTGTCAGTACCAGCCAGCAGGCTTAATCGGCATAGCTACGGTACGAGTATAACCCGTTGGCCAAGTGGCGTGGCTGATTCCGCGTTATTAAGACAAACCTGCACGAATCCCCATGAAGATCGAGGATTCCCTCCCACCCCCATCCAACCCCGCGGTGAAAAGACAGCGAGCGCCAGGCCATCCGCGTCAAGGGTTCCAAGGACGCTTTGCGTGAGGTAGGTCGCACACGGCGTCGGCGAGATCTCGAGCGCAGCGTCGGGACTGCAGCAGGCAGGGGGCTAAAACTACGGCGCAAACTCGGGGATCGCACCCGGTATATACCTATGTATATACGTATGTTTGCCAGATGGGTCGTCGGGTGGGATGCTGCGAGCCGAGCAGAATCAGTCAGTGGAGTCTGGTCGCCGCTTCGGGCGCCGCGACGCTCCTTCAAGGCGGGAAGTCTAAATTTACCGTCTCGCCCCTCAACGGTACGAATCGTGATTCACGCACCCGTTCAACGTTTACGTTCAGCAATTATTTCCACGAGCGGTTATGAGTCCGTTGAAAAGTCATCGCGTGTCAGAGACCGAGGTCGAAAAGCTCGGAACCTCGTCGTCGATCGCAAGATAGAAAAGTGGGAATTATAAAAAAAAGCTTACCATCGGTTCACGGTGCATGGCCTGTTTCTTTTTCTCGACTCGGAGGTCGCCGGGAGGCGAAGGAAACTTTTGGGATAAATATAGTTCAACGAAAAGATGGAAATACGGTACCAGAAGCAACGCTGAGGTCGTCGAGGAATCGTCTGGAATAAATCGTTGGGTAAAAGTTAAAAGAAAAGTTCCGAGCCGTGTTTAGTTGCCCTTGGTAAAAAACAGGCCCAGCCCCCTGAGTTTACTGTGCAATGGACGTTCGTGGTACTTTGAACGTGAACGCTTATAGATGAATTTTCGCTATAGTTGAGAGGAACGAAAGTTTTCTAGATATACGGTTGAATATCGCAGAGAAAATAGAAAACCGTGTGTTAATTGTTGATGAAATGGTTTCCAACCGTTCAAGTTGACGGTAATTATTACCAATTTGTCGCTGCAATTATCTTCATCTGTCGAACTATTTAACCCGCTGTGTTGGTACGGACTTCTTCCAACTTTCCCAGTGTCGACGTTAAACGAAAGTAATCAAAAACACGATTTCGGAATCCTTTGTTACGAGCTTCCTGCATTTGTTCAGGATAAATTAAGGCTGCTCCTACTGGCGCTGACTCGCCGAGTACGGTGAGCTTTTGTAACAACGTCTTCGCCCTGCGTACAAAGACACAAGTCTACCATCGTCACGGAAGCCCGCACGGGATACAGTGAAGCGGCGATGTCCCTGCGGTTTTGTTAATCAAGGTGCTGCTGCGTCCGAGTGTGGATTCAACGAATGAGATGTCAGTGTTATGCGTAATTTGGGCGACGCTTTCCATCATCGCATCGGTGTTCGCCTGCTCTGGATTTTATCTGCCATATTGGATACAGGTATGTATCAGAAATTTCTAGTGAATGTGTGCTTGTGTATGAATCGGATAAAGCTAATTTCTTTTTCAAAAGCTTCGGTTGAATCGATGAAACACTTGGTGTTTGAAATTAATGATTCCAAATAAATGGTGTCAGGCATTACATGCACCTTTACTGACCAAAAAATTTGATTACTGAATAGATGGTTGAAGAAAATGAGTTTCATTCGTTAGTAATTCTACGAAGAAACGAAGCTCAGGTTTTCAGTTACAAAAATAGCAAACTAAACGGATATCACACTATGAGCGGATGTGAGTTGGAATGAAAAGTGAAAAAGAATTGTTACTTTCACATAATACTTTTCAACCAAAGCTTTGACCGTAAATGTACGACGAAATGCAGTACAGAGGGATTTTTCACGCACAACAGATGTTACTTAGAATTAATGCATCTCTGTCTGAAAAGGTTTGATGCTACGGAGAATCGTTATTCATAAAGTTGAAACATAAATGTAATATTCCCAAGTCGAATAATTCATGAATGTACTGTCCACAAGTAAAAAACAGTAACTGCTGCAGTACGGTTGTAATAATTTGAACGCCAACTGATCAGGTATAAAAAGGAAATGGACGCATTTTGTGGCAAAGCTTTTAGAGATACACGTGGCCATATGCATACGCATGTTACGTAACTTACATGTATACGCATATACGTAGATGTTGGAGCTGTCTGAATTGCTCCAAAACATCTCTTCCGCAGTTAATAATTCGAAAGGAAATGTAGATTGTACCGACAAACCGTGGCGTATGAAACTTTGAACCAGTATTCCACTCTAGTTTAAAATGCAACGTATGAATTCCACGTGTTTACGTTTACCTTGTTTGCTATAACAGTTGAAGACAAAATGTCAACGTAAATTACAATCGTATAGTATCCCCTGATGGGAAGTCGCAAACTGCGAATGAAGAACTGCTCATTGGAGAGAAGGAGAAAAAAAATAAACATAACCCCTAACTGAGAGGTGCCATCTGATTAAATCTGGTCGCATAACAACTATAACTGCACACTGCGCGGCAGGATTTTATTCAACAGTTCGAAATGGAATGCATTACCCGGATTAAAAGAAAGAGAGGAAAAAAACATTTGCCGCCACACTTCGGGCAGTGCACTGGCTTTTGTGCCAACCGGATTCCATTGCGGTACATTCTCATCTGCGAGTAATTAATTCCATCAGTTACAGATTAGCGGGTATAGTGTACACCGTCATTCTATTACGCTTTTCTTTTTCATACGTTACACTGATTACGCTCTCCAGATAATACTTTGGAAGGGTTGGTAATTTTATTCCCATCCTTTTTCCAATATGCGAACGCGATTCGTGCTGGGGTGAAAATTGAAATACGGGAGTCTCGTGATAGTCTGTTAAAATAATGAATTCTTATATTGACGCACGCTTTATAGGCATCTCGATACTAAATGACAGGCTATAATTATTTATCGTTAATAATTACGGCTCCGCATAATCAGATTCTAAAACATTACCGAAATTCACCGAGCACCGTAATTCTGATTAATATTGCTTCAGAAATTACCATTTGCGCGCAACGGGATTAAACCTGCACGCATTGTGCGTCTCTGTTAGACGAGAAAATATCGATGCATAATAATTTCGCATCGTGCCGCGCAGTTACAGCCAAACCGTAGGTACAGGGTTGGTTGATTATTACCATGGCACTAAACTCATCACCAGCTGGACAGAATCAGTATCAAAAAATGTACATTCATAGTCTTCGGAAATGTATAGATCCAATATATTGGATGGCGAGAGACACGTAGATGCAATAACGTAACATGGTGTTATAGATTTTATGACACCATATACGCTGCAATGTTGCCAAGTTGTAATAGTCACCGGGTATTTTGCAGTTTTGTATAGAATTCGTCCATAATTATTGCTGTTGGTGCAATTACTCCAATTGTTGTACGACGTTTTCGTATTCGTACCACCCAGCATCTACCGTTGCATTCAATCGAAACGGAATATAAACTTGTTCACTGAGATTCATGGTCATGCAAATCAAACGCAAAAGGTAGTTGATTCTCTACGTCTAACGTAATGTTGATAAATTTATGCACGTTGGTAGAAATTTGTTCGCCTTACAAGCTTGCAGTCGTCATTCTTTCGCGTCGAAGTTACAAACATACGTGCGACTCTCGTGCACTGTCTCTCGTTTTACAAAGTACCTGCAGCCGGATGAGTAAGCTCGATCTATCGAATCAGCATTGCTTACTTTCCGTCTCGCATCAAATCTCATGGGAGGGAAAATACTCCCTGTTTCCCGAGCGAAGGAAGTTGCGAGACACCGGCATTGCTTGAAAGACTAAATTTAGCTACTCGTCCCCCTCTCCCCACGTCGAAGCCTCTGCAGGCCACGGGTATAAGGTAATTATTTTTCGACCTTGTCGTGTGTTTCAGGGAAGGCTTTTGGGAAAAGCTGACGCATATTTCAGCTCCTTTCGACGATGTAATTATCCCCGGCTCCGTGCACCAAACGCCGCTCCGGAGATAGTCTACGAGTGTGCAAGATACTCCAGGTATTTTAACCTTCCTTATCCCGTACAGACAGAGATGCAAGTCCTCTCGGCCTCACCTTATACACAGCCCACACGAGAAATGGTTAACCGAAACTACCCCTAACTCTAGTATATAACCATCAGCGCACTCTGTTCCAAAGCTCCTTTAAACCATAAGCCTCTTTCAAGTTTGTTGAGGCTGGCGTGTATCCTTGGCCGACCAGGATAGTAGGATGCGGTTGGATAATGGAAAATGATGGAGACCGTGATTTCCGGGCAGAACCGCCTCGACGCTTGAATATACTTGGCTTTGAAATTTTTTCAATTTTTTTTTTTTTTTTAAACCCACTTCTCTTCATTTCTTACCCTCGGATGAAAAACGTGGTGAATAATGTAAAAACTTTATTTCAACAAAGAGGGTTGAATCAACTCGCGCCTTTGTCAACGCGTCATTTCAGGTTCATTCGAGTAATGATCCGTGCTTAATCCGGCTTATGGCGTCAGGAAATTTAGCTTGTTTGTCAAAGAGGTCAGCGACGATCGACTAGTCGAACAAATGGAACAGTGAGCAGACCAGCCGTTCCGACATGACGCTGCGACTCTTGGGGGTATTCTAAAAGTAGCCACACACACACACACACACACACACAGGCAGGCCAAGGCGTAGACTAGAGAAAGAAACACGATGACGGGCATCGGTCGAATTAGTTCCGCGATAATCGTCCGCCGTTGTTTCCCACAAGCTATACGTATTGAGATTCCTTTAGGCTTATAATTCGAGGGATGGCTGCTGATCCGGTAACGGCCTGATTCCAAAATTCTAGTTTCAAATGAGCGTGACATATCTTTTAGCGGATTTATGACTCCACGAATCATTCCCATGGTTTTATGTTACACGCGATTTATTTGAGCTCAGTCTATACCGTATATGTAGAATTTCGGAATTCTGTCGCCTTATTTAAACCCTGCAAAGAGCCTCGGAGAATATAAGAATTTGCATTAAAGTTTTGTTAAAGAATATTTGTACACTGTATCCACCGTCCATCGAGCAGAAAAGCAGTATGCATTATTCATCCATAAAAATCTTTATAAAATGACGTAAAAAAAGCATTGGTTAGATTGAGGTTGGAATTTGAACCGATTTATCGGATTGCATCCGAGTATTGTTTTCCGTTGCTCTGTTTCTCCGTCACGTACTTTGCGAGACAATAAAAATTCAACGTTGAAGTAATATCGATGACGCGAACAACAGTAAAAGTGAAATAAATCTCCGACAAAACTATCCAAATGTACATGATGTATGCTTGTGAAATAAAGTTTCTTGAAAAAGATTTCAACGCCGGCTTGTAAGTACTCAACTTGACGAATACCGTTGTATTATTCACTCACGAAGAGAAATTGCCACGGAATTGCCCTCATGCATAGGTACGTCGAGTTGAAAGAAGTCGTTTTAAAGCAACGCCGTAAATAAGGGTCTGAACTGATTCAGAGGTCCTTGAGTCAGCCATCCCCTAAATTATTTTCCTAGGACGATGTTTCCCCCTCTTGGTCATTAGATACGCCGGCGTGACGTATAAACAATGATCGTCACAAGAACGTGGTTAATTAAAAGGTCGGGAGATCCTCGCATCCTTAATTTTTTCCTCGACCTCCTCGACTTAATCCTCGGACTGCACGATCGAAACATAATACTCATGCATACCCGATTGCATCCATTGGCGCGTGCAGTTTTTGGGACATACCCAGCGCCTGGTGGCAGGCCAGCACTGTGACGATAGGGGTTGGAGTGGCTCTGGCGGTGATCACAACGCTGACTCTCCTCGCGGCAGCTTCTTCGTTCCTGCCGCATATCCTGAGGATGACAAGGCCGACGCGAGCCTTGGGATCCTTGCAGCTTCTAGCGGGTGAGTACCTGTCCCCAATAATTTGTAGACGTAACAACGTATAAGGTATTACGGGATCTATACAGAGGTATACGGCACAGGACGATCACCGCTTGCGAGTTCATGTGCGGGATGTAAACTTGTAACTTGGTTACTTGGTTACTCGGTTCGCGTATCTAATTTCAATATAAGCGGATCACGGCATGACGTGCCGTATACCCACCTTAATCGGAGTAAACAAGTTGGCGAGAGAACTGCGAGTCAACGATAAGCGGTTCCAAAGTCAAGTAGTCTTCAGAGCATTAACTCTAGATCCGAGTTTCCAAGTGATTTGCATCCCGAAAATATGCCCGAAATAACCGCCCTTGCCAACGTGATGACAACAACAACGACGACGACGACGACGATGACGACGACGGCCTGGAACCAACGACGCGTAAATGTATGATTACCGTGTTACAGCCGTGATGATGTGCGGCGGGATCGTAATGTACCCAGTCGGGTGGGACAACCGGGAGGTCAGAGAATCGTGCGGCAATGGTGCCAACGTCTATAACTTAGGTGAGTTTACACGCACGCCGTCACGATGGTGACGACGCCGAAAATGTTGCACACTGCAGTAAAACCGTGCGTTGCTGTCCGGTCCAGGATCACAACGGAGGTCGTATCGAGTCCGTCTATCCGCGTGTCTTTTACGCTCGCTTTGCACAACAGTCGTGAAAATATATTTTCCCCGTTGCATGCGGGTGTATGGAAATGGTAACCCGCGGACTGACAGTTTTCCATTGTGTCAGCCAGGCAATCGCCCGGAGAAGAAGAAGGGGCGAGACCCTTGGTTATCCTCCTGCGGGGATTACGACGAGGCGTCGTCTCCTCGACCCGGCAGCCCCCGGCTTATACGACGATCCTCTGTTTCAGGAAAGTGCTCGGTGTCGTGGTCCGCGCACTTGCTGCTCGGCTCGGTCGCCCTGCTGCTCCTCTGCTTCGGCCTGAGCTTTTGCGCGGCGAGGCACAAGCCCTCGCATCCTCACCCCCTGCGCATTTGACAATCAAGATACTCCCAGTCCATCCACGCCTACGCCCAGCCCCCCGAGACCGAAGTCAAGGACACCAGCCTCTCCTTCGTCACGATTTGTTAATCGGCAATTTTTTTCAGGGATGAACCGTGTCCTCCGCCCGATATCGAAGCAATCTCGATGCGTTATCGACGTCGATGATCGTTGGGTGTTCGCAAGCGCGTCGCAGGATATTTCACGGTACTCCTTAGCGCGGATAATGGATGCGAACACGACCCCTGATCCTGATCCTCTGGAGTTAGCAACTGTGCATGTCCCTGTTACGTGCAGGGCTGCTAGGGTAGTTTCCGAGGCTGGGTAGTAGTTCCTGCAAGCTATCGGTGCAGTCAACCTTAAGGCTTCTTAACGAGGATCAAGTACCAGCTTTATCGTTCAACTAAAGATTAGTGGGCAACGGTAACCGTAAACTTGTTACACACATGGAGTACACGTGCATCGCGCGGACCGTTAACCACGACGAATATTTTTGCACACACCACCGGAGCCCTGGGCTCATTCAACGATTAATTAATAGCGCCTCCTTCCTCCACCCCCTCACGTTTTAATCCGACAATAAATTATTACTCACGTGTACGCATTATACCCATAATGCGTGTTGTACGATAGGTATATACTCCGGCCTTTAGAATATCCGCTCCACCTTCACCTCGGCTCAAAGGATCCAATATCCCTCTAATTTGTAAATCCAATCGATTCTCGGCTCCCCAGTTCTCCACCGTTTTCCCAACGCTTCCATTATCCGCAGGTACGATTCGACGGGAAGACATCTTCTCTCGACCCTCCGAAGCCCCGCGAGCGGATAATTTACAAATGGAAGGAGCCCTGGTAATCAATCTATAACAAAGCAGTACCAATTACTCTTTCACTCGGATCTTCGATACGTCCTGTTGAATATCAATCCGGAATATGTGCTTTATTAACCAATTACGCAGTCTCGTGTACCTGCACGATGGCTATTTCAGAGCGTTACAATTGTATCTTTAAATTCTCGGTACATTTGAACATCAATTAATTGATAATCAGACCCGGGCGTAATCGAGTAGGTCACTACTAATTGTTTGGCTCGTAATACACGCCACTACGTATAAACACAAAAATAGATTTCCGAAAAACTCACAAAGGGCCGGGTATTAATCGCCTGCTTATCGATCAATCATTCAACACTCTAACATTCGAAGAAATCGTACGATCGAGCAGCCGGACAAAAGGTATACTAAAGAAGCCAATCGAATATCAATTATCATCGTTTTGTGTGCGTAACTCCGTATTGCTGATGCTTGACAGGTATCAGATTTCTCGCGTATATCACCTACCTATATGATCCACTTCAAGCTGCTAATGGAAAGGATATCGAATCGTCCTTTCATATGCTTGCTCGAACACATACGTTTACCAACAGAATTCGTAAAATTATCATTTTCCTACGACACGAGTAAGACTGAACTACCAATCGTTATTAATTATGAATGGAGAATTGGAGAGGCTATGACAATTGAATGATTCCAGACACGTGGATGACTAGAAAAATTGAATTGAATTAACACGTGGCAAGACTGCAAAAGCCGTTGAAGCATCTGTCATTGTGTACGAGCGTTTATGCGGGGCTGTCTTCTTCCTCGGAATGAAAACCTTCTACACGACTTTTAATTAGTTGATAAATCGTCAACCAATCGGGTTAATACGTGCAAGTCTTTTGTTCACTAAGGCGATAAAATTTTATGTTAAAATAATATTCATTTAAGTTTTAGATAATTAAACGAGCAGAAAAAAAATAAATAAAAGCACGTTAATAAATATTATACATGTACATACTATAATATGATAAATAAGATTGAAGTTTAAAAATAATAAAAATACAGCAGAACAAATTTTCTGCCGGACTGTCGTTGAGTATAAAATTTGGTTACTTGTAAATAAACTGATAATGATTACTAAGGCAAAAAATAACTGTACGTAGTTCAGTGTAATATACAACATATTGTGGGTGAATTTTTTCAAATAATTCAGAAAAAGTAAACTGCAGATTGTATCAAGAGCCAAAAGTAACTATAAATGTGCCAACTCATGCATATACATGTATATATAGAAATTTACAAGCATGACTGTTATATTTTTATCCCTTTGATGTGATCTTACTTTGATACCGCCTAGCAGCTCTGATCAGATTACCCCTTTTTGCGAGAAACGTATATATACGTATAACTCGGTCAAAGGGGTTTCAATATTTAGGACCTTTTTCAAAGGAAGCTCGCGTATCTTTTATCCGACTTGGACGTATCTACGTACCTGCTCGTATGCTCGACAGGGTGAAATGAATTCCCTAATACCTCAACTCTACGTTCTAGAACTGCAGGGTTGAAAATATTACCTACCTGTTATTCGACTGCGTATAGAACCAGCCGCTCAATTCGGCTTATGAAGATTTTATCTTCGTTTCTCACTTTCATGCAAATATGACAAAAAACGATTCTCTAACTATTTCTACACAGTGAGCAGCCTTGCCATTTTTATTCTCATACGAACAAACTTGACGAATTGCAACGGGGGAATTTGGTACGGTTGGAAAGAATCTGTTGAATCGAAACACAATTTGATAAACCCAGTCGCGTTCCACCTACACACTGTTTAAATCCTTTTTCTATCACCAGCGCGCCCCATTACGATAAATTTCAAATGATACTTTTACAATTCCGGTACAACGTCCGCAAGCCTCGAACAATTTTGCTGCAGGGTTTTATTATCACCGTGCCGACGTGCTCTATCGAATGAAATTCCAGAATGACAATTAAATTTACGTGCATAGGCAGTAAAATTTTATTCAACCAAATTATTTGGCAGGAAAAAATAACGCTACATTATTGATTTGGTGGGATTTTATGCTCGTGTCGTAGATTTGTCGTT
Organism: Neodiprion pinetum; assembly: GCF_021155775.2. Lineage (NCBI taxonomy): Eukaryota > Metazoa > Arthropoda > Insecta > Hymenoptera > Diprionidae > Neodiprion > Neodiprion pinetum. Next base: position 22,936,102 of record NC_060237.1, read on the forward strand.
AATTTGGTAAATTCTTAAAAGTGCATTCGGGTAAGCTATCCCTCATCGATTTTCTTTGTTCAAACGCGGGAATATTGCCGCGACCCAGTTACTGCAAAATTTAGATATCGACACGGGTACGTATTCTGGTTTAAACGCAACAGTCATGTGATGAGTCAGGGGCACGGTATCTCTGCCAGCATGTACCCAATTAGTACAATGATCGTCACACCGCGCTAACTGCCAAAACTGTTTGTTTGCAAAGGTAATCGAATAGATTCCGCTGAAACTGCTAAATGCGTTCATCGCGCCACGCGTTCGGTCATATAATAGGTGGGTGGGATTGAAATTCCCAATTTAAAAAGTTCCAAAAGTGCCAAATTCCAAAGTATTTTGTCGTGAAATTTGAAGTAAGGAAATTAAACCACGACAAAACATCAAAGTTTCGAATAGTCCGAAACCTGACGCTCAAAGTTCCGAAACTGCGAAAATGAGAAAATTTAAAAATCAGAATCATCGAAATTCCGAGTGATCGAAGATTTTCAGTTCTATGAATTTCTGACTTGTTGAAATTTCACCACTTTGATCTTTATTTGTTTCGGATTTCCTATATTTTTACGTTCGGAATCCTGGTCATTCTGACTTTCGGTTTTTCTGATTTTTTAAACCCACTCGTTGAGTAAACTACGCTGTGCGAGTATATTTTAACTTTCGGAACATTACTCCATGGAAACTTTATTTTTCGAAATTCTGCTCTATCGTAGCTTGAATTTTTGGAATCTTGCATTTCGGAACTTTGAGCCGTCGGGTTTCCGACCATTCGAAACTTTGTTGGTTCTTCAAAGTCCGATTTCTTTGCTTCGAGTTTCGCCACCAAATAATTCGGAATTAAGCGCTTCGAAAACTTTTCAAATTCAGAACTTCAACCCCGCCCTCATACGTATTTAAAAAATTCAAAAATAAAGTACACATAACCATCGAAAACAACCATTACTCCTGTTATCTTTCTCTTCCTCAAAGCACGGCGAGAGTTTAACGAAACCACACGGTTCTGCGCAACGAGATGAACTCGAACAAAACTATTTCAACCCTGCGGACAGGTCGTACAAGTCTTCAAACTTTGGGTGAAACTTGCTCTCGAAGTTTGCGAAAGAATGCATAGCTCGGTACACCGCGATGTTTAAACAAAATGGCTGCATGCATACGAGGTACGTCGAGCAGCGTGGCAGATGCCGTGATACTCGCTATATCCACAATATCCGTTAATAATGTTATAGATTGGGCCGATGATCGTTGCCATAACCAATCAACGAACGTTCAAATTCAATCGACTAGTGGAAGCTCTGTGCGTGTATGAATACATAAATTTATATGTGTGTGTGCGATAAAATAGCTATTCCATTGCCATTATCAATTTGGAACGAGCGCTCTTATGATACTTTATTATCTGTATTTCGCTAAAGCTGAGCTCGGTTATCGAGAGGCAATCAATCGAATCGACGCAATTGAATTGACCCGATATTAAAGAACGAACGAAAAGAGCTAATAAAAAAATCAGAACGACTTTTGCGTTAAAATTTTCAGACGAGAATCGGATTATTTGGGCAGTGTAATAATGAATTCCGTCTCTGGCGCGAAATTAACGAAGCGATCAAGGCGCGATTCTCGGATGGAATTCTCACAAGCCAATAGATGTAAAGCGAGAATGAAATCGCGCGTTCTTCGAGTGCCTCGGCACTGAATTAATACGACGCAGCTTATCTCGATGTTTACATAGAACATGAGTACGGAATGTACAGGGATGATGAATAAATGAATAGATAAATAAAATGCCTCGAAGGGGGAACGCACGTGTAAGCAGGAACGACTGTTCTTTCATTAGGCGTAGAGTGTGATATACATACATATACACATAAATATTATAATGCGAGGAGATAAAATCCATGGCACCGACCCTAAGGCCTATTCGTATTTTGTTGAATACAGCGGCTGCAGTCATTCGTATAACGATAATATGTTTATCCGTAAAATAAATTGTATATACTTATACATACATATACATATACATATATATATATATATATATATATATATATATATATATATATATATATATATATATAATATATCATAAATGTTATGTATTATTATATTTTATAATAAAAAAAAATTTATACATAAATCTCGGATGTAAATACTAACTCGCAGATTTCAGTTACGTCCCTACTTATCCGCCCTCGCATGAATAATCCCTGGGGATATTCAATGTGACTTACAAATGTTAATCCGGGTAGACCAGTTTTCATTAATTACTCAAAATTCGTTGACCAGTGTGAAAATATTTATTGAACCACTGCATGCATATACGCGCCCGCCTTAATTCGCTTAACAAATTTATACAGGGCAGAATCCAATTTTGATAATTCACCCCGATGTAACTGAATCATTGGTTACCGATGTCTGCAGGTTATTCACCGCGGGTCAATTTGCCTATACCTGCGCCATGTAAATTGACCACCTGCATACAGTGCATTCGTACTAAATGTGGGTCAATAACTTAATGTCATTTGTTAACCTCCGTTCGTTACGGGCTAATTAGTATTTTTTGCTATTTTCCCACACAGCGACGCTGTCAGCGATAAAATCATCGCGATGTTTTGTCTATAAATGTATAATCATCAGTCCCACGATTTCGTCAAAGGTACGTATATAGAGTGTGTGTGTATACATATTAGATCTAATTTTTAATATGATGGTGGAAGTTCGCACAGTAGAAAATTATTTTTCATCCACATATCACAACCGGAAAATGAGAGATTCATTCTTTATATTAAAGAAATAAAGGTTTGTTCTAATATCTCATCACCACGAGGAATTGGACCGTTATTCTTTTGGCGCGTAAATAACGATATGCACTGTTAAAAAAAAATTTGTAGATTCCGTGTAGTTTAAAATCCATACCGGCTCGTGCAAACTGCACTCGTTCATCAAAATTCATTCAAATTTCACTCCGAACACTGAAATGTTCGCAAGCTTTAGTTCAAATTTTGAAAAAATGCATATGGATAATCAAATAGAATCAAGAAAATTACCGGTTTTTAATTTTATCTGAGAGTAATCCCAACGGGAATTTCGTTCCGGCAGTTGATCTGTTACTTTATACGTTCTTTCTTCTTTCTTTCGTTTTTCCTCACTTTTTTCACACTAGAGCGGGTAGCAAGAGGTCAGTTGTTCGTAATTAATTCAATTACTTTCAATTGAGTAACTGGCAACAAAGAGTAGGGTATCAACGTTGTGTTTGTTGTACAAAATACACGATTATATGGCTCGCATTCATTATTATTACTATGTATTTTTTTACCCTTGCTCGTTTATTATGCTCGAAACAAAAGGTACGAAATAAATTCGGCTACTAACGAAACTCTGAAACAAAACGTCTAACTTCATTGCAGTCTCGGTTTATATCCATGCTCCGCGTTCCGAATTCAAAATACAAACAGGAATCGAGTCGACGCTTCAGCCAACGTTACGTATATTTTTTCCAATATATGAAAGCAGTTACACTGTAGCTAACAAATAAGGAGAGAACCCCGAAGTTGTATGTGCGTCTGGCTTTTGTTTGCCGTAGTAATAGATATGATATTTTTTCCAATCCCTCGGAGACGAAAGGTCGACTGTCACGTATCGATTCCAAGGCAAGTAAATAGGCGGAACGGAAGAAGGTCAAATGTGACGATAATCGCTTTCCAGTATTGAAAATGGAAATTCAAACATATTAAAATCAATGCAGAGATCACAATGCCGTTTACTTAATTTTCATATGAAATTCAAATAGAATGAATATTCATTACATTTTTTTGCGACAATGGCAATTATTGCATGAATATAGCCTTCCAAGTACGAACATCACGCGAATTGAATAGAGAGTTATTTCTGAAACACAATGTCTCCGCGATGGTGGAAAAAAAAATCAGCACAAAAAAAAAGAGAACAGTAAGAACAACAACACTGAATTATCGAAGGTAGAACTGGGAAAAATAATTACCAATTACCTTGGTGTGTTGTTGTTCATCGATACGAGCTAACTAGGGATCGTTAACATTTAATTGTTATTAGTATCGGTCCTTATCAATTTCATATTACAGCTCCGTTTACACAAGCCCAGCACGTTTATCCGTTGGTATTATCTGTATGAAATAACGAGGTTCGCTAGAATCACGGTTTTCCTCCGCATAATTCCACCCATTTTCTGCCCTAATAATTTACCATTTAAGTATTCTTTATTTACTCATATTTCGACTGATATCCCCGATGATTCTTTAAAAGGTCAGTATTAGAAGTATAGTTCACGAGCAGCTCGTCACTCCTAAAAGTACACTTTGAAGTTATTAATATGCAGATTATCACGTCCTGATTCATTATGCGGAGTTTCGAATAGTGGATATTCGAGATTCTGCGGGAATTTTATTTTATCTTATATCGGATATCGGTTTTTTTTTTTTCTTTCTATACTCACTGTGCAAACCCAATCAGCGACTGCGAATCGATACCGCTATCCGAAAGTAAATTTATATATTCCAGGAAATGAAAACGGATTGAAACTGCGGGTTAGAAAGGATTAAAATCTTATAACGCAAGGCACCGATACAATCAATCACAATATCAGAATTGTACGTATTGTATGTATAAAATGAATCGTTTTTCAATTGAATCGGATCTTTTACATCTGGCAAATGATTCTTCATTTTTTGCGGAACTTCTGTGTAGCGTAATTGGAAGAAGTACATATATCGTGTGATGGAATACGAAAAAGCGGTAAATCCGTTGAAACAAAGTCAACAGAGTACAAAATTGGAACATGCCTAGGTTCGTAATCAAGAAGCTTGATGAATCCCCTGAAGAATTGCAAAATGATTTCATTATAGTTCACTAAGAACTATGTATATATATCATTCTATCGGAGGCGTTTAATTTTTTACGAAGTATCGTAAGACTTTAATTTTTCTTTTACATTTCCCGTCTTCTCGTTAAAACACAAAACGGCGTTGTAAATTTGTTTAATTTCATCAAGCTGGTTGATCGAACACCGACCGCAGCTACTTCGATTCCATTAATTCGTGGTAGAGGATAAAGTTAGTAGGCAAAGAAGATAAAACCAAACGCTGTAATGCGGTACGTTTCTTCTCACGCGAGCTTCTGCATTCTCCTGCGTTTCTCATTAAGACGAGTTCCGTCCCGGTGATAAACGCGCTGCATCTTGTAAATGAGTTGGTGTATATTTTTCTTTTCCTATCTTTCTCCAGCTAGATTTTCTTCCGTCCGCATTCACCGGTATCCTAACACCAAGCAACCCACCGTGAGTGAATGCTTTTATACGTTATACCAGGAGTGAGTATAAAACCGTACTTTTTCACTCGAAGAGCTAATAATTTTCAATAGAACTGAGAGGGCATCGTCCTTATCTTAGCTTTTTCATCGAGGGGAACAATTTTCTTTACTACGTAGTTCCTATTTTCCACTTTGGTCCGCCGAAGGTGCAAGTATTAACAATTAACGCCTGATACCTGGCCGTCGTCTCCCTCTTCGGAATGTAATCAAAATATACGACAGCGTTTAGCAAGGGTTTGCCGATTAAGGGGTGTCCCTTGGGCATCCTCGAGCTAATTGACCTGAGTAATTGTTCTCTAATTACTCACGTATAATTCGACAGCAAAACTAAATCTTCATTCATCACTCCTGGAAACTGTCCGGCAAAATGTCTGTGCACGTCTCGATACCCATCCAACCACTGGCACCAAAACTTCGGCGGTACCATGAATCGCTAAATTTTCTTCATCCATGCGCTGTCTACGAGTAGCGCCAGTGGTTGATTACCGGGAGATGGAGATCGGAATGATTTATCGTAGCGATAAAGGTTCGCGTTACTTTTGCTTGATTGTGTATCCCTCGGGATAATATCATGCTCGATTAAATGTACAACGAATTTCGTGTCCTTCCAGAGAGTATAATATTTCGGCATTGTTCGGTGGCGTTGCGCCAGGGAACAAGTCGTTTATACATAACTTTGTTGAGGAGCTGTTCCACGCGTGACATTAGCTGCGCGCTCTTCACGCTAGCTTCCCGCCGTTCTCCGAAGCAGGGATTTAGCGAGTTCATAACGGCATAGAGAGATCCGGAATTTTCCTGAAGGAGCTAAATAAATATACGCATCTCGTACATGTATACGTATTCCCTGCCCCATTTTACAACAAAAAGCCTTACCCCGATTCTCACAGTTGCTTAGTCTTCAGTTATTTTCCCTCAATTTGTTTCCGGCTAACCACCAAATCCATCTTGCAAAGCACCTTCAAAATTGCTAGCCACCCGGCGAATCCACGAAATATTGCTTCGACACCAAAGGGTTAGGGCAAGAGATCAGTCAAGACCCGAGTTTCGAGTAGGGATCCCAAACTGACGTTCATTCGATTCCCCCTCAATAATTCAAGCCGAATTCGACCATCGCGTTTGGAATTCAACCTACGGCATCTCGTGATTCACAATTTACGCGGTGTTATCCTTGATGCTTGAACAAATTTTCAGTTGGAAAATTTCCCCCTCCCCCCTCCCCCCTGGTTTTAGACCGACTCTTGTATATAAAAGAACAACAGGCCGTTAACCGAGCTCCTCGAACTCGGTCTATTTTGCATTGCTTACGGGTGCACGGAGTCGGTCTCTTCTCGTACTGGCCTTTAACGGGAAATTTATTGGTACCCGGTAGCGAGAACGTCTGGCCTGGTACGCCGTAAAATCTAGTTGGAGGACTCGTGGGATCCACCCACGCAGGATAGTCGGGGTGAGGGTGGAAAAGCGGTGGGAGTTACAGGGGGTCGCTGAATTCGCAGCATTGGGAAGTAGTCCGATTACTTACTCGGTGAATTTCTCCCTCTGGCCTACGAGGATCCGGGAACAGCTGCTTCGCAGCTATGTTAATCACTTCTTACATCTCCTAATTCTCAACCATACTGCATTGCGTCCTCGCGGCCTGAACACAGGCAACGTTTGACATTTAAACCGATTTTCAAACGTGAAGGTTACAACTAACAATAAGGTTAACGTAAATGGAGGTGAGTTTTCCAGCGCGTGCCGAATTTTCAAACACTTTGGTAAACCCGAAACCACTGCAGGGATTCTCTTTGCGTCTGTATTATAAAGGCAACATTCCAAAGTTAATTCAAATCTTTTAATTTAGGCAAGTGGAGCGAAGGTAATTTGTGCCCTAACTATACGAAGCGGGCCGAAAAGGATCAACGCGATAATGCATTCGCATAATGAATATGAATTTTCCGTACCCTGCAGCAACACGGCGGAGGGTGAACCGAAAAAAATAGAAATTTTAGAAAACAAGAGTCGAGAGAGAAAAAGAAGAAAAAAACTTTGATTAGCTGCAGCCGACAATCCGCGCGGCGTAAACCCGTGAAATTTGTTATCCAGCCTTTAATGAATATTTATAGAATGTTCCGTAATCCGGTGAATTCAAATGTTTGTTGCCTGCATGAAAAACAGCCAATGGGCCGATTTCAAATTCGCAATACTATTCGACGGACATCACACTGCCCTAAACTACAGCGATCTCTTCATTTGTTTCCACTGCGATGTAGGTGAAAAATAAATAAAACTATACACTAACAAACCATCAGCCGGATCGAAAAACACACGAACACCGCACAGCGTCCGGGTGCATACGATCCTTGTAAATAATTCACAATTTACAATCAACTTTTGTGTGTCAACAAACAGGATATATTTATATAACATACATACAGCGGTGATTTGATCTATACAGATGTATTGCTTCAAAGGCACAATGTCTGCAATACTACACGCTCACACCCCAAACATACCACCATATTTGACTTCCGTCTCGTTTGCTAAGCTGTTTTCATTTCTGGACGACGGTAACTCGGTATCAGTTTCACAGAAGGATCATAGCTGTTTCAAATATCGATTTCAAATTTCCGTGGCATGTTCATATATTATAGATCATACGTGCGATCCGTAAGAAGTAAAACTTCCAAACAGCATTTCCACCATCAGCAGCTCTTGGGGAACATTAGACGCGTGTCTCTCGAGATTAATTGCCGACGCTCTCGAAGCTAAAGCGAATCAGGATGAAACTCGCTGAGAGGGGAAGTCCGCGTGAAATGAAATTCGGCCAAGTCTAATCAGCATCTCGAGTCTCAGATGATAAGGATCTGTATTTTCCAAGAAATTTGAATTCCGACCTAACTTTTGTCGAACTGATTATTCCGGGGAGTTTTTCCGTGTGCTTTTCTGATGAATTCGCAAGCTGAAATAACTGAAATGTTGTATTGTAGCTGGCAAAACTTTTCACTGATATTCTACCCAAGAGTTGCCAGACTCGTTTAAACTGTATCAATTCGAACAGCGTTATAATATCTGATCGTATCGGGAAAAAAGTTGATACGTCATTTCTGAGGAACACGGGTGTTCACGTTATCAATAAAAATCACAGCGATATTTATATACTGGAAATTTTTCACCACTTTGATAATTTACATGTCTGCAGAAAGGGCTTGAAATCTTCTCGGAGGGCACCGTTACCGCATCCTTGTGTTTGAAAGAGAAATTTTGACTTTGTGAATTAAGGCCCGTTAAATTCGTTTGGCTTGTTGCGGCTAGGTACACACAATTTTGCAGCTTCTTCGCTCCAACGAGGCAACCTTTGAAATGCGTCACTTTCTGCTCCTTCCCATGGCTTTCAAATTATCGTCAACGAAGTTACAAGGACACGAGTTTCGAATTGAAGCGTGAATATTTGGGTAACATTTTATCTGATCACCCGGCATCTACTTTCAACGTAATTGAATTGTTGCTGCTCGTGAAACTAGACCGTACATCACGGATTTGAAATAAATTTTAAAGAGTCTTTCCAGCCGATTCAAGCGTCAAATGTAAAGCCGCAACGTCGCCCTTAGATCCGACCTTACAGTTTTAGATTCGAGCTTAGTCTTCTGTTGCAAAGCAAACCCAAGAGGTAGATTTTAAGCTAATTCTTTCAAAATACGCAAATGGAGATTGAAAGCTTCCCCACCGTGACAAGGAAAATGTGAAAAGTGTATCCACCATACGCATGAATAAAGATAATCGGAAAGCGTGGAACCATCGATTCAACAAGACTTAACCAGACAGAATCTTAGATAAAATATTTGTCTACCTCAACTAATTTTTCATAAAATGTAAATTTCGTTTAATTCAAGAACGTGCACAGTTACCGTGAAATACGCTGTTTATGTGTGCACCGTGCGCGCTGCTCCTGCCACGTGGGAATAAATGACTTTTAGCACGTTATGGAACGCAACGTCTTCCATTCCAAGAGATGCGCAATTAATCATTCAAGGTTCGACTGACAGCCCGGGTAGGCGCAATGCAAGTGTGTCGAAAATCGTGGCGTTGAGATATTGAAGTCCATCCAGAAAGGTTGTACAGTTCGGAACTGGGCGTATGCGCATAATAAATTCGGAGCTAACAACAGGAAATGGCAGTGTAAAAAAACACGGTTATACGGAATAAACGCGAGCAGGGACGGTGAATTTTTCGCCCCTCGTTTTCACGCCCGTTCGCTGGAATTTGTTGAAATTCGTGACATTCCTGAATAAATTCCCTGTTTTCGGTCAGCGATTGAATTTGCTTTTTCAAATTCTGTTGCTTGCCGAATCCTCAAGCCTGTAACTTGATGTGGTGGAACGTCCTGTGCAGCGGAATGAATTCCTCCAAATTAGACTTCGGCTCTGACGGCTCCCTTCAAGCCGCTGCATATCGAACCAAATATACGGTACACTACCGAGCCCTAACACCACAGAGGCGGCGGATATCACCCAGGGATCCTTCCGCTGTTCAGCCCTTCTCAGGCATTTAGCGAAGTTACCTTAAACGGGACAGAAGAGAGAATGGTGAACCAGGAGCCAAAGGGAATTACGGAGGTTGCTCCCCGTATTTCGAACCGACGAACAATTAGCCAACTTCCTACCCATGCTGAATTGTTCTGATCTCCGGCCGCTCTTCTCAACACGAGAATTAGACGTCAATCTTTGCTTTACCTTGGTGGAAATATTCCATAAATTCTCTGAAAATTTTTTCGAAGCTGTAAAACAATCCCATAAAACAATGTCTCGTTTCTTTTTACCCTGAACGGCTAACTGCAGCCTTTTGAAGATTATAAGGGTGCAAAAAACCGTCACATAATGAGCAGCTGGGGCAGAAGGTGAACTTTCATCTCCACCCTCGAGTCTCCACCAGGTAGCAAAAACGTCTGGTGGAATGTTGACACCGGGTAGAATCAGACGGGACTTCGTCTGGCAATGCGAACATCTAGTTGTTTTATTATACGCCTCCACGTCTAACTATCCGTGTGCTTTTGAGACCTTTACAAGATGGCTAATGCCCTGCGGATTTGCATGTCATTGTAGCTTTTCGAGGATGCGGGAGAATTCGCAATTTCATAAGATGAACGAAACTCTGTCGCGGTAAAACTAAAATTCACCGGAATGCACCACTTCTGCGTAGGATATAATATGAAAATAACCAAAGTGTTCCGCAACGGTCGGGCAGAATTGTCCCATACACTTATCTCCCCTTACGGCGTGGCATGGAAAACGAATGGTATTTTTTCTCGTTCTCCTCATTTCTTGTTTCTCTCATATACATAGGTATACATGTCCACACAATTTGCATTTTAAATGACCCGAAATACATCTCGCTACGGTTCAACTGTCTCCTGGGGGCTTTCATCGAGGTATAGGCAAACGTGGTAAGTACGTTTTCACGACTATAAAGTAACCCAGACTACCCTGCGGGGATATTCGCTCCACGTGCTGCAAGCTCTTGATCATAAATACCGGTTCATAAGCAAAGCGCTGGGGCCTGAACGGTTGAACCGGCGTGCATGGATAATAGGAAGGAAGCTCTACTGAAAGCACTTTGTCTGGTCCGCTTTCATCCCCCGCCAGGAATAATTACCGACCGCGAGAAAAGGAAACTCCTCCTGGCAAAGCGGAGACGCAGATCCACTGAGAGACTCGGAGATTCGCCACTATCACGGCCACAGAGACCACAGACGAGGTTCGCGCAACCTTTTTCACCAAAGGACGAATAGCTACATCACGCATCACGCGACTATCCGCAATCAGCAGACCGGAGTTAGATTCTCAGCGATACATCATCCTCGTCGCAAGTTTCATATTGAATAGATCAAGGGGTGAATTTCAACAGTGTTGAATCGGGGCTGGTACCCAAGCTTTTACGGTTTCACTGTACATCTTCGCTTTCACCAAGGTGCTCTTTGGTAATCGTATACTCACGCGAACAATTTACACACCGATCGTTGAGAGAAAGAATGCTTCTGCAGTCCGGAGTTTGAGGTACCTGCTTGAATTCCGCGGGGTCTCGTCGAGCTCATTAATGATCCTGAAATTTGAACTCCGAACCCCAGGAGATGCGACTCTCATTGAAAACAATCGCGCATTCCCGACCCTATGCTATCTCTTACTCGGTCTTTGAGCAATTTGATCTCCCTGACGCCTTTCGCCACTTCCCGGATACTTCTCACTCCCTCACCGCCCTTTCGCCTTCGCCAATACGCGTTTTCTCTCTTTGACACAGTCGCACCGGACTGGAATTATACTCGCCATTGTCACGTGCGCGTGTGCATACCTGTACCGATACATAAAAGCATACGAACCTACGATCACCATTACCACCTCCCGGTGTATTGGTAATACAATTTCGATGGGAAGTATCAGGTCCTGGAAAATGTTTGGTCCCCTGTTCGCGGTTTCCGACGTACTTCTCTCGGTCCAATATCATCCAATCCATACCGTAGTGGGCTGGAATTGTTGCCAATTCCGACAAGCAATTTCACACAGTAACCCGTATTATTCACTCGGCATCGAGACGCATCGCGGGGAGCAAATACATACCCGAAAAGGTGCTCTTATTCCAATGATGCCGCAAGGGTTTCCCCGATCCTAAGTCTTCCCGTTACTCCAGCCACGGTCCCAGCTCGTAAAAAAATGATTACCTCACGCCAGGGCTATATCAACTGGCAGCCTCGCGTACCTAATCGGGATTCAGTAATCCGTAGAATCTGAAAGCTGCGTGGGTTCTCACCTCCGGCATTACAGGGAAAATCTAATTTTCATTTGTAACAAACGCGTGTACGTATTTCTCCGGGTAAATTTTCCATGGCATTAAATCACCCCGGTGATTTATTGTGTGGCTAAATCGCTTTGCGCGAACATATTTCCACGCTAACTTTGTAAACCCCTTGATCAGGCTGGCTGTAAGCCTAGCGGAATCTCTTAATTTCAGCCTTTTCACTGGATAAAGGGAAAGCCCAAGGTGTGTCCGTAACGCGCAACGCAACGGTTAGTCCTCGCACGGTAAACCCAAAGCACGCGTCAACTTGAACCAGTTCCAAATATACGGTAATTGAAATGTTCTCCTCCGTAATGCTATTCTCCGAGGTCGTATTGTTCGGCATATCGTTACGTTCTCTTCCTCACCTTCGTCTCACCCGTAATTTGGTGGTATCAATTCGCAGATGATTTAAAGCAAAAAAAAAAAAAAAAACCTCCCAACCAAACACAGTTCCGTTAATGCCTAACAGGCGAACGAATAGTGGTGTGATTAAAATTATCCAAATTTTGGAAATTCGTATCTGGCACCCTTTCACACGTCACGAGAGATTTCAGTTCAGGGAGAAAATTCCGCGTGAAGAAAATCCACCCCAATCCCAAGGGAAACGTAAGTTTAAAAAAATTAGGAGAAACGAGGTAAATTATAATGATTGATCTCCGTCCAATTTCCCGATACAATAGGATTGACCCGAATGTAATTCAATTCATACTCGGGTCAAACAGGAACGGACGAACAGACAGGCAGGCATCCGCCTAGACGGAAGGTAGGTGTAGTATATTGAGACGAGGTAGTGTTACGGGTCCTTTAATCATCACCTAATCCTTCGTAACGTGGTCCCACGCTCGCTTGCATCGGCAGGAAGTTGTTGGAGAATTAGTTTACAAACAAGTTTGGCTTGGTACCAGTTGAACCGGCAACGGCCAACTCCTGCAGGATCCAGCTTTCCGGCGGTTCGAATTTCATCGTATTTTCCGGAATACATGCGGCTGTCTGCGGCTCTGTCGGCCCGTCGATGCCGCGATTCACCGCTAGGACATCGAGAAACTGAAATTGCTTTTTAAATAGGATGCAAATTTCGCAGTGGTGGAAACCTCCCGGCTCAGAACTTCGAAAGCTGTAAGACAATTATTGTCGACGGTTTCAGGTTTAAGCAAATGCGGCGAAACTCATAAGACGAAATTTCCAACGAGTATAAATATTGTATATAATATACATACGTATACATACAAGATTTGTGTACGTCGACGAATCGTTATTTCTTCGCGGAAAGTATTTCCTGGGACCGCTGGAAGATCCTTTGATAAGTTTGCCAAGTTATTTTCGTTATTTCACTGAGCTTAAAAAATGTATTACTATTATGTTTCTTCTTTATTTAATTTCATTTTTTCTTCTTCGGGTTTCTTCTCAAACTCGTCTCTCTCGTTTCTCATAACTTTAGCCGAGTAAAATAGCCGGGAATAGGTAAATATGACAATCATTTTTCTCGCAAATTGTGCCCCCGAGTTTCACCGTCCCCGATTTCCAGGCCATGGAAATCGTAATCTTCTTAACGGATTGAACAATCTCTGAAACAACTTGAGCCACTCTAAGTTCAGAATGGGATCTCCGTCGAAATCGTCGGTATCAATCAAGGCTCTGACGGACAATGAAAAGGTGTAGAGAACCGCGTCGCGCTGCTCCCCTCTAATAATTGTTATATCGCATTAGCGTCAAGATAATTGGTTTTCGCGGAAAAGTCAACTCATTCTTTGTTGAGATGGATAGACTTAGGAAGCCTTTCCCCGCGAGGAAATTATTTCGACAACATCAGGCTTCGTCCGTATTTTTATTATTGCTTTAACACCGGTTGCGTGTGTTTGTATGCGTGTACGAGCACCCTCGACGTCTGCGTGGTCTCGCGATTTTGCAGCTGAGTTATCAATCATCATCCTCTCTCGAAACTCGCAGGGAAAGGGCGAAGAATTCTGGGCCGAACAGATTCGCTCAGGTCTCGTTGGCCCGGAAAGAATCAGCTTAATTGCTTCAGACGGTATAACGGCAGAAAAAAAAAGAACGAGAATGAAAAGAAAACAGAAGAGGGGGAGGAAGCCGAAGAAAATATTGCAGCGTTATTAACGGTACACACTTGTCGTGCATGCGCTGTGCGAAACGTATAAATTGATCGAAAAGACCTCGATATAATTGGAAGCGTCGATATCAATGGTCACCAAAATATCGCGGTTAAAAAAATTATTATTCGAATGACCTGCTGCTTGAATAATCTGGTCGGATGAAAAAATGCGAGAGCAAGAGGAAGGGGAAAAATGAGGGTGAGATAAAATTGTTGAAGTTCTGGTTAAGCGTGCGCTACACGTAGCTTGTTTGCACCTTCTTCGACGGCGAAGAAGCAATTAATTGAAGTATTTTTTATTCACGCAGGCGGCCAAATGTAATTACGGACCGGCAGGAGCGGCGTAGAACTCCACAGAATGCCAAGTAGGCAAATCCCCAGGAAGAGAAGAGTAGATTTATTTTCAATTATGATCAATACCTGTCGGTGGCTTCCCTTGACAGTCGCTGTGTTATTGAAATTCCGTGGCTTTCGAGCAATTTCATGGAGCTTTATCGTGCTCCCGCGGGACAAGCCTTCCTCTGCACCCCATCGCCACAGCTTTCCTCCCCTCAACGCCGACGCAGTCCCGGGGAAAACGCGCTTCATCAACATTATAATCAGCCCGCACACGAATCAAGCTGCTTGTTGATAAGAGAGTCAGGGTTGAAAAATAATTACAATCATAATGACAAATGATGAGAAAATTACAGAGAACGTGTCACGCCTTTTCACTCCTTCCGAGTGGAAGACATATTTTTCATCTCTCCGAAACAAAAAGTGAACGAAGTACTTATCTCTGCAGTATCCTCCCGTCACCTGCAGCTTACGTATACCTACCGAGCTTTCCTCTCAGCGGAAGGGTCATTCGCAGGCTCGTTTCACGCTTGTAATTATTTTCATTCACTCTCTTTGTCGTACCCGCGTTTTGCTGCGTTCATAAAATGCTCAACTATTTATACTCTCTAGAATTATCTGACTCTTGGAAAATTCGGTATACAATATTTACGCGATAAATCCGAGTGGATTATTACGGCGGCGGACTGGAAGTGAGCAACTCGAGTAGGATTAAACGCTTTTATCGCAAGGTTTCACACCGTGGTGGTTGGAATAAGGCCGACGGGTTTTTCGGTTTTACCTGCGTCTCAAAAACTGAACCCGAGCCGTGTTGGCAAAAACGTTTCCCTTCTCCGTTTCAGATCTCGCGACAAGAAATTACGACCTTATTTTAATTCGAAGGATCTTAACCCCGGGTAATACTCTTTCAGTCGTTACAGCTGAGCAAATGTACGAAAACAGATTATGGGAAGGGAGGGGACCGATTAAATTGCCTCAATGTTTAAGAGGGTATAAATTCCGGTACCCTTCGAGATATAATAAAATCTACAATTAACTAACGCTAAAATTACTTGCATGTCACTGTAACTTGTCACCGAGATGGTAACGTCGGCGAGTAAACGAATATTCTTTATATTTCGTTCGCATTTATATACTGGTAAAAAAAAAATCTTACAATCTTGTCGGACAGTTGGAAAAACCCAATTAACTTGTTGCATTTTCGTTTTCTACCCTGTATTTGACAGGAGCAAACGTACAGCGAATAATCGATTGCTCTGTTGGCACGGGCCGATGCAATTATAGGCAGAAAATAAACTTCTGCGATCCGAGTATTGGTAACAACCTGCGAGCGAATATAACGTTAATTAAATACAATAAATAAAGCGAATATGACTGAACAGTGTACAAATACTGTTTGCACGGAGCGCGTATAATATGCACGAAAATTATGTCCCTCCAAAAACCTGCAATCCCTCTCTCGCCACAACAGAGTTTCGTATCAACGTTTACATTTTATCGACAAATCCTGTAAGCTGTCAAACTCTAATTCCGCAAAATCCATCTATCGAACATGAAACTATCAAGTAGTCCGTCGACCAAATGGCGAAAATTCCAAGTTTATATAATTTAGCTGCCACAATATTCAGTAAAGCAAGAATGTCGCTGTCATAGCGATGAAATTCGGAAACTGAGAGGATAAATCGAAATAGTAGAAGATCAACAATTTGTTCGCAATTTTTATGATCGGTAAAATATTTCACCGTGCAACGGGTTAAATCGATCCGTAACACGGGATGAAAACCTTGGATCGTCCCTGCCGTTATTATTGAACCGAAGCGGAGTTTCTATGCGAAAGAGGAAAAGACGAAAAGAACCGATTCGACCATATTTATCAGCAGCATCGAACCGCGATACGCGGTTCATAAACCGTTGAAAATACCGTGAAACCGACCAAGCGTAAAATTACAAACAGTTTTATAGAGCCGCGAGCTGCATGCCCGCAGAGGAAACGGTACGAATGGAACAAAGTTGAGTAAAACAAATAAAACGCGTGAAGGTACGCAAAATATCGAGACAATAAATAATGAGATATGCACGTTGTGTGACTCGGTCGTTTTCCCTACCCCCATGGATACCACGTTTACCACGCCGAAGGGTGGGAGGAGGACTGCCTGGTGTATCGCCGATTCACAGTACATTACGTATGCTGGCTTGGCTCGCAAAATGCGAAATCAAAATGGAATACGCAAGGCAAACGACCTAGCGTTTAACGGCTGCAGCGCAAACAAACCGCTGCCGCATGGTGCGATTTAACACGAACGCATCAAACCAATGAGCGTGTACCAACAAGCGACTTAATTCTTACCATGAGGATTGCAGCCATTCGTTTTGAAAAACAAGTTTTACGAGATATATAGAGAGAGAAACAGGATGCGATAACATCCCGGTGCTGAATTTAACTTATATAAGCTAAATACGGAACTTAACGACCCTCGCGAAACGTAATAAAGCTTTACGTACATACGTACACTGGTATTCATGCACTTTCTGCGAATGTATGCAAAGAGTGTGGGAAGAGCGAGGGGACCTTTCCAGGACCAGAGGACGGATGGAATGTCACTTTGGTGTCACTTGTTGCTTCTCAAAGCTCCCAGCACAGTATGCATTTCATTTTCCCACTTGCGGATTATGCGTAGTTAACGAGGCATTGAGCCAACTATTGTTTCAAACCGGCCGGGTTTCAAAGCCTAGCTCGTCGCTGCCCATTGAGTTTCACCACGCAGGTATCAACTAGGTAGCATCTCTAGGTGTCTGACTTTTCACGTTCAATAACTAACCAATGCGTTCAAAAGAAACCACGATTTCTTCGAACAGCAATTGCATACACCAGCAGAATCCGATTAGTAGCAGCTATAAAAATAGCGAACTAAAAATAAAACCCTGCCGTCCATAATCTGTTCAAACTAATGCCTGTGTATAAATATATATGAAACAGAAGACGAAGATGTAATGAAACTCGTGGGAACGTGGAATGTGATGAAATAAAGTAGATGATAGGAACATGAAGGGTGGCGACAACAGGTGCCCACAAAGTAAACAGATCCTCGTTCAGATCTCTTTTTTCTGTCCAACCAGCTGACAATGGACGATGAAACCCTCAAGAGGCGGGACGTGTAGCTAGCGAAGAGACCGCGCGGAAAGAGGAATTTTTCCTATCTCTGGTCGAAGAGAGACCAACAATAAGCCCAGAGAGACTTTTGCTCCGTTTGTCACGGCTGCATATCGATTGGCTCGAGTAATCTCATGAAAGAGTGTGTTTCTTTGGAATTACCTAGCAGTTTTATCATCGAGCACCGCGATGTCCGCCAACATGTTGCATAAACATTGGCTACAACAATATTTATACAAAACATTAGGAGGACGCTGTATCATGTTTGCTACCCCCATACATCTTACGTGCACGAAGTCGAAAGCCGGCGAGTTCGACGACAGATTCAGGCACCTTCTGCCTACAACAGACCAGACCTTGAGGATGCCCGCTGAATTTAGCACTGGACTCGCACTTCGAGTCGACGCTATAATATGTATCCTGTATACGATCGTTGGTATTAGGGGTGAACCTTCCGACGCAGACGCGGTATATTTTGCATCGCGTTACCGACGAGAGAAAAAAAAAGAACAGACGAGAACACGATAGGTCGGCACGGTGGATTTGATATCGAGATTTTACGTGTAGGTATAACGCGTGAAACTTTGCACGCGAAAGAAAAAAATTAAGTGGCCGCAGCCTGGAAAGTTAGTTAGACGTGGTTTCGACGAAATTTCAATCACTCCAGAGTCTCTGGCGTTTGATGCGATGCGATGCAATCTCCAGCACCTCAAAGCGGTTGCAATTGGCAGACGGTAAGTTCATTTCGAATAACAATCAAATTTCGCAACTTCCAGTCTGTCCGCAAACGTAAGAGACGCGGCTGCTTTGACAAACCGCGAAGCAATTGTTTGCCGCAGACTGTTAGGTAGGTATATCGGTTCATGAATTAATATCCAATGCAGTCGAGGCTGTCTACGCTGGTTACTTGAGACAGGTTCAAAGTGCCAGTAACTACGAACGAAGAAAATTCCATGAATCTTAGACGAGCATCGATATGCTTGGAAAGGTGGATGCCTTTGTTAATGGGCCTTGCGGAAGCAGGAGCTGCGGCACTTCTTCCGGCTCAGTAAATTCAGCGACGAAATTATATTCGCACCGAGAACGTGCGTTACTTTATACACACCTGTTCGCGTTCAGCGGTTATGGTGGTCTTCGACCGTCACCTGAAGAAACATGCCAAGAGCAGGCAAGGTTTTATTATTCATGGAGTGTCGAGTTCCCGACTTCAAAGGCGCAATCTTCTCGCGATCTACCGGTAGTGAAATCGTATCGTAGAATAAACATGCGGGGTTTGAATGTAAATTGAGCCAATTCGTTACGCGTGAAATCTTACACCGACTGAAAATAATACCATTCGCTGTTTTCCAAGACGGCAGAATTTTCCAAGATATGTTCCAGGAACAGTCGGGAATGCCTCGTTAGCCGGATGGTCACATTCCAAATATCAGAGAGTGTTTCTCACTTTGGAGGGTCGCTCGTGGAAAAGAATGTATCAAAGCTGCTTCGATTTGGGTGTTGGAAATAAATGGTACGTCAGCTGAAGTACCGTTTCGATGAAAATAAAAAGAGAGAGAGAGAGAGAAGAAAAAAAAACAAGAACCATTGGACTGAGAAAATTTTTTGCAATTTCTTCGGAGCGAAGATCAAATGACTTCCGGGCAGTACGAGCAACACAAAATATTACCACCTTCTTATGGAAGCACTTTGAAATCTTTTTATACCGAACGCCAAGAGCGTCCGTATTTCACTTATAATACCGTATAAAAAAGTGAGTAAAAACTGAAAAGTCAGCTTATTTCTTTGGAAAGCGTGACTTCGAGAGGTCCGGGTATAAACCCGCGGGTGAAATCTGGGCCCGCAGCATCGAATATTTGCGGCGGGGGGACAGGATTAGGTAACGGCGCGTATACGCGGCTCATTTACAATTCGAAAACTTCCCGTCACTTATCTTACGCGAAATACAATTTTAAGTTCACCACCACTGAGCCAAAATCGCGCGCGCAGACCTTAACGGCTGTAGGAACGAACGAACGGTAGGAATTTAACCGCTGAACCGTTTTCTACGGGGCAAAGAAACCGCGAAGAGTAACGGCCAGAGGGAGTCGGCTCAGAGCTGGGGGTTGGCAGGTCGAGGGGTTGGAAGGGGAGAACTGTTGGAAGTTTTAATGACACCGCGAAAGCGAGGATTCTGGTCGGAGTAGCGCCCGGCTTGTTATGAGGTAGGTAGGCAGGGTAGATAGATAGGTGGAGGGTGGAGGGTGGATGGTAGGTATTCCTCTCACCTTGCCCCTGCCCTTTTCTAACCAGCCACTCCTTCGAACCTTTTTAAAACCACGAGATTGCCAATCAAATATTCAAGCTTGCTTGCTTAAGTGCGGCAATAAAGCGGCAGCCCTTGCAGGGCCGGCTTCGCTGCCTTTCAGTTGTTCAAACCTCCTCGACCACCGGTGAATGAAGGAATCAGGAAAGAAAGAGCGACGAGCCCGCGTGGACAAAGGGTGTCCAAGTGAAATGGAAGTGCGTGAATGTCTGTCTGGGGCTCGTCGTTGTCTAGACTATCGACTTTACCCTCCCACGTCTTTCCTATCGTGGTTTTGACAAAAACACTGTCAAGCTCTCCGGGCGCCGCCAGTTACGCGATAAAATATCCTTCACCACGGTGACCGCAGCCGGTAATTGTCGTCCGCAGGATAGAGGACGACGAAACTTGTCAGAATACTTGAAATTTCTATAGCGAAACAATGACCCTCTGGGCGTTTGAAGTTATTGTCGCTGCCGGGTGAAGATTCTTGATCAGCTAATTAAGTTTATAAGCGATTTTCAAGACACTCTGAAATTACGATATAAGTTCTTCGGGGAAAATTGCCTGGCTAGTGGAGATAAAAATTCTAACAGGATCAGCTTTTTTTCACTTTCCTAGAACGAACGTTATACTTCTCCGTGTAGGTACCGACAGTTTTTTTTCCAAACTGCAGCGGGACAACGGGGCACAGTATTTCATTCGATTCAGGCATCCGTCGCTTGGTGCGAGGAACTAACCAGGTGATACGAACTGAACCGTATCGAGTACGGATAAGGGACTAGAAAATTCACGATCATTGTTCCTGTTGGTCCGAACAGTATCGTTAAACAAAATTGAATGCATTCATTACGATGCGATGGTTTGATTGAAGCGATGCCTAGTGGCCCACGAAGTTGGTAAAGTCTTAATACCAATGGTGGATATACACACAATTATACATATATTCGCGTATGTGACGGATCGTTGAATTTGTGGTTAACGCCGAGTAATGAATCAGAGGGAAGTGTCTGCAGGAGGCAAATACACCGCAGGTTTTCCAGTGCAGCGAGTATGCGGAGTTCGGCGAGGAGAAAACCGCGGTAAGCAAATATGAAGTAGGTACGCGTATACGGACTGCAGACCCGTCGGTATACCGCGGTAAAGAAAGTTTAATATACAGCGGAAAACGCTGGCTGGTTTTTTCCGTGACACGCCTCAAGTATGAAAACCGTCTGTATACCTGTTTGTTCGAGACGTAAAGAAATTGCTGACGGGTGATAAAACAAAGCTGCGTGTATTCCGTCCGGCACCCCATCGAGCCTCGCAGTTCCAAGGAATTTAAGTTTTCCAACGTTGTGTATTTCCCACACGTTTCCTTCGACTCGCACGGATCTGCCGCTGAAGACGGAGCAGCGCATTTGAGGAGTTCTAATTTCCTTTCCCCGAGGGAACATTCGGTATGTTAATTTTTTTCGCGAGTTAATTTAAAAAGCAATTATCTTCCCTGAATGTAAACAATACGTACGAGGGCGGGACTCAGAAGGTACCGAGAAGCTCCATTATTCGTTTCCAAGTGCCTCGGTGGGAGTAATCAACGTTTTTTTTAATTAAAAATTTTTAAATAGCTAATAAAACAACCTTTCTACGCCATAGAAAATCATTTTTCAACCAGCGTAAGCCAGTCGTCTCCATTTTTTTTTTTTTTTGTTTTCACGCAATGATATATAATGAGCGGTTTTCCTCTCTTATTTTATCGTTCAGAAGTATCTCAAGGTAAAGAAATAAGTTATCGGAGAAGAAGTGTTTTTTTTTTTTTTTTTATAGTTTCATTGGTCACATGAATCCATGCTGTTTCTCTTTAAAATCGTGTAAGTATGCGAAGGTAAATTGTTGAATAATTTTTTTAAACGAATTGTGATGCAAATATCCCAGTTATTCCTAAACAATAATAAGCCCAACTCGTACAATTTCTAGTCTACCGCAATACCGATGCACGGTATAACGTTGACAAATATTTACCGTCGTATTCTACTGCACATCTGAAAGCGCACATTATTTGTCACAACGAATAACACTTTTTAGTTTCTCATTTTCGTGAGAACTGAATTTGCGTGATTGGCTCGGATCGAACACCATCGCGAGAGCCGATCGTATTGAGTGAGGTTTGTGTATGTGCGTCGAAAGCCCGAAGGCTAAAACTTCGGCAATAATTCGATTCCCAAAGGTTTCCGGATACGTACGTGGATACGTGATATCAGAATCGTCAACCACGCGTTATGAATTCCCAAATGGAATTCAATCCGATGAGCCAGAAGCCAGGTCGATTGCGAATAAGAATAATCATAGCCAGGTTGTCTCGGGATAACGGTAATAAGATCGCGGATCAAATAATTCGAGAATGCGATGAAGCAAGAGAAGTTTCACCTACAAATTTACGATCCGTACACTCGCATCCTCGACATTCGACAGCAGTTTTTCGTGTTTTTTTTTTAAATTTTTTATACGCCTACCGATTGGATTGCATCATATTATTTCCCAAGAGTGTGCAAAGTCATCTACCATACCGGTCGTACGAATTTCAATATTTCCGAACAGTCACTTTGCCGATTGAATTTTGATTAACGACACAAACGCCTCGTCATCGCGCTACGTCTGATGCAGCTCCAAAAGTCGAGAAGATTAAATTCTTGAAACAACGCCGGTAGTTGTGGCGAAAATTTTCGTCATTCCGGACTAGAGTGAAATATATCCTTGATCTGTATAAAAATCTCCAACCAAAAGCTTCGGTACTGAAGAAGGCGAATTGTCATTTTTCGACTTGTTTAACCGAAAGCCGACAGGACCTTCGGGATTTCATTTCGCATTGACGTGTTATATATCACGGTCTCCGCCTTGACCTCAACAAGACACCCACTCAATCCGCACGACGCGACGTTGACGATAATACGGTTGAACTCGTCTTTCGATCGTAATTAATCCTCGAGCCAAAGCCCTCGGCACATTTAGCTCGGACGTCAAATGAATCGGAACGAACTGATTGGGATTAAAATTGGATTGCGAGGGATATACATTTACGTATAGGTATATATACCAACGAGCGCATTGTCCTGGATAGAAAATCAGACTAATAATGGAATGGAAAATTGGAAACTCAATTCCAGGATCGTGAGTTTACTGGTTTGCTCTCTCCTTCGCCATCGGGTAGCTAATTTCATCTTTCATTGTAACGCCTGCACGCTGTCGCATTGCGCATGCATAGCAAACCCTGCGGGGTGAAACTGCGGCAGCGGATCCGCAGCTCGACGCATTAAATTGCAGGTGGGTTATAAGGTCGGACAGATAACGCGCGAGGCCGACTACAGATCATAAAACGCGACATGCCCGCGAATTCGTATGGCCGGTATCAGACGTATCTAGCCGTGCGTAAACGCTGCTATATTGCTTTCCACATATTTGTTTCGAGTCGCGTCCGTCCAGGGATGTAGGCACGTGATACGGGCACGGGTCGTGAAAGAGTCCGCGGAAACGACGTCGGCCGTACGTCTCCACCCCCGTCTACATGATAACGCTGAGAGAGAAAGAGCGACCGCAAAAAGAAATTCCTCCCCGTATTAGGAAAGATCCTGCAAATCTTCGTAAGGTATGCACGTATGCGACATTGCAGAAGGCTTTGTTTGCCGGGATAAACGCGGACTTGAATCCCTCCGAGCAATTTCCCGACTCTCGATTTACGCCGCCACCTTCTTCTTTATTCACCGTCCCCGCAATTTCTCCGCGCCTACCCGATCATCGGCGTTTCCGTCATACCTCGACGCTTATTTGACCACCCCCGGTCCACGGGCCAGCTTCCCTGGGTCCGAGGCCGTCCCGAATACAGGGCAATATCGTATCTCAATGGGAGATTTCCCCGCAAAATTGTTCCCTTCGTCCTTCTGGGCCTAAGGGCACGCGGTAGTTATGAGATTATTATATCATCGATAAAATACCGTCGTCGACGATTGTTGGACGCGGACGATACGCGTCGTCCTCTCAGTGCGGCCTCTGTCACGAGGCAGCTGGGTATTTATGTACTGCAGGAGTAGCGTCGAGGTGCAGCGCGCGAATCTGCATAGCAGATATCTGACGAGGACGATAAGACGAAACGCCAGCATGGCCGGAAAATTTCGCTGACGTCGTCGGCTGGGCTTCCCGTTGAAAGATGGGGCAAGAAACCCCTTCTCGCCCTCTGCAGGATTTCTCCTATAAGTCAGGCGCTGCCCATCCCTTCTTCGACGTATATAAATGCTTACTCGACTGTATAAAGTGAAAATCAAAAATTAAGTTGGTAACAGAAAACAATAACAGCCTAAACAGGATACAGGAAATGCACTACCGATATGTTTCCGCAACGTTAGCTCACCTCACGCGTTCGCTGATTCAATTATAAACACGCCAGCTAAGAAATAGAGATATTTATCAGCTGCACGATGTGTCCTTGTGGTGTTGCTCTTTTCTCAGCGTTTATTTTTATTTATTTATTTATTTTTATTTTTTTCAAATTCCATAACCGCTCCTTTTTGTTGAATACATGATTCCAGAAGCAACGCGACAGCTTTTTTCTTGCAGCAACTTAATCTAATGCGATGTCAAAACTGTCGGGAACGATTCGACGCACAGCGAATAAAACGACGGTGAAAAATATATACTTCGTTTCAATGAACCGTAAATTTCTTCTTTTTTTTTTTCTTACAACGCGTGCATACGCGAACGCGAAGTCACATCGTAAATCAATTTCACAAGCTGTTCAAAAAAACTAGTCGACTACTGGAGACCATTCACAAGGATTTGCACCAATTATTGATGTGATGATTGAACCTCGAAAAATAGATTTCTCTCGCACTCGATCGTTGCGTTCTACTTCAAACACAGCATGGAAATTTCTACATTTGTCACAGCGCCCCCCACCCAAAAAAAAAGACACACGCTTGTTTTTTGAAATAAAAGATCAATAATCGGATTTTCCGTATGGTAACACTTTCGTAATATCGAAAGCTTTCTGCTATGAACCCTGATAATTTTGGTTCACGTTTTTTTTTTTTTTTTTTTTTTTTTTTATCGACTAACGAATAGACAACAAATCGTCCAAGCGAAAGAATAAAATCCATTTATGAAACTCGACCGTATGCTGTTAATTGATAAAAGGGCACATCGTATGATATAGTTATATTTTTTAATAACGGAGAACCCTGCAACGATTCATATAGTCGGTTACTTCGTTCCAAAGTTATACGGAACGGTGAAATGTCGAGGATACATTTTTTTCTCTGTTCCTTTCTGCCCCATTTTTGTTTCTTCTTTATTTTTTATTCCTTTCAGTCTACAGACATGTGTATCGCTATAGGTTCGGGAAATAGTTGGGGTCAGACCCATTGGCTCGAAAAGCGGCGTTTGTTCGATGCGCGTGGAGGGAGGAATAAATTTTCAACGAAAAAGGTTACCGTTCTAGTAAAAAGATGTTTTTTTTTCCCCGTTTCTTTCCTCTCTTTTTCTACCTCCTCTTCTTCTCGATTTCCTCTCCTCCGGTCCGCTTTTCGCAACCCTCTTTTTCCCGGCTCTCCAGCCGTGCGTTGGTCGCAACCGAGTGGGAATATAAGTTGGTAGAAAGAGTTTCATCCACTTCCAGGAAACCAAAAGCGATATGCCTAGGAGAATTCTTGTTGCAAACCGCTCTCGTATTTCACGGAAACAATTGATCCCGAATGAAAAAACAACGAATAAACAGACAAATAAATAAATGAAAAATCAGACGCGGCACGTGAGTAAATTCGTAATTCTACCAATTTAATGGGTGTTGTTTCCGGGGCGGTGAAGATATCGCAATCGGACTGCAGCCGAGGGTGGAAAGGACGGCTGTGCATGGACGACGGCTGTCTGGGAGGCTAGACGCGACCTGTCGCGAATGCTCGCTCTTCCGTGAAACTACGTGAACCCTATTCCAGCGACGTCCCTCCCCCTCCGCATCCCCATCCCCCCGTTCATCCCCCGGCCGTGGTTTCGTCCTCCGCTATGAAACTGGGAAACTGCACCAGGGGTCGGATCTTTGTCTTACCGCGGTGACACGTGTGCACGGTGCCGGATAATACATCGACATCCGTATATACATTTTGCAAATGAACGACAAGGGGAGGCCTTTGGAAATACAAGAGAGCCTCCCTCCCATCGAGTTAGGCTTTGCACAAATGCTAGTTAGGGCCTGGGTGTGACACAGGGGTCGTTTGTCTTCCTTCACACTCTCGACGGATGAACGAGAACGATACACATTGTATAATAATCTGCTGGGATTACAAATTCAACGACTATTTTATTGTTAAATCAAATTGTCCAACTCACCGCAAGCTTCTGGACCTTTGAGATATTCTTTGTACGTAAACTGGTACTGACGTTTTGATTTTTGTGCCCGTATACAATTGTGATTACGAGAAAGGTTTTTCTATTTATAAAGACAATCTCAAAGTCTTGAAGGGTGTAAGCCAAGTTCCACAATTAAGTCGCGGATTCAATTGGATACATGTGTTGTACCACCGCAGTGTAATTAGAACGGAGTTGCTTCTCCAGCTGCGCGCTTACTCAATTTCCTTTTTCTTCTTCTTGGACAAATATATGTATACGAATTAATGATCGGAGTGCATTTAGCACCGCTACGCAGTTCCAGTCTCTGGGTCGTTGTGATTTCAGTTGCAATCGAATTCCAGTTCATTGGATTTCGATAGCGTAAAGTTTTTTTCAGAGAGTAAAAAACGCGCGCTGCACAGACGAATTCAGCACCGTGTTCAACATCGCCGCTTTTCGACCATGGGAAAATGGGTTGGAAAAGTCTTTTCACACCGACGATATTCGAACGTATTCCATGTTTGCGTATTGGCACAGAACGTGTATTGCATTGTGTAAAGCATTGTCTACCAGCGATCCAAGTCGGCATTCAAAAGGACCGTTCGAAGCGAGGCAGCCTGGGGAGGATATTGCAGACAACCAAAAACTACGCCATCATCTCTGCCAAAGAAACGGGAGAGAGTTTCTTGCGCCGCAGCTTATACTGCTGGTGAAATTTACGTCGCAGCTCGTGGTCGGGACAAACGATAATTAATTGTTCGGATATTCGGTGGAATTCATGATTTTTCAGATTTTACCCAACCGTCGTGGCGTCGCGGAGCCTGAGGCGCAGCGATTTTCGGCTTTTATCCACGTGCCATTCACCCCGTAGTACCCAAGCAAAAGCCGAATCACGTTAATCCGGTTTGAAAGTAACGTTCGGCGAAATTTCGCATCTCGCATACAAAGTAATCGTGGATATTTAGAGATGAGAAAACTGCGAAGTGAAATTGGGCGGTAAGTTCGGAAATCTTGAGATGTGGGTACCTCGTACGGCGCATCTCGACTGACAAGTAAAACCAAGCAGGGAGTTGACTCCTCTATTATTGAAGATTCACATTCTCCGGGTAATCTATTTCCCAACGGATATCCCGTGGGAATAGTATAAAGGTACGTAACGTACGTCTCTGTTTCCTCGCATCCGCCGTCGCGTTTTATTATTTACTCCCTCCGGTATTCCCGGCAACTTCATGTCAGTTTTTCTCCGTAACCCTTCAAACGAAAAGTTTGATCTTTTCCGCCAAGTTTTCCGTACCCTAGTTCGCATCGTGCCTGTACACGTGTACGCATATATAACGTTGAAAGTCGATCGTTCCGCACGGATCGAGCAACCCCTTCCATAATCCAAAAGATTTTTATGGCCGAAGCGATTCATCCGGATAATATTGATAACTGCATAAAATTTTTCACTTCAACTTTCATAATCCTCTACGTAAAGCTTTCGTCGGCAGCCGTCTAAACAGCTGGCCAACGTTTACACGAGGGATTCGCTATTTTGCCCTCTAAATTAAGTTACACAGTATCGCAGAGTATGTGAAGTGCACCCTGGGATTGAAATCAACGATACACTCATGCTCTCCGTGAAAGGAGGGCGCGTTACCGTATGCCACGATCAACAGCCGGGTCAGCGAGGCTTTTATGGCGTAGCTAAAGCCAGTTACCGATAATTCCGGGGCGATACTCGCAATAACTATTAAAACAACTATTCCCCCTGGAGAGCAATGCAGGCTGCCCGAGTGGCGCGGAACGCGCTGTGAGAAAACAATGCGAATTGACTCACAAGCCTTTCCACCCGCCACGCTGCCATTCTTTGCGAAAGAATGATGAGGCGGGTATATTAGCACTGTATGTATAACCTCGTGCCAAGGGAGCGCTGAAGGTGGGAGAAAAAATAAGATGAAGGGGAAGAAAGTGAGGCCGAACTCGGGAAACTGAGAGAGCGAGAGAAAGTGGAGGGAGGTTTCCGGAGATACTCGGCTTACGAGCAGATGGAGTGGAAAGCAATGTAATTACATACACTTTTACCTTTAGCTTGTGATCCCGAAAGTCTTTATATCCTCTTTCCACGTACCTATGGGCATGTGATACAGAAATAACGGAACGCCGTTGCATTTTTACCCTCCCATTTATAGCAGCCCTCTTCGAGGCGGATGCCTGATCGCATGGACGCTGGCTTGAGGGTTGGTCCGTCATCTCGAGCTCGGCACCACAAAGCTATATCCAATTTGACAAATGAGATGAAATTTTCACTCGCTACTGCGCGGCTACGGTGGGGAAAGAAGATACACGAGCGAGGAGAAATAACAAGTACAAAAAAATACGAACGACAAAAGAAAAATTCAGAAGTGCGAAACCTTCGAAATTCGTGACATTTTCAAGGACATAAATTTAACGAATATAACGGAGCGGCACCCCGAGCCTGCTCAAACTTTAGCCAGAGGGTCGTCACGTTCCGACACCTTCATAAAAATTTTGTTTTTTTCCACTGCTAACGTATGGGTTCAAAATTTATATAGTCCTCACTTTCTTTGGATTGCCAAGTCTCGCTTTCCACTCCCTCTCCTCTTCCATTTTCTCGTAACAGTCTCGGGGATGTTTCACCGCTTGGAAAAGAAAAGTTGCGTTACGCGATAAATCTTTAAACAAAAAAAAAATTTTTTTAAATAAGTAAAAGGCAAAAAAACTCATGTAGATATCTGGTATTAACTGGGCATCTGCTTGTAACGAATTTGACGTCGAGATAAATTGCCACTTTTTATTACCTCACGACAGACAATTTTTCCTCTTTTCATATCTAGCAAACTCAACGGCCCAACTTCGAATGACAGACTTTTCAGTTTAGTTTTCAAGTGACTTTGCTGCATAGCGAGGAAAGCTCGTACAGCAAGGTATCGCAATATCCTATACAATAATTTACACATCCTGCACGTATCCTGATCCGCAAAACATGAAACTCCGTCAGCATAATGCTTATATACGCTACGGCACATCTGTCATATACTTATTGTTAGTTGCTACCGAGCTGAAGCTAATTAGAACCTGTTGTACTATCCACAAAGCCTGCTTCGTTAGGCGGCGGAACTTTTTTGCACTCGCAATTCTCTCTAGCCCGCAACTTTTGAAGCTTACGTTTCACGATTGTGTTACGTGTAGTGTATCCCATTACCGTTAATTCAGCCTTTTCGTATTTGTATCTATTTTGCTATTTTTGATTTTATTTTTTTTGTTATTTTTGCCGAATTTACTTTAAAGCTTGATGAAAGTGAATCTTGTAGTTCGATTTATCCAGTGCAAGCCAGCAATACGAAAACTCCGCACGGAACTTTTGTAAAAATATTTTGCTCGCAGTCAAATCGAACTCCCATTCAAGTGTCCGACTCTCCGGTAGATATTCGTCCCACGCGACTGTATTTTTAGCTTCATCCTTACACATCCTACCGTCATAGAGCACGTGGCGGGTGTAGGCTCGACGAATCGAGAAAACGTGCGTGCAGTTGGTAGTTTCGGAGGGTAGCTGATAGCAAGGTTAACCCAAGCCGGCATTTTGAGCGTTTAGAGGAAAGCACAAGGTATCCGTGGATGCCCAGAAAGTAGAGGATGGCGCGTGCCCGAGTTGATAGCATATACATTTCTCGTTTCATCGCCGGTCGTTTTCTTGTTCTGTGAATCAGCGGACGGGGCGAAGCATTTTGCCGAGCGGGCCTTTTTCCCTCGTCGGTTGTAATCGGGTATTGTGGTATACATAAGATATGTAATCGTCCCAATACGAAACGTGACGTAATATCACAATATCAAACCACCCTCGCACCCCGGGGAAACTGTTATAACAACCCAGGCAGATCGACGCCAGTCCTCCTCCTCAGCGTCGCGACACGTGCAGGCGAGGCGAGTCTCTCGCACGCCTCTTTGATCAGCCGCTTTGGAACCAGAAGCGGTGCCCCGTGCAATCAGCAAAAGCGAAACGGCGACTGCAGTCTGCATTGACTTAGTCCGGTCCAACAGAGAATTGAAACAAAGGTGACGAGTCTTTGCGTCGATTGCCGTCAACGAGCCCTGCAGAGAAGGGATCAAGGTTGAATTCGATCACTTCCACAGCCGAGTTTGAAAAGCTCGTTTTGAAACGGAATGCCGAAGGATTGAGAACAGACGTGAAAACGAGACCGCGGCCGCGTTATCTTGGTTAAATATCGGAGGTGATTTTAACGAGGAAGTTATCTCCTGCGGGTGAAAAGCAACTTGTCCCGGGTTGAAGAGTATAAGGATCGGCGGAGAAACGCTCTCGAAGATCAGAGAAGATAGTTATGAAACTCCGCGGTAGCAGCAAGTGATGGATTAACGCGCAGACCCACTTCCCGCAGAGGTCACGTCACCTTTCAACGCAATTAGTGGGCGTTCGCTAATTGCGTCCTTTGCAAAGGGAACCCGGAAGCGCACATTCATCTTGACTGTCGAATCTGCGAGTTCGATTCTTTGCCCCCCCCCCCCTTTCTCTGTCTCGATGAGGGGTGGGGGAGGGAACGATGTAACGGGGATATAAGCCGTGGAGGTTAAGAAGCGTCGGAAGTAAATCTAATAATAAGTTGAGAGCACGCCGCTGAAAAGTATCCCCCAAGTCCCGCTCCTTCGACCCATCGACTCACCTACCGGTGGGAGATCAGAACGGAATCGGAAAAGAATCAGAGGAGAATCAGGATAGCCCACCGGCGAATAAAACTTCAGAACTCAATCTCACGGGGTAGGGCCACGTCGGCCATCCGAGGCTGGTCGGGGGTAGTTAGAGACGCCGGCTCGGCGAATCACGGAAGAAGCTTAGAGGTGAGCGATACGCTATCGGGGCGTCGAAAGCTCCACGCGTCCACGGTCGAGAAAATCGTCCGGGTGTAACGAATATGACCAGTCTCTGTATATCGGAATGGCGGAAATTGCTTGAAATTCACAGCCTCGAACCATGACTGGAGGTTCGAAGCTTTAAACTCAAGTTAAGGGAACCCGGAGCAAATTGGAATTCGTTCTACGTGTAGCTTAGAGAACATATTGCTTTCCACGCGGTACTTTACAACAGAGGATAAAAACTTTTCGCCGCATCGAATCATTAAACATTTATATAGGTATTTATCATATATTTCTGATACAGCATGAATCGTGTTTCTGATACGTATACGGATGGGATTTTCGGTACATCAAAACTTCGGTACATCCGGGCGAATGTGTATCGCGATTTCCAGAAGGGTAGTGGTTTTGAATAAATCGCACGGATATAAAGCTGAGGGAATAATTGGAAAGGTACGTTGGTGGATTCGTTAATTGCTCGATTTCGATGATTATTTTCGCTTTGAACGCAAGATCAATCGTTTTCGGTATTTATTTTGTCCTGATACAGATTTCAGGTCAAAGTAATTACATGGTTTGATTGCGATCGTTGACGTTTCGCTACCTTTCCTGCGCCAGCGTCACGTACTAGGAAAGGGAGATATGACGCTATCAATCGTTTCATTGGCACTTCGGCATTTACGACTCACACTCTGGATTTTGCTCACGTATATATTTCAAGCATATTTTCGACGCTGAATACTCTCCACGCTGTTCCCTTCTAGGGCAAGCATCCGTGATGCCCTCGTCAATACAGCTGCCAATCGGAGTTCAAAGAGTCTGCCCATGGCGTGCCCGTGCCATATTTTTCCGAACCAACGGCTGAATAAAAGGTAAAGCTGCTCGTAGCGCGTGGATCGATACCACCTATAATGACAACCGCGTTCTTTACGATACCTTTAATGACATTCCGCACATCTTGTGCAACATAGCCGTGCGTATTTTAGAAGGTTACACAGCGAGTGCAACAATGTAAGACAGTGAACTTTGTCGCTTGACTCGCAAGGTAGGTACACAGAAAAATGAATTCGAAAGTCAAACACTTGACCGTCTCTCCAGCACAATTCGAAGTAGATTTCTAACAACTGAACTGTGTATAGATGGGCAATGCCTATTGCTACGATGATGTCTCGACGATCTACGGCGACTCTCGACCCTGTTGGAATTCTCTTAATCGTCGTCGTCTCATTCCGCCAGCCTCCTCCAAGACTGAAGACTCTCGAGTAAAACAAATAAACTCAAAATAAGCTAGGAGTTCACCTCGCGTTCAACTAATGGCCATCAAGTTCTCGCTCAAAGTTAGGAAAGTTATTAGATTAGTGCGTTTATCCTCTCCTTGTACCACTCATTCTCAGTAAACTAACTTACTCCCTACTTGACGGTTGCGGCTGCTTATCCGTAAGTTTCTTACCACTTGTTAACAATTACACAAAATGAGTGTAAGACTCGCACGACTATACCCCAATTCGCCTGTTTATTTGCAGTATCATTTTCATCGGTATTTTGCTGTCTAACGCGAAATTTTTCACTTGTATTACAATTTAATTTTCCCTGCCAGCGTGCGGAAAGTTGTAGCATCTACATCATTATTACATTTTACTACAGTCTGAAAAATGCAAAAACAACGAGGCGGAGGAAATACTCGCGTCGTCCGGAGAACGGATACCGAAGCTTTTGTCAAGCGCTGAGGAAGAATATTTTGTCATTCGTAATTTCACTGTTGCTCTGCAGTGTATACAAAGTGTGACATTCTCGTATAATCCGCGTGACACGAAGCACCAGCATCGGCATGGCGGCAAGATAAAAACGTAGCGGTAAAAATATAACGGAAAAAACACGATTATTCTGTAATTACAAAAGATTTTAAAAAAAGACGCGTAATCTCAAGATCGAATAATAAACATCCAAGTGAGGCGTGTACACGAGAAAACGATTGAAAGAAAAAGAAATGTTGCTGAAGGTTTATGTTTTAATCGACCTCGCTTAGAGCACCGCGGCCAAAGTATTTTGAGTTTTATGATTTCTAACGCGCGGCCATTAAAAGCATGTTAAACACGGCTGTGGCAGTTATACAGGGGCTTTTGCAGTCGGTGTAGAATTTCTTCCCCGCCTTCTATAATACGAAAAGATTTTTCCGCATAGAGCTGTTCGTGGTTGCGGATATACAGTGGCCCTGCAGACTGTGGCGATGGTGCAGGTGGGTTGAGGCGAGACGGTCCATCGATCTCGTTAAAGCTGGAAAGCCTTCCTCTGGTTAGCTCGTTTTATTTGCTTTTTCCAGATACCAAGAGGGTGGCGCCAAGGGTGAAACCGGTGGGCTGCTCGTTGCGCCCGAAGGCTTTGCAGTCAGATTACTCAAGCAGTTTGAATAATTTCGATCCTTCGTCCACGAGTACGGCTAGAGTGTTTCAAATTTCCAAGTAGTTAACGGCTGTCAGGCTGCAGTAAAGAAATCGTAAACTTATCTCCCCATACCCCCCCCCCCCCCCCCCTCATTTATTATCCCTACGATTCACATTTTTCTACGGATATTATCATTTTATCGCAGTGATCGAAGTTTTTACGCCGTTGCTCGGGAGTCGCTTCGTTGCACGATCACAAGTATTCTCATTCGAATTGATAATTGAAAACGCTTCCTATCGGCGCGGATGAGTTATAATAACCCGCCTGACGTTTAACTCGAAGTATAGATTTGCCACGACCCGCTGCGAAAAACGAGAATGAGAAGCAGGAGATCTCGGAAATAAATGTGCCGAGCGAATATTGGCGGTAAAATCTAACGCGAAACGATTCGGAGAAGCATCTCTCGTTGTTTAAATGTTTCTCCGACGTGCCTCGCCATATTTCTACGAAACGAAACGACCCGCTTACCCCGCGTTTCCGCGTAGGAGAAAAAAATAAAAAAAAAAAATAAGTAAAGTAGATAGAAAGGGAGGGGGGAGGGAGGGGAGAGGGTGAAAAAATTTTCATACCACGCGTCGCGAAAATTCCCCTACCCCGTAAATCTGGGACGTATATAGGGCAAAAGGAGAGAACGAAGCACACAGAGTGCTAGGCAAATTGAGGCACTCGCTCGCTGTTCCGAAGAAGCGTACGAAATTACAATTTATGAAGAAAACTGCTGGATCTACGCGCTGGGCGTTTCAAGAGAGGCGAACTCTCCCTTCACATACTTTGTATTCCACGTTTATGTACTACCCTGTGTACATAGACAGAGGTACGAATACAGCCAAGGCTTACGACTATTTGCCTCAAGTTTCATCAGACCCCAGCTCTTGTGTTACCATTGCAAAATATCTCTCTCAAAGGTTTGCTTGAATATGGATGGGATGTTTGGTTTCATCGTACATTAAATTTTTTTTTTTTTGCTCACGGCTGAATTAGATGTCAATGTCAAGAATGTGATCGGTTTAATAATCGTTTGAAATTACACGCTTGACATGGGAGAAGTTATCGCCTCTCCGCTCATGTTATCGATGTAATTTCTCCCGTGGATAATTGATAAATGCCCGTAATCATGACATTTGATTTGATTTGATATCCGCAGCTGAATGCTTCACACATTAAAGCGATTAACTAATAAAATCAAAACTGTGATCACTCATGCGTACAGAAATTAAATGTTGTTTAAAAAATTTTCCCGCAGTTCAACCGTCGTGTAAAGTTTAATATGCGGTAATAAAAAATGTCTCCTCGGGTGGGATGGAAATTTATTCAAATAAATTGATCCTTGACTGAGGGACGGTTTCGTCTGTATGATTATTATCGTGATTATTATTGGAATGACAATTTCCTCGAGAAAGCTTGCGAGATTTACCGGGGATTTCTGGAACGATCCTGCAGCCGTCGTCCGGGAAGCGATGCGCCGCCGCCTCGGCGAAAGATCTCTTCGGGAATCTCCTCTAGGAAGAAGAAGCAATAACTTACCGGGGTTCTATCCTGCACCTATAACCACGTTTCTCCTAATAATATATATTTCGAGCAGTCAGCGAGGAAATTCTCACCTCGCTCTGAAGGGAATAAGTTTTATCCGCTCGTTATCCACGCTTCGGCGAAAGTAGCCGAAAGTAACCGAGCCCTTCCAAGGCGAAGATCTTATTTATAGGCGCCGAGCGTCCCGAACTTCGGAAACGCCGCTTTCTTGCCTCAAAGCCCCCGAAAAGTTTTGTTTGCTCGTTGCCGAGGAACGGCCAACCGTTTCCAGAATTAACTTTTATCCAAACTTTTCCAACTATATACATACATACACCTATACCGCCGCTTATCCGACGCTTTTGAGCTGCCGGCTCCGACGACTGCTAAATTTTTTCGATTTATACTTATGCTAAACCTTCCTGTCTTCCTTCCTTCCTTCCTTCCTTCCTTTTCGCTCGCTTTCTCTCTGTCCTCTTGCTTCGAGCCTATATCTACAACGCGTTAATGTTTTTGCGAGTGCGTAAATTCATATTTTTTTCTTTTTATCCCACTCAATATTCCTCAATTCGAAATAGTGTTAGAAGCGTACCTAATTTTCTCCGGACAAGTAGAAGACAGTCCAACTAGAGTGACGGTTTGAGGAATGAAATGTAGAAACTCTTTGAACTCCTTTGAATCTCGTATTGTCGGAAGAAAAGAAGGGAAAAATACGTGTCATTTCGGAGCAAGAGGCAAGCAGCTTTGATTCCTCGTGCCTCTAAAACAGAGCGTAAATTTACAAAGCTCAACGAATCCGTAAGATGATGTATTTCAAGCTTCGTTATACGTTTCTCAACCGGAGCCTCTTCACCGGATCTCATTTTCCAGTTTCCCCAGTTTCTCAGTTTTCCGCCGTGCATTACCAGAAGTAAAACGTTTTACGGGAGATTCAACCTCCAGGCACTCGACAGCTGCTCCGGAAGTTAATAACGAACGGTAATTTACGTGAGAAATGAAAAAAAAAAGTTAAAAGCGGAAAATAGAAGCAGGACACTGAAGACAAGTATATATGGTAAAGCACTTGACGAAAAAAAAACCCTAGTCGTTTGAACAATCTCTGCAACCAATCTTATCTGAGATACGATTAGATTAGCTATTTCAGAAGCGCTAATTTTCGGAAATCTAAGAAAATTCATAATAACCCAATGAAATGTAAGAAAATTTTAGAACCCCAACACAAGATTGAGTTCTCACAACAGCACGAGTCTGCACAAAGCAAGTGATGTATATCAAAAAAGAAACATAAAAAATCTGTTTTCTATAAATTATCGAAAATCTGTTCGAAATATTCATTAAACCACTATTAGAAAATAAATTATTTGTATTATTTTTTAATGTAACCACTGCTTTCATGAAATCTCCATCTTCTGTTTAGGTTAGAAAATGTCACTATATCTTACTGTATTTTTCCGAAAGTCTTCCAGATTTTAGAAATAGAGTGTTTTTGGAATAGCAAGTTTAGGATTTGTTTATAGACAAGAGATTTTTCGTGAAAAAACAATTTCTCGCAAATCTGAAACACGACCTTGATCAGAACCTTGTCAAATGTCCCGGGTAAAAAATGCAAAATGACACACAGTGAGAAAATGCCTGTTCATATCCTATTTCAGACTTGAATCCGTTCAATGATCCACCACAAATCTGGGAGAGAATAAAAGTGGTGGAAAGTGAAACTCTCATATCATTACCGAGTATACCGCATTTCCAACTCCGAGATGCATTGGTCCGCGAAATAACTCCAGGCTCGTGGAAATAAGGGGGAGAATTGAGGAGAGAGCCGGGCAAGCAGGGCGCAGGGACGCAGAAAGCACCATTCATCCACGTTAGAATCGAAATCACGATTACGGAAGTGGTCCAATCGTAACAGCAATGCACTAACGCCCTGAACCGCATCCGTTACTCTCTGACAGAGAGAACGGTCAGGTACCTAATGGCAAGCCCTTGATTGTTCAGCTTTGAATTATAAGAGGCCGTATAACGAGATGCTCTAATTATACGCTACGGATTATTATTTCCCCTCGCATTGCCGTTGATTACCATCGACCACTTAGTGTAGGTACGCTAATTTTCCTGATATGGTTTCGGGACTGGTTTTACCCGCAAACTCAAACCAGCTCAACGTATACAGAGTATTGTCTCGATTGATAATAACAAAACTGAACGGAGAAAATATTTCGTTAATTTGGCATTATCGATGGATAAAAGCGACGTCGTAATTGGTTCGATCCATCTTCAATCGTACAAACTAACCAGCTCGTACATACCGGAAGTATTTTCGAACACGAGATACACGTGTATTAAGTTATCGTGGAAGGGTGACACGGTTGGATAGCTAAGAAAAATGTATCCGAGAGCGTGAAAAAAAAAAAGAAAAGAAAAAAATGCTCCATACTTCTTCATCCCCTTCCATTCTCTATTCACGACACACGCTGTGTGAATTGAATTCGTTCGCGGAGCTTGACAGGTAATCGCAATAAAATGTTCAATTCGCGTATTATACGAGAGTGCAATTTTCGAACCAGAATAACATTATACAAATTCGTGAATCAGGGCTGTCAAGGCTTGTTTGCGAGCTGTTTCGAGGTCGGGGATCAGGATCAGCGCAGGAAAGCTGCAGCATTCGCAGGTGAGTAGAGGAAATAGCCGCGTAACCCGGGGCTAGTGTTGCTCTGAATCTCGACTAGCCAAGAGAGGTTGGGCTTGCACGGCACGGTGACATTTCCCCAGGGTCTGGATTCAATTTCACCATCTCAGTCTGAGAATTTTCAGTCGTTCTAGTCGCGCAAGAAGCTCTCCTTTCACCCCTCACTGATTGCAAACTCGCCAGAAGACCGTTGTATGTACATACAACAACTCGCCCCGCTCTCATCGCACGCTTCCATCCTCCCTGTCGATGCCTTTTGCTTTCCATTTCTTTTTATTTTTTTTATTTTACATTTCTGTTTCCCCCCCCCCCCCCCCCCCCAGCGTATCGGTTAATCACTCCGCACGGTACAGATTACACGACGAAACGCGCGTAGAAGTCATACACCGGTGACTTCACAGCGCATTTTTTAGGGGTGATGGGAAATCGTCGGAGCACGTGGTCAACGATCCTCGGATTTCCGGA
This sequence comes from Neodiprion pinetum, assembly GCF_021155775.2. NCBI lineage: Eukaryota > Metazoa > Arthropoda > Insecta > Hymenoptera > Diprionidae > Neodiprion > Neodiprion pinetum. The sequence continues at coordinate 22,974,476 of NC_060237.1, forward strand.
GTCTTTTAACCCCTAAAAATCTCAACTCGGCATTTTTTGACCGAGGCAAAAAAAAATAAAACCCGCTTGATCCGTGAAACGGTAGAGGCTTGTCCGCTGCAGAAATCCCCCCTGGATATCTGGTCACGTAACGTTTTTGTGTTAAATCTCATAAAAAAAATCCAATTAACTCTTTACGGGTGTCCACGTGCCATGTGTACCTTCGGTTTAATCGAGTGTGCCGGTCAGGTGAGGCTCCGAGTTGATTGGACGATACGTAACAACGTAAATATCAGGTATAAAGTGACATTAATGAGTGCAGATCGAGAAGGGGGACGAATCGCTCGAATCGAGGATGTAATAATTCATTCGGAGTATTTCAAAACTGTGTCTCGAGCATCGACCTCGCGTATCGGGGTGAATTTATGCATTATATTATATCGAAGCAAAAATAAACAAGGAAAGCGGGCGAAGCGTGGTGAGGAGGGTGGCGGGATGGGTGAGGGGGTAGAGAGAGATAATCCATTAATATCTGCCCCCCGTGTGAGGGAACGCCGGGAATATATTGTTAGTAGACTGGGACACCCCCGTTCCTCGTTCCTTGTACAGAAACTTTCCGTGAGCGAGATAATCAAAGTTGAAAAGTTCGGCCATGATATCGAGCTTGCGCGGAGGTGCAGAAATTATTAGAGCGACTCGGAAAGCTGACTACATAAGCGAGGGACTTATTGCACCTACAATCGGGGATAAGGATCGAGGAACTCCGAAGATACGTGCATGTAAAATACCAAGGAGCAATCGAAGCTGATGCAAATCGCGACAAAACCACCGGCATCCGTAATACGACCGGTGGCTGAGTCATTGGCCTCATAGGTTGTAAGCCGCGAAGCCAAAAGCACGTCTCTCCCGTTGGACGGTGTCACTTTGGCAAGCTCGGAAATTACCGCACCAACAATGCGCAGACGGCGTGCACAGCGTCGTATATTTACAACATGCACTTTCGTGGGAAACTTTTCTATACCGAATGAATCGCAACGCTGTGTATTTCTTGTCAACATTCGTACGGATTTTACATTTTCCTACCGCGTCTGATACGGTGATACTGTAAAAACAGGGGCTGAAGAATCTAATTTACGATTGCAGGGAACGGAGGAGAGCAGTGTATAATATCCGTATAATTTACATCGAATTTGCGTATAATTTGCGTAACCCGGTGAAAATATGCCTTCGATTGTATTTTTCATGTTTTCATTTCGAAGTATGAGGTATGTATATATACCGTGCAGTATTTCATCGGGGACAAAATTTCCTCCTTTTATAACGGCTCATCGTCTTATCGTTCCACGGGAAGGATATAGAGGCAATTACGAGGGAGTTGCAGAGTCGCGGGGTAAAAGATGTTTGCCTAGAAGAGCCTGTTCTCATCGTCGAATAAAAGACACCCTGCAACGACGAGACGCCGCCCGTCTTGATAGATGGACTGCGTTATTAAGGTCACAACCCACGGTTCACCGGCTCGCTTCTTTTCAGATTTTAACAATTCGAACGGAAGGGGGATCGGAGCTCGGGGGAAATAATCTATAAACACGCGAGAACAGCGCCCCCGCCCCTCGTTGCGAAACCGTTAAACGAATAAGTACGTTGTTGAGCTGAAATCGATACGAGTATAGCTGTTGCGAGTTTATACATCGGCATGAAAAACGTAAAATGAGGACTACTGCACTGCTGCAGTGTCTGCCAAGTCGAGTTTGTCCTCGTATTAATAAGCGTCCGGAGTATATACGTATAATAATACCTTGCCCACGCCAAGTGGCTCGGCGTTTTCTTCCCGATATGCGCTTTTTACTTTACACTACGATTCCTTTTCCACCGACGCGGTACAAACGGATCATAAGTACTTTGGCCCTTTATAGATTCTCCGGCATTCTGAAGTGGCGGGTTGAACGAATCTTTTGAAATATCTAGAGCTAGCGTTGTTATTTACCAGATCAATTACCACCGAGTATTTTATCGTCTCTCTGACAGGCAGCGGTCTCAGGGGAAATTTACAGACCGGTTTACGGTAAATATGAAAGATTTGAGGATCGGTACAGAGGACAAATCGAAATTTCGTTTCGCAACTTTTCGCGTATATTTCGCGAACCGACAAAATCGCCCCGTTTCATTGTGGCGATTATTCGTGAAAACGATGCGAAATTGCGAACACGTTCCTTGAACGAGACAGCCGAGCGAAGGGATATCAAAGTAGGGGGATTTCGAAAGGCGCGAAGGTGACGAATCGCGATTTGATAAGCGAGTATGAATCGTCACACGGGATGGCGAAGCGTCGGGCTGGACGACTGCGCGAACGGGGAAAAAAATTAAAAATAAAAATACCAAAACGCAGGGGTAAAAAGACAGGATGAAAACACGGGGCGTGGCCCGGCAGCCGTAGTACATCCGTCGAGGATTTACGACCGTTCAATTATTAACGCCAACCTGCCCTGAGATATGTCAGCAAGAATAAATAAACAATATTTTCCCGTTCCGAGTCACCTCCACTTACTTCTCTCCGCTCGCCGGCAGATTCCTTCCGCTATCAACGCGATGGAACACGCCCCGTGTCCCAAGGGAGCGTCGCGTCGCGACGATTATACTTAAAAAGTAGTTAAACCGTATTACGCAGGCCATACGTATGCAATATTACACACCTGTATACGTGTACAGTGGAGGCTGAGGGTAGCCGAAAGTGAATAAAAAATATCTTCGGTAATGAAGAAACTGCAGGGGTTGCGAAAACATAAATAAATGAACAAATAAATAAATAAATAAATAAATAAATAAACGAATGAATGAATAAATGAACGAACGAACACCGAATACAAATAGAATGGACGAAAATTACGAGAGGGATTGGGGAAGGTGCGAATGCGCCGGAGATAGCGGGGCTGTCGCTTGGCCCACGGGAAGGGGGTGAAAATGACAAATTGGCACATTTGTCCCACGGATAGCTCGCTCACTTCGCGGATTCCGTCGTCCCCCAGGTCGACCGTGGTACCAGCCACCACCGCGGTGCGTCACATTGCAGTGCCACCCCACCCCCCCTGTTTCCACCCTCATTCCCGGAGCCACCCCCGTCAAAGCTCACCGCGCAATAGAACGTATAACGAAGCGGATTACCCGCGAGGGTCAGTCAGATTAAGCGGCCGATCCCGAGCTTTGGCCAATAACGCAAGATAAATCGCGTAACACCCCGGAATACGAGAATTAAAAAGTCTTCCCGACCCCGTGTGCCGACGGGGAAACGGGAAACGGAAAGAGATGAAGCATCGTTTCCGAGAGATACGCGTAGCTGTAAAGTTCCTGCCGGATTCCGTAACCGTCCTAACGGGGAAATTTTCAGCGATTAATGAGAAAGGAGAAAAAATGAATAAATAAAATAAGCCGCATGCGGCCGGGGGCGAAAGCTGGTTAATAATATTCAGAATGAAGCCATATTAAGCCTGTATAACAATAAGCCTTTCTCGGAGAGTTTCTTCACCCTGATTGCGTCTTCGATCTTCATTTATCAAGATTTAAAGAATCTCAGCAGCTGATACGGACAAGAGGTTCGTCTGCCTTCGGCAACCGACTCGGAGCATTGGTCGATGTGACACCTTTACGCGGTGATACTTTCAGTTCGTGAGCCTCGTCGAACCGAGTTTGCGACCTTGAATCTTGACATTCCGAAAGCGTATTCTTTTTGCATTATTACAGATAACAACTGCAAATGTAAGACAATTAGATTAGCGATAAATATGCATTCATTTTTTAATTAAAAAAGAATAAAACGTTTTGAACGATTCAAAATTGATTCTTTTTATTTTCCCAATATTTACACAGACAAAAAATATGTCTGAATTTATTGACAATTTTTGATAACTGCGAATGAATCATTCGATTGAAAAGTGTGGATATCGTTCGATGAAAATGAGTGACCGCATACGTCGGAGAATTCGTCGTAACATTCGTGTGTATAAAAAATTAATAAACACCAACCGCTCATGCACGTTTGAACGAATATTTTTTACATTTTAACATATTTTTCTCTCTGTCACCAGTTTGACGACTTCAAGCAGGCATTACAGGCGCGTAGATATACGTTTATTACAGTTGACCATAGATGTGTAAATTTTTAGAAATTCTTTTTCACCCATTCGTTATCCAGACTGATCTGAGAAACATCTCATTGCACGTCCGCCACAAGTCTACAGATGAGTATTTAACCAACACGAACTCTAACGGATATTATGTGAAAATGTGTCGATTTCCGAGCTTTTATCGTTCGATAAAGCTTTGTTCAAATTTATCAGTATGACTTTTAATTGCAATCCAGTACAATTGAAAAACCAGTACTACGTACGCTAATCATTTCGATGAATCGGATACTTCGCTAACGATATTTCGTAATCATTGAGCACTTCTATAATTCACATATACGTTATACGTTTTGTGCAATCCCGGTGTACAATTTCGAGAGATATCACGCTGTGTTCTTTTTTTTTTATGTTATCCAGAAATGCGTTACAGGCACTTACCGGTGTTTAATTAGCACCGAGTGGTTCCTCTCTCTCTTTTTTCCCCTGTCGACGGGCACTCTGTTTTTATATCATTCGCATTGCAGAGATTTCCGAGAGCAAGATTAAGGAGATTTGTTCTCTATTATTGCCGTTATGTGAGGTAGCCGTGCCGTTAAACGTAATTGGAATACATAAAACTTGTGCTGGCGTTAAGCTCCGTTCGCTGGCAAGGTTCGTACGTTTCGCCATTGAGCCACCTGCCACCGAAGTATAAACAGAGTTCGGACAGTTATTATGCAATATATACCGAGCGTATTAATGCACAGTATTGCAATTGTTCTGAAAAAAGTATTGCCTGTACAATCGTCGAGAGGTTGGCCCAAAAAATCAACGGTCTTCCAAGTATCGAACGAAACGAAGACGTCAAACGAAATTTTGCGAGTTGTAGAAGAACCGTTTGACGATTTCATTCATGACATTCGTACCCGGTTCGAGTAACCATTTCCCATGAACATTGACGTGAAGTATCCGGGGTAATTTTCAAGATCCCACTATCTCTAGTCTCGCGGCAGCGTCATGACGTCAATGACGTCAGTTTCCATGTAGAGGAAGGGGAATTTAACGGGAAAATATCTCCAAGTCCGCTGCAGCGTTCGATTCGTCGGAAAACCGCGTGTGGAATCGCCCCTCCTTAGAGCCATGCAGCAACGGTGTTATAGTCAAAGAATAGTTCGCACAGTCGGTAGAGAGTTTTATTGACAATTCGAGAAGGGTTTCCTCCTCTTGAGTCGTGGTTATCGGCGATCGTCTGGAATAATACCAATAACTCACGGACGTTGGTTACAACGGATACGCTCGGTTGTGGCGCATTGTTCGAGATGCCGCATAAACCTGGTAAAACTGCCACTACTCCGACGCCGATAAAAGTCCGAATACCATTACAGCGCATCCCATCACCACCCGCGCCCCTTCCTTCATTCATCCCCCGCGACCCTTCACCGAGGATTTTTCACCCCGTCGACGGAGCTGGAAAGGATCTCGCGGCGAAGGATGTAGACGAGGATGTGTCCGAGGTCCTGAAGCTTAGATTCGTCGCTTAAAATCAAATCGACTCCCGCAGCGCGCATCTCAATCGTGAGAATATTTCTCTCGTCTACAGTGCATAGATTCTTCATTCCTTCAAACTTCCTGCGTTACACATGCGCACGTTAACTCGGCCGTTCTCATAACTATAATACATATATGAAAGCAGGGATTTATGCAGCCGCGGCGCGTACTTTGCGGCTTGTTAATTATTCGCATTTGTTAAAGCGCAAAGTGAAGCGGGCCGCAGTTATAAGTACCGTAGGTCGCGTCGCGGTCGCTCCAGAAAAGTTCCGAGTAAGCTGTTTTTAATTCGCACCAAATAGGTCCTAATTACAACCAATGGTAAGGTGTTTTCATTTTCACCGCTACCACGCGCCAGGATTTTCTCAATTGCCGACACAAAGTCCTGCAGCCTGTACACTTTTTTTTGCTTGCACGTTTAAGGAGATCCGCAAGAATAGACATCGCATCGATTTGGTTGCCCTATTGACTCCCTTAAGCTTTTCATCGGCTCTAGGAATTACTGATCGCTGTATTCTGCGACATGAACCTCGACGAAGAGGGGATTAGGTGGGGTAGTTACGCCATGGCTACCACAGTGCTTTATCTGCTCCCTAGGGATACCGCTTCGTTATCGAAGCTCGAACGCCTCAATCGCCGAAACTGATTAGCAGCTTACAGTTTTCTCCAAACTGCGGCCTATTTGCCAGAGTATGGTTGCCGGGCTCATTTTCCGCAATATTACTCGTGCTTCTATAACTCTCCTCCGAATACTAATTAACCTGCAAGCTCGGGAGGCCGGGAGTCAAATCGGCAGGATGCAAAAGTATAGATCCAATTAGTTGAGAGTTTCGGCCAGTTTTATCTACTACAATTAAACCAACTACTTACGTACCTACTACTTTGTATACTTCTCGTTCCATGAATATTCGCAAGGATTTGTCGTACTCTCTTCCCTTGTTTCTGGATTCTTTAACGGTGATGCTTTTCAGTCCGAAACAAAACTCTGCGGCCGTAACACACATTGTTAAAAATATACCCGTGGGTCCAGGGAATTTCGGCCCATCGCTACCCGTGGGTGAGAGTTATCGGATGGTATCCGACACAGGACGGGCACAATGCCGAGGCCGATCGTTTTGAATGGTACTATTGTGATGTAGGGGGTGGTATTGTAGCACATATGTTCGGTCTTACAAGTAACAACGGAAAGTTATTGGTACGTCAAAACCTTGAGCCGCCCACCAGCCATTCAACGTCGATGCCGAAAGCTTGACCCACGCTGCCTGCTTCCGGTAGATCGGTTTACCCGACGTGAACAAAACTCGCAAACGTTGTCGCTTTATCGATACACACACACACACACACACACACACATATAGAGATATACATGTATATACGAATATTTTCAGCACCGCTTACGTAACGCCTCGACGTCCTCTACCATTCACGATTAACTTTTTTCCTGGAATATTCCCCGTAGGTCGCAACTGCAAAGGACGATTAGGAACGTCCTCATCGCTGGTGTCTGCAGCACACAGCTCGTCGATGAAAGTCCGAGCTTAATTAGGCCTTGGTGTCGACGCAGGTAGGCATTATAAAAGAATGAGCAACGCGCCGTGGAGAAGTTTTCAAGTTAAGATAAGTGGGCGTCTTCGATCAGCCGGGAACCCGAAGCGTAGATCTTGAGGCAGGTTTATCCCTCGAGGAGTGACGGATCATCCCCCGATAGCCTCACACCCCCTTCACCCCTCGAAGAAGTTTGTACCGCGAAGTTGTCCCTTGCAGAGCGGTAAAACTGTCGCTACTGCAGAAACAAGAAATATGCACAGAGTTAGATTACATGGAATTGGAATTCGACTCGCGCTCAATTGCTGCTGCAGCAGTCTGCAGCAGGGAAACTTCTGCGTGCCGAAGAGACGGACGTAAACCGCGATGAAATCTGGGAAATCCACACTGCGTATCACGCTCACCGCAGAGATACTTGCAAGCCCAACGTTGTACACCTCGGTGGCGGTTCTCTCCTGTCCGTCCTCGGTGTCACTATAGCAGCAGGAATCCGAGAGCGAGTTATATCCGGTGACACCTTCGGGTTAGCCGCAGTCAGAGACACCGTTGGCAAAGAGCCCCCCAGGACTACGAATTAGCCAGGGGTGAAGGAGGGCAGGGAAGGGGGGGGGGGGAGGGGGCTGGTTGAGACACTCACCGAGCTTGCAGGAAATCTCGGGCCAATTGAAATAACAAGGAGAAAGCTCGATGCCACCGACGTTTCGAGTCACCTGCGTCGCACGCATAGCCGACCACGTCAACTGGACTCATTGATTGCCATCTAGGTTACAGCGTTGTGCGCATCACGGAATTGTGGTTATCTGGTGTTTATGGATCAATGGTTAACACCCCCACTGATGTGTAACGGTGATGCTTTCGAGCGGTAGGAATGCGTCGAGGGACTGATATCAATCATCGGAACATTGCCAGTCGAGGAACGAGATATTGCGACGTTACGATCTCGTCCAAGAATTATTACATACGTATTCAAACTTGAAGTCTCTTTAATTGAGGGTCACGCTGTAATAAAAGATGATTGAAAGTGGATCGAAAACTAGGTGAAAAAAAAAAAACTCTTCAAAACTGCAGAAGGCAGTGAATTTCATTCATACGTGCCTAGTTTTTTTTTTTTTTCTTTCTTCATTTCTGGGGTTATGAGTTGAAAAATAACGGGTACGAAATTGAGGTTTTCATGTTTTTTTCACATGGCTTAACTGCTGTTGCAGAGGTGCGAGTGTTGCCGAAGAATGAGAAATAAAAAAAAAAAACATACTGAGAGAAATGCGGATGTAAAGCGTGGTAGCGAAATGGTGAGTAATATTTTTTATTTTTATGTTATTTTTTTTTTTTGTTTTACTTCAGTTTTGATAAAATTGTGACCTGCAGGGAAACTAACTTCCTTCATAGCTATTCGGCTCTACTTTCTACATCTTTGTTTTCAATTTCACGTGCTTCTTCCGCGAGAAATTGCACCGTTCAAGTGTAAGATTAATGTGACAATAAGTGGTGAAAAATAGGCGATGAAATGAAGATGAAATGAATTTTCTCTGGTTATGGAGTTAAAACAAAACGAAAAGCAAGTGGCGTTGCAAGAAGAAGAAGCAAACGCTACGTTTATATTCCCAGGCGAGACGACGGCTAGAGCAAGCGATTATGTAAATTTTAATGTAATGTTCCGGGCTCGGCCTCCTGCCGCCTTATAGCCACGCAGTTTATACCCATAACCCACCCGCTGTGAACACTCATAAAATTACGCCGGGTTTTTCCGCAATTACACTCGAAAATGCGGCCGCAATCCGAGAGCGGAAAGAGCAAAGAAGAAAGAGCGAGCAGCAGCAGCAGCAGCATCAGCAGCACCACGCGCACGGTTTACAATTTATTCTACTCGTTACCGCGCATTAGGGGGTGGGAAAGAAAATTCTTTGAAAAATTTTTGAGCTTCCATATTTTCGGAGTTATGCAATTCGTACAATTATACATGTAACATGTAATACGAATACCGCAACGTGCGCTGGCATGAAACAGATTTTCTTGCACGCTAAAATACCGCACGTATACACAGTTAACAATATCCTTATCCCAGGCAGGTCTAATTCGATTGTATTCGACAGGCGATCTTCTAAATCCCCCCCATCTGCAGTCGGGTTCGTTGAAACGCAACGTTATAGGACAACAGGCGTCACCGGCGTATTTGACAAAGCTCACCGCATACTCTCAACGCGAAATGCGCACATGTACACCTCGTCCACCTCCACCTATGATACTGTGTATCCTACGTCCGTCAGAACCGAGTTACACCAACCACGACGCACACTCGTCCCAGAGTCTGCGGTTGGCCGGCGAGGCTCTTGCCTAGTACACATATTTACCAATTTGCGACAAATTAGGTTTGACATGGGACGGATGTATTTTGCAGGCATTGATAGAACACGCGGTTCCAGCACGGGCACGCCGACGCACGTATAAGGTAGATATATTGTACCCACGGAAACATCGGGTCGTCACGTCGGTTCGAGTATTCCTCGCCCTTTCCCTTGTCTGTCTCTTTTTTATTATCTCCAACTATGACGTGGCCCGAATGATTTGGTTTGGAACATGTTTTCAGGCACGTGAAATGATGAAATTTTTTATACAATCTCAGGATAGCACATTTATGGAATTTCTGATAGCATACCCAGTGCACTGGGTCAAGAAACGATGAGTTTATTCTTTTTTTTTTTCCTCAGCAATATAATACTAACAATAATTTAACTTCGTTCGTTTTTTCGCATAGGTACCGTCGCATACATAGCACAGTTTTATAATCTCCATCAAATTTCGAACGCGGTGTGGAAGGTATAATGGAGCTTCGTTATCAGATTATAATTTGAAATTTCGGCGATAGAGTGAACCGCGTTATTCTACGTCAGCTACAGCAGAGGTATCTTTACGATTTTCGTAACGAGCACAGCAAAATTTTAACCCTGCTCCTGGATCCATATAATTTCGCATTATGTATGGTTAGGGAGGAAATGAACCATGCGTTGTCGAATCATCGAACACAATTACACCCTACTGTGTTATTTGAATTAATGTTTACTCGTCTGTACGGAACACGGAATTTCTGGCTGATTTTATAGATAGGTACAGCGAAGTGGGATTTTCTTTGTTTGAGTTCGCAGTGCGCATCAATTAGGCACTTGGAGTGTTCCTGTCTTGGCCAGAGCTTAGAGAAACTTGAATTGTTGACAATCCTGTCCTAAACTAGGTCGGAACGTGACAGGATTCACGAAAATCGGAATAAAGGAACTGGTTGATCAATCTTTGCTGCCCGATTCAATGGTACGATCGAAAGGTTCGCGCCAATGGCGGGTACATAACGCGTATGACTATCCGAAGTCCGTGTAAAGAGAATTGAATTGTTAGAATTTGTTGTTTGGAGAAAATACAGCTGCCAGAACAGTTTCGCCTGATGCGAGGGGGAACGATATGCAAAATATGGTAACCGTAGGTATTAAATCTCCTCCGAGTGAATAAATTGTTTGTTTTTTTTTTTTTTGTTTCTTTTTTCATTTCTTTTGAAACGTCAAACAAAAAAATTTACGACCCAACTTACTTCGCCTATAGCATTAAACGAAATTCCACAATGCGAGAGTAGCATATCATGTGGAGAAGTTTTCCCAAGGTAATTTAACAATTCTTTATATACGTATATATTTGTTCCGGAAAGTAGAAGAAGAATAAGTATGAGAAAAAGGAGAAGGAATAAGGAATGAAAGAAGAAAAAAAAAAAAGAAAAAATTTAAATTCTCGCGAAACTTTTCTGCCGGCTCGACTCTGTATCGCCAAGATAAACTGTGCACCCTGCCACGTCGAATATCAGGCCACCTAAAGCTGTAAAGTATCAAAATGAAACTAACATTCTCGAGCGAGTTCCTCGTGTAGAAATATGTAGTAAATTTAAATTACGGTTCGGAATGACAGCCGGGGGGCGAGATTGTCTCGGTGTGAGAGTCACTCTCCGCGCTGCTGTACGTACTGGAACGATGCCCCGGAGGTTACAGTGAACCGAATGAAACGCGTTAATCCGATCTGAAACTGCACCGTGGAATTTCCACGAATTTCAAATTGCTAGTTAAATAATTCCCAAATGATTTTTCCACCGTTCACTTCTATTCCGACCCCAAATTTTTTATAGTCCGAATACGAAGTGACGATTCACACAAGTCTCGCGACTGTTTCCTTTCCCTCTCAAGACGAGCTAGATGATCGTTCGTTTCCAAGTCTGCGACTAGTACAAAGTACACAAACTGCGTACAGCGATCCGCTGAATGGCCACAGAAATCACGGATCAAGGATCACTTCGTGATTTATAGAGGCGGTATAAATTCGGCAACGTTCACTAAGCGAGCCAACTTGCTGGTAAGGACTGCTGCAGGGAACCGTTTATCGCCTTTGCGTTATAATACAAATATAATATAATACAAATTATGTATGTGTCTACGTGCCTATAGTGTAAATACGTACATAAATGTAGTGGGAAATATTGTTTGCGGGATAAATAAAGTAAACCGTTCGAATGCTGCTGTAAATTTTTAACGAGTTTTCTGCGCCGATGAAATAGATTTTTTTTTTTTTTTTAAATACATTTCTTTTGGCACTTTTTATCTCTGGTATTCATTTGCTCGCGCACCCGAGTCTGCAGCAATGGAGTTGATTGAAAAACAAAATAAGAAGAAAAAATTCCCAACACATCCCAGTGATTAGTAGAGAAATTTGATATTTAGCACAGATGTATATTCATGGTTGTATTCGACGATGGTAAATACCAGTTGAGTTCGTTGAATAGTTTGATTTTGTTATGCGCCGTTATAAGACCTCTTTTAATTGCCGGGAAAGCCTTGTTGAATAACAAACAGGGCACGAAATAACCAGAGTTTGTTCCAGGCAAATCTAACACCGCGTGAAACCGTCGGCGCGCTTCGCCTTCGACCCAAAGTCACCGTTGGAGACGGTGAACCCGAGTGAGACTTTGCCGAGGAATTGCAAATTCGCACCTGGATACTGTTTAGCATTTACCCACGCTTAGTGGATTTTCAGACAACCGTCAGCTTAACCCAACGTCTCGAAATACGCCCTCGGTACCCCGAGAGCCGGGCCTTCGATCACCCGGGCGAAACCCAACGCGACAAGATTCACAGCGTCGTTTACGACGGTCTGTTATTGTTGAACACTGTTATTACTGTAATTAACTAGATTCTTGCTTTACCCTTTCTGCACGCTAGGTATCGCAGACGTTCATTCTGACGGAATGGAAAGATGTGGACTGAAATGTTTCCTTCGGTCATGCATATGGGGCAAACCATATCATTGGACCTGGGCGATTTTTTATACGATTGTTCTCACTTTGAAAAGCACTCGGTTTTTTGTTGAATTTTTTGGACTCGTATTGTAATTTTTACAATTTTTTAAAACAAGATTTTATTGACCGACACAATTTAAAAATCTGAACAAGTTCTGAAATATCGTGTTCCAGGTATCAATATCTGTAAGCTTATAGCCGGAGTGGGGATATTTTTTCTTCTTATTTGAAAATTTTTGTAGATTTTTCGAAACCATTTTACCATTTACTACTGTCTTTTTTACTAGCCAAAATAAAGAAGAAAAAAAATCTCTTGCGAAAAATATGAAAAAAATTTAAAAAATCCAGTGACATATGAAAATGTTTCAGCAGCCATCCATAGTGAAATTACTGCTGCTTCTAATTTTTTTAATGTTTTTTTTTCGGAAAAAGCTTGCAAACAGTAAAAAGAAACAATCTCCATATACTCCGGCGTTAAGCTTTGAAATTTTTATATCCGATACTAGATTTTTCAGAATTTTTCCAGTTTATTAAATTGTGTAGATCAACGAAATCATTTTAAAAACTTGTGCGAAGTTAAAATCAAGTCAAAAGAATCTAAAAACAAAAGCCGAATGCCTTTCAAAGTGAGAACGATGATATAAAAAATCACGGTGCCAATCCGAAAGGTCAAGGGTCAGACCCAGGTCGAAGTGATACGGACTGCCCCGTATACTTACCTATAGTTCGCACATCAAGACGATCATTATTTATCCCCGAAAAAACAATCAGAAATGTGCGTCATGAAGTTTGGATTCGTTAACGGATTCCCTTCACGCGTCTTGCACAGAGTAAGAAGACGCCGCAAACTTTTGGCAGGTTTATCCGCCCCCCTCGAGGCACGAGCAAAACATATCACGTTTCGCTAATGGAATAGTCCAAAGCGTGAAAGGTGCGCGACAGAGGACGGGGGTTGGAGTTGGGGCTTTTGTACAGTCGTATACGTACAGTTTCCCCTCGCAAGACGTATCCGAGTAGGGTGGTCAGGGGGCCGGGCGCGAAGAAGGAGTCTGCGGGAAAGCCGGAAAGTATATTCCGCCCGTTTCATCCTTTTACCCCCGTTCCCTGTTTCCCCGCTTTGCAATCATGCATAAAACAGAGGTTCGCACGCCTACGCCGCGTCCCCCGTTTGCCGGTGGCGGTGCTGCAGCCGAGGCCGCAAAGAGTTTCTTGAGAGGCTCGAAAGCGGGCTGCATCGACGACGTTTATACCAGGCGCGAGACGAACTCTGAGTAAAGGCTGCGAGGTGGCTTTTCTCGGTATCCCTTCGGGATTGAATTGCACGAGCTTTCGAAGCGGCTCTACGCAGCTGAGCCAATCGGGTTAATTAGTTTATTCCGCACAAATACCTTCGCCGACCGCAAGTTTCCCCTCGGCCGTCACGCCGTTCGATATAGGCCCCCGCTAATTTTCATCGCTCCGAAAACTTGCCGTCAACTATAGGTAGGTAGATGCGGTGCTTAGGCGTTGACGTCACGTACAAGCCGGAGGCTGAAAGACGACTTCGCCCTCTCCGCGACCTGTGTTACCGTCGGTTCGAGGCCGTCGTCAGACTTGTTCGGTCGTGAAACAAAGGGACAGGCAAGCAACGACGATGACGGGGGCGGAGCTGCTCGGATCAATTACGGGACGATTTCATTCCGACGGCAATAACACCCCCGTATTAGAGACACCTTGGGGTTATTGAAGGTGAGCACTTTGCACTTTTTCTCTCGCCATTCTTTATTCCTTTTTTCTTTTTATTATTCTATTTTGCGTTCACCGTATAGGTTTGTGCTCGAGTGCAAGGTGTTCGAATGGTGGAGCACAACGAGGATGGTTAACAGCCAAGTCATTTTAACGATTGAAATCTACGGTTCTTGGAAATTGACTGTTTTTTTTAAACACCGAACGGAGATATACATTCGGAGCGTAGACATGATCAGCTAACAACTTCTTCGAGAAGTGGTTAGAAGTTAGTTGAAGCCTTCCCGACAACGCATTGATAAGTGCTTTTCGACGGAAACCGGTTGGATTTTAATGAGATTCAATAAAGTTTGAAACTTGTATAAATTGAGTATTCAAATCTTGTCTTACTCGACGAATTGCCATCGTGAATTGGCCAAATTATACGTGCAGAGTACCTTACGTATCATAACCTACGTATACTGTGTCAGGTATAAAATGGAGATCTTTAATCGTAAAGAACAATATTCCAGTTTCGGCAATTTACAGGTCACCGAAGGAAATTCGACCCCCTCACACCGTTTGAAATGGTCGTCAGACTTTTTACTTGGGTAGGTTATACGCTGTAGGTAATTTACCATGTACCTACATATATCCGGTGTATTAGAATTTTGATGACGAGCTTGGGGACGCGTCGCTTCGTCGGCGGCGTTATACTTTTCGCGAAATGGCTTTTACAGCTGATGGAAGAAAGAACGAATAAAACAAGAGTAAAAAAAAAAAAGCCAAATAAAAACTGCGGCAAAAAAATTTTGATCCATGCATAAAATGGTGTGGAAAGTTTTACTTTCCGTAGATTTCGTTAGAATCTTGCAATATGTAGCATCGTATAAAGAAATAATCCTAAGACCGGACAGATTACGCCAAGTCAGTCCGAGTTCCTCGTAAAATATTGACGTCTTTTTATTTCTTGTTAAGTCTCACCGTGGAAAGGAAAGAAACGCTCGAGATTCGAGATAGGTAAGACATTCGCAAAGTTTATGAGTTTATGACGGTAACGACAGTGGGAATAAGAGGCATCTTACTATCCAAGTGCCATCTCATATCTTTCTCATTTACACCTTGTTGTTTACAACTCGCTGCAGGCATTTACTACCTTCTTGTCTCACGCGATCCTTACGAACTGCAGTACAATATGAAAAACGTTACGGAACGTTTTCCATAAAAACACTAGCGTATAAAACACGGAGGCTCAATGGTTAATATACGATTTGAAATTTCAATTTATACACGCAGCTATGGAACGGATATCCATCCCTCTTCGCGTTAAAATTTACCCAAATTCGTAATCGGGTATATACGTAACGCGTATTATTATCATGCAGGTACGTGCAGCAGTAACTATAAGCGTTACCGCAGTCTAATTGCATTAGTTGTAAGATGTTCTACAAATTGCACAAGAGACGGAAGCAAGGAGTTCGGGTATAATTGCACCAGTTAAGATGATATCGTACCCACCAAGAGACTGGCTTAACCCTCCCTTTCAGTACCAGTGTGGGTAGGTATATAAGCTCGCGAATTCGACTCGGCTTACAAGTTATCGTTCACCGGGGTTGAGTTTAAATGGCTGATAAATTCGAATTAATTCCAAGCTCAGCGAGGTAGATTTATCAAAAACAACAAGGTATTACTCTCACTCTGCGCCGCGGAGAGATGGGGATATATCTACGTCCTCGCGTAGATCGAGGCAAAACTGAAATGTCAAAACCACCGATACAAAATTTATCCGTATAGCACGTATAACATGCACGGTTTAAAATCATGAAGGTAGAGCCGGGCGACTTATCTCGAACTTCACAGGCTGACAGTGATCCTGGAATAAGGAACCTGAGCTGCACAGCCGTCGTTTCCCCAGCTAGAATCGTGTTCCAAATTTTAACGAGCTAAATCTTGAGACGGATTATTCTCCACAGCGGTATAAATTAAATGTTGTTTGATAAACGAAAACCGAGGGAATCACAGTGCAAAGGGAATAACGATCCATTCTCGTTTCTGTGGTTTCTTTTTCCTGCATGAGACGACGCGATCGACTCTCCGAGGAACTCACCAAATCGCCGAGTTTCGAACTTGTTAGTCCCATGATGTATCGCAGCAAAGCCACGGCTGTCTCAAGTCCTGAACCACTGATGCATTATTGACTCGTATTTGGTACAAGGCCGCGATGGTATCGGGAAGCTCGTCTTCTCCTTACCGTAATCTCAGCCAGCAGAGAAAGCTGCGAAAGCTCGCTGACTCTCCATCGCAATTCCCACCGGTGCCGTCTGAGCTTGTCAAAGCTTTATAACAGTCACGTTGCCTTTCCTGTCAGAGCTTACCAGCCGGATCTAGATCCGCGTCTCTGACACCTTTTAAAATTTGAAAAATTCATCCCTCCGCGGATGCACAAGCTTCTGGGACTAACAGGATTTCACACCTGTTTTACCGTCCTTTATATATGGACGGGTCTCTGCTTGAGTGGGAAGATACGCCTGATCTTCGATAGACGTAAGCTCGAAATTGAGGCTAGAGGAGGTAACTTGCCAAGTCGGTTCGCACGTCGTCGCGTGTGTGGAACGATCGAGAAAAGGGAAAATGGATCGATGCGATAAGCGCAGTTTGCCAGCAAGTTTAACGAGGAAGAAAAAAGTACCGCTGAATCAGTGGGCGAATGTTTTCTAAAAGAGAAGATCCGCGGGAGCTTTTCTTCGGTATTCCACACAGCCCTGAGCAATGCCCGAGAATTAACCACAGCATTTACCCGGGGGGCGTTCAGTTCCCGACAGAAAGTCGAAGAGTAATCGAACTCCGAAAGCTCCGCTCCTCCTCCCATACAAAATCCGACCCTGGTCCCTCTTCCGACATGCCTGACAAAACCAAACGAGTGCAAAGCCTGAAACCATGTCAGAAACTTTATTTCTTATTGTCTCATCGTCTTTTTTTTTAATCTTCGCTCATCTTTCGTCCGATTTTGAACTACTTTGAAAGCGGTCGGATGATCGGAGTCGTGAGAGTGAATTTTTCCCAAGGGATACCGGCTACCTTTATCGATGTACCGTAATTCAAGGTTCAGACTTTCGATTTTACAGAGGAATTTCGTACGTTGTTCGAAAATTCGGCGGAGCTGTTTGCTCGGAGAAAATAAAACGAGATACATCAGACCTAACTCGAAAAACTCTGAAACACTGCGCGAGACGATCAAAAAGCATTAATCGGACGTATAGTAATGTTCGTTAATGCATTGGGCTTTCGGCTAACTTGTTTTCGGTCCGAAACAAAATGCGAGCGCGATTCTATACGAATTATGTAACAATGACTGGCGACGCAGCCAACGGGAGAGATTGGGAGTCATTGTCACATAATTCGTATAGAATCGAGCTCGAATTTTGTTTCGGACCGAAGACAAGTTAGACAGAAGCCCAAGGCATTGATAAACATTGCTGTGCGTACCTACCATTTTCCCACATCTATTGTCTCGCAATTTTTCCAGAAACATTTCGCAACAACGCAAATATTCTGAACTAATCCGAGTTGCAGTTTCACGTCGCTGCCCGAAGTGCGAATCCATAACCGCATACCGTGAGAATACTTGAAAAAGATTTGCTGAAAAACCCGGAATTGGCTTTTGAAATAGAAATAGTTTCGGAAAGTTACCGCACTGGGTAAAACTTTCGCATTCCTCACCGATTATTATATAATACCAGGTACACACGGATAGCTTTCTTGAACGCTTATGCAGATCGTAATTGCAACATGCCTTGCTGTACATGTAATTTAACCCTCAACCCTGCGCTTGGAAAATTCTCGAAACGTACCGCACGTGCTCTACGTGTTTACAGATACCTAATTATGCACGTGCAGATATACGCAAGGTACCCTATTTTCTCGTTATATTCAACACGTTACGTTAATTACCCGATTATGCACTCCACGCCCTGCAAAATTACTTCACCGAGGCAATTTTCAAAAGTGCCACTTAAACCAAAAAATACGTAACGTCTCAGAAGAACAATCGGATTATAATCTACGTTGAGACGATTACACGAGATAAAAATAGTGAAAATTTAAAGATAAATTATTGAACTAATGCAGCTACGTTTTTTTTTTTTTTTTTTTATTTCCATTTATCGTACGAAAAACGGATTTGTACGTGTACCCGTTGCGGAAAATTTCTAGTTGTATAATTGTATCGCCGCCGGAGTGATTCAATCGGGCAAATTATTTGTGCGCAAACAATAATTACACCCTGCAACAGAGATGCGAAACAGGGGTGAGGGAATAATTGGCATACCCTAATTGGATGATTAATTTTGGAAAGGTAGCAAAACACAGTGTTCCAAACGCCCACCCACACACCGAAACCTGCGATAGAATACATACAATATGCGCAACAGTATAAAGTGAGATACGCGGGCGATCGAACTCGTTACACGAACTCTCGCAAGCACAAGCCCACGAGGTTTAATCCTCGGTGGGATTTATTGTGTAACATTTATCATGTGGAATATCTTTAGGGTTTTGAGCCGACCGCATCCATCAATTGATTTAATCCGATTATACGGCCAGGCATCGGATATTCGTCGTATTATCGATTGCGGGGATCGCGCGAAGCCACGTCGTCGGTCACGAGTTGGATTCGTCATCCCGTAGTCGAGACGCGTTATGGTGTCGTCAAAACGTAGCACCATGATCGTCTCATTCGACCTCGATCCCCGCGACACGACCAGAATTGCGACACTAATAACGAGGACAATACCCAGGGCGAAGACAATACCTGTTATTCGGTTAACATTGCCCGACGTACCTACGAGTTCGCAGGTTCACTGTCTGCCTACCTTATCCCTGTGTGAGCGTCTCCTCTTGTCCAATGGTTCACATATGCCTGAACCGGCATATCCTAGGCTCGCTCACGGACCGGCAATTCCTGGACAACGTCGATACTGGTCTAATGGAGCAAGTATATATACACATACTCGTCCGATATAGAGTTCAGTGATGATGCCACCTAGTCTCGTGTCACTCGATTCCAATAACGGAGTGAGCTTCAGACCGTCGGTCCGATCCCCGTCCGGGAAACATACAATCCGTTCATTGATGTAAAAATTGAACTCTGGTAAAGCGGAACAATTATTTATATCGTACACCTTGACTGATTTTACAGTTGAATTTCATGCATTTACGACACAAACAATTCTATATTTCAATAACAGGTGTGATTGACATGATATACGTACTAACAATAAAACTTTTGCCCATTATAGGTCTGTAAATATTGGTCTGTCTGAAGGAACTTTATGATGTGAATTTTAAGCACCGTGAAAGAGATATTACAAAAGTCTGGTACATTGGTCGACATTTTCATCATAAGAAAGTGAGATTTTTCTTTACGTAAAAAAATCTATAAACACCCGGGCATGTTGAGAATTCAAGTAGCCGGCAACACTGGCTGATATATACCTGTAACAAGTAGCATTTTAAGTAGGGAGGACAAAACATGCCTACGTGATCCGAGTACGTTTTCCACGATGACATCTGGCTCTGCACGTTCCACCTTTCCCTGCGATCCTCGCCACATATTTTGATCGATTCTTTTCTTCAGTTTCTGCTCGTTTTTCCCTACAGGAACTCGACAATTTCGCCTGTGTATTATTTTTAACCCCTCGCAGATGCGGTACATAATTAGCTATTTTAACGGTATAAGTGCCCGTCATATACAACCTTGTAGAGTGTATGAGAAACTATTTCCCTTGCCGAAGCTTCGGTTTTATCGACGTTCACGGGATAGCATATATATATATATATATGGATATTATGGCTAACGCAGATTCAATTAATTATTTAATTACACAGCTCTCTTGCATGTTAAAGCATGAAAAACGAAGGACACGAGCGCTAAAATCATTACATAACTCTAAACTCCGTGTCGTTACCTCGTTGATGTAAAATTGCAGCAAAGAAATTTCATAGCGGTAATTTATGGCCGTGCTCCTCGGGAGACGTAGGCAAGCTATCTATTCTCACCTGTCGTGCTTTATACATCGATCGTATAAATTTTTATCCCGAGTACCTGTACCATCGTGGTGACCCGCTTGTCAACGAGCCCCTTCAACGTACGCGGTTTATAATATCGAGGGAAAATCCGCACGTCGAGACGCGGCAGGGTAAGATTTCGAAGCGTAATAGAAAGCGGCTCCGAGATCCGTTGTTGATCCCTGTTTTCCCACTTTCATCAATTATGCAAATGGATCTGATAACCACACCGGCATTAATATTTTCACCCGTCCGGCCCGGGATATAACCTCGGTCTTGATCGATTGGTAAACTTAACCCCGCTTTCCGAATGTAATACGTACACAACTCACAATCAGCCAAGGAAATCTCGAAACGGAGATAAAAATATTATGTCGATAAGATTAATTACCTCCGCAAATTTCAACATCGAATAACGAGTGAAAATTGTACGATAACTGCAGGAATCTGAAGTCGGGTGAAAACTGTAAGCGGAGATTACGAGGCGACGTAAAAATCATGATCGAGTATTCTGTTTTTCACTTTACACAATTCTCGCCGCATGTGTTATATACGGTCGTGATGTGAACCATAATGATGAAATTCAGATCGAGTTGTACTGTATGATTAATACAGTATGTGAAGTAAAAGCAGTGATAAAACGATCGTTCCTACGCAAAATTTGTTGCAAAAAACAAAAAAAAAAAAAACGAACAGGAACAAGTCCCCACGTTTTCCAAGAACAATTTTCTTCACCCTGCAGCGAAACTGGATTGGAAGTATACACGTACCGTGTACGAAAACATCAGGGATCCGAAAAGTGAGTGGAGTTTGAAAAAAGCCCGGCGCGTGCACGACAGGAGACGAAAAAAAACGATGTGGGCATAACGGAGATAATATTCATGCCTTACGTCGTCCCGCGGTGAATAAAATTTTTATTTTCGAATTATTTCCATCACCGCAAAAAATTTGACAGCCACAACCGTGCCGGGCACAAAGAGCTTTTACACTTTATTGCGAATGTCCATTTGCAGATGGCTGCAAAGAGTAATTCGTCAGAGTTGAAAATACGGTCGACTCCCTGAAATATGTACGCACAATATCGTTTTGTACATCTGCAGACGAACCCGGAAGTGGACAAGCCCACTTTCATGATTAATATAACAGATATACCTGGCCTATTTATCCTGGCGAAAACCTTTTGTCTCTACAACAGGCGGCGTTACACCTTTATACAAAGGTATCACGTAGGTATAGGAAAAATGATTATCAGCAACGGACACATCGCGGCGGATCCGCGTATACGTGCGAGAAATGAACCAACTGCAGAGATAACCTCGACGGCACGCGTTTTCCGAGACAAACGGTCGCCTTATTTCATACCTGTAATACCTTGTACAATTCTATATTTTATTTTTAAAACGCGCGCCACACATAACGCCTACCGTGAACAGTAACGAATCAGATGATAATGATGATAACAATAACAACTGCGATAACTGTAGTAACCCCACGAGTTGTTACATGTAATTTAAAAATTTAACCCCTCCAAACGTCGAGATAAATATCGAAGCACTTTTCGCTGGTAAAAGAGAGCTAAAATTTTGCTGGCTGTGTCAAAAACGTCCGTTTAAATTCGGTCTCGCCAGCTGGATGTACTCGGATATAAATGCCATCCGAAGCCGTATATACAACCAGCTCAGAGTGTGGTGTAATGCATTATGGAAGTACAAATAAGTTAGCGTAATACCGGGTTTTCGCGATTTAGCGACTCTGCAGACTTTTCGCGGTTGGTAAATAGCTGAGAAGGCGAGGCACGAGAATTGGCGTAGTTTTGCGATCCTGAGTTCAAGTCGGGTAGGGGAGGAGTACAGGGTTGGAGATTAGCATAATCCCATCGGGTTTACTTTGGCGGAACCGGGTCAGTGAAATACGAAGTTGGAGATAGGTTGAGCCGCGCGTGGTCGAGTTATACGTGCAGGTATGCAGGTACGCGTAAGACTCGGTATTTTTGCGGTCAATTTTATAAGAGGCATCCCCAAATTCAAGTTCCAATTTTTTTTCGATTTTCACGCACGCCGCCATAACGTTGGGGTCACTGGAGACTCCACATCAAAAATCATTGCGTAGAAACGCAGATATCGATATAAATAACTTGATAACTTAACTGTTATATCTCAAGGCAAATTAGTTATCTTTGGCAAAGTGAAATCTTGAATATGACAAAAATAAAAATTCATCCAGCAACAATATATCGGAAAATGGATCATTCTACTCAAATAATCATAACTCACCGAATTTTGAATATTTTCAGCTGAAAATTGACTGGGTAATACTTGAGATGCGGATATTTAAGAAAATAGCATACAGAAATATTGTGCGATGAAAAAATATATTTATTTGTGCAAGTAGAAGTTGAATTTCTGTAAAAAGAAAGTACCAACGATTTTCACGATAATTCATTATTTATCTTGGATCAAATCAGATGATTTTGGATGTTTTTCGTATGGAATTTACGGCGAAGATGCGTTGGCGTCATTTTAACGCCGGTGTACAGCGTAAGGGTTAAACCGTACGATACATGCATATGTAAACTCTACCGCGAACGAAAATGATATTTCATTCTACCCTCGACAGGAGGATGCGAGCATTTCCCGAAGGTTATCGCCCGCGCGTATAACGGACACAGTGCTCGTTATCAATCTTGAATATTTCCCGGTATGCCCCGACGGTTCTGGCCCTTTTTATACAACCACGTCCTTAGCATATACGTCAATACATCCGCGTCGCGGTTTATTCGGAGACGAAAGCGTGTGTTCACGTTCCGCGAACGTGATGCTCCATAACGTCGTTGAGGATCGAGAAAAGATGTTGAGGTATGAAAAGTTGGAAAAGAAATAAGAAAACGTAAAGCAAGAATACGGGGAAATCTGGGAAACGCAGTGTAAAAAGGCTGCTTTTGCATCCCGTGCAGGATGAAACGTGGGGGGATTTTAATATAGGGAAAACATGAATAAAAAGAACGTCGCCGCAGCCGGTAGGTACTCGGGTAAATTCATAAGACTTTTCTCCCGCGTTAAATTCGTATAATTACCACGAGGCTGCCAGATGCCTATTAATGCAGGAACATTTCGCGTACCAAAGTGTACGAAGAAATTAACACGGAATTGTTTCAACACTGCAGCAGGAGTTGGGAGAAACGGGCATAGTTATTAAGCCTAATCCAACCCAACCTGGTGACTACGATTCCTCGATTCCTCTGTTGTACCGAGGAGAATTGCCAAGAAGTAAGAAGCGCGATGGAAAAGGAAGCGCGAATCGCTGCAGCTATCGAGGAAATTATACGGAGTTACACCGTCAAATTAAGCGCGAAATGTTCGGCACTTGTATTTGGACGAAAACTGCGCAAGCTACACGAAAATTCGAGAAAATTTTATTGGAAACTTTTGTATACGCAAAGAGAACTCCTACAAGCTGTAAGCATGCAAAGTCGGAGGTAATTCGATCAGCCAATGCATTTTTGTCTCAGCCAAGTTGGGAACTCCTCGTCCATTACGACACTGAATAATTCGAGTTCGTTAGTCTGGAGGTGACGTTTCTGTTTTAAACTGGTGACTCCACCTCTCTGCGTAGCAAAATTTTTTTTAAGTGAGAATGAAAAGAAAAAACGGGAAAGAAAACGAGGAGTAGGAAGAGCATTGTGAAAAAATCAACAACAACAACAACTCAATTATGCAAATCCGATAAATTATGCAAAATACTTTATATCTACAAGGATTGACTTGGCAAGCGATGAAATATAAAGGCCCGAGAAAATATCGAACCTCGAACCGGAGGCTGAAGCTACCGCCTTGCCGGAGACGCATTTTAAGCACAGCTAATATTCACTCTTTATACGAGCATTCTGTCATTCTTTATGTACGATATGCTTTCACATCACGTAGAAATAACCTGGAGATAATGTAGCGTGGAAGTGCAGGCTGCACAGGTTATACGAACTGAAGTTATATGGCCAGTTATTAGACGGCAGGAGAGTCTGGGCTTGAACATCATGTTTTCAATGGTGCAGAGTAAATTGTGTTTAGAGTTTCAGCCCGCGGTACGCCTACTGTAGGAAATTTTCGATGGGTATAAAAAGTGTGCGGAATGCGGTTTAGACCCAGGATTAGGTGGGTGGATGTCTGACGAAAAGTTTTCCTCGACTCGATCTTTTATTCTATAAATTGGAAAAATTCAGACAATCCGTTATTCAGACGGGAACGTCGAAGAAAAATATATAAAACAAATTTAGAAGTCAACCCTGCGCATGTGGAATAGTGCGAGTGTATATATAAGGTATAGGTAACGCTCAACGTCAATAAAAGTATAAAACGAAGTGTTGAAGCGAATTCGCAGCTTGAAACTTTCTAGATTTCAGCGAAATCTTCCCTGAGCAGTCGCTGACTGGTGGAACTTTTCTGTTAAAAATGAATAACCTTACGAAAAAAAAGAGTAAAAATAATCAAAAAAAAAAAAAAGAAAGAATACTTCGCCGTGTACGCAATTCCGCGTGAATCGTTCCAGATGGATTTATATTATATGTACGTGGAAATATATTGTAACTCGTGTGGCATTCCACGGGAATGAAACGAATTTCTAAAAGACTGAAGTTATCATTACTCGGTGCGCTGCAACTCGACCTGTAGGTATGGTATACCATATTTATGGAGTGCACGGTGTGTTTTTGATTCTTTGGTGTTTATATGCCGCGCGCAGGCGGAAAGCAGTTGAAACATTTGTAATTTTACGCTCAATATAGCAGAAAGTTTCCGGCATCATTCACAATAAGCGGGAGAATTCCTCTTGTTATTTCTACACTAAAAGGCTGAGAGAGAGATATTTTAGAATGAGAATCAAACGGGAACTTGGTTTGAAAGTTTCTCGCCTCGTTCCCGAGTGTTTTTCTGCAACCCATAAGAGAGAAAGAAGGACGTCACTTTCTCAGAGCCACTCTCATTCCATAACACGAGAGTTTTTGCCGAATTTACGACCCCGGCTAACTCCGCTGGAAATAAAGTATACGTTTATATATATATATGGGCTATTCCGCGTCAACCGGATCAGTCATCTCTCAGATATTTTTTTAATTTGGCATGTGGATTGTGTGGGACGAGTTAGATTTTTGTGCCAAAGCGCGAATCTCATAATGCAAAATTCGATTTTTTATTAACAATAACAAATTAGACTCCCATTTTTTTCAAAAATTCATAACTTCGGCAAAAAATTAGATACAATATATTTTTTTTTTTCAAATTACGCGGAAAGCTCCATAGAATTTAAAAAAAAATACGAAATGGTAAAAACAAGTTGTTATCAATTGTTTATTTAACAATTAATTTTTCAAAGATTTTCAAAACAGTGACTGACACGATCAAAAAATTTTTTTAAAATTCTGACATGTTCCTTGAACTGTACTACAACCTGTGAATTAATTCCAGAGGGGTGTTTTTCTTCGTTTTCGAGTAAAAAATCATTAAAGGTGTCGATGCGCATGAAATTGCGGCCCGCCGAGTCTCTACGTAATGGCGGGCGGCCGGTTGCCGTCCACCGCTACACCGCGGTGGCGTCGCAGCGTTATTTTAGAGTCATTTTCACGATGTAGGACATGATTGAAGAATCTGAAAAAAATACTGTACCTTCACAAGGCCTGCTCAAAGCGATAAGTGAAGTTTCAGGAATGTGTTTTTCACCGTTTTTTTATTACAGAGATTCAAAATAACGGTTACACACCATGAGAGTGCACATAAATGATAATAATTACATAACTTGCTACTTATTTTAAAATAAAAACACATTCTTGAAACTTCACTTATCGCTTTGAGCAGGCCTTGTGAAGGTACAGTATTTTTTTCAGGTTCTTCAATCATGTCCTACATCGTGAAAATGACTCTAAAATAACGCTGCGACGCCACCGCGGTGTAGCGGTGGACGGCAACCGGCCGCCCGCCATTACGTAGAGACTCGGCGGGCCGCAATTTCATGCGCATCGACACCTTTAATGATTTTTTACTCGAAAACGAAGAAAAACACCCCTCTGGAATTAATTCACAGGTTGTAGTACAGTTCAAGGAACATGTCAGAATTTTAAAAAAATTTTTTGATCGTGTCAGTCACTGTTTTGAAAATCTTTGAAAAATTAATTGTTAAATAAACAATTGATAACAACTTGTTTTTACCATTTCGTATTTTTTTTTAAATTCTATGGAGCTTTCCGCGTAATTTGAAAAAAAAAAATATATTGTATCTAATTTTTTGCCGAAGTTATGAATTTTTGAAAAAAATGGGAGTCTAATTTGTTATTGTTAATAAAAAATCGAATTTTGCATTATGAGATTCGCGCTTTGGCACAAAAATCTAACTCGTCCCACACAATCCACATGCCAAATTAAAAAAATATCTGAGAGATGACTGATCCGGTTGACGCGGAATAGCCCATATATATGTGTGTGTGTGTATATATATTTACGATATTTTATTTTTAATCTCATCGAGTTATTCTTTCCCAGGAACCGAACCTAAAGTCTTGACTCGATATGCCATGTAACGTTTTTCTGGAGTAAAAAAGCAATCTCAGGCAAAAAGTTTGAGCTTCTTTGTTGTACCTAAGCTCTACCCGGCACTTGCCACTTAAGGACACGCCACAAAAGTTATGAGAAAGTATCGAGTCAGGGGAGAAAAGTACCGACAGCAATCATCTCCGGATTGTCCGGTCCGCACAAGGGTAGGAAGCGAGTCTGCAGGCGAAAGGAGGGGGAGGAACCGGCGTCGGATGAAATTGAACGAAACGTTGCGGTAAATGGAAAGAGGAGGAAAAGGAGTGGGAAACATTACGGGACGACGGCGAAACTCCGACGGAAATATAACGTCAAGTAAGCAAATAAGCCCGCAACACGTGTGACGTGAATTCAAAAGTTCAAAGATCCGCGTTATCTCCGCGAGCCGTTATTCCGACGACCCGTCAGTCTATACAGCAGCACCCACCTTATATACCGGTTCAACCCTCTTGGCGCAGCATATTTTTCCCCCTTTTAGTTGTCCCGGTCGGCTCTCACCTCGGTAATCTTCAAGAATCATAAAACCTTATCTTTCACCCGTCCGGTGCCCGGCGGTCCGTCGGTCGTTCCACCTTCTCATCCCGAACATCAACCCCAAGATCTAATATTCCTGTCATTTACCTCCGCAAAGGAAAACCTCGAGATCTTGATTTTTTTTCACCATGCACGAAACTCGCCTAGCCCCGAATTTCATCCAACCGGCACCTCTTCGCGGAACGGAAATCAATTTCCCCCTGTTTTGACAGATCCTATTTAGCATGGGATAAAGCGGATAAAGAGAGCAAAGTCCTCGTTCATTGCAAGGTTCCAAACTCAAAGCTATTCAGGACCGAATTCAATATTTTCTCCAGGGTGGGACCTGCCGGTATAAAGGAACTCTTTTTATTCTGATTGGCTGATTTTTGCGCCGCAGCTGAGAGCCAGGATCAGGAGATTTCGGAGGTACGTGATTGTGCAAAACAAACGTCGAGTCGCAAACTTTGCAGGAAAAACTCAACTCGCTCTTTATTCTTATCTCCGACGACAGTCGGGAGGACGATCATCGAGATAAACGATAAGACCGCGTGTCGGTGAGATCAAGCCGTGAAGCAATGAGAAAAGAATTATATATGCGCCGTGGTTACCACTTGGCTTGCTCGTGATAATTCACCAGACTTAAACCTCCGCAGATTAGCGTTCCCGAGGTACGAATTAATTTACAGATTATTCAAAGTCCGAAGAGATAAGATTCCGATTTGAAAAATGTATATCTATCGTGTATATATAATATACGTACAACTCGCAGTTCACTGAATAGATCATCCTTGAGCCCTGTTTCTCATCCTCGGATAAATGGGACTCGGTATAGCGAACCCGGTGAACTCGGGCAGCGTAAATTCACCTGGGAAATATATTTCATCCTTTGTTTTTATGATCTCGCAAACTGTGGAATGTATGTATCTGAAAATATCGAATAACTGACGAGTATTACTCTCGACTCCTACACGCGAATTGAACTAACAAACGTGCAGCTCCATAGATACGTGGTGCACGGAGACGTATGCAAGCGTCTCATCGATCCTCAGCTTCCAGGATCCAGTAGGTACAGTTCGGAATCCAGTCTGAAGGCTAAAGATAAACTTTTCGCAGTATTTTATTGGCCAGTTGACTAACCCCGGTGAGCGTAATTTATGTTTAGAATATGCTAAAACTCTGCTCCCGTAAATATGAAACAAACGCAACGCTATTCCTGATAACAAATATTCTACTAGCGAATAAATTACGAACAAATATAAAAGTTTGTCACTGTTACTTTCGGTTCGGAGCAAAGCGAATTCGAGCAAACATTTGACTTTAATATCTCGAAAATAAACATCTTCCACCCTTGTTCACAACACAAACATCAAGTAATTTCTAAAGAATTTCACAGTGGCTGAAAGTCGCAGACAATGCTTGGAGGTCGCATTACGAAAGTAGGTGTACAATTTTACGATTGCAACTGCAAGATCGCTCGCCAAAAAGCAAATCTATGCCAATGATCACATTGCGAGAATGATAATTAGGAACAAAGAAGGCTGGACGGTGCAGTAGACGGTTCTATATCACATCGATAAAATAAAAATTGATGACACTGTAATCTTCGATAGTAACAGACGAGACATTCACCAGAGCTGCAAGGTAAATTTTCAAGCTCTCATTCCGACCAGTTTGTGACGCGTCAGTCTTGAATACTCGTTAGCAATGCGGGCTATCAGAAAATTCGCGCTCTTATTCGTTCTCATGGCGCAAACTGTTCACGGACAGTTCGCGCCAATTCTAACCGATCCAACCGCCTACACCACGGCAGTGATCGACGCGCTTTGGGTGAAGATTAGGAATCATGGATTATCGAATCTCCCCGTCCTCGACTCTACGGTGAATTACAAGTGGGTGACTCCTAAGTTGAATTTGAATAGAACACTGGATGGCAAAAAGAAGTTACGGCGATGCGTCTAATCTCTGTAATTTTATCGACAGTGTGACAGACCTTGGTGTTGAACTGATTGGCCCGGTATCATTCGAGGATGGGTTCGTACAAGATGTCAACTTGGTTTACGGCAGCCCTCAACACTTTACCTCCACAACGGGGACAACTTCAGGCACAGTGAACGGACGCATATTATTCGAAAACATTACGGTATACCTGGATTTGCGTGCAGATCTTTCCCAAGGGATGAAAATCGGGACTATCGTCGCGAAGCCCGAAACTTTCGCGTTCCAGCTGACAGTGGGTGGCTTGATTATTTACACTACAAAATCCCCTGTGTTAGACGTCACGAGCTCAATGAATGATCGATATATAATTTTTAATTTTTCTTTTTTTTACAAGTTTTTTCCCTAGCGACAATTGATGAGCAGTTTTACGAAGCGAGATTTAATTTTTTATTGAACATTGTAGCTCGTGACAAGGACGCATCGATTCAGCACTGTGAAATTCCTACCCTATTGTTTCCGCTGATACAGCCATTCGTTTAAAGTGTACAGTTGTATGAAAACGAATACGTGATGAAGCAGAGCTTTAAATGGTATCACTGAAACTATTCAAGTTACATTCAACTATAAAAATTTCCCTGATGGAGGAGAAAATGTTGAAACACTGAAATTCAATTGTAAACGCCTCATTATTTTAACTGCATCATAGAAATCTCATTATTCTACTATTTTTCACCGGAAAATTTATATTGCGTTACTGACTTTAAAGAGCAAAAGCTAATTTTATTCGTAATTCAATTCTCCGCAGAACATCCGAGTCAAATTATAATTAACGATAACGTATTTCATATTGAATCACAAGTTTACCATCTATAAATTATTACGATTATACATATATCGGATTTTTTCTTGTGAACTGACTAGTTACAAAAAAAAAAATCTGTCTCAGACAATTTGTAGGGAATTCATTAACGAATAAAATGAGCTGTTTCCCAATAGAATCAAACGAATTATACGGATTCTTCATTGAAAAAATAATGAAATAATGCGATTACTCTGATGGTGTTAATAACAAGTTGTTTATAATTGTAATTCAGTAGGTATTGAAATGTTTTAATCAGGATCACAGAAACTTCTTTGAATCAGATTCAACTTCATCAGCTTTAATTGCCCTGTTTAACTTGCGTTCTGTTTTGTTTTTGATCCGATATATTTTTGACCTGAATATATACGCCCCGTACATCCTCAAATTTATCGAGCTAATGAATCCGCATTCGCATCGTATTCTCATCACTGTTAGGCTGATAAAATATAAATTAAAATTGACAAAAACAAAACTGCAGAGACACCTCTAAAATTGTCACCAATCCCAGGATTTTCTACGTTGAGCAATATACTTTATTGGTGGATTATTTCCTGTATAGAGGTTTAGCTACTGCAATGTTTCTCAAAATTTTAACGATTTTCTTTTCATGTTTTTTTCAGATCTCAAAACCACACAATGAGAATAATATTACTTCAACCGTGTCATTTTTGTTGTTAAGTAATATCGAATGGGATATAGTTCCGGATGACCTGATAATGAGGTTAATACGAAGAAGGTTTGCCATGCAAAGTGCGATGCAGCCACAAGTGGTGAATTTACTTCTTCCAACGGCTTACCAATGGGAGCCCATACTTTTAAAATTTGTCGAAGAAATTGTTCAGACGATGGAGTTTCCACAGTTAGATTTTTAGCCTTTCATCAAGCTCTGTGTCATAAGTAAGAAAGGAAAAATCATTCCTAACCGATGCTGGATATCACGGCTGAGCTTTTCTGTATAAAATGTATACCATAATAAGACTCCACTTCAGATGTTTATTTATTGAAATAACTCCCTCCCCTTGACGTCTATCGTTGGCAATATTTGAGGAAGAAAAATGCCGCGCAGGTAAAGCTAAGGAATGTTAAACAGGCGAATCGCATGAACAAGCCGGGAAAAAAAGGAAATTGAAAACTCGTCTATATCGCCTGCATGTATATTCTAGCGTCGAGAAAATGTGAGAATTGTAAACTTACATCGCGGTGACGCTTTCGCATTATGGAGCTGAAAGGTAAACGTCACAACCGCAGTAAAAAATCTGCTTATACGGTACATTGGCTCTCTATTGAATCGAACAAATTAAAGAAAATTATAATGACCATTCCCATAGAAAAATCCCCTTCCGTTCGTTATATTAACATATACCGAGAAAATAACCCACAAAAAACTTTAGTAACGATAAAAAAGAAGACGAAGTTTGCCAAAAAATTTCCGCGAAAAATGATAAAATCGGCGATTCTGTTCCCGTTTCTGAACTCTTGGCAAAAGTTCCGCGTCGTTACATTCCGCGGGCACAAAAATTTTAGGCTAGGCTTTGAGCAGGGGACGCAAAAGGCGAGACAAACAATTCCATTTGTCACTGGCTGACCCTTCGATGCGAAGTGCCTATGAATATACATCGCTAACTAAAACGCGTTATCAAAAACGAATGTGCAACTTTTTTACCTCTCTAAAAAATTTCCGACTAAAAAAACCATGCTGTGGATTTTGGCTGTTCTATATCCGGTCGGAACAAATCAGCGAGAAGTCGATTTCAAAGGAGTGAAAATCCATTGCCATCAGGCAAAATGAGAGCCAACGCGAAGGAGCGCGGGATAAGAAACCAAAGTCGGACGGTAGTGAAAAGTGAAGGAAAGTGGACTTGAACGTAGATGAAAGAACGAGTGGATGAGATTGCTGACAAAAGACCAGGCACGTTGGCTTTCGTTTTATTTTATTTTATTTTCTTTCGTTTCTTCTATTCGCCCCCTCACTTTCTTTCTCATTTGCCGCCTTGTTACTCGCGAAATTTTCCAGCGATTTGAAATACCGATGGATTCAAGCACGCGTAAACTGATTTCTATTTTCTAATCAACAGAACCCGAGGAACGAATCACGCTACATTATTATGTCATGGCAGAATTTACCCAACGTTGAATGCACCTCGAAAGCTCGATCCGTTGATCGAAGAACAATCGAGCGCCGCGGCGCTGTCGAAAAGTTTTCTCTGGCATACAGGTGCTGAAATAAAACGTCCAAGCCGGAAACAGTTTTCGAGAGAGTCCGGGCGAAACTGCAACCTGCCATCCGCGACGTATAAACACGTCCAGATACGTAACAACAGTAATCAGGTTAGTCGATGCCATGGTAGAAAAGCACAACACGGGGTTTCCTCTCGACATACTCGGCTGCCACACCGAGCATGGCTGGCGGCGGGAATCGGGAGGAAGAGTATGCCTTTGTGCCGACTTCCGTTTCCGCATGGCACTGCTAGACGGGGAGCAAAATAGGAGCAAACGGGCTGCGAAATAAAGCCAGTATGTCCGCAGCTGCACGCTATTTTATTCACATTCAATCACGCCTGCCTGCCTGCCTGCCTTACTGGCCCGTCAGGCGAGTAAAGCAGCAACAAAATTCACCCCCTCCACTGCATGGTCACCGAGTTAAAAGGATCCTAATGTTCTAAAATCCACGGCACCTTAGCGAACGGAAAATGCCACTCTCAAACCTTTCTTCTCGAAGACATGGCGGACAGACGTTCCGAGCTTTGATTCGTTTGCAGACAAGGTCGCGAAATATCAGGCATTTATTTATTACAGCGAAGAGCAGCGTTGCGCAGGAATTTTCTCAGATATTTCACGGAGCTTTTCAGTGCCTGGATGACATTCTCGAATCGCGAATATCATGCTTTTCTAAACGGCGAGGCAGATATGAGATCGATTTTCGTTCTCGCGGTTCGCCGTGATTTATAAAGAATAGATTGCGGCTGACTCAAAATATTCATCGAAACGGAGGAAAAAGTTACTTCTCTTAAGGGGAGTATGAAATATAGCATTCTGTCCAAACATGGCGGTTCAAGCTCCGAATGCGGCATATTTTTATTATAATCCTGCAAGTTTGTCGCGACTCCTCGGAATAAGATAAACCTCTTCGCGTTACCGGCAACGCGTGTCGTGCAACTCGGAAACACAATGATGCGGCAATCGCAATATCATTTCATTTCGCAGGAAAGTAACCGTGTATCGAAAATTCTACCAACGTGACGTCCTAAATCTTACTTCCACGTTTGTTGAGAGACGAGACTCGGTACGTCGCGGTTTTCGAGGTGTGAATTTTGCACGTTACAATCAGTATACGAAGCCGTCTTTCAGGGTTACACAAAATTACAGAACGTGTTCAAGTTACATAATATATCTGAACAGCGAGTCCCTGACGTGGCGTAGAATAATAACAGGTAAGTCAACCACTCAACGCGTAGACTTCCCACCCTCGTCGCGTCAAAGGGCTTGATGATTATCAGCTGGTAGTTGATTCTCCGTCTTTCACCCTGTTGTAAGCACTACAATGTCTTTAATCAAAATTTAATTGAAGAAACACACGACCCCGGTTCTGACTTAGTGTATTTAATACACGATGCACGCCTACACGTACGGATCGTCCTCCTTCTCCATCTCTGGCACTTCAGCCCTCTCTTCCACCCTCCAACGAATGGATGTTTGTATGTATGTATGTATGTACGTTCAGACGTACAGAAGTTACGTTTTATCGCTGTAGCTTAAGACCCGCAAGAGGCCGAGGCGAGAGTTAGGCGAAAACCTCTTGCTCCCGGATATAAACGTACAAACACGTCTTAAGAACTTAACCTAACGACCGAAGCAATTTGTACGGGAATCAGTGCAAGCTGGCTTCCTGACACGACTTTGCGTTGATATATGCGTAAATTTCTGATAAACGAGGACTGAAACGAAAGGGGAAAAAAAAGAAAATTCAACCCAGAGAAAAGGAATCGGAAAAATTTCCTACTAATGTAAAATCGATTCGGAAAATCAGATTGTAAGGAGGAAATTTCGGATCGTGATTCACGTGTATGGGAAGTAAGAGTCCCGTACGCTTTTCCGATCGAAATAAATTCAAAGGCGAAGTCGACAAGTCACCCTCAGGGTACGGCGATTGCTATCTTTCGAAGCGATAACACTATTTTTCAA
This sequence comes from Neodiprion pinetum, assembly GCF_021155775.2. NCBI lineage: Eukaryota > Metazoa > Arthropoda > Insecta > Hymenoptera > Diprionidae > Neodiprion > Neodiprion pinetum. The sequence goes on from NC_060237.1 coordinate 23,008,805, forward strand.
ATTTATTTATTATTTTTCATTGAAAAAGAAAAGAGATTTTTTCCCTCCTCGTGAAAACACATCCGCAGACCTTTTATCTCAAGCTATAATAAAAAATGAAATGTCTTTGCGCCATCGGTACTTCCAAGTTTGTTTGCCGCCAGTATAGCTTACGGTGAAGAATACTTCTTCATTCGTATGCATTGAGAGTCCATGATTTCCTGGCTACTACTATCATATCGAGCAATAAATCTTCGTCCGGTTATCGTAAATAACCCTGCATCGCATTACTCGGTAATTTCAAACTCAACTTCGGACAAATTTCAGAAATTGATTTCCAATCTCCGATGTCACCAGGTGCAATCTCCGCATAGCTCGCACCTTGCGTCAAAGGATCCACCAACGCCAAGTACGATTCTCTCAAACACGGCACCGTCCCTCCATCACAGGGTTTCGATTATGATCGATACGCGGTGCGAACGCTTAAGAGCGAGCCAATGATGGTAATGAAGAAAGTTTGTTCGATATCCTGATCGTGTTACGTCAGAACACCAATTATAAACCGAAAAACCCTCAAATGAGAAGAACACAGATGACAGAAATAATCGCGACACAACCCCGGTATAGCAACTCGTTATAGGTAGCCAAGATGACGAACCCAATCACAGCACCAAAATTGCCAATTAAACCCTCTGTCGAAATGGCTCGGACAAGGTTACGACTGCAGGCAGCTAATATCGCACGTTCGTTTCATTCGGAAGTTAATGAAGCGGCAAGCTTCCAGCCATTATGTCGGCTGTGTGAGCGACTTAATTCATTCATTCGTTCGTTCATATCTCTGTTAAACTAAACGTGTGTGCGTCACTTTTGCGAGAAAATACGTCGAAACATTCAATGCTTTCTTAGCTGAACTTCAGACTCGTGAAAGGACAGTGGAGAGACCAATAGTCAAGTCCTGAAGAGCAAAATAAGAAGACATCGACCGCATTGTGAGCTTTTGAAAGTCCGCGGAAAAGGAATTCGGTAGAAGTAAAAGGTTTTTCACTTCAAAGTTTAAAGAGCATCGTAAACAGTGCAGAGAGTGCTTACAGCGTGTACAAAATTATAGTTCCCGAAGTGCGGAAAAACCATTGTCGGTAACTTTTTTCTACTTTAAAATAGACAAACCACTCAAGTTTGAATAAAGTCATTAAAAACTTGTCGTCTGTGTCAGTTAATTACCTTCAACACCAGGTATATGATCAGGATCCTTCAGCCACCATCATCGATTATCCTCAAGGTGCGAGACACAGCCACAAAACCGTCGCTATGATCACAAGCACGCTGAACTAGCTTAGCCAGGGTTTCACTGTAATACTAGATAATCAAGATACCACGGTATGCACTTTGCGACAAGCCGAATTCCTTTTGGATAAAAGTATTTCGCAACGTGCTTCCATTACCGGTCCTAGTTGGAAACTGAACTTCGAGCAGCGGAGTATACAAAGATTGTGAGCGTGTGTTTGTATCTACGTACGTCCTTCAAGAACCAGTTTACTTATTGTTAGGTATAGCGTTCGCGGAAGCGAATACTAGTTAGTTCAGAAGTAAACTTATACACCGATATTCGTATATTCGAACTGGATTTTATTACCATAAAATGACAAAATGATTAGATACCAAATTCACACGCATCTCGAATATGGTATATTTATTTCAAATAAAGTCGAGTGATTTCCAGCCGGGTAATCGCTCTCAGTGTGACACTACCCGGAAACGACGGGTGATGCGAATAACTGGGTTATTACTTGGTCAGACTTTCCAGCGTATAATAGACAATTTATACCCCCGTGTATTCTATTGTAAATTCTCAAGTCCGAGGTTTAATCTGGCGAAGCTTAGCGATCCACCGCCACATTCATCCCCCAAAGTCCCGCAAAATCCGCCCATTCATTGCACAACCCGCCACCCTTTTCATCCCGCGTTACCTTCGCCCCTCGGCCGCACTAGCCTACCATTAGCCGATTGTGTTCGGAGGTGAGCAAGTGTTAGTTCGGATCTCCGAGCTCCTTGGATGTAAATTGTAACCAAATGCCGTAAAGTAGAAGGTTGTGTACCTACTCAGGTGAACGAGCAGATTCGTGACGTCTCGTATAATGTCAAGTATCCGGTGTTCGTTGTATATTTATACGAAAAGGGGAATTACGGGTAATTCTTGATGTTTGCGATCGCGTTCCTAACTTAAAAATATTATTATTCACCTTGTACCCTAATTACCGCGGCCCTCTTGAAAAGTCTAGCCTATACAAACGGCGAGGAATCGATAACGAGCTTTCATTCCGCGCAGTTAATATCGAATTACATCCAATACTCTCATCGAAACTACGAACACAGCGTTGAGAAAGAGACACACCGTAACGGGGTTTCAAATTAATTACCTCGGAATGATCAATGAAGACAGTTGGCTATTCAAAGAGCTGCAACTACAAGTGTATATGATCAACTTTCCCATTGTCGCGACGGTAATTTACAGATGTATCGAACGACGGAATAAAAGGATGAAAGAGAAATTGAGATGAAACTGATGAAAGATTTCGTCGCCTCAACGATTTTAAATAGGTATTAGCAGCACTTGTTTTTCGACAGGGTGGGAAGTTGAATGAAGAAATCAAGACCGTTGAATATCACGATGAAAGCCAAGAAATCACGCCCGTATTTCTCTGACATTTCAATCGAAAAGTAAAGAAAAAAATTTCAATAATTTACACTCGACCTCCTCCACAGAAGCGCGAAAACCGTTTCCTTGGAATGATCAGAAGTTTTCCCTTCAGAAGTTTTGAGAACAATAATTATCCGTATCGCGACTCGTACTGAATTCACCTGCAACTGTTTTAAAGTTCCTATTGGTGGAAAACCTTCGAATAGTCTTCTCGCCACTGGAAAAGGTCCTACGCACTTCCGTTCGAATTTTTCGGGATCACAGGAAAGCCAACTAAATTATTTACCGAGTCCCTTGAGAGATCTGACAGTGGCAACCTATACTTTTGTACCTTCTACTTCTAATTGTACCTATAACTTCTCTTCCAATTCTTCTACATCTTCTTCTTCTAAGAAATGGTTTTGTAAAAAAACAGATGGTTAATTCGTTTAGTTGAAAAATCTCTTCGCCTCGTTTGCGAGGGGATTTCAAAACGCGGTACAATAGTTCTTAAATTCTTCTGAAGCAGCCGGTGATGACAGCGTCTTTTCTGAGATATCGTAGCGAAGGAACAAAATCGCGATACCATCTGAGAGTGGTAAAAGAAAACGCGATGGTTGACGTACGACTCCTTTGAAACCTTCGTCGGTTTTTCGGAAAAGCTCACACTCCTGTATAATTGTTCATACCGGCATAAGAAGAGCAATGTTTTCATACCTACTTGAATAACGGTAATTAAAACGATAAAAGAGGATTTTCATCTCTGCGCAGCACAGCACCGGTTCAAATGTCTGCCAGCATGACGGTAAAGAGTATGAAATATTTTCACTTTGTCCAGGATATCGGGTGGAAAATTCGGAACGGTATTTCGAGCAGACACAAAAAGTATATTAATTTTTTACCTCCAGCGCTGAAGTGACGAGGCCGGCGGACAGAGGATAAGATAGAAGAGAGTTGGGAGGAGAGGGGGGGGGGGGGGGGGGGGGCGACAGCCCATGAACAAGAGCCGAAGGTGCAGGGACGGGGATCCAGTTCTTTTCATCCATCCATCCGGCGAGACGGTCATCTCTTTTGTCCGACGTTAAATATTACGTATTCTTTGCTAATAGCCGAGAGTGAGAGAAACTGAATGGGGGAAATGGTACGGAATGTTGGCTGTGCTCTCTCTGCTTTTCCTCCGAATAAAACCTGACTTTGCCCGCCATTCCGGCCCGTCCAACGTTGCAGACAGCAACGAAAGAATTGTCCTTAAGAGAAAATGGTGGGAAAAAACAGCGTTATCGAAATTCTTCGCTCTGATAAGATTACCGAAGTGTCCTGAACTTCCGCATCTAACGCTGCGTCGAATAACCCAGTCAAGTTTGTTTTCACTACAGTCAATGAGGTTTCACCGTGAAACGATACAATCTGGAATACGACGCTCAAGCACAATATCGAAATGAGTGCAGATGAGCTTTAGAAAAAAAAATTGTGGGGGTAACACGAAGCTATAAGACTTTGACAATGTAATGTATGATTTTTGAGATCCCTTCAAGCAAAGTTGCGTCAGAACTTTCAGCAAAGGGCCTACCGTCAGAGTTTTTCCCTTGGGATGGACAATTGGGTTTTCCATCCTTCTCGCTAACTCCATTGAGAATTGAATAACGCCAGGCACCGCGCGTTACATAGATCGAAACGTCAGTCAGTCAAACTTGTCACTTATTGAGTCAATTATACGGAGGTAACAAATCGACGTGGGAATTCTTGGGGAATATTTGAAATGCTTTTAGAGTGACAGTTGAAACAAGTCGTTCGTTATTCGAGATCCTCGCTCTATGATTTGATATCGAAAAGTGGAGGTAGGTATGCGAGATGTAAGTGAGCGCAGCTGAACGTCTCGAACGACGTATCCTCGTCACTGGGGTAACAGTCACAATTTTTCTAACCATAGTGCAGAAGGGCTTAGATTGATTTAGCGAGGTTGACGAGTCTCGCATTAATAACGGAGTGGCAGTCTAGCATTAGATAAGATATTCGCTATTTCCAAGTTGCGGAAGGCTTCGGGGCCTCTGGGACGTCACGTAGATCCAGGACGCGGATCAAGTTATTAGTTCGTAATCCTATACGTGATAATGAAACTCCTAAGACTCCCCCTCGAACGCTGCAGACACCGTTTAAAGCCAAATTTCACTAGGCAGAAAGTAAACTGCGTACTCCAAAGGCGTGTATTGTACACAATTAAGTGTATTACAGGTAATTATAATCAAAGATGAAAATCCGGTAAGCCCAAGTGCCTACCTCGGAACAAACTGAATTTCCATTCCGCCCTCGCCGTCGAGAAAATGACGTGGCGCATCTACATCGCCGGGTTTCTTGCCCCTAAGCATTTTGAAAAGTGGCCGCTACTTTTTCCTTCCCCTTTTTGTTCCACCGTACTCGGCGTCGGAGTGCCGCGAACCTCTTGTGCCAGGGTAAGTAATATATGCCTCATGGAGCAAAGAATAAAGTTGGCGAAGGTGGATGCCTGTATTTGTCATACACAAAGTAGCCAGAGAAGGTGGTTGCGATATTACGCTGAACTAATGGACGAGGAGGTGCCATCGTTCGACTGAAACGACACGGTGAGAGGGAAGCTGAGAATGCCTTCCTTCCTTGCCAGGAACATCAACCGCGCATGTATAATATACATCTGATGAAATCGCGAAAGCTGCAGCTATCAGATACCATCTTCTGTCGCGATTTGAAAGATGATGTTTTTTTTCTTTCAAAGTAAAATAAGGGAAATAAATACGGAAAAGCTTATCACCCGTGCAGTGTAATCTCCGAATGCACTCAAAATAAACAAACTGCCATACTTGGAAAATAATATTCCAACAATTCTCAGTGCAACGTATATTATCCATGTACATGATGCAGTTGAGTTCACAAGTTACAGTGACACTGATGTGAGCGGTGGAGTAGACTGCCATAAAGCGATGAACTTCAGAGAGAGATGAGTTAGGTGCTTGCGAGTCCCAACGGCGGTGCGGGCAGTGGAAATATAGCCCAGCGGAATGTAATATGTATGAAAGCTTCGACAAAATATATAAAAGCTGAACATGACTCAATACCGTGTCGATAATACGACCTGCACGTTCATTTGGTGCTAACGTTAGAGAGTGCTGAAAGTATCGAACGCGCGTAATCGCGGTATCGTGTGGTGAAATTTTTACGTCTCAAGATTATTTCTCCAGGCCATTCACCTCACAGGTGTTGGTCCAATAAACGGATCAAAGATTAAGTTTAGTTAGGAGTAGAATGGGTCTAAAATCCTATAGGATTCGCGGTCGACAGGAAAAGTTTGAGAATTTAGGGAGCGAAAAGAACTCGGCCCTCTTCGTGCACATATATATTAAATGTTTTATCAGGAGAAAATTTTTTGACGGGTGCCGGATTATTTTCCAAGAACATTTTTCCTACAGGGGTTACCGAGTTTGACGAGTAAATGGAATTCGTGAATGGCATGGATTATAAAAAAAAAAAAACCACGTTATCACCAATTGACAGGGAGTCTCTTTTGCAGGCCTCATAATCCGCCGTTTAAACATATTAATTCTGGTGGAATAGAAAACGTGGAAACTCGCATCCGCAATCCTGGATCAATGCCAAGGCTTTGCGAGCAGTTATTAAAATCAAATAGTTTTACTTGATTTCTCCACACGTTCCTTTCCCTACTAGAAAATGATTAAATCCCGTAATTCTTTGCCGACGAACTTTAATATAAAGGGCGATTTTTCGATGAAGCTGTGATTGAAAGTTCCATTTCAATATTATTCTAGAATCAACAGATCCCTCTGTACGATACCAAGCGTGAATTCTTACAGGGATTAAGATTTCTATTACGGAGTATAATTAAATCTAAGGGTGAAATATTCAGCAAATACGTACGCGCCCTCGGTATACTGCGAGAGTATAAGGCAAATACTCAAAGTTTTGCTTTGAAGGTACTTGTACCTCCTGCGAAATTACGTTAACCAACAGATTAGTGGACTTGACTCTAGCAAGTTAAAGCTTCTTGTAAAAAATTACTCACGGTTTTGGTCGAGATGGGGGTGGCGCCCAATGGCCTACAGTTCTAAGGGAGACTGAACTCAACTGTATCGTAGGAACTAGGGAACAAAACGCCACGTGTCATTGGCATCGTGTTCTATAAAACTGTGAGCCATATGTACCCTCTCGTTGATACGAGCCTTGGTGCAAGATCTAGCACGATAGGTGTATGCGTACGGTCTTCATCTGGTACAACTTCATTACATCCTTGAAATATGATTATACGATAGACATGATTTACGGGTGATTATCAGTTCAGCCGGAAAGAGAAATACGGCGGAATAATTTGTATTATAAATAAAAGGATATTATGTGTGGGAGGGATTACGAAAATAAACAATCAACGGAATTTCCGATGTTCACTAGAATCGGCGCGCAACGATGCTAATTAAACCAGACTCGGTTAGCCACTCGCATCATTCAGGTAACCACAGTAACCCGTTACTACTTGGAATTGAAACATCAGAATTTCATTAAATTCAATCCGATGGAACAAGGCCTTTGAAACATTGTAGCACGTGGACGATTCGAATAAACCTTACAACCGGTCACCTACGGTCAGTAATAATAATAACAGTAATTACTACCGAGCCTGACATACCCCTTCGGATATGTCCCCATGAGCGATCAGCTTGTGCGAAGTGGGGGAGGGATGGGTCGGTGACCATCGTTATGCGTACAATATTGTCGGAACAGCTGAATAGTTGGTCAGATAATTTCCCAGAGTAATGTATAACATTGTATATCCTACAGCTGCCATAATGCAACATCAGTTCAACGGTATTCCGCCTGAGCTGCTAACACAAATATAATATGACAGATTGTGAGGTTAAATGGTGTACCTCTGGCAGCTTTGTAGGCAGCCGTTCGACCGAAATTCACGTATCGCACAACTTGCCGACGCTTGTCCCTTCTCAGGTTCCACATGACCGCCTGAATTTCAGGATTGCTAGTTTCTGGAAAGATCAAGTATCAGCTTGCTTCGTCCACACTACCCAAGCTTCTGACTAGCTAACAGAACGATTCTAAGATTTTATCGTCCACTTTTGCAGTCGCTGCTGGATCCTGTAGAAATACTAACGAGATTCGAAAGACATCGTATGATCGAAATTCAGTCTCTTTGCGGTGTACAACGTTTCCCGTGTAAGACGTTTTTCTTTCAATTCGGTTAGATTCACCAAAGAACATCTTTTACTCGAAGTAGGAATCGAGTAATTTTCGCCAAACCACAGATTTTTACAGGGGTTGCTTGAGCGTGAGTTCGACAGCAGCGATGCGGTGACTCTAGAGAGGATCTTAACTTCAATTCGTGTACGTTGTCTGGTTACTCCAACTTTAAAGTGATGAGAATGTGCAAATGCAATAACGAGAATTACCGGTGATTACCAAAAACATAGCATATAATCACAAGGGGTAGACGTTCGGTGTTATCACCGTGTTCCGGCGAACCTCAACACATCTGCAGACCCCGACGATGAAAACAAATACAAAAAAAAATTAACTGAATCTGATTATCAAGCACGTAAAATATATTACGGAGAGCCGTGAAGAAAAAAAAAAAATAGACAAACACGGGAAGTCGATCGTACGGAAAACAATGAGAAAACAACTGTTTCACCTCGAACTGAAAATGTCGTGGTAAAAGCTTGGTAAAAAAATACCGGAAGACCCGGGCGACACATGGCAGATGCGGTCGAATCGACAATCGATATTCGGTCTGCAATGTGCGGGAAAAAAATCTTCCGCAATATACGGCTGGGAATTCCATGACCAAAACGTGACGGAAGAATAGATTTTTTTTTTTTACCAAATTCGGCAAAGATGCATGTACATCAGATGTTTCAGAGGGTTCGTTTTGCACTCACCAGATGTTGTTCGCTTCGCTGAATCTCTGTCATACAAACTAAATAAACGTTTCCACCACCGCCTTTCAAACCGACATGTCACAACGTTGACTTTGGTTTACAAACATGTAAAGAGAAATGAAGAAAACATAATTACATCAAACCCAAGCCTATGTATGTACATCCGAGAATATCGCGCACGGCGGTTGGTACGTTTACACGTTATACTCGAAAGGTACATAAGCAGCTCAAGGGGTTCTCTCAACTACATTTCCCCGTGATGCAGTCGAATTTAACTATGCACACGACGCGACGTACAGTTATGCAATTTGTGAAATTATTGGAGCTCCACGATGGAACTTCGATGCTTTTCATCTATAATATAACTGGTTCGTGTTCTGCAGATTATAACTCGTCGAAGCTTTTCTAGAATTCACCGAATCCGATTCCCGGGGAGTTGTGAGGTTGTGATAAAATCACATACCTTCACGCGTAAATTTTTCCTCATTTACCGTATTTCCATCGTCAACTAGTCAAATAAATATGCTGGGCGGTGAAAATTTGGTCGTGGCACTTCAAGATTAAAGGTAGAAGCCTCTCCATGATCATGCGGACTATTCGCGGAGGAAGAGGAAAAATGTGTTATTTTTATATACCTGCTGACGAGAATAAGAGCGGGATACTTCAGATCCGCGCGTGTCCTGAGATCGTCAAGTGCTAAGTATGTTATACACTCGTCCAATGGTATTTCATTTTTGTATATTTTTCCTACGTGTTATTCTTTCCCTTTTTCATTTTATTTCGTTCCTCCCTTTCTGTTTCTTCGTACCAGGTCCCGCGACACGCACGTAATTCCGTCCTCGGGTTTTTTTTCTTTTTTTTTTTATTTCTTTCGTGCAATTCAATTTTACCGACAACACATACATACACCTGCCCACTTCGCTGTCTGATAATAACTGAATTTTTTTTTTTTTTTTTTATTTTTGTCTTTTGCCAACGAAACATCTATCCAGGCTTCCACCGAGCTCAATTCACCATGTCAAACTTGTAACGTCACGTTCGAAGATGAAAAGAATTATGTTCAGCAAGGAAAGCTCACTAAATTAGATTGTGTCAATTTAAAATTTGAACTGGATTACAATTAGGTTGCAAAATAGATGAGTCGACGATCCCGCTATGACATTTTTAAATACTATCAATTCGAGTGACGCTTTTGAACGAAAGATTTACCTGCAACAAATGCGAATTCTTTTTTGCTCACTTTATTAACGTAAAACAATTGTCAAATTAAATCACTTCCTCGGAAAAAACAGGTTCATGCCACGTTCACCCTCCTTCGAACGGCGTTATTATTTTCATTGAATCGGACAAGGAATTACTCGGTTTGAAAAGAATAATTTAGTAAAACTCGAGGAATATCTTTCTTTCGAATAAATCTTTCCTCTGGGGTTTACATACCGAACTTTTTAACCAAATGTAACGTGACAAAACAAACAGAGTAATACAGTAAACTCTGCACCCCCGGAACGACGTAATTTACAACTTCACTGTCTGCTCTTACTCGCGTTCCAACTCAGGACTCTGTCCACAACGATGCTCTTTACCCAACGACTACGAGACAGTATTACCAGTGAGACTATGAGACCAGTGCATGTATATCTACGAGGTTTCTTTGCATTCGGATTTGCCGTCAATCCCATCGCAATTACCTACCGCAAACGTCAGGAGTTGAACCTCTCCGTAAAAATTGTAAGAGCTAGATATTAAATTTCGAAGAGATTTTAGTTGTAGCAATTACTAATTTTGCACGCAGCACCGGCAATAGGCGGCAGGGTAAAAGTACCCTTAAAAATTATATCCCGGTTAAGAGATTGCAGAGCGAGCACGTCGAAGTTAACAAGGTGAGTGAAAATATTTCTTCGCGTATTTACACGCGTTCCAGCGAATGAAAGTTTGCGGCTATTGCGCGTGTATGTACTTGACGGAGACAGTAAGGGTTGCGGACCGGTGTTTCCTAACGAATTGTACTTCAAAGTATTCCGCGACCTCGACAGGTGCAGGAGAGCCTCTCAGCACGGGATGTGCTTCGTTAGCTCGTCAGGGGTTGGCCAAGCCGTTTGCCGGCGATGTAGAGAGAAAGAGAGAGAAAGAGAAAGAGAAAGACGAGAGAGGGATGAGAGGGATGAGAGGGATGAGAGGGATGAGAGAGAACGGTGGCGGAGGCGAGTAGCCGTAAGATTTACTAAGATATACGTGCCCTGCGTTCCGACACAGATTCCCTTGGAGCAAGAAATTCCTACCTCTTTGGTTTTAGCACCGTTGGTACGCGACCGACGCCAGCACTGAACTCTGCCGGACTCTTTCGAGACAATATTCTTCGTTTAAAATCCACCCGGGGTTGCCGGGGGGCGAAAGGACATCGAGCGCTCGACCCCGGGCACCGTGAGATTATCTCTCTCTCTCTCTCTCTCCCTCTCTCTTTCTCTTTCTCTCTCAGTTATATGATTGCGGATACTGTTATTTCTTGCTGCCTATGTCACTCTAATTCTAATGTGCGATCGAACCCTTGGCTTCAGCTTCGGCCATCTATAGCCAAAAAAAGCATCTTCGGCTTCGGCTAAAAATCAACCCAAGTTTTCTATCAGCCGTCGAAAACGGACGAACTTGTACAAACACGCGCGAGTTGCGTACCGAGTTAGGTAGGTACTGTTATCTTATTTTATTTCAATAAAGAAATAAATATATGAATCTGACTGAGTACTTCTTTTATTACTACTGTCGTGCATAATACCAAATAATTCTCACACAATTTGCATCGATATTGTGACGGTTTTAATTTTTTATTAAAGTTAAATCTTCGACTTCGGCTTCGGCCAAAATCTAACCTTCGATTGTACACTAGTTTTAGTGATTTTTTTCTTCTATGCTTTGTTATTTTACTTAACTCATTATCTAACCCTAAGATCTGTCGTATGCTTTTGTTTCCTAGCTTAGTCATATAATTTGCTAGCGTTACTGTCCTGCTAATTAAATTTACTTTTCTTTTTCTATTATTCCTGCTTTCATCATTCTACGCTCTAGCGTGTAATCTTTACGCTTTCGTTTTTGCCAAAGGCATGCCAGGGCATAAAAAACATATTAAATCAAATCTCTCTCTCTCTCTCTGTGTCTTTCGTTACCACAAACATATATCTACGTAGATGTATTATACGTGCCTATATAAAGTCATGCGTTCCAGAAAAAAAAAAAAAAAAATTGAAAGAAAACCGAGTTACAGCTGAATTGTCGTCGGATTTTTTGCACATGAATAATCATTTTTTTACACGAAGATTAAAGCGGAAAAAATAAAACTGTCAGACGGAATAATTTCTCGGATAGATATATATAATAATGTTGAGGTGAAATTTTTTCTTCTTTTTCTCGTACATTCGTTAATTAAGTCCAATACGAGGGGAAATATAAGCAAGGTGCCGAGGTCTGACGATGAAGTGGGGAATTGACTTTTTCCGAGATTGATTAAATTACTCGGTGCGAAATCTTATAAAAATATTTCTGCGAAATAAATGCAAATCGACGAATATTGTTGAAGCTTTTCGACGAAACACGCGATGGAAAAGACACTCAACTCCCTTCGCGATGCAAACATTGTGCGTAATACAATTTTCAACCAGTATAGGCGACCACCGAGACTCAAGAGCCTGTAATTTTTTGTCCACGACTTTTTCCTCTCTTTTTCATCCCCGAACAAGTCACCCAGTTTGGTACCTGCTAAATAAATTTAAAAAAATTTATTTTGTTGCATAATATTCGGATTTAATAACAGACTTTTTAAGGGTCATGAATATTATGAAGCAGGCGGCGCAGCTGGTCGAGTTTAATTTCAACCACTTTTTTCATTTTCATTATGTTCTGCTATTTTTCCCCCCCTCTTTTTTTTTCATTACATTCTTCTTCCACTGAGGGAAAAAATACGCACCTCATTCTCTTCTCCCCCACCGTATATCGGCTATTTGCTCTTTCGTTCGCCACGTGGCATCACGCTGCACAATTGGGGAGAATTCAAACAATCGTAAACAGGAGTCTTATTCTGTAGCACTTTCTTTTTTTACTACCAATTCTTAGCACAAGCCCGCGTGTAACAAGGACAGATCAGTAATGGTGATCAGGATGTGCCGATTCCCGATTTAAATTAACGACTCGCTTGCCATTTGCCGGCTTTGCTGCTAGTACACAACACTAAAGTATTTGGACTAACGACCGACGAGCCGGCAGCCTCAATTTAAAAGAAATATTTACCCAATTATTTTCATGTCAAACGCTTTTTGCCCGCGTGAAACACCTCGAGAGAGAAATAGAGACTGGCTGAAATTTACAACGGTAAATTTTACTTTCTACCTCTGCTGTTAATTTCATTCTCTGCAGCCAGATCCTTCTCGTTTTTTTATTTTTACATTTCTTTTTTTTTCTGCCTGCCGCTTTTCATTTCATTCCTGCAACGATATACTTATAGTGGTTCATTCATCAAACGGACACTTGGAGATGAGAGCACCTCACCCGGTTAACTTAAGCCGACCTAATTTTCGACAGGCATAATTTCCCGCGCTGTATGCTGACGGTTCGTACTTCAGCTTAACCTTCAGTTATTATTAACACGAATAGTTTACGTAGTAGTACAGTAATGGACTGTATTTCTGGTCTCCGATCAAATACATACGTTATTCGGCATTTCGGGCTATTGCAGCGCGACCAATTTTGCTGAATGTCTGATAAGTTCTGAACTGACTAAAGCCAGCTCAATGTATAACACACGGTCCATAATATCTTCAAGCTGGTTAATCCATTTTGGATTTACGGTCCATCGAAAATCATCCAAAATAATAAGAAATTATTTCAACAGTATTGAAACGTGAAGGCACTCCAATATTTTTGTGTTAGGGAAATACAAAAATTTCCCTTTCTCTTTCGAAGCTGTATGTTCAAAATTTAGGGAAAGGGCCAACCATTGCCACTACTCAGCAAACACTGAGGACCAGTCGAAGATCTTGAGATTTTCCGTGACGATAGCTATTTGTTTGAGAATGAAATTCAATTTTTTCCCTGTGCAAAAATCAATCTCGAGAGAAAATTTGATTTCGATCTATCAAATCAAATGGCCGTCGTGAGTGAGATTCGGCGGTAGTATGTATATACATACATATATAAAGCGCGGATGGTGCGGACGTCGATTAAATTCTACTTGAATTTAAAATTGCTCCCGAAGAGCGGCGGCTAGGAGAGATAATTAAACTTATCACGATCGACAGAATCGAAATCACTTTCACCCGAGAAGAAGCACTTTGGGCTGGCTTCCTTATTTACTCGCGAGAGACCCGATAAGGATGCAGAATGTCTACAGAGAATCCCCCATAAAGAATTCTCCCCTTCACAAGGGATCGTCTATACCAAACGTAACGTAAAACCCTCGGCTAAAACCAGATTACGGGGTTTCCATTCGTTTGTCTTAAATTTGTGTATAAATTCGTTTCACGCGACTGAACTAGGGAGAATTTAATTATTTTCAACCGAAGGTATTCCGACCCAAGGCGAGACCTCTCTACCCTGCGAATACACATGCGCGCACACGTTCACCCGCATACGTAAAGGCATATGATATTGCACATACGTGACGTACCAACTGGGAAATTATGGTGAAACGAAAGAGGCAATTCGGTCCGTCTCAGGGCGGCCCAAGTCTCGCCTAGCCTCCCGAGCCTACCTGGACCAACTTCTGAGAAAATCAAGAACCTCGGTGCTTCGAAGCTTGCCGAGCTCCGCTGTTTGTATCGTATCCCGAGAGAGTGAATTCAATTTCTCTTCCTCTCTCCTTCCGCACGTCCACTCGTGACACTCTCTCTTCGCGAAATAAGCGAGCTCTGATAATATCTCGATCGAGCGAGTGCTGCAGACTGGCCCTCGTGAATCGAGGGTGAAAGCGTTGCATGCACTTGGACTGTGTTTGAGTTTAAGAACTCGGGCGGCATGCGTTTCACCTCTTTGAAGTGAAAAAAAAATCATCGCGAGAGGTTGGTTTCTCGAATACGACGTTGCAGGTCGACGGTGCCAAGTTTCTGTTTCATCCCCTGTGCATATACAGGTTCGCGTAATCAAGTATAATTTCTCCCCAGTCCAAGCAGGTTCAAAGTTTATTCGCGAAGTTATAAGGCCAGTTTCTACATAGACAGACGGACGAGTTCAAGCTGTGCGTGCACCTACGGAGATCAAAGAACGACTCCGCAGGTAAAGTAAGTTCGTTGAACGAGCGAGAGTCGTCACCAAACTCTGAATATTCCGACGTATTACCATTTTGCACGGCGTGTGGTTATAGGCAAGCTACACTCGATGCTCGATGGACCGAGTAGACGTGCGGATGGGGGTACAGCCGAAACACCCAAGCGGAGCTCGAGGTGAAAAAAAAAGAAAGAAAAAACGGAATAGGGGCAAAAGATAAGAGCCTTCTCGCGCATAATAATTACCCTGCGGCGTCGGTGCATAAAACATAGTTGAAAAACGCGGGTGTGGGAATATATATATTTTGCCGAGTTATACGCGTCCGGCCCTCGGTAACAACGCCTTTTGCTCGGCGTGCCGCATGGCGGCAAGATTCACGTCCGCTTTTTTGCGCCCAGCGATCCTCGACAGAATAGGGGTGGAGGTGGAAAAAAAAGATAATTGTATTTTATGAATTCGAGATAAGCCGAAAATGCCTGGTGGGTAACGGGGGCGCATAACATCAACATAATTTTCAAGAGCTGTGAGGTCACATTTCCATAATGGGATGCATCGAAAGCCGCAGCCACGGCTATGCGCCGTCTCGAGCAAAACGTCGAAACGTAGCTCTGCCGTGCTTCGTCCCCCGCGAGACCGCCTAAACTATACGGAAAACTATACGGGATTTCCCACAGCCTCCGCGCTCCGTTGATGGATGAGAATTCCTCTCCGGCGGTCAACGATAAACGTGGCTACTACACGGAGAGAAAAAACTTAGAATTTTTACAGGGATTTCTGGAAAATATTACCCTGCTTTCCAATAAACGTGATGAGAACTGCCAGCGTTAGAAAAATTATAAGAAGGTTTCAAAATTAGTCTTCGACATACAGGATAAAAATTGTTTGCATTGACCAGAGACAAATAGTCATGCACGAAGAAAATTTTACCGTGCTATAGCATGATTATGTTTCTCTGCGCGGAGAAATTTTTACCGTCCTGTAGCACGGCGCATAGCGCTAGCACGGTAAAGTTTTCTGTGACGGTGGGTGTCTCAAAATGTCTTCGTATATCCTGTACAGAAAAGGAGAAACAGTCGTCACGATTCTTGGTAGAAGTCCGCAGCGACAACGATAAGAAAAACGCGAACTATAAAATTGGGCAATTCGTTTTATATGGATGAAAAATAAAGATTGTAACCTCGTTCGTTTGCGTCATGTATCCGTTATAGGCCCCTTGCATAACAACATGCATCTTGTCAGCGCTGCCTAGCAGAGTTTCCATGCATGTGCACGCCACACAAAAATCTGAAAAAATTTTTATTGTCATGTGTAATACTAAAGAATATATTCACTAAATTTTATGAAATTCTCTACATTTTGAAATTTTTGGAGTTTACTCCTTAAGAAACGATTTGAGTTATAGGGCCCGGTACAGAAATTTTACGGGGAGTAAAATCAAGTGCAACACGGAAACTTGAGGCCTTATAGAAAGGGACAAACATATATATTGAACGTGCAAAAGAATGTAATAAATACATATAGTAGCATTTATTGCATCGATATAACGTACACAAACAGCAACCTAACCATCAACTTTTAATGTTTTGTTTTTAAAGTTTTTTTGTACTTCTATGCATTGATACGTGTATTTTTATGTACTACGCTTTTATTGAAGTAATATAAATAATCCGAATAATTACAGATATATGTTTGTTTCTCTTATCATTTTGGAAAATGCGTTCCTTTACCCTCTTTTTCTATTCGATATATACCATAATTATCGTTCGTAAGGAGTAAACTCCAGTCGTGCGTCGGAGCTGACACACAACTTTTTTTCTTTTAACCCATGAAATGAAACGTTAATTTTTCAGCATAGTCAATAAAACTCAGTCACGTGGATCAGAGGAAAATATAATTAGTGACATATGTCGATAAAGACAAAAATATACCTAGCTTAGATAGGTCAAAAATATATAATTAACAAAAAGAGACATATTAATTAGTTGAAACACACAGATAATTTGATTAGCTGAAACAGGCAAAAAATTTAATTAGCTGAAACAAGCAAAAGTTTTATTACCCAAAACAACCGATGGTGTGGTTAGCACGATCACGTAAGTCCATACACTGACAAAAAATGGATCGAGTCCAACATGATATGCGCTTTAATATTCGTGGCTCCGATTATTAATTGTACTGATGAATGAAAAACATTCTAAATTTTTTGAATCGACATCCCTTTGTGCTTTAAATTATTACAGTGAATATCCTTTTTGACTGAACATTCTATAGTTCCCATTGTCAGTGCGTTTGTTGAAAAATTGGTTTTGTTGCCCTGAAACAGAAAATAATACGATCGGTTAAACGAGTGTTTCTGTATATTCCAGATATATTTTATAAATACTTACGCCAAGATTCTTCACCATCACTACACACTCCGCGATTTTTATCCCCGTGAATCGGCCCCCGGCTTGGAAACGCCGCGCTTTCTCTCAGAACCAAAAACTATCAAACCGACGCGCAACAGGCGCGGTCAATTGAAGCTTGAAAACTCAGTTGTTGGTAAAAAAAATTGATCGAAGAGCTGCAGACTTAAGACATCGAAAGTTCTTTACTTTTTCATATACCGTTTACGAAAGCGCTAGGCAAAAAGCGCGATCGTTCGATTCGCATTATCAGGGTGGCGACAATTTTACTAAAGTATAGTTCCTCGACTTTTCCCTCACTTTTCCCGTAAAAAAATTCCGAATTCCTTGACATTTTGCCACGAAACTTGAGTATTATTGAGCAGCTTTTACGACCTCACAGCTCCAGAGGTTGTGCACCTTGAATATATTAATTTGGATCTAAAAAACATGTAGCATTGCTTCGTATGAGACGAATAATTGGAAATTGAACGCTTCCATTTCCGATGGTCGGTGTAACTGAATTTATGAAGCATAGTTCAAGATTGATAACGATTTTTATGAAAAAAAAAGTACGTTTCTCCATTTGGTCGATCATATCTCCCTGACTTTTCCCGGTTTTAAAATTCTCTCACCACGCTGCTCGATCACTAGATCACTGGATCACTCGATTCAACTGGCTCACTCGAACCGAACTCAGATCACTCGGGTCACCGGATCATCCATTTTTGGGCCACTGGATCACTCGATCACTCGATTAATCCCGGAGGCAGCGTCAAAGATTCGCGGGTCATTTCCGCAAGCTTCATCTTTTTTAAGTTAAATGTGTAACACATAATATTAATACGAACGTCTGTCAAATCACCCTCACGGCAGGGGCTTGCGGCAGGGTTACAATTACAGTAAAATAAATTTAAAAACATAAACATATTGCCGAGTACGCGAAACTTATCGTACGCATTAATTGAAACATAAGAAGCTTAGAGAATATCGACGGTTGCGTAGAATAACCGGCTATCTCGAGTAAAGTTCAAAACCGGCTATTTCGTGTTTGAAATATTTTGGCCGCAAATTAAGTTGATTCACAAAACGGAGCTTCTATGAATTTTGTGAGGCGCTGACAAATTTCGTATTCAGCCCGATAGTGCTACCAATTTAATTTGCGGCCAAAAAATTTCAAACGCGAAATACCCGGTTTTTGGACTTTAATCGAGATAGCTGGTTATTCTAAGCAGGCGTCGATACCGTCTTCCACCCACATAAGTAGACGGAAAAAAATATTTACAAGATTCCCACCCGCAAGGATGAAATTGATTACTATGGTTTTTTTTTGTAGTGTAAAACAAAAAAGTAACAGTCTTCCACCGATAATATAGAATAAGACGCTTCGGAAAAGGCCTTTTTGTATATTTTACTTCGCTCCGATATTCTTGCACTTTTTCACAGAAAAAAATCGTTCACGCGAAAGAGACGGACTGATTGTGAGAAAAAATTTGTCACTACTGCTTGAACCACGTTTAAATTTCGCAAAAGGCTGTTTTCGGGTATTTCAAAATTGAGATGTCCCCGAATCCACCAGTGGCTATGTTTTGTAAAATTTTTACAAAACCTGAGATGCGTGCGGTTTTTCGTAATACCGAAAAATCTATGTTGAAATCCACTGCAATATTTGAAAGTTATCAAGAATTGGTTTTCGCAAATTTCAACGTAGATGTTTCGGTACTAAAAAACATCGCACGCATCTCAGGTTTTATAAAAACTATTGTTTCGTCATGCGAAACATAGTCACAGAAAGATTTAAGGACATCTCAATTTTGAAATTTCCGAAAATAGTCCTTTTCGAAATTTCAACGTCCTTAAGCCGGTAGTAGAAAATTTTTTTCAGCCCAGCCCTTTCGCGTGAGCTATTTTTTTGTTAAAGAGTGGAAGAATCTAAGAGAAGAGCGAAATCTAAAAGAGGCCCTTTTTCGAACTGTCATATTGTATCTCATAGATACAGGACTGTTATGTTTGCGTTTGTTACTATAAAAAGAATTGTTGTAATCAATTTTATCGTTAAGGGTATACATTTTTTAAATATTTTTATTCCGTCACTTATGCGGGTGGAAGACGAGTTGTGTCGTGGAATTCAGGCGGAACATGACATTTTCTAAGCATCTTACGTTTCAATTAATGCATACGATAAGTTTTGCGTATTCCGCCATACATTTTTTTCTTCATTTTTTGCTGTAAGTCCAACCCTCGTGTAACCCACCGTCGTGGGGGCGCGTTGGAAGACGTTCGTGCTACTCTATTGTATGTAACACGGATAACTCGGACAAAAAAAATGAAGCTCGTGAAAATTGTGCAACGAAATCTGACGTTACCTCCCGGACTAATCACTCGATCACTCGATCACTGGGATCACCTTGGACACCTTAACCACTGGATGGAGTCGATTACCGGATCCCACCGATCCCTCGAACACTGGATCGTTGGATCATTTGCAGGATGGCGCCGATTGTGCTCAAATAAAATTCCCTGACTTTTCCCGTAAAAAAATTCAGAACTCCCTGACGTTTTCCCACGAAACTTGAATATTGTTGAGCAGCTTTTACGATCTCACAGCTCTGGAAGTTGTACAATATACATCTTGAATATATTAATTTGGATCTAAAAAACGCAAATAATATCGCTTCGTCTCACACGAATAATTAGAAATTGTACAATTCTATTTCTGGCAGTTAGCTTGGCTGAATTTACAAAGCACGGCTGAAGTTTGAAAACAATTTATAGAAAAGTGCGTTCTTTCCAATGGTTCGTCATAATTCCTTGACTTTTCCCGATAGACAAAATTCTCCGACTACTTCCGGTTTTCCCGGTTTGTCGCCACCTTGATTATTAATTATCGCGCAAAAGGCGCGTCCGATTCCCGTGATTAATTCACACGCGCATAAGGGCGCGACCGATTTACCTGTCAAAATACCTTAAATATCTAGAACTTGTCGCAAAATTCTGCAGAAACCCAATCCGCATCCGCGTCTTTTCGAATCCGACACGTCGCGATGCGGATTGTTCTTCCGAGATGCGGGTCAAGTCCGGGAGGGAGGTTGGAGGGCATGCATTACCTATATTGTGTGGCGTGACGGTCGGCGTTCCTCTTCGACGCGACGTCTTCGAGCTCAGCATCTCTCCCCATCTAGCGTACCACGGAACGCGATAGATGGTCCAGAGATGCGTTTTGCCCATTCGGACGATCACAGAAATCAATCGAATGGAATAACGATCGGTAATGACTAAATAATTGAATTGAATAACGATTGAAAAATAGCTGCAGAGTGACAAGAAATGGAAAATTCAATTTCGTTTATATTCAAATGCTTCGAAATACTCGAGAGACTCGAATACGGAGTCTTTTGGGAAAATTTCTGTGATCGTTTGACGCTGTGGATTACAAAAGTTAGTAACATCACGGTACATCGCGACCTTCCTACCCTCGCCTGTTTTCCAACGAAGCCACCCAACGGAAAAGAGAGATTCACACACACACGCACAAACCTCGCGACGGATCCCAAAACGTCCACCTACCTACCCGGTTACCTATATTCGATCTAAACGATTCTCCATTCTTTCCAACACACGTCATTCTTCGTCATTCGCGCCGTGGTCACTGACTTACAGTTTCGTTGTTTACCTGTTGGGAGCAAAATGTTTTTGTATCGTAGTCTGCCTACTCAGAATACAGTATCGCGGTTGTTTCTCGCCAATCCTTATATCGTATGCATCATTTTAGTAAATGTTGGCAGACTATCGGTACATCAACCTTTTGTAAAAGTGATTAAAAACATCCTGTATGCCAATTAGCATTTTTCTAAGCGAGCTAAGAAAAAAAAGCATTTGATCGATACTTGTTGAATATTAGAATATTGAAAATGACGTATAATATAAGATTTGCAATTTGATTACGTTACGTTATGCCAGACTTTGGAATTTTATCGATACAACAATAATGTGAATATTTGAATACGTTAAAACCTCAGGTGAAACCACCGCTTAAACGACATCGTCGGTAAATTGAAACGTAGATTATTACATCAGTTGCGAAACACAATTCGATCTCGCGAGTGCCGAGTAAGCGATGGTTACCTGTCGCGATGCTCATTCCACTTTTAGCAACGTGTAAAATTTCCAACTTCAAGTAAGCTACGGTTAATTGAATTGCGAAGCGAAAATTATTCGACCGAAAGTCAAGCACGTTGCGATCGCGAATGAGCCTATCCATGCAGCTAAGAAATCCAAGATTTGTGTAACAATTGTTACCGCCACGCCACGTGACAGGGGAATACCAGGGAAATACCCGTAACCTAAATACGTGCAAACTCACCGACGTTGCCGAGTAATGGGGAAGTTGCTCGGATGTCTCTGCTTAAATCTGGAAAAGCGAAAAAGGAGGCCAGAATTAATTTTTATATATAAAGCTGCATTGTCAGTTCTCGAATTAATTATCACCGTTGTTTACAGATTACGCAAGGGTTAAAATTATGCTTCAAATGTGCCACCTTGAACAATCAAACGATTAATCAAATGAGTATTCTTACCTCCTTTAGGTTGCTCCACACTTGAAATGTAGTAGTTCGCGTAGCATCTCACAATCAGGTCGAATGGTGAAGCGTCGCACTTTTTACACTGCGATAAGAATATAATAGAATATTACTCATTGTACATACTTGGATCAGATTTCATGTTCCTATAAACTGCGTGTGTCAAAATAATAATTAAGTTTTTTTTTCACATTTCAGTGGTTTCCGATGTGTTATTATAATAAATGAACTCCATAAATGAATGATAGAAAGCTAATTAAATAGACACAAGTATCGAATATATATGAGTAAGGCCTGTGAACAGCTACCACTATTTACGACCAAAAGCGACAATGTAATCAAGAATCATATTTATTACGTACATTCCGGTTTTATTCACTGTAGGGGATGGTCTAGTTTGCACCTCGTCTCCTGAGATCAATCAATCGAGCCGACTCTTTCGGATCGTTGCTAAATTTGGTCAATCACGCTGAAATGTAGCCGTCCCTGTAGTCAGATAAGAGATAACATTTTGTTAGTATTCCATGTTCCAAATAAATTCACGCTCTATTGAAAATTAGCGATCATTTTTACAAAACATAATCAAAGACCGAACACCGATAAAGTTTAACCGAAAGACAAACCTCCGAAGTGACGAACATGTAACGACACAGCTACACATGCGTGAATAATAACACACTTCCGTATTCGGTTAGCGAACGGATAATTTATTTTTATATAAAAAGAATGCCGCCTAAATGAACCACTCACTGATGAACACGTTACAATTGCATTACGAACTCATTGTCAAACGAAGCTCGCCTTCCGCAAGGCTCGTTTTTTCAGAATATCAGAAAGAAAACTGCAACGGAATATTATCGGAGTATTTTCTTGTCTCAAAACGGCAAGCTTCGGAAAGCTAAAATCTAAAAATCTGCAGTGTGATAATTAAACTCGATTCCACTTTTTGCGTCGTAGCTGCTTGCAAAAAGGACTGATTGTGAGTTGAATTTGTCAACGATGCAGCTACGCACTCATCGAAGGTCGGCCGCACAAACAAATAACAAACAAACGACAGGCGACGCGGAGAGACCTGAAGTTGCACGGTAGAACGAAAAAGGAGGCCCGGATTAATTTAGCAAATCGGCTTTTCATTTCTCAAATTAATTGTTACCGTTGTCTAGTTTAATATTCACGCATTGCACGCTGTAACAAAAGTTCGGCTTCAAATCTACGACATCGAATTATCAATCAATAATTAAAGTGAGTATCGTTACCTGGAATCTGGGCTGCTCCACACTTTTACATGTAGTAGTTCTCGAAGCATCTCAGGTTTACAGTTGCACAAAACAATGAAAACTCGGGACACGAAATTCACCTTCAATTACGTAATACAACGTAACAGAAATCGTTGAGCTTATATACTTGGCCCGTTTTTGTACAGTCACGTAGTACGAGAATAATTTTCGGTACCTACATGTGCTCGAAGCCAGCCTCAGTCGAACACTGATAGTAAAGCACCGATTGTCGGTCAACATTTCGAGCGTGTTTACATCGCTGCGTCCTTTGAGACTCGCGTCAATGTTATGATCCGCATCAATGGATCGTAAACTGTCGTCGCGTACGCACAAATTTGTTTTTTTTTCAATCAGTGAGGTGGTTGCGGGTTGTATTTAAACGATTTAAAGTAACCTGCATGCCTAGAAATTGAATCTTTTCTTTTCTTCTTATTCGATAATTCGGTCACCGCCGACTCGGCACCCACTCGAGCTCTTCGTTTGTTTCTCGCAGGCTGGCCAACCAGTCTTTAGTTTTAAACTGTAAAAGACCGTAAAATGATTCGCAAATCTCAAATTCTCAGAAAATTTTGACAGTATGTTACCTTTCTGTCCAATTTTGGAATTCGATACACGCATTTTTGGGCTAGATCGATCGACTTTTTTCCGCGTTTTTCGCAACATACAGAGAGTATAAATATAGCCCAAAAATGCTTGTATCGAATTCCAAAAAATTGGACAAAAAGGTAACATAACTGTCAACATTTTCTGAGAATTTGCGATTTTTTAGCTGATAATTACGGCAGCGGTAAAAAAACGATTAAAAATCCCGAAAAACCAATGCTTTTCTTATGGGAAAAAGTAAGGCTTCCTAGCGGTGGGTAAATATGGAGGGAAAAATTTTAAAAAATTCCGACAATTTTTTTGAATTATTACGAACCAATTTGGGGGGTAAGACCATTAAATTTCGATTTTGCCCTTCTTAAGGACATGACAAGTCTAATATATATCATAATTATCGTTCGTAAGGAACAAACTCCAGTCGTGCGTCGGAGCTGACACACACACTTTTTTTTTTCCTTTTAACATGGCAACATTGTATCGACGGTCACCACCCTCCTCAAAGCATTTTCTAAGAGAGCACGGTAAAATTTCTCCGCTGTCTTCAATTTATTTCCGATGAGACCATAAATTTTTCTGCGGTCGCAAATGAAACATTTGAAAGCTCGAATTTTTAATGTGCTGCATTTGAAAAATTCGCTATTACATTTCAAATTCAATGATTCTGAGAGATATTTTTTTTTAAATGCGTAGTATATTTTTTGTGAGAGCAGATGAAAAATTACAAGGTCCACATTTTTACGGTGCTGCATCAGAAAAATTCGTCGTCACATTTTAAATTTTGTGCTGCCGAAATACATAGTTTCTAAGCAAGGTAGTAATTTTTTTCATAAAAACCCATAATTTTTGTAACACGCATCAATAAAGACTGCATTAGGTGTCTTTTACATCACGATTATAGTAACAGCAAGGTAACTTTTCTCAGATTTTTCTCTCCGTGTAGCAGTTTATACATATCCGTACTCATCTGTGCGCCAACCAGCTCAAACCTATCTCTTACGACCTCGCTCATCGCCTTCGTCAGCGGTATTCTCGATATTTTAATCGACATCCACATACTCGGTTTCCCTGGCTGCACGTCCCTGAATCGGGATTGTTGCTTCAATCGAGTTCTTCCAGCATGTTGGGATCTTGAATCCTAGCATTCGTTATGAACCTCTCACAATTTTCTCTCGTTGTTTACGATTAATGAGAAAATTGAACTCTAAAAAGCTTAGGAATTAATTTTCAACGTCAAAAACGAATCGTCTATTTGCAACTGACGATGAAAGCTTCGGACTGTATTATTAAAGTCAAGAGTGATGTGAGCATTGCACTGTCCCCCGGATATTTACGAGGCATTTCCGCCAGGGTAACGGAGTCATAAATGACGGGTCAACGAGTGGGTACCTCGCGGGTGTGGCGGAAGCGAAGGCGGGGTTTTGGGGGGTGGGGGTGGATATCCCTCGCGAAGCTTGACGTGACCTCCGCGTCCTTTGCGACCTCCGCGACTTTGTCATCTCCGTCAGCGTTGCGGGATGTGACGTACGAGGTCGACAGGTATATACAGAGGGAATTTAGGAGACGTTTTGGCCGTATACTAATCCTGTTAGCAGGACCGTCACGTTCAAGGATTTATCCTGGACTGTCGGCAGCTTAAGAGGGTCAACGCATAGCTACGGTATAACGCGAACACCCCCTTATATCGCCAGGTAATGCCTCTCCGCCCCTTAATCTACTTCAGTTCGCGCTCTGTGTTCGTACTGTCGAGAGTAAATTTGTACGAGCCAAGAAAGCCGTTAAATTCCATTATTGGCACTCCTCTCAGCCGCGTAACGGAAGTTTGAAAACGCAACGTTCACCGTAAGGATCTTGACGCGATTAATATCCCTAAGAATGACGCTGGATAGCCGTGGCGCAAAGAGCTACTCCTCCCACCCCTCTTAAGGAAAGCGACCCTTACCGACTTAAGAAATTAAAGGTCACTTCCCACTTCTCATGAGGGGACCGAGAAAGCGAAGCTGTACGACGCAAGGCTGAGCATTTTAATATCGGATGGTACATAAACTTTATCGCTTCAAATTGGCACAATTCTTTGACTATACATATATATGGTGTATTATATATAGACCCACCGATATCATACCGAGGGGCTTGGCCGCCCCACCCTTGTCGTTAGTATAATCTTGAAAAAAATAAGACGGAAGCTCGGAGGGGTTCCGAGCTGAGAAATCGAAACGTATACGAAAAGCTCTTTCCTTCTACGTTTCGGTTTCTACATCTTTCCTTCTTTCTTTTTTTTTTTTTTCATTTCGTGCTTTCATATATTTTGTCTATTCCTCATTCTGCTTCACGTGAACCCGTAACAAACGTTCAAGCGTCCCGGTGGTAGTAAATTTAAGCCAAAACTTAAATGAAACTTTTCTCTGTAGTTGGAACGGACAAGTTAGTTTGACCGATACGATGGCCTCCAACTTTAAACTAAAATACCGCAAACCACCGCACAGGTATACATAGGTCCACCGGTCAACTTCAGAGTCACAGCTGCAGGCAACTACTTCGATCAAAGCTCTGATACACCGAGCGGTGGAATTGACAGTTACAAGTTCGCGGTGCAGCGAAGTTGTTGCACAGGACAGACTTCATTCAAGGCAAAGGCTAACGCAGTTCTTGATCGATTTAATTGTTCTTCGCAGTCTTCGAGTCTTCGAAGGTATTCACTCGGATCGCAAAAACTTAGATGAGTTCGAATTCCTCGACTTTTGTCGGCTAAATATTTAGATTTGTCTAATCTTAGGGACGATCCTTTGGCGAGTACACGAATCCAAAACTTGCTGATTACACTTGCATGTTTGAAGCAAATTTAAACGTCGAGATGAAAATTACTTTAGATTCTGATCGTCTACGGTTATGAGAAGCATTCCGTTCTGTACCTTGGCATACATGTGTATATATATACGGATATCAGAAAACTCTGGCCAATAAGACGGCTTTTACTCAGGGGAGAAAAATTATTACTTGGCATATAACAACTCGGAACGATCCCGATACCGTTCGTAAAAATCAGCATGGTTGTAAATATACCGAGTTTATAGGTCCAGAGTAGGAAGTTTTTATTTGTCTAAAAATTATTGCCCAGGGTAGATAATGGCCTACAGAGGGTGAACTCGATTCATCGCGAAGCCCGGGGTAGAAGTTAAAGCATCTTTCACCCGGACATGACGGTATAGAATAATATGTACAGTTGCGTACCTACCTACAGTTTCGCAGTAAATATTCTTGGACATTGTCTGCGTATTCGTTGAGAAAAATAGATGACAGAGACGCGTAAGTGAAACGGAAAAGTCAAGGAAGAGTCCCGAGGGTGAAAAGAAGGAGGAGCGGTAAAAGGTCTCTTTGAATTCGTCTCGCGACATCAATTTGCCTCCAACCCTCCCGCCCCCGACACAGTTAGTTACAAACGAGCCTCTTCTTTCGAGGCAACAGACTCCGACCGACATGCCGTCTTTGCGTAGGCTTCGGTCTTGGCGCGAAGGAAGCTTCCGGGAGTTAATTCCGAGATAAGAAGGGAGATCCGTCTTTAGCCCGGTGTTTGCGAGTCATCTCATGCGCGAACGTAATAAATTTCATTCCACGGCAAAAGAGGTCCCTAACAAACGAGCTGAACCAACGCCGCCCCGTTATAATAAGGACCCTACAGTGTGTATACCTAACCTGCACCCATACCAGCAACCCCCGAGCGGAGACCAAACAGTTTCGCGGTCGACTCGAGGAGAGAACGTATAACGACGCGGCTCCCGACCTCCTGGAGGAGCACAAGCCTAGCCGGCCTATACTGCCTACGTGGATAGGTACTTAACTAGGGGAATCAGAGGCCCGGGTGGCCGCGATGTGAGTTATGGGGGAGCGCGTTCATCCGGTGACCCGATAAATCACCGGACCGCCACGATATTTCGAAAACAGACGGAGATATTACCAATGCTCGTAATTCGGAGATACGTCTCCTAAAAGAGGCCGATATCTGTTCCTATATAAATAAATATAACCACTTTTTTTTATCCCTTCCTCGTTCCCTCCCCTTTTTTCACCCGGCGTTGGTAGGTACACATATTTTTCCTCGGACAACAAACAGGTGAGACTGTTCCGGATTACGGATTTGGTGTCAGGTTAAACTGAGCGTGTCCTTGCCAGTCGGAATCCGAAGGGCTTCGCCCTCGAGAAACAGTTCGGTCAACTTGAGGGTGAGAAAGGTTCTATACGGGTGCGGTTGGACTGGCGTGAGGAATCTGGGCCACTTCGGTCAGGTTCGATTCGGTTCGACCAATCTCTTACCCACGGGCCCAAGTGCAATGGTTGGAAATGAACCCCAGCGTGGTGAATAATTGTCACGATTAACCGCATGGCATAATTATTGCCACCGTCGTTCGGAGACGTAGGTATAACAGACTCGCATTCGTCGATACGTACATACCTGTTCCGAGGATCGTTTCCATCTTCGGCTACCTGAACCTTGAATAACAAAGTGCGAAAAAAATGTCTGTAAATTGTAGGCCAGCAAGTTTCCAAGTTTCACGACAGCGCGATACTCCGTTACTGCGATAGTTAGAAAAGCTCGCGTTGCGAGGGAAGAAAACGGAAGAGATCAGAGAGATGAATTGGTCCATTTGTCCCTGCTGAGCGATTCGCCATTCACAGCCGCGTCGATGCTGCGCGTGTTACGTACGGCATACGTGGTGGTGAATATCCGTATCCTTTCAGGAATGTCTACCTCCGTTGCTTTTTATAGGTTTGAATTTATACCTTTAGTGCGATTTTCCACCGGGTAAAAGGAGTGTTTGTACAGACCGCACCAGATCCGGCTGATGTTTCTGGGAGCGTAATTTCTGCAGAGCGATGCGCGGGGATTCACTTGCTTTGGAACGTGAACTAAAAGGACGAGGTGCAAAGTGAGACAGGAACGACTCACAGCCGCTGTGTGTATATTATTCGTTTATAAGATTTCCCGACGTTCGCGAGCGTTTGCAGCGGGAAATCCCGGCCCGTCTAAGCGCTTAACGGCGTAAATATACCTGCGTAATATATTCAAAGACCTGGAGGACTTCCTGCGGCAAAATCCTTGCCTCGCTGCGGCAACTGAATCTCCTGAATTGTGGTCCTAAAGTCTGACAGTTGGCTGAATCACGTGCAAAAGCGAAACGCTGACTGTGGGTAACCTGCAACGCAGTAGTAACGCTCGGGTAATGGTCAGACGTTGCGCTGGCGGTTTAAACGCCGAATTATAAACAGCTCGTAAATCCGAGAGACTGAGCAGTAAAAATTGATGTAAAAACAACAACAGGATCATTGAGTACACGGTGATTTATTCAGCGGCCTCGGCGATTCGACGAAAATCTTGTTCCTCGTTTTTGGTATTTTTTTTCTCTTTTCATTCCTGTTTCCCCGAGTTTCTTTGCCACACGATTCATGCGTTGCTTTTCTTCCAGGGTTATACCGCGACGATTGTTTAGAGGATTGGCGGATTACGTTGACTTTTCATTTCTTTCTTTCCCTTGATAATTTGAATTTAGATCAAGTTCAGACAGAAATAATCACGATAATACTGAGTATTTTCCGGCAAGAAGCGAGCGTGCAGCTGATCAGATTTAAAAAAATACACTTTCTACTAGTAACTTTCAAGTGCTTGTAGTTTAACGGAGGAACAGTTGATACAGCAACTTCTTGGTTCATCCGCAGTAGATCAGTAAAGGTTTAAATTTGAGCCACTCAATCAATCCCCAATTTAGTAGAGTGGGTCTTGTCGTTCCCAAAACGTGATGTACTGCCGGTGTTGATAAAATTCTCTTACCCTGAATACTACAGCTACGGTATTTCGTCGTGAAAGATGATGAGATAAATGTCCGAGGGTAACTTTTCAGGAAAAGAAGAAAAAGAAGTTGAATTTAAGAACTTGCCTGTGTTACAGAATTGTCTGCAACGTCGTTGAAAAACTAAGTATTCGAGATCGTGGCTGACGTCAACCTGGATAGAACAAAATACGCAAACGTGAGCGTGACGGTTAAAATTTGTCAGACATTTAGAGGAATATTAACGGTGGTACCGTGAAACTTGATGACCAATGATAAATAATTAATTAAGCATGACAAGGCAGGTCTGACATAATACGAACGGAAGCTTTCCTGTTATTCGATGTTAATCAAACCGTTCTTTGCATTGCTTTTTAAAATCAACCCTTGATCCATCTCATCCCTCTTCCTCTCTGATTTTCGCACCCACTTTTCGTTGGCTTCTCTCCCTCACTTCTTGTCTTTTCACTAATTTATTATACTTCGTAATGACAAAAATTGTTATTATGATACCTTGTTAATTGCTTTTTTAATCATCTAATCGATCGTTGGTGGACCATAGCGCATTACACAAAGAAACGATACGAATTGGATGATTAATAAAAAAATCCTCCGGTTACGCGCAGCTCCAAGCTGGCGGACCAAAATTCCATTATCATTATTATTATTATTATTATTATTCACCGATAATACCTGTACGAGTGCATAACTCAGCCGATAATCCATATGCCAAACGGCCTGCATCGATCGGATGGTCGGTAGAATATCCACGGCGCTAATAATAGCGGCAAAAGGATAATAAACAGCCGGAACAATGCCAACAATCAATATCCCGTAGCACCTCCAGGTTCAATAAGATAGTCGAGAGAGTGGCGTTAATAGCACACAAATTGAAAGCGGGATAGCTGAGGCGACGACGGGCAACCCCTTTAAATTTGAATTTTATTTTTATCGCCTCTTTGGGCGAATTTTAATATACGTCGAGGGGAAGTTGACAGGGCGACTGGAGCCCCACGATAATCCGGGAATAAATTCAACGGTAGCGAGCTCTCTGACAGGAGCGTAATTTATGGGGAAGTCCGTGATGCTTGGAAAGTTGGAAATTGTCGTGAGACGAGATCACGTCAAGACGCGTCGTAGAAGGTATACGTACGACTATCATCCTTCTGCCGGAATTCCTCCAACTGTCGTATTCCGGATTTTTTCTGGGCTTGCGGGGTGCCGAATTGGTCAACAGCGTCCAAAATCCCAGCTTCTCTCCACTCGCTTCCGGTCAATGGAATACCGCGAAATTATCATCGACATCGCGGCCAACATTCCATGGTAGCGTGAATCTACCGACATTGACATACCGCGCTAATGACTCGGCTGTAAACCGCAGAAAAAATTAGCCTTACTCCCCGGTGTACAGATATAATATAATTCGGATTAACCGTGACCGAAACGACGTTATGCAGCGGGTTTGTTAATCACTC
This sequence comes from Neodiprion pinetum, assembly GCF_021155775.2. Lineage (NCBI taxonomy): Eukaryota > Metazoa > Arthropoda > Insecta > Hymenoptera > Diprionidae > Neodiprion > Neodiprion pinetum. Next base: position 23,039,778 of record NC_060237.1, read on the forward strand.
GATCGTAAACCGGACAAGCATGCGAGGGAAATCAAAGCCCGTGGCATTAAAGCGAACGATAGATGCAAAAAAAAAAATACATACGTAGATTTGAGGACACGCGTTATTAGCGAAATATTTTGGAAACGAGGGGAAATTGAGGCGGACACTCGCACCACGCGGCCGGCCCTGGAAGTCGCGGCACTTATCCCCGGGGATTGGTATAATTTTCTAAAAATAAGAGAACAAATCTGCTGTCACAAAAGTGCGCACGAGCACTCGGATTCAAAAGCTGCGGTACTGAGAACACGATACCGCTAGCGGCGTCCCAGGAAGCGGAGACGTTGAGTCGTGATCCCGGGTGAAATGTGAGACAGAATAAACTGCTTTCCCACAGATGTTGTCGGCACGCTTAAACGCAACGTCGTCACTCAGTGAGTGGCCCGGTAAATTGAATAGGCAAATGAATTTATAAGAAAGCACGTATATAATGTACGAATCTGAAGCGTACCGAGGTAAAAATAATGTGCGAGAATTGTGTTTGCACCCTAAAATACGAGTACGCAGGGGAAAAAAAAGAAAAAATCAGAACAAGGAAGTAGAAAAGTGGCACAATCGATGAGAGACTGAAGAGGATTATTGAAGCTCCGGGGAAACTCCGAAATGTTCCGAGTTCGACGATCGAGATTCCCTTCAGTCGTTTCAACTTGCGACGCGGCAATTTTCTGCACCATCCTGCAAACTCTGCACTCGAACCTTGCCCTGCAGCTCGGAAGAACTAAGTGCGGATTTATATTAGCCCTCTCTTGATGCCAACTTCACACGATTTCTAATTTTAGATTCGGCCAGGTTCCTTGTAGCCAGAAAAATATCATCTAGAGACTAATTGCGATAGCAAGAAAAGCTAAAGATAACGTGATTGCGTGGGTCACTCGTTGTCCGGCAAAGCTTTTCCCCGATCCGTGGAAGCACAATACGTTCAACCGTACAACTACACTCTCGTATAACGCGCCTTGTGCACCACGAACTGCCGTTGGTCCAAGTCGCCGTCGCGAGTAATGAAGCAAAAATTAATTACGTCGCTGAGGTACTCTGGCGACAGTAATACAAGACTGTGGAAAACGAGGGTGGGCGAATAACGCGGAGTCCGTTGATACGCCCGGTTCTACTTGCTTTGGGTTTGTTGCGCCGCTGTCTGCACCTTGATGAAATTTGAATGCATAACGGGGAGGGGGCTGATTAAAGACGAGAATTGCGTAGTTCTGTGGACGGTGTTTCTAGACGTGTATGTACAGAGGTGGAACAAAGGAGCATTTTGACACATGACCACAACTCCGGTTGCCCCCTGCAGTTATTTCGCTGCGTGACGCGGGTAGCACTTTCCAAGACTGTGGCAACAATGACACGCGGTGTGTGTGGTGCACTGGTCAGACCTAGGCAGCGTCGCGTCGTATCAACGATAACTGGCAAGGTGGTGAGAAAAGACGCGGGTCTGAGTGGAATTGTACGTGAAATCAAGAGCTTTTCAGTGTCGACACGAAGTGGAACCTAGATTTCATTATCGTAAATGGGGGTAAAACACAAAGGATCTAGCGACGGGTGTAACACGTAGGTGCGGTACAGCCTATCGCGTGTCTTAAATTGAAAAGGGTCGAGAAGCTCGTGCTTTAGAGGAACGTGTTGGACAAACCACCCCTCATCCCTGCCATTTCCATCCTTCACCGGGAACTTTTTATTCCGTATGCATATATCTGTGTAGGTATACATGCATATGTGTGTGTGTGTGTGTGTGTGTATATATACACAGATATTTTTGTTCTTTTCCTTTTTTCTTTTTCTTTCACTTGGTGTTCTACTTCTTCTTCGAGATTTTTTTCCCTCCTTCTTTACGCCAGGCAGAGACAGCCGTATCTAAGGAAATGTAAATTTACCGAGGGCGCAGAGGTTACCGATGACTAGAGGCACGCGGCATATGAATGTTTATTTTCTTGTGTTTTTTCCTCCAAATTTCAACGTTTCAACCGTAATCTTGTAAAAGCTAGCGCCGCACGTTTCACCACGTCTGGCTAAACTGTGACTGAGAGCTTCACCCTTCCGTACCAACTTACTCTGTATCTTATTCGCGAATAAAACGACATTCGGCGAGACACATGATATACCGGGTATAACGCTGGCGACGTTTCACCTCCGTAAGATTTCTTTCGGGGATAGCGCCTCGACCAAAGATCCTAACCAGACGTACCACGAATGTGTCATCGTACACGATATCAAATTACTCGTACAAAGGCGCACGAATGTCGTACAGAATCCCAAAATATACAGCGTGTGATAACGCTGTGTACGCCACGCAGGAATATCGCGCATATTAACGTTTCAATTTGACTATCCGTTGCACCGTGAACAAATCCATACCTCCACCCTCGTGTTATTCGTAATATCGTGCACGAATTTGTAATATTATGTTATACTCGGATCGAGCATGCATTCGCTATAATTACTGCAAACTTCTCGTAATTGGAACGTTTTGGATTATTAAACCTTATGAACCGTTAACAATCTTACAGCTGTAACCTGGTTCGTCAAGAAACAAACCTCGATACTAATCGCAGAGGTGTCAATTACTACTTGTAAAGTATCGTAATTGTTGCGCACTCATGTGAGGCAAAAATAAAATAATCAAACGTAACGCATATTATAGAATCGATCACCATTCGTGCAAAGACGACAAGCATGAAATTTGTGCCCCACTTACAGAATCCACATTGTTTGACAGATATCCAAAATGATAGCCGTCAGCAAAATTAGAAATTTTTCGCACAAAATCTTCCAACATGATTTTGGAGCTCGTTAGATAAACCGATAATGAAAGGTAGTGGATATATATTGCATTACGTCTAAAACTTTGACATTTCCTGTCAGCCACCACTTCCAAAGTTATTTCATCAATCAAGTGGGTTCTCCTTTTCCGCATCAATATATCGAGTTTTTCAAAACGTAATCACGAGCTGCCTCTTTCTGGTAAATACACAGGAATCTAAGATTATATACAGATATCGTTTTCGTATTTACTTGCCGATTATCCGCTGCATTTCCGTAATTTCCTTCTTACGTTCTTATTTATTTTGGTCCATCTGTAACCTGGAATAAAGAATTTCCGGTGCAGAGGCCACTGAATCCGGCTTTTTTCCGAAAAGCGGCTTATAGCTCGATTCACCAGCATCAGCGTCATCAAGCGTTCGAACGTTCCTGGGCAATTAGTTCGTTGATGTATGGGCGTTTTAATGAGCAAGCATGGCAGCAGGGTCCCCCTGTTCCGGAATTAAACAAACAAATCTCGTTCAAATCAGGCTTGCAGTGCTTTCTAAGGACGAGTAACGTTTTAGCGAAGCGAAAAACGATCGGTCGGACTTTCGGACAAGCCGAAAGACGGGTAATTTTTGAGAAGTATGCGCGCGGGGAGGAGAGGACTTCTTGTCTGACCCGTTTCGTTTCATGCTCGAGTAGGCAAGCTTTATCCATAGAGTCGATGTGATGGAGTTCGATAGCGAGACAAGAGAGAGGGAAAAGCTTCGACGGACAAAAAAAGGCCGGTAGTAGTAAGTAAGTTATAGTGGGACTTTAGGTCCAGGACGGCGGAAAGTTCCTGGCTAAACCAAGGGTTGATTGCTTTTTTGTCCCCGAGCCCATTCCAGTCGGCTGGAAGGCCGGGTCGCCTTACTCCGGACACTGATATGCACAACGGTCCCGATCCGCATATAAGACGTTCCTTCTTTTCAAAGACCCTCGAACTTGTCGATTTTCGAACGGATCGTCGTGGTGACCGTTACAACCTCGAAGAGTGATTTGAAATTCCACCAGAATATTCGGAAAGAATTTCATTTATTTCTCTGGCTTTTTACATTTCATCCTTTCTCCAAACTATATTTTCCACTGTATTTCACACGAATTCTTGGCCCACTCAAGTACGTTTTTTCGTTTGACGATCTTCTGGTAAAAACGAGAGACACGTGTTTCTTTTTCAGGCGAGTTGGTAACTTTTTGAAGTGGATGATAACTCAATACTTATGCCAAGGGTATTCTCAAGTTTTACACGCATAAGCTATAGGGTATACATCAGCGAAATGTCGGGTTTCAATTTCAGCAAGCACGGAAAAGGAAGAAGAAAATCCATCTCGTATGTCGCTTCAGCCTGCGTAAATGGTGGGTGAGAAAAAATTGCGTGAGTAAAAATTTTATCAATTTGCGAAGCACCTCGTCCAACTTCTGTAACTATAATAATGACTCTGGTGAACAACATTCGAGTTCCAAGTATAATAGAAGCTAACGACGCTACGTTGTCACTCGGTTGTGAACAAATCCACGGTGTAACTGAGACGGCAATTATAATAATTACAGTCTTCAATTCAGAACTAGAGGGGGGGGGGGGATAGAGAGCTCTGGAATATGTGTTTAAGGCACGTAATTTTGGTGGCTGTTACGGCATCACGGCTCAACCCGGAAAGAGGGCTCGTTATCTCAACGTAGAAAGCTCAGACAAGCAGCCTCGTTTGTCACGCGCTGACCTCCCTCGACACGTCCTCTTCTTCTTGTCAGACGTCTACAGTCTTGCTCTCAGGTAACCACCACAGTAACATGTGTACCTCGGATAGGAAAAACTCCGAGTGGGCCGAGAGCCTCATATACATAAAATACCTCTATACATGTATACGATTTCAACCGACCTCAGAGGCGAAAAGAAAGGAAGGCTTCACGTGACGCGACACTTTCTTCCGCAATCGGTTCACCCGCGATTTCTACCAACCATTCATCACCAAGAGTTGTCAAGTCCACGCATGGCATTTGATGCGAAACTGGATTTGTTACTTCTTTCTGTTCAAGAAATATCTATATGAGATTTGATTTGATGCAGAAATTGTACTTACAATAGTAAAATCTAGTTATTTTATAAGGCAACCTACATTAAAGCCAAAAGCTTCACTCGAATTTTCACAACGTAATCTATGTATTAAATGACAATGATCTTTGACGAAGCGATCGTTAATCTGAAGAGTTATTTCTGGGTAAAAATATTCTTGCTTGTAATAGTTTTGACTCATTGTCAGCATCAATCAACCCGAAACTGTTTTCAATTACATTTACCACGAAATAGATGTTTGATTCGGTACTGTAGAATTTTGATCCATGTATAACTTGAAAAGTGAACACCATATAATGTTGATCAAAGGCCACCAAAATTACACAGTACTTTTAACGGCTACGTATTATGTGGAATATCTTGTAAATAATAAGGACTAAATCTGCTATTGCAAATCCTGATTAGCACGTGGAATGAAAAACATTCGTATATGTAATCAATAGCCCATGATATTATTCAGCACAGCTTCAAAACCTAATAATGATCTGTGACGGACAGGTAAATCTTTGCCACACAACTCCCAAGCCGAGCCTGTATAATTAACATAATGCGATACATCGTTAAATAGCGGTTATAATCAATCCAATTGGTTTATACGCGCGGTGACAGAGATACGCATTTGGATTACGGGCCATATAGTAAGTATTCTAGCCAAATAGGGATAGAGTTCACACGCATCAGCCCTTACAGGCCCCAGGCTACAGGGTAAATATATCGTAGTTGAAGCTGCCATGCTAATGTATACTCAATTAACGCTGGTTTTACCCAACACAAACAGCCCTCTTTAGCATCGCGTACATCCCCGAGATGTGAAGTATGCGCCACGTTCCCCGGTTGAACCTCTCTACAAAAGCCGGTAAGTATTATACTCTGTTACAAAGACGTAAACTCGCAGACAGTAATATACGATCTACGTGTATTACAATTACATCGGTAATAATCACCCGAAGGTTGTATGGTTGTTTATGATGAATTACCTCCGCGTTGCGCAGACACACGATGATATCTCCTCGTCACGTCGTTCTTCAGCACGCAGTTTAAGCGCGGTTCACGAAACGTGCGACGGTACAAAATCGATCGCACGATACGCGGCATTTCGAGGATGATTGTGATTCTCTCACCGGCGTCATATTACCCTGCAGGATCTTCGTGGGTCTGGTTGATTATGGTTAGTCCTGGTACGGCGTCCACCGACGCCCGACATCCGACGCTCGAGGACGCCAAGGCGTCTCTGAGTCTAGACGAAAGTATTGGCGGCCGACGGCGCGAGAGTTTGCTCCGAAGGATCAGTATCCGAGCTCAGGGCGAACTGTCACAACTGGTCGAGGGAATGCCGTTCTGCAGTAAAGTCTAGTGGAGAAAATCTGTATATTTCTTTTCGTTTTTCATATCTACTGTAACAGTGTCTCAAGGTGTGTAGAATTTGTGACACGTATAGACGCGTCCTGGGTATAAGCATGCACAGTGCGTTCTTGAGTGATACGATAAATGGCCGAATGAGGAAATTTGGTTTTGGTTAAATCGTGGAAAGTCAAAACGACGATGAGGTGTAAAAAAATCATACAAAGTGCATAGCAAATGTTTGTGTAGGTTGATGGAATTGGTAAATCATTTCACCGTCAATCAGCACGGAAGAACGATTTATAGCAAAGCATAAAGCAATCCTTTCGCAACTCAAGAAGTTCAATTCGAACGAATGTGCCAGTCGTAAAAGCCTGACTGGTATATGGTGTACACTATTTCCACGACAGGTTTAAAATCCCGTATCGATAAGTCATCGGCTGGCGGTTACGTAAAGTACATATCCATAGAAGAAAGTCTCAAGCTTTCCTCGGTGCTGATTTCTCGTTGAAATTCTCGGAGCGTGCGCGACGACTTCATCGATGGATGAAGCCGCGCGGATTATCACACCAAACCCTTTTGCTTCGAAGTATAAATGACAATCAGAATACTAGTCGCCTCAAAGCTCTCGCATCCAGTTTCGATGGCATTCATATTCATATTCAAATCAGCTTAACCCTCTTAATTTGAAAAAAAATGGTTACACGTCTTTCATGTTAAGTATCTAATTCCCTGCTTTTGAAAGTTTTCAGACTCAAAGTCTTGTGGAAGTATGGGCCTGTCGAGATTCGAGATCATCCTGGATAATCCGTACGGAATTTATTACGCCGGTTGTCCAATTTCCGGCAATGTTTACATAGACGTGGACTCGCCGAAAAAGGTTCGAGGTAATGAATCATCTCAATAAAATGACGGGACATTGAGATAATCTCATTCGTTCGGCTATTTTCTTCCTTCTTGTTTCAACAGGGATTGAAGTTAGGTACAAGGGCGAGGCCAAGGTGCGGTGGAAACCCGAGGGGGGAAACCAAATACGCAAAGCAAACGAAACTTACATGGACATAAAGTGTATTATTTGCGGAGGTAAGTCCGTACGCAGCAGCGCAGTATAGCCAAAAGAATTTTAGCCTATTTTTCACGTAACTCTATAATCTATTAAGTTTTCTTTCAACCACAACCCCCTTTCAGACGGAGAAAGAGAATTTGAAATACCCGAAGGAAGTCACGTGTTTCCATTCACCTGGATGCTACCGACAAATATTCCCGGCAGCTTCGAAAGCTTGTACGGGCGTGTTCGCTACACAGTCAAAGCAGTCATTGATCGGCCCTGGAAGTTTGACCACGTCCTTAAAGTTCCGTTCACCGTCGTACCGATCCTTGATCTTAACCGCGAACCACTTTTGTCGGTGAGATGAGAATTCACGTGGAGTGCCTCTTCGTTTCCTCGACAATAAACGATCATGGCATCATCCCGTTTCTTAGATATTCTATTTCAAGAAATTTTCCTAATCATCCCCCTTGATTTTCTCCGTAGGAGCCGATAAACGAGGAAAATCACAAAACGTTTTGGGGTCACTCGGAGCCTCTCTATATGTCCGTTTCGCTTCCCGTTCGTGGCTACGTACCGGGACAAAATATACCAATTAAAGCAAAGCTGAATAATATGTCAGGCGTTGACGTTGAAAAGTTAAGAGTGGTGCTGAAAAAAGTGAGTTCTGCTGAATTAATCATAACTTTGACGCTGCCGTAGGGTCATTGTAAAAAAAAACGACAGAATTGAAAGTCAAATGAAAACTTCTCTGCACCTTTATAAAAGTTTCACTGAGAATAACATCGGAAAAATGGTAGACTTTATTATTGCAATATATCAGATCCGACTAGGCAATTTCAAATCTTACAAATCCTCTGGTTAGCCAGACTACGAAGGTAATTGTATCACGCGATAGCGTTGCAGTTGTATAAATTTCAACTCAGCGATGCCTGATCGCGCAATTACTGCAAGTAACACGTTTTTGTGCATGCCCACATTTTTACAGTTAGTTACGTTTCATGCGTTGGGAGATTCCCGGACCCGAAAAGAAGTGATAACGGATTTCGAAGCGAACGTCGACGAGGGTCAAGATTTGGTTCTGATTAACCTAAAGTTACCCTCGCTTCCACCTTCCGGCCTGCAACATTGTAAAATCATCGAAGTCGACTACAAGCTAAAGGTTGGAGCCAAACGTTTGTAAGAAGATATCCACCGAGCACGAGCTAAAACAAAATCGTCTCTGGTCCACGACTTCTCTTCAAAAGGTAACGGTCCGTTGCCCTTTGAATTAACTAACGTTGTTGCAGGTTGAGGCTAGGGTCGAAGGGTGGTATAATAAAAATCTCAAGGTCAGAATGGATATTATAATTGGTACTATACCGCTCCTCACTTACCAAGTGCCACAGCACACTGTGTCGACATCTGCTGTGGGTTTCGAGGGTGTAACTTCGCCTTTACCATCCGCTCCAAATCAGCCGGAGTCCCAACAAGAGACCTTTGTGTTTCCGACGGAAATAGAGGAATATTCCTCGAGTTTACGTGAGTTTCAGAATTGAAGGGCTTCCTTGTTCGCAAGTAACCATGAGCCTGATTTAGACGCAATTATGACGCTCGTGTGTTTGCAATTATTCGACTCCTGTCGATGTCGACGTATAATGGACGCTCTCTGATGCGCCAACACAAAGCCTTTCACCAGTTTGGCTATAGCCAGGATTTTAATACTTCAATTTGCTGATCAGAAAACACTTTTAAACAATTTTTCAACACCTGTCATATCATAGATTCAGTACCGACATATATAATATATTTTTTCAATTACTAGGAAAACACAACTGTTACTGTTATATGAAAATCTGTTGCAGCGAAGTCCACCTTCGAAAAATGCGAAAATTACAAAGCATCGAAACGTGAAAACGACGAATCACCGGGCGAGGATACCGACGGAGATAGTGACGAAGAAATCGCTTCATCATTCGATCCAAAATACACTGTTTACGAGTTTGGACCAGTTACGCCAGCAAACTAGCCGTAAACTGTATTACTCATACTTCTGTGTGTCATAATTCCACGATACATTTGTGTATCATCCGCTACAAATAATCGCTTATCGTGATGACGCTATTGTATCCCATGTGATGTCCATGCCAAAGATCATTTGTTTAATTATGAAAATTGCTAGTTTGTTCGTTGATAAGAGAAGAAATGGTTTTCCTTTGATATATTGTGTGGTTGTGTAAGCGGAAAACACTGAATACGCGAAAAAATGAACAGTAAATTATTCTCGTAAAACATATTATTATTATTATTATTATTATTATTATTATTATTATTATTATTATTATTATTATTATTATCATATATTTCATCACCATATAACTTATGCCGTACATGGCATGCATCGGTTGCCAGATCACAAATGTTCCGAGTGTAATATCGTATGAACATGTGTAGAACATGGATAAACATCATGAAAGGGATTCTTTTTTGGTAATCCACCAACACAGATGCTTATCAACGGAGTGCTTATTGTAATTCCTATCTCGTTAAATTCAGCTTACCGAAACCAGCAGTGTTCGTGTACCAGACTTCAATCGTTGTTGTATTCTGTACAGACCAAGCTTTAAACTGGTGATGAGTAACCATAAATGAATCCAAATTATTCGCTAAAATAGCAACAATTAAATACTTGTATGAATCTTAATAAATATGTTACACAAAAGCATTGCGATGTCTAACTTGTCCTGGTGGATTGAGAACTGGAGAAAGTTGTTGAGCGTCAAAGCATAGCGCATGGTTATACATCAATGAAAAATTCAGATCTTATGCTTTCGCATAAGAAGGTGAATGCAACGGTGTGCATAAAAGGCGAGAATGGAGTTCAGGAATAATGAAGTCTATATTCTTTAGAATCGCATAGAGTCTGAGCCAAGCAGCGAGCTTCTGCGGTAATATTTTCAATCTACGGTAGCCAGCCTTCTCAAGCTACGAAGTACCGATAACGGTCTCAGATGAAGGAAATTTAGTAGTTCATATAACTTGATTGTGAAGAACAGAATTTGTTGACCGGAGCTCGAATGGAGCGTGAGTTTCCTTATTGTTAGCATCGAAACAATTTTAACGCACCGTTTACCAGATAATAGAAGGCTGGTGAACCTGCAGCAATATTACGCCAGAGCCGGCTCATAATACTTGGTCAATATCTGGTTTTCAACAGAATTGCTTCGATGGATTTTCAGGGTTTTCCATACAGGGGTTCACTGCGCTTTGTAAAGCGATTGATGGTAGGACAAAACTAGGTAGCCTGATTTGGGGGGGTCTAATTGTAAGACGACTGTACGGAAAATTTTGAGGAGAATATAATTACAGTACAGAAAGCGGAGTCGATTGCCATTCTCTGAAACAGACGCTTTCTACTCTCAACTCGACCCTTTGCTCTGGAGTTTGTCGGTTTCGTAAACCCGTCGTTAAGCCGCGAGCATTAGGCTACGGGAATTAAATTAAACGATAAATTCCAGCTAAATAGCATCTGGGAGAGGAAATTTCCTGGCATCGGCCACAAGACTGTGTATACCGCCTATACTGTACTTACTCGATTCAACCAACCCTGCATGGTACCGAGCACAAAACCTTTGCTCAAAGCTTGCGGAGAAAGGTTTGAGTCGGAGAGATGGTAACACATGGAGAAAACGTAGAAAAAGCTCAAAGAAATGCAAATAATGCAGGTACAGCTGTGGATGCAGATTGTTGTCTACGTCGTGCAGTGCTTCGAACTTTGTTTCTGATCTGTGCATACCTAGAGCTTCATTTGTCGCCAGTATCAGTCAGCCAAGAAACCGATTTTATCGTACTTTTGTAAGAATGTTTTCGTTTCCAGTGCAACGAATTCGCAATACTAAATTGAACCAAAGTTCGTGTTTTCTATCCACCTTTTGTAAAAGCGCGGCTTTCTGCGACAAGGGCTTTGAGACGTAGATAATATTAGTAGAGCCACGTCGAGAAAACCGTTCGAGAGGCACAGCATAATTAAGTGCTCTTTAGATGCTAATTAAGGGCCGTTTTGAATATGACCCCGCATAATTGGCACCCAAAGAGCACTTGATTCCTGTAATACTGATTAATTTTCAACATTCTTTTAATCCGGTACTCTTTGCAAGTGCTCTACGACCGTTACTTTGCGTTAGCCGAGTAATATAAGAATGAAGGATTCTAGTGAAGAAGATCGAGCATCGAAGTTGTTCCGATTAGAACACCTACACCGCACGATCCATGTCTTTTTTAGCTAATATTATTCACGTGATTTTTTTGAAAATGTATGCACGACGAACAATTACTTGGCGGAAAGAGCAATGTGATATAAAGTGATTGACGCGATTGAAATTGTGGAGCGTAGAGGATGGATTAAGTAATTGTTTCGGCGATTCATTCAATTCAAGGACCTCGACATTTCAATCAGAAACCCCAAGAAAGTCCCAGAATAAATTTGCTTCATTCACGTTCCACTTATATCCATTTACGCGTGACTCGGAACAAACAGAAAAACACCGAGAGAAACGTAGAGGAAAGTGGACAGTAGTGGGACACCATTAATCGCGAAGCCACAATGCTGACAAAACTGGCTTACCACTTTTCGTCAAACGAATGAATTCACAACCACTTTAATTCGGCCACTCTGTCGTGGCTTTTGAACTTGAACTAACTGTCGCGCGTGACTAACCGCAACCGCAATTAATCAACAAAGTAAACGCTCGATGAAGCCGCATGCGGTAAACATGCAGGTCCATATTCAGGGTTACATATATGATGCATATTGTCACCACGAGTTGAACCAGCTGCTAAACTCAAGCCGTGATGCCGGGGTAACTTTTTAAACTCTCGGCATCTCCCCGAGCGAAAACGCGGAAGTGCTGGTAACGCTTCCCCAGAGGATCGATTCAATTTACTTCCCTTATCCGGGTCTCTCTGTTCTCTTTCCTCTGTTCCATCCGCGCCGCTCTCCGTTCTTGACTCCAATTGCTCAAAGTAGGACGACGCCGACGAAGCCTCGTCTCTTCAGCGACGCACACCTTCTCTACGTGTCCGCCTATGATGCTTGTTGTGCTACGTACGCACGGAAAACTCCGAAACGAGACAATTTTTTTTTTTTTGCACCCCAACTTCCGCCCTTAATTCTGTCATATTTTGCCTGCGATGGCTCGGCAAACCTCGGTTCAAAACAATTTTTCTTCGCAAGAAAAAATATTTGAATAAACAGTGGCAGGGATGTATCGTTCCTACTATGGACAGAAATTCATGATTGTCAATATTATTGATAGACAGTTAAGATAAAGATAGCATGATAAAAAAATTTCTAGCAATTCTGTATATATCGGATATCATTTTAGACATCCTGGAGTACAGAGGTTTTTTCTAGCACTGGTACAAACAGAACGTTGTATGTGATTTGATGAAATTCGGATGATTTGTTCTCAGCATTATTCAAGATATCTGAATTTCAATACTAAATTGAATTATTCATATGTGGTCTCCCTGATTTAGGCTTCAGGAATAACATTAAGCTGCGTTGACGATAAAATCAATTAAAACGATTGAAGACAAAGATTTTTGAACTTTAAGAAATTTGATACTTTAAGTTTAACTGTAAAAGTATTCTGTTACCCATTCGCAAAGGTTATACCGAAAAAATCCGTTTTTATGCATTACCGTGGAGTATCTGCAGGTTTTTGTCGGAATAATTCTCACTTCGGAAGGTTACTTTATAGACGTCATAAATTTGCCTGGGAGACTTGAAAGCATGCCAACTTTGGAATCCATGCATATATAATCTTTTTATATAAACCCATAAGAGCGTCTTCGCGGAAGAATCAAGTATTGGTAACCAAACGCGCTAAAATATAGATCCTGAAAAAGATCAAGTATACTCAAGTGTAGCCGTTTGCACCGCCATATCTCTTTTATCTTATTTTTTTTTTTATGGCCCAGATTATATCTTTCGCGAGTTACAGCCGAAAGGAATATAACTTGTGGGGACGCTTCGTTTACTTTAGCTTATTTTCACTTTTCACCCCCATCCCGGGGTGTCTCTGATTTTTCTCGGTCTTAAATTTTGGCCAATATTTACTCATCGTGACCCACGCAATTTAACATAAAAATGATAAACAATCGTTCCAAGAAACTCGCTTTCACATCTCGCTTTACGGTGATTCATTGACTCGTATCACCGTCGATATCGATTTGAGAAGAAAAGCAGCAAAGAATACGGCCGGGCAATAAAATTCGTCTTGTTATTTCTTTGAATTGAGGGTGCTTCCGCCATCGTTTATGGGATGCATATGACGAGTGAATACGATCGCCTAAATATGGAAATACTATACTACCTGAACGTGACGAGAGAAAAAAACAATGTGTACCCACTTTAGAATCACTCGAGACGATGCTCTCGAAATATCTCCGAATATCACGCATACCGAATAACGATCAACATTTTTGTTTATTCTAGGCTCGGAAACATTTCTTATACCATTTTCTGAAATGGAAAAACCCGGTCAATCGTTTCCGAATCGAGGCATAATTATTCGCTTGTTCGAAACTGCTCAACCCGAACGAATTGCAGGGTACATCAAGTACAAAAGGAAACAACTTCCCGACTTAGGCAATTAATATATACCTACGTACGTATCGTCTACAACTCCCTACGACTAGTCATTAAAAAGTTTTTACCGTTGTTAACGCGTCATCGGCGAGAGAAACTCGGTTCATTTTTTTTTCTTTCTTAATCGCGAGTTTTGAATCTTCTTATTATTTCCTTTTGTTTCTTAACGTTGCAACATTGTCAAGACGAAGTATACACCCATGTAATAACACCGTAGCCCCAGGTTGAGGATTTCTTTTTCTTCAATTCTTCGAGTAGCTTTTATTGTGAATCCTAACAGCCATTCGTGCTAATTTAACATTCCAGGGTACCCGAGGCGTTGTCTCCTGTTTTCGCAGAATAAATCACAGTGTCTTCCTGCAGACAAATACGCGCTCGTTGAAACTTCCCCGAGTTTGCGTGCACCTTGCCGTATTCTTAGGTAAGTGTGCATGCAGAGAGGATGATTTAAGCTACTTTATTTTACACCGTCAACGCGCTCGCCACCTTGTTCTCATTATCATTGTCACGAACGCGGTCTGGATGGTGTCGACTTTTTTTGTTAATTCAACAAACTGACGAGGTAGCACGCAAAATTTGCTTTCTTGGTAACTGCAATATCCGTACAATTATGGACGACAGCAAGGGGAGAATATATCAAACAAATTTTGAATTAAAATAGCAGAGAAGGACGCGGAAAATATAATATATATGTAATACATGCATACTTTTGAAACATCCAACTTGAGCTGTTGAGCTTCTTACCAAACGCCGTGTATATTATACAAGTGAAATTGTAGCTTTGCTCAGATGATTTTCATCGCTTAAGCGGCTTCACTTTTTTCCCTTCTTGCCCTTTTTCCCTTTTTTCCCTTTTTTCCCACCTCCCGTGCCTTTCTGGGAAACCACCGTGATGATGGGTGGCACGGGACCCGGATCCGGCCATGGGATATAATTCCTCGGTGTCTTAAGCTCGATCTCTAAACTATTCTTCATATCGTCCGCGCCGAGATACTGACGGGTGGATCTTAGCAAAAACATTTCTTCGTCGGGTTTCTTAACCGGAGGAACCGTATTCGGGATAACATTTACCTTGACGCAACCCTCCTTGCACTTCTTGCCTGATAGGGGAACAAGAAGGTTGTTTCTGATAGCCGTGGGTCAAAGGTCATGACGTTTACAGATGATCCTGACATTCATTAAGACAAATAATGAAGGTGTAACAAAAAGATTGGATTTCAAAGATATCGCTCGAACATAGCTGTGATTAAGAAAAAGCAATTCCCCTTTCTTCCTGAAGGAATCCAATGTTGAAATGAGAGTGCTAAAACCAAGTTCCGTTGCGGTTGTGAAACCGACGTATAAAAGTAATCGTGGAGATGATTCATCACCTTCAATCCCCTCTGTTTCATCAACCACGCGGGCAAAATTGCCGCAGAGCTTCAATAACGAGATGTACGTCACGCCAGCCCTCCATCTCGACAGAATCGATATTTTCAAAGAATGTTAGTTAATAACTCGTTAGTAAAGATTCGTAACCAAAAATGTGACGTTGGTAAACATTTCAAAATCCCGAGTTTTCACATTTTCAGTAGTGGGGGCGTTGGCGTTACGTTAGGTCAGCCACACTACTGAAAACGTGAACTCTTGATTTTAAAATGTTTACCAACGTCACATTTTTGGTTACGAATCTTTACTAACGATTGCCTAGCTAACGATTCTTCAAAAGATCTATTTTGACAAGATGGGAAGCTGGCATAACGTACATAATAACGAGCCCGAAAAACGAGCGAAGGATTCTCAAGGGTACCTTCGGACAAACGAGACGCAATATTTCTGCTCATTTCTCGTTTTCTTTGGAAGACATGTACTCGAATTCAAAAGCGGGTAAATACATATCTGTAAAATGAAAGAACGATATATCTCGAGAAATGTTTAGAAGTCGTACCATGAGAATCTGCGCATGAAACGTCGAGATGAGGGGTTCTCTGTTCTCGGCCTAAGCCCGAGACGCTTTCCTGGACCTCTTTGATTTGGCCGATGTTTCTGGGCACCTTGATACTCATTATGTTGTTGCCTATCTGGTGAGATAGCTCATCGTATGGTGGCTGAGCAAATTCCGGAGGACAAATTGGATGGACGCATTTTCCGCAGCAGCCGCATTCCGCCATGATGCACGATCTTTGCTGAAGTTAAGACCTCTTGCATATACAATAAGAAGATATATCGCCTCAAGGTGGTAGCGTCAAGAAATTTTCGGAGATTTTTACGTGAAGTAATGTCCAAGAAACTGTTTGACCGAGTAATGTTTTTATAAGAATTTGAATTTAGACAATTTTGAACTATGCTTGATTTAGAGGTTGTGATCCGAAAATACCCAAAGCCTTCCGAGCTGTCATTTATTTCGACGGAGAAAAGAATAAATAAAATAATGAACTTGACTTCCGAGTTCGGAAAATAATTTTTACCTTCAGTAGGTATGCGAATAGTTCACGTATTTCTAATCGATGGTTCGAAATGTGACCGAAACGAGTATGAACGTGAGTGGCGAGGCTGCAAAAAAGCTAATCACTCTTTCAAGGAGTGCTTTTGTTACCGGTCTCATAATCAGTCACAGAGAATTTATAGGTCTGCACGCACGTATCAGGAATGTGCCGATATTGATGAGCGAATTGAAGAGAATAGTAAAAAACTGATCCAATTATCTGATTAGACTGTCACTGTCAACAAAATGATATATACTTCTGTATAATCTACTTTATGCGATTGTAAAAAGCCTGCAGTCCACGGGTATATGATTTCCTTGTTGATCTTGAGGTGATTGTTCGCTTGAAAACAAAAAAGAAGAAGAACAAGCAGAAGTTAAACTCTTGAAATCTTCGGAATTCCGTACTGAAACTATAATCCCAAGTTTCAAAAATTTTATTCACAGAAGTTTTCACGAGAAGTTTCAAGCATATAGCTTCGCCTCCCCTGCGAATTCCGTCTGGCCAGCACTCTGGGAAATAACTTTGTACGATATTGCGTTACAGGTAATGCAACATGTAGAGCAGTTTACTTCAGTCCGCTAACTGATCGATGTACCGGATAGACCCGTCTATTCGTAAACGAGCTCAGATCCCGGCGATATAACGTCTGATCAATGCGATACAATAGCGTGTCGTATAATAATTACGAACGCCATTACAGACCGGTCGAGATTGGGTTGCAACGTGGCAGAGTTCGAAACTGGTGTTGATACTAAAGCTGAGGCTGAGGTAAATTACTGCGCGAATCTTAGTAACCCTTTAGCAAAATGTGGATATACCGAAGCGTTCTAATTTGGTGATCATAATTTACACAAGTGGTCCAAACTTCCCAAACGAATCACATTCACTTAGACGATTGGCCAATTTTATCCAATCACTCGGATATCCAACGCTTTCAACAGCCCTTATATACCAATTCAGTACCAAAATTGCGTTTGTCTTCAACGCGCACGCACGGATACGGCAGTGAAAAGGTTTTTGGGTATAAAACTGCCGTACGATAGAGCTGTAGGAATACGTGCGAGAAGAGCAGAGTACTTATTTTTGCTGTAACACTCGTACATATAAAACAATAAGTAAACTCTTAGCTTCAATCTACTAAGTCCAAGAGTTTTCATCTTGGCATCTCATGCCTCGAAAATTCATATACTCAGCGAAAGAAAAAGAACGTGTAACAAGTTTTCGGTAATTATACATTCCGTGAATTTTAAATACAGCGCGAATACGTCATAGGAATGAAATAATATTAACACAGACATCGCTAATGCTGCGGAATGTCTAAGAGAAAATAATATCGTACCCATCTAGTCTAAGAACACAAAAAGTGCCTCACGTACTTCGAAGACTGTGACGGCGTCTTTGTATTATTTACCGTATTGAAGAAGTATCGATAAAATTTCATAAAACTAGAGCTGGGAGTTGTTTTCACTGCAATGTCAATGTAAAGAATGTCATCCGGTGATTAAAGAGATAAGTCCGAGACGGTAAATAATATTTCTATCATCATCCAAACTCCTAACTGAAAGCAAAAATCCTATACCAACGGAGTATCATCGTCGGCTGGTAGATTCCGGGCACGGCTTTCAACTCGTGGGTTATTTTCCAGGTAAAATCACAAAAACGCTTGGGCGACACCGGCGCATATATACAACGCCACTTCAGCGCCAACTCAGCCTCGCTCGCGAATCGCGGCCCACCTGAACAGAATTCCAATGAGCAAAAACCAGGGCTTTACGGACCCAGAGCAGCAGCGCAAGAGTGTAGAAAAGCGTATCTTCGTCGCCGATGACATTCGCGGAATGCAACACGCGATAAATTCTAATTTTATTAAAATGTGAATAAAGGCATGATATTGAACCTGAAACACAGATCCTGAGAAGCTCCGAAGATTCGCCACTTTTCCGGGTCTTCGCGTCGGGACTGGAACGACGTTGAATCGCATGAAAAGTCGATAAGCGGGGAGCAAGACTCTGTAGAAGTGGCATCGCGTACCGAACATTCAGGATCTAATTGGCTGGTAATAAAGTTCAAAAGGAATTCAACGCCATTCATCATCGGTTCACTTCAGCCGTTCGACGGCTTCGTTATACAATGCTATTAATTACTTCAATTAAAGCTCCGTCTGGAATCCACCCAGAATGGAATGCATGGAAAATCGGAGTTATTTCAGATTCGAAGAGCTTCAGAAAAGTTAATTTAGCTAAATCACACCAGTACAATTTTTTACGAAAAAATTATCCCAGCGTCTTCCAAGACACTGCCGCCTCTTTTTATCTCATTGCCTGAACGTCGCTTCTACTTGGTATGAAACTGACGTATTAAGCAAGTACGTACATACATCGTATATAATATGCACCAGGGCAGGGAGGAGAATGAAATTACCGATAGTCCTGCCGCAAGGATCTGATGAAACTTGCGAATGGGAAAACACGCGTAGTAATTTTTCTACGTGCCTCTTTTTTTCTGTCACTTCACCGGCACGGTAGAGCCCAGCTAACGTAAGGTCAAAGATATTCTCAATCTCCGAGATCTTATCGATGTACTTGAGTAAATTGAAAGTTGGAAGGATTCTCAAGCCTACTAGAAGAATCGTCAAACTCTGGTAGTTTTCTTTCACGTCGTTCATTCCAAGACAGCAGCGTAGAGCAAAAAGTCCGAATGGTGCTTACTTCTAGGTTGAACCTTTTTTTAACTACCAAGTTGCATTTGCATTCAAGGGATACTTAAAGCCAAGTGCGCGAGATTATGCAAATCTTAATTCGTTCTACGGAAAAACTCATGAAGTTACAGACCCTTTCCACAATAACGTTCAAAACTTGCACCGTGACGACAAGGGAGATATAGGTACGTTGCACTTTTCATTTCCCTGCGCTGCGCTTCCTCGTACGCTATTACGATAATACTCCGCAAGTTTGTATTATAGACAAACAGTTGCTTTCGTAATTATACGTGGACGTCAACATCAGCTGCGTTTTAAAATCGTTATAAAGAGATTCTACTTGAAAGATGAATCGCTTCCTCATACAGACGTGCTCGTGAAGGGGATGTATTTAATAAGTTCCACGCTCCTCGATCAAACGGACGTTCTTCAATCCATTATCAAAAAAGACGAACAGAAAATTTAATATTCCAACTCAGAAGTCACAAGTGCAAGGTTTGTTCTGTCAATATACCTTATTTCAATTTTCAATATCGCAGTTTAGTTCAACGGTGCTGCACGGTGTTTAATTCTGTACAACGGTAAACCAGTTATTGTAATAGCATCACGATCATTTGCTCTATTGTCGTACAACCGGTATATTTATTTAAACACAACCGCTCGAAGAATTGTTACGAAGAATATCAAGATCCAATTTACCGGAGGAAAACTGTATGTATTTACGCTAAAGTTCAATAGCTACGGGAAGAACCCGGCAGCCGGTGACCGCGATTTTCATCTTTCAATCGTTATACCTGTATGTACTCGCTTGCAAATACATACGTCTGTAATTAATTTCAGAACGGTCTCTTCCTCAAAGCAAGAATCTCATTTGCAGAAATATGACTGAAATATGAGAGGGTGGATTAATATGCGTAGGTATTCGCGTACGAAATCTGTAGGATACCGGGCGAATGAAAACGCTTTGATGTTCAATTTCAAACACCCAATTAGAACTTTCTACGACTACGACGGTTCTTTTTGATCATACACTTCACTCGACGTCACGAATCCTAAAATCTTGCCGATTAGTCATCCAAAAATATCTGAAATTATCTCTCTGTATAAGAATATCCGTACCAGCCTTTGTCTAATACTTTTATAAGATGTATAAAGCGTAGTTGAAGCCTGAAACGGAGTTCAGTTTCCTTGACCTCGTGTGAAAACTCAATCATATTATAGATAGTATAAAGTGTGGCCAGACTTGCGCGTGTAAATTCAGACGGCAGGAGAGATAAAACACATAATATACAATGAGTATATATTGAGTAAAGATATCTTAAACATTCGACATCCCTCGATATAAATTTCTATAGGTTCCATACTACGGCTGATACAATGGTGTGGAAAAATGCGCGCTATCTTTATCCTCGCGCTTTATGGCTAAGATAGAGAGAATTTGCGACCCACGATCCCGCGAGGGTTCAAGATACAGAAAATTCATAGCACTAGAACTTCGCCGGTGGTTTATACATACATGGTGCAGCATTGATAGAGCCGAGACAGGATCCTCCAGGACTACGCAATTATAAGCAAGATCACGCGTTCCACTAACGGATTTTCAAACGATTTCTAAGGGATCCGGAAGTGGTTCAACAATTTTATAGAGTAACAAGTACAGAAAATCCGTAAATTTACCTTGCGTCGGAAATTCGCCGCTGCAGTCGGGTGTACAGAGAATCAAACGCTGTTTCTCTTTTCACACTGCAAAGCTATCAATCTGAAAGTAAATTCTCACACGCTGCTCGTTATTTCGTCTCGGAATTATGCGGGAGCCACGATTTGTTCGAGTCAAAACTTTTAAGGGGACTCGGAGTAATTATTAATTAGCACACCGCTGAACCCATGATGAACCTTCCGCAGCCCAGTAACACCAACCGACCGACTATGAATACTTACACCGTCCCAGGGAACTTCGAGAATTTCACTACAGGCTCCGTAAACAAAATGGCAAGAGCGCGTAAACACAATCAACCTCGCACACTTGCAGCGGAATACAAAATTACTGTTGTTGCTTGTACGCCGTGCTTACGCGGACTGCGAACTATGCACGCTCAAATTGCTTGTTCACTATCTCAGATCCCTCGTCGTCGAGCATCGATACTATTGGCAGACACAGCCTTAAGACGTTTCATCCCGTTTACCAATTTCCTTGAAAATTGTTTGAATGCTGATAGAATTCAGTTATAATAGCTACAAGATTGTTGGCGATTCGTATCGTTAGACTGTAGGGCATGTTTCACTGAATCGAAACGGACTATTTCTGAATCCTTGAACGAGAAGAATGGACAGTCTTGAAACTTTTGTGTATATTCATTACAAACAACTATAGAATCCGATAGAATACAGCGGTAAATGACTCGCGTTCAACATATTGCGACGATGATTTGGAAAAAATATATTCAATCTTTCGACCAGTACTGATTGGATTTGAAGAAAAATGGCTTTTTACTTTTCCTTAAACATGATTGATGGCCTCGGTCACGTTTTTTCCTCTCCCTCTTTATTTTTTTCGAATCATATTTGTCTTCGAGTCTTATTAAAACTATTTTTTTACTTTAGTCGGAGGATTGTTTGGAGGAAATTTGTAAATCTCTGCTGTTCTGTTCTTCCCCATTTGAATGACATCCAAATCACGAGTCACGTATATCGCAACGCGGCTTCTATCATCAGTCACAAAAACTCCTCTCTGTGCCCTCATTTTCCACAAAGCAAAAAATGTTACCTGTAACAATAAGTAACGATGATTGAATCGGGAATCTCGGTTCATCGTTCGAGATTTTGAAAATATCTCAATAAATATCTAACGATATACAAATTCAATGAATTATACTAACTTTCGATGGCTCTAGAACTGCGAAACTGAATGAAAATCCGACAAATGTGGCGAACAAATACCGAAGTCCGGTTGTCCACGTATAAAATGTGCCGTAAAACAGTATGAAATACAAAGCTATGAGTAACACTCCTCCAAGCAGTGCCCACAACGGGTACAGATATACATGTGAAAATATATAAGCCTTTCGAATTCTTTGCGTCGCCTGAACTGGTCCCATTTTCGATATTACCTGTAAAAACGTGCGAACATATGCCTATAATGCGTATATCAAACACGTCCAAATTACAGCTAACACGGCACATTGATTACAGAAACGGTGACGCAATTTATTTTTACTTCATCGTAAAAAATTCTTTGACCGCGAGCCTGGGGCAATTTAAGGGGCATCGTTCGTTCGCCAATTAACTGCTTTTCCCCTGGTGTATATAAGATCCTATGCTGTAGTTCTTCAGCAAGTAATATCTTCTTATCAGATGGTATAATGGGTGCCGATACATCAGGACTTGTCGGCATTGGTATGACAAGTTCTTCCGTAAATCTGTGAAAATTTTTGTCTACTAGTATACGCTGTACCTATACTACAGACATATATTGTTTAAGGTAAAAATTTTGAAAAGAAAACATGCCAAATATCACCTTGAAGAGTATTCAGACGTATATGACTGTGCAGGTGCAACGTTTTTCGCTGTCCAAAATAGGAAACAGTTCACAAAAAATGCCATGGTAGCTGCGACGACTCCAACCATGACTTCTTCCCATGCAAATTTAAACTCTTCGCCATTGTCCAGTTCGTACTGTTTCATTGCAGTGTTGTATTTACGCATTGGATAAAATACCGTGACGAATGCCATCAATACGCAAGCATGAGTAAGAGCCAGGACCACTCGTCTACGCCTTGTATTGTTTCGTGGCAGTTGCCTTTATGAAATCAAATTAATTATTCTATCTCACATCGTGGAAGCTTGAAAATTAATTTTAGAACCACTTACCTCATGCACATTCCCAGCCAGCAGTGATACCCGACATTCATTGAATCAGCAATGGCATTTCTCAAACGCATTTGCCACGAAAATATTTCGTTATTCAGCATTCTGTAGCAAGAAACACCCATACGACCTGCAGAGAATATAGTATCCTGCGATAATCCGGTAAAAGCCAGGTAACTCTAATGCATATTGAGAAATAAATCCAACCATCATCGCCAACTGGAAGAAGCCATGTGTCGAACACAAACAAACTAACGTGATGATTTTGCACATCGTGGACAATAATTCTTCCAATAAGCCTATAAGAGTGTATGTAACAAATCATTCTATCGATAAGTCGAATTCTTCGGATATAAATAGTTCATCGCAAGATGTTACCAAATCGGCTTCGAGCCTTTATCATTGTGCCACAAGTGCAAACAGAAGACGTCCCCAAGTGATCGAGGTGTGCGTAAAACAAAATAATCGTTGGTTCCTTTGAGCATAACTCGTCTCTTAAATGAATGTAATACATGCACAGAACTGGTTCCATCAGAGCCTTCTAGAATTATAGCCACCTGAAAATATTCATCGAATGATTCTTACTGTGTGACACAGTGAACGTGTACGCATCATACCCTTGAAGAGGTGGTGGGATCTAAATTTTCTCTACTGTGCACTATAATGACGTAGCAGTACGAATCGCCTTCGATGTTATCATCCAAAAATATGAGCCTATCTTGGTTTTTGTCACGTCGATCCCTCATTCCAGACCATGCAAATAATCCCAAGAAGCAAACGGTAAGGTAAACTAAAAACCTGAATTGGGGTAAACGTGAACTACTATCCTACAAAACGGCTCATTCTTTTGCAAAGACAATTTGAGTAGTGAGCCAGCTTACCAAAATATGAGTGAGTTGTCCACGAATTGAAAAAACAGGGAAAGCCTCGAAGAGGACCTTTTTACCGTCTCGATAGCACGGAACGAGGCTCCGATTGTACTGAGTCCGTCGCAGTGACAGGATAGAGTCGTTTCGGTTAAGTCACTCTCTAGTACCTTGCAGTGATTTTCCCAACTTCGCTTGGGGCCGTTCCAACGAAGGCATTTTGCATTGTACGCCCTGAAGCTGTACGCAATATAACTGCTCGAGTTTACAGTTTTGGGTTTCGGTGGTGAAGTTTTATACAAGAAAGAGTCGGGTATTGGAGGATCGATCTCTTTCAAGAGTGCCCTTATGGTAACCTGCATGCAATTTATTTAAACACTTGAATTATTCTTCCTCCGATCGGATCGGAACTTTCTTTGCAAGATCGTTATACTTTCCGCATTGTGGCTTTCCACTTTACCTCATGCGGTAACAGACCAACATAATAAAAGACTGATTCTTCGATATTGCTATCAAAATCACGGTAAATAGTCCACCTCTGACGTTCTGTTGAATTTTTACCCTCAAATCTAGGTATCACTTCTGAATCCCAAAAATCGTTCAGATCAGGTGGATCGTTTTTCTTAACCACCACTCGGAGCAACATATCGTCGCCGTGGTCATCAAACGTCAGAACTATTTTACCTCCGGCTTGAAGCTCCATTTCGTGAACGGCTATATCAGATTCCGTATAGTTCCACGTTGGTTTTAATACTACCGTGCCTAGGTGTTAAAAAGATGAATTAAATATTGGTTGCAGTTAGTAAAAATAGTTGCAGCGAAATTTATGTTCAGGGATTTGACCTTGGACTTGACGATGATTTACAAGGCCGCTACCTTTCGGTATAATGAACTGGAGATCTGCGTGATAAGTGACTGGAGTTGAAAACTTTCTCACTCCGTGTTTTCTAGCGGCTCCAACTCTTGCTATTCTACTTCGTAATTCCTTTACTGTATTAAAAACGTCTACTTTGATCTACGATTTATTAAAAAGTGATTAGGACCAAGGAGCAGTCGTTTCCAGCATGAAAATGATGAATTAAACCAAATTTGACATACCAAAGGAAAACTTATATCCTCTGCATTTTTTTCCCACCAATAGGGATTATTTTTCAACGTTATCACTTGTAAATCGTACATCTCTTCAGTGTCATTAGTGATAATGGATACGTTCACTTCGGCATAAGCAGGCAAAGTAGCCGATTTCATACCGTGATTAGTTTTTTGCACAGAGATACAGATATCTTCGGTAGGATTTGTTAAATAGTCATCCTCATGTGGAGCCATGTATCGCGCGAACAGTGCGGCATAATTGTTTAAGGTGTCCATTACATCTTCGGTATGATGAGCAAGTCGTCTTTTTTGGTAAACCTGCTTTTGTTGTCCCTCCAAGTTATCGGAACGACGAGAAATCCGAGTATTAACACGACCTTATGAAAGGTAAAATATATAAGTAGCAATTAAAATCACGATACATCGTTAATGAAAAACAGAAGCAGACTGAATAATCTGATTTGAAAATTACCTTTCGGTTTTTCTAATAAGAGAGAAACGGAACTCAAGATAGTTGTACCAATGTCTAGTACGTCGGTCCTAATTACAGTAGTATCTTCGGACTGTTGGGTTAATCTGTGTAAAACTTCAATGATTTTATCAAGAACGTTCACAGCTTTTTTATTCGCATACGACAAGTGAAGGTGGTTGTTTGATATTTCTTCGTTGTGATCGCATCCCAGAATAGAAGTCAGAGTAGAGCTGCAAAATTTAGCCATCGTGGAACTACGCAGTTCACAGAGAGACAGATACGCAACCTATGGTCAGATAAAACTGAATTGGAAAATTCTTGAAAGCGAACGGAAGTGTACACGATTCTCATAGCGAATTTCATTAAATCCCGGAATATACCATAGTATCTTTGAACTGCGATATGATGTCGGTTTGTTCTTGAATTGTATTATTTTCACTAGCCGTCTCAGACCTCCTCAACAGAGTTACATCTCTTAGCTGCTGGGATAACGTATGAATAGACCACGTAGCACTCAATATGGTTTTGATCACAGACTGTACTTCCTGGTTTACAAAATTCGTAGCTATCGTAGATGCTGATCCTAGAAATGAAGCTTGTTCGATATATTGATGTGTTCACAATGACTGTAAGTGAAATTACCACGTAGCATCGAAGGTCTTACCTAATGTTAATTTTTTAACGAGAGCTAATTCATCGTTCAAATTTGTGTAAACGGCGGCAGGAAATACTGTTACATCGAGTTCGTAAAATCCAAAATTTCCCTTACTGTCAGATACGTAAACCCGTAATGCTGTTGAGTAATCATTCTCTGGCAGTCCTGCAGCCAGTGTAACGTTGTTAAACTCGGGAGATACCTGATTAAAATGAGTTTTGTTCGTAAATCCTTATCTAAAAATTATTCCAGCCGTCTCAAATTTCGCGATCAATTGTGGGATTTTATCAATCCTTTTACTAGACTCACCCCGAAGGCGACCATGATAGGTTCCTCTTTTGGTAAGCGATACTGAAAGACTTCGTAAATTACAGGCAAGTAATTGGCAATAAAATGAAAGCACCTTATTTCAAACATGGTCAACAGTGCGTATCCTTGCGATGGATTTAATATACAGAATCCAGTAGTCAATACGGGATATGTTAATAGATCTATCGACGCCATTCCAATTTGTCTTGTGTTATCATTTGGATTTTCTACTCTAACGCTAATCTGTCGACAGGTTTATTATTAATGTGATTATTATAAGTAAAAGCGCGGTATCCACTATTATTTTGGATCCATTATACCTGATATCTTTGGGTGGGCAACAGTGCTCCGGGTTTCGTTACGAAATTATTACCGTCTGAATAGTAAGGAATTTCCGTATCAGTCGAAACTGAGGCATCACTGTTGTACGATAAAGTCCAGACATAGTTCAGGATTTTACTACGATCTGGTGACGTGGCTCTCAAAGCCATTGGACTTGTAGTGATTACTTTGTTGCCGAGACAGTTTTGTACACATTCTATTTCCACTAATTGGGTATCATCTGGTACCACCTACATTACAATAAATAAAAAATATTCCTTTCCAAAAGCAATCTGTACAGAGCAAAATTCAATTCAATCATTCATGCTTTACAAGGGGTATAATGTTTAGAACGGAATATGTACCAGAACTTGAACGGTTTGTTCAGAATGATCGTGGTCGATAGATTCTACGTTTACTGTAAAAATGTAAAGACCGCTCGACTGCACAACATCCTGCTCAACATTTAATACCGGTTGATTTGAAATAATCCTAAATTCATCGTCGCAAAATCCAGGAATCATATCTTCGGCCCGTGTTGCAGAACACGTCCACTTGAAGCGCATGCTGTGTGATGGGAAGTTTGGATCATAGGATTCTGAGGCATCAATCTCGAATGATTTTGACTTGTGAACTTGCCGAATACTGCCTGCATTGTAAAATCGTAGCTTGAACTTACATGTCAGGATAATTATGACCCTGATATTATTGTAATCGCTTGTTTCATACCTCCGGAAATATGTGCCACTATCTTGTCTTTAACAATTCTGAACCAGGTGATCGCACTTTTTTTTCTACCCTGGGCTGGCTCAAGCATATCGACAGTTAAACGCAACACATAATTTCCAAACATTAGAACAAAGGGTGGTACATGGTACTCTGAAATCCTAGTTGATACATCGGGCGCTGATCTAAAATACAAGTAGTTTCTGAATTCATGAAAACATGCGTGTAACATTCCACCGGAAACAAGCTGTTTGGTCTGCACACTATAACATCGTTTTTCAAGCCAATTTGGGTTATTAAAAGATTTTACACCTTCTCAACGTTTCAGGCAGGAGCGATGCGAATATATTAGGAACAGCAAATAACTCCCATGAATATTTTAAACGTGTTCCAGGACAAGTGACAATTGATTCGGTGAGTATGTTGATTGAATGCCTACGCTGATATATGGTAGCATTTTCGGGGGATGCAGCCGCATTTTTGAGTCCAATTGAGAACTCACAGTTTTCAGGCGATGTAACATGTACCGTGAAATTATTTCTCATGATTATATGTTCCTGACTCCATGCCTCTATAGAAATATTGTAAGCTGCTTCTTTGTCATAGGCATGAGTATAGTTAACCAAATATACAACGCCTCTGTTGTTGAGTGGTTGATACAGAAATGAAATTAAAATATCATTCAACTTGTCAGTGGGTTGGAAATCTTCCTCGAGCATTGTTGCTATGGTTCCTATAAAAGAATCCTTTCCTCATTTTCTCGCACAAAACACTGTATAGTAGCAAGAATCTCACCGTCACCAAAGTCCATTACCAGCTTTGGTAGAATGCCGATTTCCTTAACGTAAAACAGACATGTCGATGGAACAGACACGTACTGGTGGGCATGATAATAAAACCTTGGGCTGAGCATTGTTGATTCAACAAGCCTAGTTTCTTCGCAATTACGTCCACCTCGAGATGCAGGGCAATCACAGACGTACCCTCCCAGCAAAGGTTCACAGTTGATATTAGAAGGACATGGATTGCTCTTGCAATAATTAATCTGACTTTCGCAATAGACGCCTAAGTTTGAGAAGTCATTGTGCGTATATATTGAACAGAAAATAACGCCTCAATGAAACAAAAATAATCCAAACATATTACTTGTGGGTGAATGTAAATCTACAGACCTGTGAAATGTGGTAAACAAACGCATCGTCTATCTTCATTGCAACGCCCTCCATTTTCGCAACTACATTGCTTAAACATTCTACTGTATTTTCTCTCGCCTATTTCCGGGGTATCTATTCGGCCAGGTGGTAAGCATCGATAACCCTGATTCCTACCAATTATATGATTAAGACAGATCCAATGTACAGGACATACAGCTTCGGGATTTTTCGCATTTTTAATGAGACACCAGTTCGTGCGATACTGTGGGGGATGATAATAACAAAGAAAGCCGTTTCCTTGCACTGGACGGCATTCGTGCTTAGAGGTACTGGTTTCATAGAATTGACAAGTGCTGTTTTTCTCGAAGCAAATTCTTGTCTTCATCTCACAATGTATCCCTTCATATCCATCTGAGCATTGACACAAGTACATATTTCTTTTCACGTTATGTAACAGAATGCCTCCATTGTCACAAGGATTTGGAATATTTTCAGAAAGATTTGCCAACTCCATAACGGCCGACAAATCACCAATCTTCAATTCCCTAGATCCCCTTCGACGCGAGATCTTTGATAAAATGCCTCGTGAAGAAGCATAATAGTCTTGATGGCTTTGACTACAAGAAAATATGTCACTGAACATCACTGTCATAACTATTATTACTGTGTTCTGCATTTCATGAACAAGAATTATGAAATTCTAAAGAAATTTCTTCCACTGATTCGTATGTTAGAGAAATTACGCAAATTGATACGGCTGAACACAGACACTGTTAGCAAATGTTTTATAATTATTCCAAAGATATAGCCGTTGAGGCAAACACCAGCAAGCTCTGAAAATCGCGGTATTTCAGGGTGCTTATTATAAGCGTATGTTATGTAATTCATCCGCAAATACTTACAATGTTTGATCGTTACATGAAGCATTACGTTGTAAGTGCGACGGGAATTTAATTCACTGCACTATCTTCAAATACGTGAGTGATTTATATGTCAGTTAAATTATGATGAAAGGATAAAACCAACTACAATGTACGTAGATAATCTAGTAAATTAGAATCAGGCATAGTTACTTGAAAAAAACTTTAATACGAATATGAGATCTAATAATATTCATGTACATATTACAATCGCAACCATTTTTTACTAGAAGTACTAAATTTGAAGCATTATAGCCACACCAGCCAGAGTCCATTTTGTAGGCTTATCTTTGCTCTTCAAATTAAACGTCCAAACGTACGTAGGACCGCGTCCTCTAGTTTTGTACACGGGACATTCATACATGTTTTTCAACTCTTGCTTGTCCTGTGTAATTGCTTTCAGAAAGAGAACTGGCATCTGTGGAAACAATTCCTTCAAGCGAGATTCTGCAATAGTACCAAGAGCAGTATCCCATCGTGCTCCTTCCATGTAAAGACTGTTCACATACGCACCTTCCCGCGGAGGGGCTCTAAAAATTATAAATGAGGTCTATACTACAATTTTCAGAGAGATTATAATGTTTCATTCGCGGACTATGGATCAGCTTTATGGTACAATATTTGGTATAACTAACGTGAATTCTTCTTTCTGTTTCTTTGTTACTTCGCAATGCAGGCACATTTTATCAAGAGGCCATTCGTTCTTACGAGCCGTTTGTTGCATAATCGCAGTTAAAAATGATTGCGGATTGAAAAATCCGGCTAACCACACTGAAGATGGAAGCTGTGAAGAAAAATTACATTATTGAGAAAACCCGACTAGTAATACAGTATCAACAAAGTCGTCAACGTTTCTGGAGTGCTCGATTGAAATAAAATAAAAAAAATGGAAACAAACTTATACTGTGTAATTGTAAAATTTTACTATCCGCAATCAAATACTAAATGTATCATCTCGAGTTCAGACGATCACTTTGGTATTCAATGCAAAGGCGTATGTAATTTATGCAATTTACGTTAAAATCAGCAGTCCAGTTTGCCAATTCCCCAACTCTGTTCATCATATCAGAAAACCAGTTTGTCAAACCCAGACTTGAAGGGTACGCACGCTTAGTCCAGCTTTGGGGAACTTGGTCCATAAAAAGGTCATTTTGCAAATTTTCCATGTCGCTATTGATTGTTAATTCACCCTGATCGATAGGTATAAAATTTCAATTAAGCAAGTAACATATTACAAAAATTATCAATCAATTATTCAATATAACTTGTAAAAGACCTATTTTTTATTACCTTCAAACCAAGCTCAAGCTCACGAAGGGATCTCCTGAGCTCTCCACAAAGTATATTCATCCGTTCACATTCTTGAAACGCTACAATAATGAACGGAGTACGATCTTCTACCTAAAATATTACTTCCAGATTAACTGCGCCATGTAAGCTCACATTTGCAGAATCACGTTTGCGTCTTTGACTCTGTTCTTACAAAGCAGGCTTATTTCACATAAATACTTACCCTGCTCATTAGTTCAGGGATGTTGAACTCTTCGGGGAGTTTATCTAATAAATCTTCTATTATACCTCTGACTTTTTCTTCACGTGACAAACCTGGACCTGAAGCTTCACCTGTATCTCTTGGCTGCATCTCCAATACTGTTCTGAACAAGGTCTCTGAAGTTGTTGTCAGGAATCCTAAAAGAATCGCGCAATTTTTTAAACAAACTGAGAGACTAAGTCAACTGAAAATCTGAAAAAGCAATATAGTATTTAAATCTCCGGGAGTAGCTAATTAAATCATGCCGGACCTATTTCTGCATTCGGATGTAAGCCATACAGAACTGGGCTCTCTGGAGGTAAATATTCATCCAAGTATTGATGATAGGTCTTGTAATCGGAATTGGGAGGCACTAAAAATCCTGGTGCCATATAAAGGTCTCCTTCTACCAATTCTGGCTGTAAATATTCAAGCAAATAGGTGCGGCACAATCTCCGATCCCAATCATCTGTGATATGACCACCGTACATGATTTCTCCAAAAAGATATCGAAGATCTTCCCAGGGTACTTTATTGTTATTTTCCAAATAATTCAGTAGGACTGAAACACTTATTGTGAGGTCGCCTACATTGAAAGGGTATGACTGTAACCGTACAAAATGAAAATTTATAGTAATTAGTCTCGTTAGGTGAAATTCCTCTCATATGTTAAATGATGAACATGTATTATTGCTTAACACAACATAATTGTATTACCCTATTCCATCCTTGGGGTCCAAACTTTCTTCGTTCTGCCACCACAGCATGGTAATAGCATAGTGCAAATAATATAGCTTTGAATTCACCTTCTTTGCTGCATGAGTCTAAAGTTTCCTGGTTGAAATTATCTAGTGCTTTGTGGATGTTAGCATGCATTCCTGTTGGAGGTTCGTTGGTAATTTTTATAGCTGACTCCAATATACCCTGAGATGTGCAAATGTATTCTAACGTGAGTAAAGTACGGTCGAAAGTTGAAATACTATTCAATCCTATTTTACGAGCCACATGAAGTATATTTATATCCATACTTGTGGTATAATGCATTCGTGAGGATCAGCCGACGGTTCAGCACTAATATACAAGCGATAATCCGGATTCGGATCTTCTGATGCTTGTTCCATTTTTTTTTCCAAACTCGCTAACCAACTTTTAACCAAATGTACATTTTGCAGAATAACCCAATGACCACTCGAGGCAGCTATATCCATAGCCTCTTCTGCTACGGGTTCCTGACCTTGACCTAACGACACATTGTGGAAATTGCGACCATCGAAGGTAAATCCAAGTTTTCTTCCCAGCTTTTCAACATCCTACATAATTTCACTATGTGAAGTATCATTTTATAGATGACTATTACGAACTGTAATCCACCTCTTTGTACTATTTAACCACCATAACTAAAATATCTCTATTATTAATTTAGTGGCATTTTTTCGAGTAAATAACTGTGCCTATATTATAATGATTAAGATTCAATGCCTGATATCACGAAATTTTCAATATTTGTATGTATACCTTCAAAGGATCAACACCTGGTGAAAGAATAAAGAAAACTGGCGTGATTGCGCTGGTTTCTTCGTAAGACTGTTCAAATGGTAGAGCTCTGGATTCAACGAATTTTGGGCCAAGCTTTTCCTCAACAAAACACCTATCATAAAGAATGTATAATAAAAGAGTAAGAAAACGTCAAATACACGCACGTGCTTGGACAACATCAAAGACTGAAACATTCTTGCCTTACTGCATAAGTCATTCTATCGATCCGCATGCATCTCATCATGCATAATCGTTGGAGAGCTGATTTGTTTTTCCACTCCTGTGGAAATTTCTCTCTTTCTGGAGTTTCAGATTCAATGAACTTTTTCCATCTCTTGGCTGCTCCTTCTATATCCTTATCAAGATTTCTAAAATCTTCCATGCCGCTCAAGAATTTTATTGCACCCCAGCTTGTGTTGTTTAAAAAATCTACTGGACTTGTTAGATTCGGAGTATATGGAAATCGTAGAAGAAAATCTAACTCAGCCTGCTGAATTTCTTTCATTTGAAGCAATATCTAAAGTCGTTGAAATAGAATGTGTAACATCTTGCACTTATTACTTGTCACGTACTACATCAATCATAACACTGTTAAAATGCCTGTAATATGACAATGAACAGAATGACATACTTGTATGGTCATTTGGCAGAGGAATATCATTTTGTCACTTTCGAATAAGCCTCGACTGGTGTACATGAAGACCATATATGTAATACTATCTATGAGTAAAGCCACGCGTTTCATAAGCACATCACATGGCTCTGCGAATTTGATTGCATTCTGGAACACCACACTAAAGGCCTTTAGTGAAAACTGGTACAGCATGTTTATTTTGTTTAAATCATTTAGAATGAAGTATAAAAGACTGGCTCTAGATGCTGCGGGTCGATACCACTCGCGAGCTTCGTCGATCTTTACTGCAGTTATTTTCGCCTCTGAGACTTTTATTTCAATCTCTGCCGCAGTTTTCTTTGTTGTCTCCAAGTTAATTACAAGGGCTGTATCACTAAGTACATTTGGGCCTGCTGATGACAATCTAAAGTAAAAGTCCATAAGTATGTCAAGTTTAATTACAGTGATAAAATACGTAGCTGATGAAAGACGTTGATATTCAGTTTCTATTTCAAGGTTGAGATGTCAATTTTCTATGCGGTAAAAAGCATTACCTCCGCAATAAATCATCTTCTAGAGATTTCAATGTAATTTTGAATGTATTCTGTTGTTTTGTCAACTCAGCCTTTGTGCTTTCCAAATCTGGGCGTTCAACTTTAACAACGTCTCCTAGAAGTTGATCTTCTAATCCATCTCTGGTGACTGTAAAGTTAATCAGAGTAGTCTGTGCCTGCATTTCTGGTTTATAATGTGGATTTGCCAATTTTGTTTGCAGTATGAGACGAAATAGTGGACTATATTCCACTTCCTTGTCTCCAATCTTGATTGCTCTGAAACATTACAAAGTTACCAGACAAAGTCCATAAGGATAGTTAGCGATATTACGATTGTATTTTATTGAATACGTTTCTATACCAGCCCCTCTTCACGTACAAAAGTTAGATGTTTTTTTACCTAAGGCTAAACAGTCTCATACCTTCCCTTCCGAATAAGAACACGTCCTAATAATGGATCGAGTACAGCATCAACTGTTTCCATAATATTTTCTAACAATACAGTATGACCAGACGCAATTGCCCATTCAATGCGGTCCAAATAGTTTCTCTGTGTTAGTCTCAATACTTTCAAATCCTCCCCATATTTCGTTTTAATCCATTTCAATCCTTGTAGCTGTGGATCAATCATCAAAGGCCATCTCGACGAATTTGTAAGTATAGTTGCATTTTCTGATGACATTCGATCAGTTGGCAACCCTAAAAAAGAATGCGAGTCAAATTTTCCCAGAATCCAATAAAGAAGGGTATTTCAATATAAGTGTATTTGGAAGTGTTTGTCTAAAGATTGACACAAATGTGTATTCTGATAGAAGATATGGAAAATACCTTCATTATTCCATTCTGCAATTTGCGCATCATCGGTCAATAGAGAAAGTGGATCAAGATCTGGCGTTCGTGGTATCGTAGGCTACTCAATATATGAAACATTAATAAAAGTTCGTGTGTTAAATGCGATTATAGCCACTACCTCTAATGTATCCAAGAATGGCAGCCAATGAATATTGATGAGATCCAATCGATACTTCTTCGTGAAACAGCCTACATACGAAATGAAAGCCGTCACCAACAACACATTTCCTGGTATGGTTTTCCCAGAATTTTTCAAACTGTGTACATGATTCAGAATATACGTTTGAGTTTTAAAAATTTCAGAGAAGGTTTTTATTATCATTAATCTATTACGAATGCTCACAAGCTTACTGTCTCAGCCCAACGAATTTTCTCAGACGCCAAACCATTCACTAATCGATTGGCCAGATCGATCGTTAGCGAGGTTGCGTCAGCTTCATCTTGACATTTCTGCTTTTCACTTAAGGCTGTATTCATTTTTTCACTAAGAGCATCCAACATTTTTTGTAACTCCTAGAAAGTTAGATATCATGGCAAATATATGAAATGAAAGATTAGAATAGAATGCGGCCAACAATAAGCTAAGCTAAAGAATGTAGCTGATATACGTGAAACTGAATTTCAAAACTAAAAGAACTAGGCCAAATAATAAGATTAGATTTCATCTTCATTTCACCTCTCATCTCTTGCAAGTTTACTCTACTAAACAAATGATTACTGCGACTCATAACAGAATACTAACAGCCAAGCGATTCCTCAACGCATTCAGTTTATCCATTGCAGCCTTAAGTTCAGCATTGGCTTGCGCAAGAGCAGCTCTCAACGGTTTGACGTTTTCATTTATATAATGAAAGACCATAATATTTTTTACCCAACTACATAAGCCAGCAGCTGCCTGAGATTTTGACGCAATAAAGTCAGGTTCAAAATCTGTAATATGAGTAAGACATCAATCACTGATTGTGAGATAAAGCTTTCACACAATCTTTTATTTTATCTATTGCATTTACCCTTATCATTTATGTAAGGCTGAATAGCTTTTACGACTTCAGGTTGAATATTTTCTTTATCGTAATTGCGTAAGTTTGATAAAAATGTATCAACTGCTCCCATCATAACTTTACAAGCTTTCCAGCTTCTGTCTTTGGGCACATTTCCTTTTGGAGAAAATAGGACAAGCACAGCCTGAGCAACATTTGCTACCGCGTCTGGCGGTGTGCCAAACGATTTTAACTCAGTTAAATTGCCCTAAAAATGTCATTGATAAAAATACTATTGTTTGTGAGAACATGTAATGCACAAATATACAAGTACTTGGCAAAGCACACCTTATTCAAAGTATCCAAAGCTGCTTCAGCCTGACGAATGGCTGGTTCTGCTCTAGCTAAATCTTCATCGCAGCGTTTCTGTTTTTCAGCAACTTTTATTTTTATTTCTGCAACATTTGCCTCTTCCTCGGTTGCTGTAACAGGATTTAACGTGAAATGATGTAACATTCATCTTAATGCAATACATCAAATGATCAGATAAAAATGTGTTATCAAATAATCTATTATTGCTCCTGGAAATACTCATTAATCGGTCTACTTTACTACAAAACTAATGTATGCAATCAATCAGGTATGTCAGAAAATATGATGTCACATACAAAAATATATTATACAAGTATCAGACTTTTTTGGCGCATATATATCAATTCATTTAATTCCATTATAAAATTTCTCATTACCAATAGCTTTTTCAACCTCGGCTTTCGTATTTTCCGCTCGTACTTCTGCCAAAATTTTATCAGCTATCTCATTTTTTTTCTTCAAGTCCACTTCTTGGACAGCCAATGTAAGTTTTAGTTCATCGGCCTATGCCGATAAAAAAAATTCCAATATTTACTGTAAGTGCAATTTTACATACACCATTTTATTACTCAACCTTTGGCACAACTTATTCGTACCTGAATAGCGCAACTAGCCAATTTGGTCAGACCGTTTTCCAAACGAACAATCATAGAATTTAGATCATACGTTTTTGAAGCTAATAACTTAGAGTACAAGGCAATTTGTTCAAGAAAAGATTTTGGCGTCGTATAGTTGTAGCGTTTTTCGTTTTGTAGATAAAGTTTCGAAGTTTCATTCACAATAGTATGTACAAATGACATAAATAGTGACACCGGTTTACGTAGATTCTGTGGAAGATCTTCGCATTCCTAGAAGATACATCAGTTTTTGGATATTTAATAACAAAGATGACTTTCTCAATTTAATCTATTTTAATTAATGTTATAATCAATCCTGTCGAAAACAAAAAAGTTAATAGATATTACTACAATCATTCAAGTTCTAATTATTTACAGAAATAAAGACGAGCATACTTGTAAAAATTTGTTGGACACTGATTCTAAAGCCTGTTGAGGCCAATCTTGGAACCAATTTATCGAAGTACAGTTGACAATAGCAGGAAATTGCCTGGCTCGTTGACGCAAAGTAGCTCCTACCGGGGAGAAGCAGAGAACACACTTCAGCTGCCTGCGAACTCGATTTATGAAGAATTTCCAACAATTTTCTCTTGTATCCATGACGCCAGATTGCCTGACCTAAATTATATGACAAAGTTGCATAGGACGAGCTCATGATGAAAAATGTCATGTTGTTTTACGAATTTGCTTATATGGCAATGTAAAGTAAGTCTCTATCTAGAATAAAATGATTTTTTAATGGTTACGCTGACCTCCCCTCGTATTCCATTTATTATATTATCTACTTCATCATCAGCAAATAAGTCAGATATTTCTCCTGAAGCCAGCATATCATTAACTACGACTAAAAAATTTTCTTGAGCAACTTGAGAATCTGTCATCAAAAATGTTATCCCGATATTCTTCAATCCCGCCTTGATATACAATACAGCTATGTCTGCTTTCAAGTCAGTCATGGAGTACCCTTTTCGAAGCTGCACTTGAAATACCTGTACGGCAATTTTCATAAGTTGTTAAACAATCAAGTTAAATCTAGATGGGAATCTAGAATTATTATTAGTTAAATCATACAAAAGCTAAAGTAACATCATGCAAAGGTACCTCAAGACCCGAAATAAACGATGCTAGACGTGATAAAGACTGCTTTCCACTCCCCCCAACTCCAACTAACAATGCATTCCCTCGGGGGGCTTCTAATATCCGATTTATCCGACATACATGGTACATAGCATCTTCAAACATGACCAAATTCATAGCTGCTATCTAAATAGTAATGATTAGTCATTCAAGACTGAAGAAAGCATTAACTGCGACTGATATCAAACGAGATATACATGCAGAAAGGACCGTACCAAATCATTGTAATTATCCAATGCATCATCTAATAACTTTGTAAGTTGTGACCATTCCTTTATAGGCATATACTTAGGGTCTCCAATACCTTCCGCAAAATGACAGTAAATCACAGGCGGATTAAATATGGTTGATTCCTCCAATTCCTGCGATATAATACTCACATTCATTATAAGCATTGAACAGAGATGAGTATAAGACAATACACGTGTTCAGCTACCGGAATGTTTTTCCTGAGAGCTTCTGTGACTAAACTATCAAAAGACTTCTTATCTTCGAAATTAATTAGTTTGTCGCAGTAAACTCGAGTTGCTTCGTGAGTATACAATCTGAGTAAACCATTCGAGAATGGTACTGCATCACCGTTGGCAAATAAAATGCCCTAAAAATAAATACAAAAGATTTTCATGGAAGCTAGTGACCTGAAATAGTTCTCGATACTACAAAGCATATCACGGTCATACTAAACTAAGAATCGTTATATTTTGGCTATCACACTATACCTGGAAAATATTGGATAAATCTCGTAAATTAAAAATGTAGTGAAACTTTATAGCTGTGGGAAGAAAGGTGGAAGACATTTTACTATGAAGATATAAAGCAGCTTCAATCAAATATTCTTCTACTTTGGCAATAGTCATATTGAACTTCTGTAGTGGGTTAGCAATATGCTGGGCTAAAATTTGACTATAGATCTGTCGCAGTGCATCTTGACCTGGAAAACTGTAAATAGAAATGACAGGCTTGTGCAGAAAAAAAATTTCTAACAATTCAATACAAGCAACAGTTACATCACTACCCGTTTGATTGCAATGTAACGTAAATAAAATAAATATTTAATAACTTAAACTCAGACAGACCTGACAGCAAATACTGCGAAATGTCTTTGAAGTCTAGGATCTATAGTGAAACTACCAGCAGTTGGATTCATACATGACACATATTGAGTATTATGAATATCTTTTAGTGTCAATTTTTCACGGTCGTACCTACAATGATAAATGTAGTACCTTTATTCAACTTTCATGTAATATTAAATACTAATAATACTACCTGTATGTACGTATTAAATTTAAGAAATCAAAATGTTATTTGGCACAGAAAATAATAATTTACCAATGAGAATAGTCCATGTGCTGACGTATCAATGTATGTGGTTGCACAGTACCATACGTGTCAACTTCTGGCATATTCATATCATCAACAAAGTATACCAAAAGTTTAGTACCCGGAGGGCCATAATTACGGCCAGTTTTTTTCTCTAACGGCTTTTCTAATATCCTCTGCAACATTTCTAAAAATTCCAGAATTATCTACATGTATGAAGTAGATATTTATATAAGTAAGAGCGGAAAGGTGATTGTCCGCAGATTGATACTCGGATAGTTGATATTTGCAAATATTATTTACACTAATTATTGAGCACTATAGCTACCTGATGTTGTGTAGAAATTGAAAGGAACATTAGAAATATTGTAATTATCAGGCAATGTGGCTAATTTTTCGGCAACGATCACACTTTTGCCAGAACCTGCACCGCCTACCAACATTACCGGCACTCGCTGCTTCATTAGCATGTCCATGAAAAACCGCAATCGAGCCGTCTCTCCCGTTGGAACTAATGTAGACTATAATATTAAATGATACACAGTAAGAATTCAATACTCACTGACAAAACATGGATCTCGAATGTATCACATTATACAGTATACTCATAGATGAAAAGAAACAAATATATTCATACCTGTAATGGCAAATCCATGTCAAGTTCAAATTGGCCGACTTTTTCACTCCAAGGTAAAAATTTCTTAGTTTCCGTATCTATAAAATAACTGAAAACAGTTCCACCTGACGGAAATTTGACTGCTTTGAATTCATTGAGCCACCATTTATTAAATTCATTTCTCCAATCAATTAATTGATCCTGAAACATTGCCGAACCGAAAGCCCAGATGCAGGCAAAAGCGAAATATATTTCATACCTGTTCAATAAAGGTAATTGCATTATACATAGGTGGGCTATATTGTTAGACTTTACGTAACTCGGTACAGCTTACCATTCCTTAGGGCAATCTGGAGGAACATTTTCTTTCACAAGTAAGCAATCAAGTAAAGTACATAACATTTGCAAGTGACATATTTCCGGTATCGGAGTAATTTTTTTGAGTTTCATTTTGGTGACCTCTAGCAAAGGCGGAATATATTTATCAAAAAGTATCACTAAATTCGCTCTCTCCGAGTTGTCTCGCGTTTCTATCCAACTCGTGACGTAGCTGGATAAGACGAGTTAAGAACATGATTATGAAAAAATTTGCTGATTACTTATAACACAATTGTATTATAATGGTTGCTGTAAGTTGAATTTCAATGATGTCACACGCTAATCAAGTTTACTTACGGATTCCATCCCAAATCTTGAGGGTTTATGTATAAAATTCCAGCTCTGGACACTGTGGCAGGTGTGGCTGTCCTGTAAGTGATACAGAGTGTTTATAAAAGAATCTAAATCATATTATCAGGACCCCAGTTTACTAAGCATTTGAAATGTTACCTCAAGTTTGAAATTTCAAATAGAAGTCGCATGTGTTTAGTCAATGTAATTCGTTCATTACTAGCCAGTGTCAAAACTTTATTATCATCCATAACAGTGTTCAGTGACTCTATCCACATAGGATCTATATCTCCGTCAAATACAATCCATTTTGGACCATCGCCAGGCATATTAGCCTGATCACGCATAAGAACTGAAAACAACCTACCATGGAA
This sequence comes from Neodiprion pinetum, assembly GCF_021155775.2. Lineage (NCBI taxonomy): Eukaryota > Metazoa > Arthropoda > Insecta > Hymenoptera > Diprionidae > Neodiprion > Neodiprion pinetum. The sequence goes on from NC_060237.1 coordinate 23,080,411, forward strand.
AATTGTAATGAAGAAGTTTTAATAAATAGGAAAATATAAGCTAATAATAAAGAATGGCAGATCTGGAGTTCCTACCCATCTTTCCATTCTCTGGTCGCTGGATTAATAATTCCAAAGAGTTCATCGTTAGTAACAGCCTTTGGATTCAAGTCGTTGTAGTATGGTTTACGTTTTTGATTGAAATACGTTCTATTCAGTGTCTTCCAAACTTGAGTTTTTCCTGTACCAGCAAATCCTATGATGAATACTGAATGACGCACGTTGAATAACTCCTCCAACTGGACAACCTAAAAAATAAATTTATGTTGTCGGTTCTAACTATGATACATGGCTCAAATATATCGATATTTCAATTGCTAATGGATAATACCTTCAGGACAAAACCATCCTCTGGTTGCATTTTTAAATCCAGAGCTGCGGTTTTAACCCCTTTTTCAAAATCAGGATCTCTTTTACGTGGGACATCTAGCGCCGGAAATAAATCCCCTGCAAGTGTTTCAAAGATTATTAATGAAATGAGTTAACCATCACAACTGCAGCAATTGAGTCAATTAGAAACCTTTCATTTTGTTTTTTTTTTTACATATCTACAGTTGAACGACTGTCAAATGCAGTGATATATTTTGCAATATGAGGAATAACAATGGCATTTGTAACAAACTACTCATTCGAAGTTCTCATACAGTTCTCGAGTGCTGTACTCACCAATGAGGCCCATAAATACGGGCACATCGTCAGTTACAATTTTTGGAGTATTAAAATCACGAAGTGCTCTCATCAATACTTGATCTTCAGGCATGAGTCTGTCTCCACGCTTTAACTTTCCAGCTACAACTAAGACTGACTTAATAGCACGCAATCCCCAATCATAGTGATCCTGCTTGGATAATAACTCTCGACACAAAGTATATAGCGTTATAAATTTTCGTGCCAAGAGTCGAGACTCCTGAAAACCTTCAGCTACCAGCATAATTTCACAAATAAGTTCGAAATCAGGGACCACCATAGCACAAGGCCTATCAAACAAAACGAAGAGATTCCCTTTTTATTTTTCAAGTGAAAAAAGATAAATTTATCAGCAATACTAAGAAGTAAAGCAAACTGTTGCAAAAGTATTAGCTGATCGTCTCACCTGAATAATGTCTTAAGATTTTCGGGCAATTCTGTCCTACCAGCATAGCCAGGATTCATGGTGATGAACATACCCACAGTGTCAATTAGATTCAGCTCTTCACCAAAAAATAAGAACTTTTTCTTTCTATTTTTTATGCCATCTAAGACCGATTTTACTTGAACGGCCACTACAGATAACACTTCCACAGAAATTCTGTTAAACTCATCAAAACATCCCCAGGCACCAGTTTGTGCAAGCCCTTTGTAGATACTACCGCATGACTGAAAGAATACACATGCATGCAATCCAAAATATCCTAACAATACGACAGAATTCTGAGGGATAACGATTGTGAACAATCTTAGTGTAATACTCTATACGAATATTTTCTGGGGCATAATTAGGTATTTTTATAGTCTAATGATCTGTATCCCTTTATTGGTAACTACCTTGTAATCCATTTGTTCCGAGCAATTGAAAACATACACCATTTGACCCAAGGCGCGACCCAAGTCTTTTGTTGTTTCAGTTTTTCCTGTTCCTGCTGGACCAGCAGGTGCTCCTCCCATTATCAAATGAAGAGATTGTGTCAGTGTTATGTAACACCTATCTGTGAGGGGCGTAATAACAAGGCGTGGGACATTTCCCAAATATTCATACCCGTATTGAAAGCATGCATCACAAATGTTAGCGAAACAATCTCCTAACTTATCGTCCCACCTGTTGTGAGTACAAAGTACGATTTGACTTTTCATTACATCATATTTTATGGTAGGTGCCATTCAAAACTCAATAATTCAGGCTGAACTTATATCACACCTGTGCCGCAGCTGAGATTGCCATTGAAAGCTGTACGAACTTTCTGCCTTCATTGAAATCAACTTAGCAACAACATCACGTGCGTGGACATCTATCGTACAGATAGTCATGATCTTTTGCCGATCGTTTTCACTTAAATCACCACAAAGAATTGAAATTAATAAGCTCAATTGAGTAACTTGTTTTTTTTGATAATCCTTCAAGGAGTTTTCAAATCCCTCTTCTAGTCTGGCAAAAGCCATATTCACTTCCGTTGTCCACCAAATTTGAGTACCACAAAGAGCAGGTTGTGCTTCGTAGTCAAAGATCCAACTTTCACGTGGCTTTTCATCGTAAGAAACCACAGCTCGACTGAAGTGAAAACGCACACTCTTTCTCATAGCGTCTGTTACTCGATTCAACCAGACTTCCACCTAATACATGTATTTGTATTTAAATAGGCATTTTGACTGTTTCAAATCTGACCTTTGACGACACCAATAGAGATTATGTAAATAGACGACGACCCATAGCTTTTGAAATATGAAAGAAAGCTGATTGTGTAATGTAATTGATATCATTAGTTAACCTTGCCATTACAATCACATGTTCCGTACATTTCCATGAATTCTCCGTCTTTGGCCCACATACCATTTGCAATCTTGCTGGATTTATCACTGTCAGTTTTCCACCTTAATTTTGCGACCGAGTCGTATAATTTTGTCAAGTGCTTACATACCAGCTCAGGATTATTTCCTGAATTATTATTGACAATTTAAATTCATCAGGGAATACGATTTGGCTAATTTATAAGGAAAAGTAAGAATGCAGAAAATTTCACCGTTACTGAGAATATCTAAAAGATCAGCCGGCGAAACAAAGTAAAACCTTGGATAAGCCAATCTCTTAGTTTCCAAGTAATTGGCCAGAGCTTTTTCACATAAATTCAATTGCTTCTCTATTTCTTCTAGGCGATCTAGAAGCTTCGGTTTATTAGTCGCTCGGACTATGTTCATCGTCGATAAAGTTTCTTTCAATAATTCCTAATCATCAAAAAATAGTTTGTACAATAATGACCTTTATAATTTTAGAGAGCAATGGAATTTTTATTTTTAAACTAAAAGTGGATGGAGTAAGTACTTTAAAATCTCGATCGATTTTTTCAAAACGTTTCGAATCTTCAGGCAGTTGATTACGAATATCTTCGGATCCAATGAAAATGCTTTCTAAATGCATCCATGCACGTTGGACTTCGAACCAAATATTAATCACTGCATCTGCGTTGCTTAATTTTTGTTGCCAATCACTAACTTCATCTAAAAAATATCCCACATATTTAGATCCAAGCATATTTTGGAGTTGCACCTAAAAAAATAATACAACTGGATTTTAAAGTTCTCAAAAATGTATACAGGATACAAAAATAATGAATTACCTGATTATCTTCAAGTATAACGATAGTGTCTTCACTGATCTTCAGAACATTAAGTTTGGTTCTCTCATGTATTTCCTTCTCAAATTCAAGGCCAGCCCATGTATTATGCAATTCTTTCAATGTTTTCTCCATAGCCATTTCCTTAACTGCTTTATCAACAACATTTTTAACTTCTTCTTCATATTTATGGAGTTCTAGTTTCAATAGATCATCTAGAGTCGTTTTATCATCCATTGTAAATCGTACCTATTACATATTTTCGAAGCACAAAATAGATAAGTAGAGTTCGCTATCTCGTACATTTATAGATTAAAATATACAATAATTCCAATATTCAAATTCAACTCAACAATGTGAAGAAATATATTGAGTCACCTTGGTTTCAGCCATAAGTTCTTGCCAATGTCTATCTCTTATTGCTGGATTTTGGAGCTCTGAAACCGCTCTCAATGACGACATCATGTTTCTAATCGATGCTTCTATCAGTGAGTACAGTTCCCAAGCCCTTATGTCCTTATCCAACACTGTAATATTCAGAGTAATAGTAATGCATAGTGTGTTCTTTTTATAGCCATAAATTCCGCAATAAGTCGAACTAAATAAACGTACATCTCAACTCTTTTGTAAGTTTTTTACACTCTTGATCCATCGCTTCAACATCAATCTTTTTCCAAACAGTCGTTTTCCATTCGTCTAAGCTTGTTCTGATAATGAATATGTAATCCCATATGCACTTTAGCATTTTCAGTTCTTTTCTAGCCAATTTGATATGCTTGAAGTCGGGAACTTGTTGTTCAAATATGATTGACGTTTCCGTTAGAGTTTTTAATTCATTTTCCAAAATCATAATTTCTTCATTTATGGTATTCAACTTCTCATATACATCCTGACAAGAGAAGCTGAAAAAATACCAGGGTTACATTTCTATTCATTACATGTATAAGACGAATAATCAGGTTCGTTAACAAGTTACCCAAATATCTCCTTATTGTGAAAGTTATTCAAATATCTCTGCTGCCTGAAGTCAAAGTAGCTCATACGTTTTTTTAAAAGGTCTATTTGGTGAGCTAAAAGTGGTGACACTACTTGTTTCACTTGCGTAGATAGTTTCTTAATTGTTGCCCATAATTCAGGCAATTCTATAAGCGCGTGATACGTAGTATCGTTAAACTCGACATCGTACAGTTTCAAAAGATCAATAGTTTCCTGTTAAATTGAATATCAAGACAGAATGAAATACATTTTCAAAACTAATACTGGCCATCGTAGAAAAACTACAAATTTAACATATCTTGTGTAATAACATATATCCGCTAACTAGTAAATGTAATACCTTGCAAGGAACAAACATATCGTCGATCTCATACTGCCGTTCCCTTACTTCTTTCAAGTAATAAATAGTTTGTAGCAGGTCGTCATAGTCATCTTCTAAGACTGGTTGAGTAAATCTGGTATAGGCTGCATTTAGGAATTCCGATAAACCTAACAAACTTGTAGTAGGAATCAATAAGAATAGTTAGCAAAATTTGATGACATCCTTATGATTATCATCAAAGTGTCTCTCAACTCACTCATTGTTTACTCGATTCATCAAGTATATCTTAAACAAGTTGGCCCACTTGCAAATAGTGTTAAGTAGGGCTTGCTTGAAGGGCTTCACATCAACTCGAAACCAGCGGTAGAATACTTTTTCATTTGTAATTTGATCACATACTTTATAAAGATTCATAAAGTAGTCTATTTCCCTCTTAAAGTCACTTAATTCTGGCTTTTTTTCCTTGATAAATTCAGATAAATTTTCAGGTGTTTGCATAACTAGTGCCTTTTCTTCTTCAGTAAGGTTTCGAGAAAAACGCAGAAATAAGTCCAAATATTCTTGACGGTCGTCCATCCACAGCCAATAATATGGTTCAAATTCCTAGTAAATATTATATTACTTAAAGCCTATAGGAGCAGTAACATCAACAAATTACATTGGTTCGAAACATGTAACAAGACTCTTACCACTGTGTACTCCATAGCTTGTGCAAGTGCCAATTTCACTCGATTACATGTTTCCTCCAACATAAATATTATACCTTCTTCTTCTGCCATATCGAACTTGAAATTGATAAAATATTACAATAGAATGAGTAACGCTTGAAACCTCAATAATATTCCATATACTAATGTTGCAAACTAGATGTTGATGGAAACGACATAGAATCAAAAATATGTAACCAGACAGCACAACCATGATTCTTCAAATGGAATTAGCGAAATATAATGTACCCCATAATGCTCACGCTCCTCAGCTTTTTGAGAATCAATACGTGGTATCAGTGTCCCCATTTTCATCATATCGAACATTAATTCTTCATAAAAGACGTAAAAACCTTTTGGATTTTCAAGTTCAAGAGGTGGTTGAAAATTAATGTCGGGAACTTGTAACTGAAGTTGCACTTCAAACAGAGGCCAGATATTTGCCTCAGGATCCGTCTCATCAAGTATGTAACATATGCTGAAATTGTTATGCACAATTACATAAGACAATTACATTAAATAGATTTTATTACTGCAAGCTAGTAAATGTCTATACCTTGTAGAGACAGCCTGTATTAGCCCCTTAGATACTAAGTCATCGATATATGTAACATATGGCGCCCATTTCTCTTGATCCTCGTCACTGAGTGCAGCACGTTTCGCTATTGCGTCTTCTTTTTTTTGATCTTCCGAGAGAAGTGGTTCAGAATCTCCATCTTTGTCCTTTTTCTTGTCGTCTCCTTTCCCAGCAATTTGTTCAGCACTTCTTTCAGTGGCGCTTGAATTTTTAAATTTATTCTCAAGTGAGGAAGTTAATAATATCAAATTTTTGGGTGTCTTTCAGAATACATTTCAGTTATTTTTTCCTTTTGAATACAAAACAGTATAAATTTGATATCCACAAACCACTTAGCGTATTTTTATAAACTTACCCTGATTTGACAATACTTTTTCGCGACTTTTCTCTACCTGGAACTCCTTCGGTTCCTTCAGCTCCTTCACCGTCTATTACACTCTCACCTTCAGGTACTCCATCAGGTCCATTTTCTTGTTTACCGTCAGCTTTAACTGTAATATAATCACCGCTTTGACATGTGATCTTTATGTGTACATAATGAAAGATATATCGATATTGCATAGTATCAATACCTTGTTCGAGTTCAGAATCGTCTCTAGCATATTCAGACTCAGGTAAAAGATCAAAAAATAAACAGTAATTCTCATCTAAGACACGATCAATTTCTGCAGCAGCAGCTGCTATGTCTGCAAATCGTTTTTCAAAGCGTTCTTCTCTTTCCCCTAATGCAAGTAAGTTTTCATCTTTCAGATCCTTGCGATCTAAAACTGGCATCATCGCCCAGGAGTAAATCAGTTTCTTAAGTTTTGCAACATTCTCTTGAGCTCGAAATACACGAGTATGCAATTTTTTCACAAAATAAAGTAGCGTTTCAATATACTCTGGGACCTCTAAAAAGATAAATGATATAATATAATAATTTTGTACAAAAAATAATTAAAATGCATAGTTCTAGATTATGTACGTTACACTCGTTACAATAAAAGATGCAGAGATTATTCTCACAAAATTGTTGTTATCTAAGACAGGATATGAAATAGAATATAATTTAAGTGTTTCATTTATACCAGGAGAATTCCAGTTGTAGTTCTGTTGACCTTTGTCTATTAATGCATCAATATTGTCAATTTCTTCTTTTAATAAATCAAACTCCACAGGGCTACTAAAACTTCTTATTCTATTATACCTGTATGAATAATAGCCACAGAGATGAGTAATAAAAAGTGCATACATATTATGATAATTATAAATATAATGAGTATATTGAATGCATGTACTAACCAATTTATAATAAGATTCAAGTTGTAATTGCTCTGAAAGAAATACTGAGTTCTGGAGAATAAATCCATGGCTTCAGCTGGCAGATCTGCCCTTTGCATGATTGTCATATAACGAGTCTCTCGTAGGACTGCTACTAATTCCGTAGAAAAATTCAACTCCAACAATTTATCCTCTAGAATAGTGAGCAGAGTTTTAGCCAAGTTTATCATACAAGTTTCTGGAACTGTTGTTGCCCATTCCTCAAATATCGCTTGATCTGCAGCGTCCAGTAAAGCCTTGCAAAATCCAATTACTCATTATTTGTCGTTTGAATACCTACTCTATTGCATATTATTTTTACTATATTATGGTTCGATCGAAATTATAATATACTGACATAATATGCTCAATCTTACCTCCAATTCTTCGTGTTTATTTTTAAGCTCACGAGCACTTTGACTAGCTAATAATGGATGGTCAATAAGTGTTGTGCATTCTATTGGATATTCAATTCTATGTTTAAGTTTCAATAGACAGCACAAAGCTCCAGCAACTGGAGGAAAGTATTGATCAACATGCATGTAACCAGTTTTTTTTCGTCTTTCAAAGTTTTCATCAAATAATACCTAAAAATATGATATGATATAATTGGCATGGACATCAGAAAAAGAATACCCTTTCTGAGGGAGACTCAATGACATGCAAATAATAAAATTTGTGGAAGAAAATCAATTTTCAATACTCACCTTAACAGTGTCCATATGCACATGTATTTCTGAGAATAGTCTTTCGTAATTGGGCCACAATTGCGAAAGAATAATGGGTCTTAGGGCAACAGGTCCCATAATCCAAACCAATTTAAACATGCTTTCAACGTTGTGACATTCAAGAAATGCTTGGTCAAACACGCTAGCCAATCTTCTGTCAAATTCTTCTACCTTGAAGAAAGAAAAAAACACATTATATCTTGGCTTAATTCAGATTTTTTCTACCAGGTATTCTCTGAAAATACTTACTGTGTTAACATTAAGAGTCTAATATTCAAAGTCATTGTCAATATTCATCATTAAAACACTAAAAAATCATTATAACTTGCATATACCTTTTTTAAAAAAATTTTCATATCTCCAGTGAAGCCAGTATCTTCCGGTATCAAAATCTCATACTGCACACCAGAAAATTCACTGTGGATCTTCATAAATTCTTCGTATACGTCATAAGCACTTGCACACAATACTTTCCCCTTTAGTCCGGAAATCTCTATTCTTTCCAACTTTGAATATTCTTGAGAAATTTCAAACAACACCTAGTTATACAAACATGATTTAATTGAATAATCATTTCAGCATAAATCTCATCATTTATGTGACGGATGTGTAAGTTCTTGTATTTTGGTAATTTTTTAAATTCCAGGCTGTGAGATACCTTGATTTCTTTCAATCGTTCACAGAAAGCAAATAATCTTCTGAAAACAAGCTTCTGATGAAACGTCCACAAAATTGGTTCTGCTGGTGGTTTAAAATAACTTTCTACTTTCTCACGAAAACTTTCAAACGTGTCTACGTAATTCCCGATTATTGCAATCGTTCGCACTATTTTTTTCAAATTGTCATCTATGTCACCTTGAAAAAGTGACGTAGGATCTAATGATCGGCTAGCCTGTGAATGCGTTGATTATAAACCGCGATTATGAATATCAATTCTCAATTGTTTCCAAACAATTATAATTATTGCTATTTAGGATGACATGTAAATATTTCAGAAACGCTATCGACTTACCGTAGCTATTAACAGATTTGAAACTTCACTCAACAATGTAATGATCCGAGTTGTGGTACAATAATATCTTGAGTTAGCCCAAGTTAGACAAATGCAATGCCACATAGGTTTTAGTTTTGGCTCTATATCGTTAAAGTCCATGCTTTCAATTTGATCAAAGTAAGACTGCAGCGGCTTGAGATATAAACAAACATCACGGGCTTCTATTACAGCTACAAATCAGAATTAAGCGATGTTAATATAGGATTATTTGAAAATAAATGAATAATGTAATATCTTTTAAACTGTGATTCTTTTCAGTATTTCTGAAGACCAAAATCATACCAGCGACCACATTTTTAAACAGCGTCTTGAAGCATGGCAAATAAGGACTCTCGGTTAATTCCAATAAGGACACCATCTTTTTCACCCGAGGGTCCCGCATTTGATCGTAGATAGATTCTATATTTTTTAGTCTCAAGCTCCAGAAGTCAATTTCTACACAGAAAAATTAAGATTAGGTTAAAATAGATCATTAAAATATGGTATCGAGCCATGAAACATTAGTGCATTAGTATTTTACCAGCATTGGGCAGGGGGTGATTATTATTATTGAATGCGAGAGTACTCTCCTCGCTGAGAATGTCATTAATTTGCGTAGCCCATTTGATAACTATGCCTTCGATATCACTTTTCAATTGTAAATCGACCTGTTCTCCGGCAGTTTGCTGCACTAGCCATTCTGCTTCAAAGATTCGTTCTACTCCCATTGGCATTGGTAAGAGCGTTTGCCCTGTCATTTTTCCACGAGCCTATATTATTCGCCATAGATATATACAAAAATTATTTCAACGTGAAGAGCAATTAATATACACATCATGAATACCTGGCAGATTAAACTTCGAAGATTATACACGTGTTTCTTTACATCTTCACCGACTATAGCCGGCCATCCAACGTGGTTATTCGGATTTGATAATATTGGAACATATACCTATTCAGAACATGTTTTATTTTACTTTGCAGCAGCTGATCAATTACGGAATTGAAAAACCGTCAAGATATCAGAAGAACTGTAATATCCTACCTCCTCAACTAACACCGCCAGTTCTTCGATAGGCTTGGGTGCCATATCACCAATAATAAGCTCGTCTCTATAGTTCTTTTCAGTAATTTTTATTGGATTCCTCTTGATAAAATACGAGGACTTCACTTTACTTCCTGGTTGGATACCAAGAAATGGTATCAAAACACCAGAGGTTGCAACTTGCATTATTAAAATCTTTTCAGTTGTAGTGTTAAAAAACCTTAGAACAAGTTCCTGGAAAGAAATAAAAAAGTAATTAACAAAACTCTGAATTAAGATGCATGAAAATTCCACTGATTCTATTATGTAAAAACACCATAAACTTACTTTGAGGTCTTCATTTGCTACCATTTTACCCCATTTATCTTGTTTCACTTTACTAGATCGGATCAAATATTGTAATAAAAATTCTAGTCGGTCATCTTCTTCCTTCCTTTCCTCATCTTTCTTGTCCCCCATACTTTGATTATTTAATTTTTATAATTGACCATCTATTATAAAACTGTACTATTTATTTAATAGCATATTGCAAATTGAGGTGACATCACCATTGAACAATTGCACTGCTATGATCTTATTATGTTTCATTGTACCTATTCATCGTGGAAGGATTTACATATTGCACATAATGTACAGCAGAAATCATAACTTCTCATCAAAGCCAATTACAAGTTAAATAAATATACACAGTGCTTGAAGAGAAGAAACTTCTTATTCACACTTAAATAAATAACAATGGAAATACCTAAAAGTGCATCAATGAAAACACCAAGTCTTATAATAATAATTTACTTCATAGACAATGTATAAAACAGTTTTATTGATATAAATACAGTAAATTTTTAAGTATTAATAAGAAATGATGTACTCAGGTATTAGATATGTCCCAAAGGTGCGTTAAATATGCCACGTAAAGTACTTGCCAGTTACTACACTATACAACATCAGTCACGTTTATTTCTTCTTCTAAAAAATTGTTAAATCAAAACGTCATTAAATATTAATTATGGTATAATATTTTAGACAAACACTTGGCCAATGCCTGTGACATAACAAAAGCTGTGGAATTTTCATGCAGCATTTGTCCTCTAATTTGCAAAGTAAGAAGTTATACCTTAAGTTTTTTGTTTTTCGTTTTCTTTTTGGCTATCTTAGCCTTACGCTTTTCTCGCATTGAATGCCACCATCGCTGAATAGTTTTTACTGCGCGAGTCATCATTAACTTTGCTAATTTTTCGTTGATTATTGCATCTTCTGTATCTTGTTTCTCTTTCATAAAAGTGTCATACAAATCTGCTTGTCTCTCTATTTCAGCCTGTATCCGACAAAAATGTAGCGTATTCAGTTTTAAAGCACTTTTAAAATTTAAATATAAATATTTCATAACATGAATGATTGAATCAAGAATAACTGTGCCAGCTACCTCTAAATCTTCCTTTTTCTTTTTATCTGTCTCAAATTGTACAATGAGTAACTCCATCTGTTTTTGTTTTTCACCAATTTCTGTGTCATACTTGTTGATTATACCCAAAAGCTGTGATTCAATCTTGAACCTAAAATCGTTTCAGTATATTGAAGCATGCATTTTTCGTGTATAATATTACGTCCTTATAAAGCTAGTATTTACTCGTTCTGTTGTACTGAATTCTCGGATTGCAATTTCCAGTGTAAATACAGTCTTAAAAATCAAATTGAAGATTGAACTAGTAATTCTCAATCAACAATTATTGATTGATACCTTTTATCACGAGCTTCCTTTTCCAAGGCAAGATTCAACGTTCGAATCTTTTTTAGGTGAAACTCGGCATTGCTTACATCTTCTCGGATCTCTTTCTGTTTCATCTCAGATGCCTTGTAAGCAATCATCATTTTCCGCTCTGTTCTAATTCTGCGATTATGATTTATCTTTGAGAATTAACGTACGTGACATTAAAGGATACTGCTTATTCTACATTTCAACTTGATAATCATTTTTCCATACATGGTATAATTCACATCTTCTTTGCATTTTCTGTTTATTCGTTTTACAGTTGCCAAATCTTTTTCACATTGCGAATTTATCAATTCCATTTCCATGTCATGTTGTTTTCTTTGCTCCTCCAATACTGCTGCCAATACTGAAAATCGATAAATATAATTCGTAATCAATATGCCTTCTCAAACGGTATCAATTGGATGATCAGTAATTGAAGTCGAAAAAATTTGTTAGAGTGATGAACTATACGAAATACTTTTTAGATCCGTTTTTGCTTTTTCATTCTCTCTCCAAAGCTTTCTGTAGCGCAGCTCTTTTGCCCTGTATTCTTCTGGAGATGTGGAAATGCGTTTTAATGTGTGTTCAAAAAAATGTTTCATATATCCCAAAAACAATTGAGCCTGCTCTGAATATTGTGGACATAGTTGTTTTACTATTTCTCGAATTTCTGTGTAACCATTTAGAATCTGAAATGAATACAAATATTAGTCGAAGTGTGATTTTCTAACAAACTAAGATACCTCAATTGCTCGATAAATGTTTGAATTAGATTTCCAATCATTGGTAGATGATTCGGTCATTTTCGAACTTTGTTTTGAAGGCTCTGAACCCTCCATACTTTCAGAACAGGCTGAAAGAAAAAGCATCCCGTCTGATAATATGATCAAGTTTAAAGATATAATTTCAATTTAAAATAATAATACGATTGTTATAACGAGCTTGCAAGGAACGTACGCCAATGGCACGGTTCAATGTAAACATACTGATAGAAGGCATCTGTGACGTCTCTGAAATCTTCTCTGTTTAATATATGCCTTACTTCTGGATGTTGAAGGAGTACAGGCAAGCTAGCCTAGATATGAATAAATCATAAGCTTTGAGCAGTAAGGTGTTTTAAAATTGTACGTCAAAATAAAAAAAATAATAAAGGTAAACGAATGGACGGGGCAACCGTCATATTGATCTTGTGAACAAATCAACTATTATTTTTACAATCGCATAATATGTGCAGCACTTACTGATAATTCTAATTTTTTAAGAGTACGACAAAATATACTAAAGACACGATTGAAGCAGATGGATATTTCAATTTCATTTGAAGCCAATTTGTTGAGTGACTGGCATGAGCCTGCAGGAGTAGCTCCACCACCTCCTTTCCCAGTTGATTCCTCTTCAGAAAATGACGTCTGACTTATCTCAACATTTGGGCACCTGAAGTTCATGAGTGCATCCAGCAAATAAAGAAGGTAGAGTACGTATTTTGTTGAGAATTTCGTATTCTCACGATCAACTTGAATTTGGTGCGATTGACAGAAAGTTACATAATATGAAATAAGAATTTTTCCAAATGTTTGATTGCAAAAGTTATACATACGGACATGAATCAGGATCTATCGGAACACCACATGGTAAGACTTTGCGTTGAGCACGGCCCAAGAGATCAAGAGTTGCTGGCATAATTCAGCAAATAAAATGATATATACGCATAATGGCTAATGTGTCACCAATCTTTGGTGTTACCATAGGTATGTAGCAGAATGTAATTGTTTTATTTCAACGTATAGGTGACGAAAAAATAAAATCTGGGAAACTTACACACTCTAGAAAATTAATAAAGAGAATTTTCGAAGTATATCCCAAGATTATTTGTTTCGAAGTTGCATAAGAATAAATATAAATCACAAGATGCGTTTTTTTTTTATAAAATACCTCAACTGCTTTATTTTCTTAGCCTATTTTCAATACAATAATGAATGAATATACATCTGTTTGCTGTATCAAAGGTGAAAAGGTCAAAAGGCCCCAAAAATTAAGTATTAACATTTTCGTATAATACATGAAAAAATTTTAAACTTTACACAATTTGTGATTGGAAACGCATCAGCTTGCTCATACATTGCTATCATTTTTATTGCAAGCCATATTTTCATTCAAGTGCTATGAAATGACAAGATAGTAATGTATCATCAATAAAAAATTATATCACGAGTGCTTTCAATTCTAGTTTCAATTCTTAAATACTCTGACATAATTTGCCCATCAACTTCTATGTATAGTCGCATAATACTGCAGCTTACGATTGGAAAAATCCCTAAGCAAAGGAAAATCGTTCATCAGTGCCAAATAATTTTTGAACTTTCCACTTTTGTTACATATAATAAAATTAAATACCTACAAATTCTTTATGCCAATTGCAGTATACAAGTATAATCCAAGAGTAGAAGGAAATAAATACTCTATCACTGACGGCATTGTGTTTACAGAGTATTCTTGTATTAGGTACTTATTTGCTCAGCTCTCTAACATTGTAAAACGGACAGTGCCAGTATGGCAAATAGCAAACAAGTTGCTACTAAATCTGAATAAAATTTACTGTTCATAGTTTATTGACTGAAATCCGTACCGAATAAGATTACTGAAGAATGGAAAAAACAGATTTCTATTTTGAATCACGTTTACCTGATACAGATATTCCCTGAATTACTGTATCTACCTGAGTACAAAACCATTCTAGGCACTTGAAAAGCTCTATGATGACGAGATTGTCTATATTTTCATCAGTTTTTGAACATAGGTTACATAACACATAATTAATTATGGTTTAAAACGATAAGTTACTCAATATGTTTGTAGCGAACGGTAAATTTGAAAATAAATTTAAGTAATTCTTAAAAACATATGGATATCCTAATTTTACACATCTTCACTATTTTTCAATCACTTATCTGAGACACCTAACACAAGACAATAGCTGCAAGTAAATTTAGGTATCGATCTTTGGCCTACAAACAAGACTTAGTAGGTCTCATAAGCATATAGCATTGACCAAGCTTGAGCAATAATTGCAGAAACAGTATTTTTTGTCTAGCTAGATTAACCTAATCTACATTCAAATTTCAAATTAGAGGAAACCTTTGTTTTGTAATCAGGTCAATACCGTACATACTCTTAGATTGAACTGTAAGACATTCGAAATTATGAATTAGGTACGTACGAATGCCTAAATAAATTCGAAACGTTAGTCAATACATGCATGCTTCTCACGTTGTTATGCTCTAAATACACAGAATGATGCCAAAGTAAAAACTGAATCAAAGTTATACTTTATCACTACTGATAAATATAAACTCTTGATAACTAATTGACCAAGTAACAAAATTGTATCTCTGAACCATCCTGTGGTTATGGAGTAGTAAAGTTCATTGAAAATCAATTATTTTTATATCACTCAACTTAACAAATTATTAGCGTATAACTATCAAGTCTTGCTAACAGTCAAACAATAAAGAGATGTATTGTCTCGTTCATCAGCTGCTTCACATTCAGATATCATAACAATACGAATGAAGGAAAGACTTTCAAATTTGTTCAATTATCCAATAAAAATATTTTTGAATAGTGACTGAGACCAGCTTATCTCTTCGTATACCCATGACAGGTACTATTAAAATAATTCAATTTGTTTGTTCATACGTTGAGTGGCTTGAAGTAATGCCTGCAATATAGTGCCATAGTAGCTGGGGGTGCATCTGTTTTCAACAATAACTTTTCTTCTTTTTCCGTTAGTCTTTCAAGCGACTGATTATATTCCCGATCAAATGCACCTGCAAATAACAAAGTGTCACACGCACGAAAACACCATCTATAAGATATTGTGAGTAAAGAAAAAAATTCTGTTGAGAATTTTTTCACTTCATACTTTGATCAATATTTCCTCGTCCCAAGACTGTGAATACTAAAAACAGAATGTCTCTGTATATAGAAATTGGGGTTTTTTCATCCATTTGGTTTTTATGCCTCTCCAGAGCTAATCTTCTTATAGGTTCCGCTAAGTCGTTGCAACGCACATTTGTTATAACAGACTGCATTAACCTGCGTAATAAGTTAATAGTTTTTGCTAAGGAAACTAATTATAAGGTAGGCTTGATTAAAATTAGTTATTCTGATATATATTTACGTTCGATCTTCTGTACTGTTTGTCTTCCATTGAATGTACATAGGCAAACGATCCATATGTAATTTCTCATTATCCCAAAGTGTTCTAACACCAACCAATGCCGAATTACTTTGGGAATTATTCTTCAAATCCCGGTTATTATTGAACCAGAGCTCTGGCAAATGACTGCTCAAATTAATTCGTTCAAAGTACCAAATCAAATTCCAGTATACTATGGGATGTTCCTGTATAAATTTGTGCTTGGTAAGGCACGAATCTCCTTCTTGGCTTAAAACACTTTCTAATTCTTTCCTAAGCACGAGCGGATTTAAGTATGGAACTGTGATCGGTTCTTCCAATTCCTTTGGTTGTTCTAAGAGTTCTATCAATGCTCCTGTTAACGGATCATTTAGCTCACGCTCCTCACGCCTAAAACAATGTTATCGTTATCGTTTGTTGTTGTTACTTAAACGACACAAATATGATATCAAAAGAACTTCTAATTAATTGTTAAATACGTAAGTACAGAGATTAAAGAAATAAAATATTCTGTGATATTGTGTCAATACCTATAATCCAATATAGTTACTGTCAAAAGTGGTACTGTAGCTTTATCACAAAATTGACAAACTGTATTCAAATTTGAATCCTCTGGCTGCCAGCCAGCCATTATTTCTTCGTCATACATAATAGTGGCACAATTATGGCACCTACTGGCAGTCGATAAGACTAATTCTATCGCCATACGTTCTTCTAAGTCCCTAGAACCCCTTGGATACAAACAATCGGCTAATTCGGACAAAGAACCAAGATCTGCGTTTGAATCCCCTGCAATTCGTGGAATTGGTAACACTTAGTCGATTGTACAAATTTTCAAAATGATTGTGAATATTCAAACAAGCTTGCCAATCTTCATTATTGCCAAAATTCATTATAAATTACAAACACGGAACATACGTACCCGAACCTCTTACAGGTATCTCATTACGGTCTTGCTGTGACCCATCAGTTAGCGAATCCAATGATTCGTGAGATATTCCATAAGTTAATCTTTGTTCACGCTCCTTCGATTTTACTGGAGTACTAGTAGCAGAGATAGCTTCCTTTATTTCGTCGAATTTTTTTGCAACACTAGTCGCAGCAGATTTCAAGCTATTCAATCCTCCCAATATTAGTTCGTTTGACTTCTTTCCAGTCAAACTTGAGGGACTAAGAGAAATGAGGTTGTTAATAAAGTTCATATTATTACAGTGATATACATCGTTAAAGCTACTACATATTATCGTGAGTTGACATGACATGCAAGCAGGGTGATAATCCTCAACTTTGACAAGTGGTTTAAATTGTTAACAACCGCATACTACTATCATGCGGTTATCATAATGAATCATGCTCAAAATTATGTCCTCCTTAAGAATTTGAAATGTTAAGAAAATGTTACATACCTGATATAATTGGACAAACTTAAGGACTCGATGAGCTGATTGGATGATATCAACTCCTTATTTTTAGCAAATGGCAGGCCTCCGGTAGAATACCGTCTATGTTATTAAAAAAAAAAAGGCACACACAAGAGCATGCAAAATAATCATAAAATTTCGATATGCACGATGAGTCGATGAACACAGGAAAATGTTGAGAGTGCAAAGTAGTAAATACTATGAATATTGATGAAATTAATATTGTGATCGAATCATAAATTCATAAGAAGTAATAAAAATTCGATAATAAATGGGCGTTTACGTGTGTGAATTGATGAGGAAAATTCTGAGTGTGATCTATATCCTTGTTGCAACTCAAACGAAATGAAAATCTAACATCTTTGCTTACCCAAAACTAAGCTTGAGACTAGATCCTAGGCTCGACAGGCTAGATGTTACACTGTCTTTATTCTGTGCCCAAAGACTACCAAACTCCAATCTGTCTCTATCTCTTTCTTGTTCACCTTGTTGAGCTACGGAGTGAGGCATAGTTTCACTTCTTTGCAAATGTCCACCAACTATTGGTCCACCTTCATCGACTGCTTGATGAAACGTAGCACTTCTAGGTAAAACATTGCTGGAAATGCATTACGATTGCAAATTTGAATCGTTTATCTAGTTATTTCAAAACTTTTCTGAACATTTTAACGCTATCAAATCTTACACCACAAAATGAGGTAAGTATTAAAAAACGAATTGAAAATACCTTCTGAATAATAACGGTCCCCCAGCACGCTCTTCTGTTGCATTATTAAGTATGGTCAAGGTACTTGTTGAGCAGTTTGAATCATTTTCCCCAGACGGCGATACGACTGGAGTTTCATCATTAAGTAACGCTCCGAGAGGATCATTTTCAGTAACAGGTGTTCTGACGGGGCTTTTCAGTGGTGATTCGAGATTTCGGACTAACCTTGAAATGTAAATAAATCGTTCAGGGTTTGATCGTGAAAGAAACTTCTGAGCATAATATTGCATCGCTTTTATTCGAATAATATTTGATAAATTTGATATAAATCTTTACCTTGGATTACTAGCTGATCGGTTAAGTGCTTCTGGCTGAGACGTACTTAGAGCAGCCCCTTGATCTTTGACAATACTATTTTGACGTAAAAATTTCATTTTTGTCTCCGCAAGTCCAAATACTGGTAAATCAGGAACAATGCTACCGATCAAAGCTAGAACATGCACACAGGACATCGATAAATAAGTATTTCAATTCTGTATTACTATTGTCTCACTGACAATCAAAGTTCTTACTTTGCTGTGCTACCCAATACGCAACAATTTACTTACAATCACTACCTGCTGCATCCAAATCTTGTGAATGCGCACTGTCAAGGCTAGACCTAGATATAGCATGTTCCAAAGTCTCGCTACTCTTGCCATCCACGCTGTGTATATCAGTCGCAGCACTCAATCTCCTTCTGGCACCTTTTTTTCCAGCTTTTTTGAACAAGGCAGCCCCGACGATAACATTGCGTAACTTGTTCCACATTAATTGACTCGAATTTGTCATATCAGATGGCCATGTTGCCTCCAATACCGCCTGTAACCAGCAATCATTGTCACATGTTCAATCTGTGGTTTACAGTGTCACTAAATGAAAATAAATAATTTTTTTTTAATGTTATCCTATTTGAAAAAGCTTTCTTACTTTATTATAAAACCCATAAGTCAAGGCATTAGGTTGGACTCCACTTCGCTTCATGTGAAACAATAATTTCACAGCCAATACAGGTTGACCATAAACTCCACACAATTGCATCATAGCTCTGTAGCAAACCTGCGAAGAATGAAGAGTTGAATTAGTCACCTGAGAATTTATTGAGAAACTGAGATAAAATTGTCAATAAGAAAAAAAAAACATGGTAAATTACATGCTGAAGCATTACCTCTTCAGTCGGATCCATTCGTAATTTTTGCATTTTCACAAGCAACTCATAGGCTTGATGCAAAATAGCTGCAGGTTGGTTTGACACTTGTAGCATAGCAGGCAGATGTAAAAACCACAGACTATAACATGTGCCCAACAAACATCTAGCCCACCGTTCTGGAACAGCTGCCTATTGAATGATTGATAAATTATTTTCCTTACATGGTTCTACATTATTTTACATTTTCCTGCTCGATTCAGTGTAAAGTTACTGGTGAATTGAGCTTGGTCATATTTACTATAACACAAGGTTCATCACAGTGCGTCTGTACCCACAGTTTCGATTTCTAAGTGCAACATTTTTCTATGGCCTCACCTGTTTTCTGGCCATTTTTTGAGCCACTTTTATCTCATGCTTGGTTCTACGCGCCATCGGGCTTCCAGGCACCATGCTGAACGCAGTAAGGGCTGGATTTTTCGAACTGAGATTTTTCTGCGGCCTCATTAAATCAGGATTCAATTTGAACGATTTGTAGACCAATTTTTTTTTATTCGTTCCAGCTTCGGGTGGGGGAATAAATACTGTGCGTTCACTGTGCTGTGATTCATCTAACTCCAAAAGTGGTCCTGAATAAAGAAATTAATATAAATATAAATAATAAAAATCTATGTGAACAACTTTCAGAACTAAACACGATTCTTTTTTTCCCAACTAAACGTACCACTCTCTTCTTCAACTCGTTCCGTACACTCATCAAAAAATGCTAAACCTGCCATATCCATATCTGACACAAAGCTTCTTTCTTCTATAAATCTGAAAATATACAAAAAGTTGTCCGGTTTGTCTTAAAAATTTTTGACATATCACAATACTACTTTTCCACCGTTAACACTATTAAATTGTCCGTAATTCTGTGCTCTACCTTATGAACATCTGGGTGCGAACTAGCATGCTGTAAAATTTTGCATGAGCTTTATCACGACTTCTCAGAAAGGCTTGCATATTAAATAGGCTCGTTGGGTCCGTTGACCCAACAGTGGGTGCTTTTGTAATTGGCAGTAAATATGATCGGTAGCCCTTCAATATTAAGGCCATAAATCGAAGAAAAGCATCTTGTATTTCCAGCTCCAAAGCTTGTTCCTTCCGTTTTTGTTGAAACTCACGATCTACGCTAAAATCTGCATCCCCTCGTTCTATGAAAAATCGTTTCTTTAACATGTTACATTGGAAAATAATGAGTATTATATATGCCTATAAACAAAATAAAAAATGTACCTTTCTGAGATGTATAACTTCTACCCAAGCTAATCAACTTTGAGTAAAGGAGTTCCAGTCTATTTTTCAGAGATCGACCTGCTTTCTTAGGGAGCAATTTTATGTTCAAATACTTCTTATCATCGCAAATAGCGACGTTGTTGGTGTCAAGATCAACACAGTTCACATCTGCTGGTGGATCGTATAAGTCAAAAAAACGAGAATCCACACCAATAAGAAACGGCAGCGGTGCATGGAGTACCTAAATAATTTTTTAACATTAATCCACCAATCAATAAAATTGAAACTACAGTCAACAATCGGATCAAACAGACCGACAGTACATCTGAATTCAAAACTTGTATCTATATTATAGATTTCAATTATATTTCATCATTTTAAAATGTTTTGTTATGTTCTCTGAAATTTCAACCCAACTCCCAAAAAATAGTAACCATTTTTTTTTTTTTAACTTAAAAGAGAAAAAAAAAAGTATAAATGTGTGGCGTATCAAATATTACGAAAATTAAATGAATTTACCTCTGCCAATCCCAAAGGACACAACGGTATGTAAGGACACTGCCACTTGAACGGAAATAGGATCATTGCTATTGCTTCGCTAACGGATGTCAAAACATCTGGTCTCAAAGAATGAACCAATATCTTCTGTTCCGTTAAAATGAGTAAGAGAATTAACAAACAATTGTCTGGTCCTAAATTTATCAGCAATTGCCTGAAACTCGCTCCGGACCTTGGCAATGCAAGATCTTCAGGCTGCGTTAAAATCAATCTGTCATCTCCGCTCAATTGAACCAATATTCTCGGTCTTTGAGGACTGGGAAAAGGTATGTCACAGAGAAAATAAGCTATATATTTCTCAATGGGAACATTTTGCTCCTGACCATTCACCATACTGTGTAGAAAGACAAGAAACTTTTCAAATGTGTCGAAAAATGGCCAATGTGAGAGAATACATATCGATTTGCTGATGTTCAATGACTGAGTATTCGGATCCTCAAATTGCAACTTATCGATTTGTGACGGACTCAACTTATCAAAAATACCAAGTTTTTTATAATTCCTTATTTTTCCTAGGTCAACCTTTGCATCCTCTGCTGAATTTCCCGTAAGCATTGAATCGTCTATGTTATCTGCTGGAAGAGTAATGTGCTTGAAGAGAGAATTGATAGAAAATGAGACAATGTCTAAATTTAGTGTGAATCAAATCTTATATTTTATAAGGCCGTCAACTAGGTACCTACCACAGTTTGAGTTTTTTTCATTCTTCGGACAAAGTTCCAAAATATCGTGAGAATTAGCATTACTCGAGTCTTTTAATACTGGCTCAATTTCTTCATAAAACGTGATAGCAGATCCATATATCTTTTGGGCCGCATCAGCTACTGTTAATACAAATGTGGAAAATACGGGTTTTGGTTTACATGCCAATTTTGGCCAACATTCAATAGTGGCGCCCATCGGCAAGCAAAACATGGCGACAGAATTGGGGAACATAAAACTGTCGTAGTCTTTTATAGGATACTTGTACAATATCGCAGGCTTGAACGATATCAAATTGGCTCGGTTCATAGATTTTTTATAACACAAAAACACATCGCTCCCCAGCATTCCTTTATTCAGATTTTTGTTTATAACGCAAAATGCGTGAGGCTGACACTCTCCTTTGTTTTTCAATATCACACATATGTCCGTAACCACCAGACTGTTGCATGGCATTTTAGGACTGGCTCTTCTATAGGTAACAAATATTCTTGATGTCGAGTTATTTACATTTGCAACATGTCCATCCGGGGTCTCAAAGACCACCTCTGCGTCAGGCATTATACGTTCTTTGCCGTCGTATATTACTCCTGAAACACAACTGTTCTCAATTCTTCTAATCGTAACTATCGTCAAAGTCTTAACTACATATGAAGCAGAATATCTACTTAAATGTATAGATATCGATATAATAATTCTAGGATTTTTGAATAAAAATTTTCATTTCTTCAGATATATTTGGGGAGACAGAAAAGACAGAACATTTACTTTAACACATGATCCGTAGCTACAAATCTAATAAAACATACAAGACGATTAAAAACACCTTTAAACTTTCATAATTTTTCTACATATTCTACCAAATTTGAAAATAATTCTGTGATCTTAGATTTTCCGGAAACGATAAATATTGTGCATAGGCAACGGTAATTTATAAATTGTGGTACTCACCGATATCGACCAAAGGTGGCTTGTCCCTGCCTCTCTTGTAACAAATATAGCATTCGTTTGTTCTGAGGCTTCCGTGGTTTAAATCCGCTGGAAAGCCAGTCACCGTTTTACTCAAAAGGGTATAATCCTCGGGACAAGTTTCTCCCAGAGCTGGAAATATAATGGCCAGATCTGTGATGGGAGCCTGCATGTGAGTATCCTTCAAATGCGTTCCTTCCTGACACCAATCCTCCAGCTTGTTGCTTTCGTCGTTCTCATCGGTTGAAAAATTATCGTCTTGCCCCGGAAGTCCGGCGACAACGAAGTAATCAGCTACCCTTCGCTCATCCATTGTTTTCTGATATTTTGGACGAAATTATCGTATGTACAATATACACCTGCAGCGTTTCTGGTTTAATTAAGGTTTTCCTTCCTTCTTATTGTATTAATTTTTCAATTTTTCTTCAATATCATATACAGTATCGCATTTTTTCTCGATTATTTGTTAGCACAGTTAGCAAAAAGCTTGGTCATGATAAGAAAAAGAATATCATTCAACACCGAGAGTTAATTTAATCTATACGAAATGAAGAATATTTGTTCTGTTTAGTTGGTTGGGTGAATAAAAAAAAAAGAAAAAAGAGGAAAATGTATACCTATACGCGTTTTTAGAGGTTATAGATGTAAATAATATGACAAATAATAAAAATAACACATTTTTTTCTTAAACTTTTTTCTGTACATTTGCTAAAACTTCGTTGTAACGACGATTGCCTTATATTCGATAATAACATGAGGCTCTATAAACACTTGTCACGGAGCAATGAAAGTAGCAGCGATTGTCACAGAAAAGCACAGAAACAAATCTTAGGTTATATGTCACACGCGAACACACTTTGATAAATTATTATTACTTAGCAACAGTTCGGGGGTGAAACGATACATGTACGTATGAAAATATATCCAAGAATGTTTGTTAGCAGTTCAAACAAGCCTTAACACACCTTTGTGAGCTTACGGTACGCGATTTATTAAAAATAATAGAAATTTTCTTGTTTCTTGGACGGCCATATTTGTTGGGCGGCAAAATGGCTACCAGGGGGCAAGGTCGCCTTTAATTTTAAAACGTAAATATTATTTGTCAAGGCGATTTTTCAAATCACTCCACCGACACGCTCGTAATTACTTTATCGTATCAACAAACACCACTAATTAAGTGATCCTGCGATCAGATATGAATAAAGTTTCACCAATCATATATTTTCCATTGTTATACAACGTTTTTTCAAACATTTTCAAACTTCGCCGCAGTACGCAGATCGATCTCTGTACACGTTTTAAACTGGACGATCGAACTAGAGAAAATAACTATACTCGTCAATAGCGCTCTATGTCGATGCATAATCAATACTCTTATGCGTAGTAGACTAGAATTACTCGCTATTACACTCGCGGACACATTCCTGAATAACATTAGACTTGCAACTCGATATCATGTCGCCTCGGCTCAGAATTGTAAACGCCTCCATATACGTATATAACTATAGCGGACCGTTGCGACTCTGTCCGCGAATATTTTCAAATACTCCTTGTGACAAAACTATTCGCCATAGCCATAAGCTGTCCCAGACTTTGTTGTAGAGCTTATCGCGACCTTGAAAACTCTTCCGCACAACTTTCCTCTATCTGTAAGAGTTTAGTCAGCGTTCGCATAAGTGTGTGATCTCGTTCCGACCTGACATACAAATATCGTTATATCTCTAAAACTATTGATCCGGTTGTAACGAAATATAGTCTAAAACCTAGCCAGACGTTGTAGCTATCCACAGTAATAAAAAAAAAAATAATCAGTTTAGCAGTTCTAAAGTTATAAGCGAACATACGGACGTAGAAAAAGATAGAGAGTAACAAATGCACGTGCGTAGGTGTACGGAGATGTACATCCACACATAAAAAACTGCGTATTTATAGCGATTTGATGAGGTAGGTCAAGATCAGATTCTAAAGAGGTTTTAAAAACTGGTGAATGAACGGGTTTAGACTTTCGCCGATGAGTTTGCGCTGTTTACACAAACACGCAAACACACACGCACACGCGTAAGCATGAAAGTATATTAACAGGCGCTAAATCTGAACGCCATGCACCATAAGCAAATCGCCGTGAAAAATTTGCGCAGACTCTATTGTTGGACGGTTTCTAATCGCAATCGTTGCATCATAATAGTAGCCAATTATTTAGTCAAAGCTCAAGAGCAGTCATAAATTCTAGGAACCTTGCCTTCATCGATTCCTTGCATAAGTACAAGGCCCCTGAATTTGTCTTCCATTAGGCGTTGTAATGTGCGTACACGTACAATATCTACATTTACTGAGCTTTTCGGAATAAGAGACGACGCCTAATATCAAAGTTTGTGGAATAAATGAACAATCAACTTTTATCGCGGCAAACTTTATTATCGGTTATACTTATATGCCCTCATGAGCGGACGCTTACTTACTCAAACGCAAACTATTGAGCGTAAAATTGACTCATTTTTCTTTACTTTTTCCTTACCTCTTCTTTACGTATCCCTTTTTGCTAGTTCACTTCAGATTTCGACATATGCGCGATCCAGTTTTTTTATCCTGGGTATATTATACTTTCAGATTTCAAGGAATATATAAACTTTTTGAGAACATTGCGTCGATTCGGAATACAAGCTAATAACGTCACGCAGGCAGCTGTTCAGTTTCGACACAATGCTCCGACTTTCTCACTCAATGTCTATTGATTTGTCTATATGATTATTTATTTATTTTCTTTTGCAATCACCACACGAACTCGTAATGCGCTTCGATTATTAAGAACGTTGTGTATACCTGGTTTGACGAAAGAAATTTGAAGATTTATCACATTTGCAATATTCTACTTGCAAGTTGTTCAAAGCAAAAGCAAAGCTTGCTATATTTCATATTTTTGGCTACATATAAATTGTTTGTTTATTACCTTTTTCGGATGGGAAGAGGACGTATGAACAGAATTCAAGAATATATGTGGGTATGGAACATGAAGCGATAAAAACTGTTCGTTTATCCTGATTTACAGCTTTATTATACATGCAGAAATATAGTGACAGTTGTAACAAAATCATTGGAATTTGTTCACATCCATAATCATTCTGTACGTAAAATAGAAAGTTGGTCGAAATTCCAGAGTACAAGCAACAAGCTTCCTTAATTTGTATCGTAAGTTGAACTAGCGCAACTAAAGCCAAACACTTGTCGTCAATTCCTAATGACTTAATTGACACGAAACCGAAATTCCATGAACATGAATAGCCCATAGTGACCCTCGCTGTATACGAAGAAAGCAAACTTCATCTACGCGTACACGTGTCAGCTATACGTGTAATAACTGATGCCGATGTGTGACTACACGGTGTTTCCCGTCAATAATTATTCTACGCCAGCTGTTTAGCGTATAAAAGCTGCGCCATTTTATTGCTGCTTGGACAAAAAATTTGTCAAATAAAAGACGCACGTTATTTATTTGCCTATTGATTTACAACGTGTACGTTTAGAGGCACTATGAACAAACGGATATACATATGCCCATGCCATCCGTCGTCGAATTACGATAAGGATAAAATATTAATAAAAATAACGTACGAAAGCATTCCCTGTAAAACCGTGTTTCGAATAATAATTGTCCTATTTACACAAATTACACGCCCCTTAGGGGGTACGGCTTGACGGGTCATGCACGACGTGACTTGGTGAAGGTTGTGTTACGAGAACAGTATAATGAAAGACAACAAATAAGTATAGGCAGACCGGCGTAGAGCGATGCTAGGGCGTCTTCAAAAATATATTACAAATATATTATGGATCGGTATGTGCCTATATATACAATTATAATTGATAACCGTGAACGCATACAACTGAAAAATCTTCTTACTGTAGAAGGCTCTCGATTCTCAGAGCGTGGAAACTATAATCGAAAGATAAAAAAAACTTCGTTCACAGTTTCTCAAAATTGTGATAATCGCTGACTACCGACGGCCGTTGATGGAGAAGAAAATTTCCTGCAAGATAAGTTTCTGTAAATGTTTGAACATTTCGGCACATAAATATTGAGTCACGCTAAGTGTTTCTAAGACGAGTTTTGTGCATAAGAATACGCTGTGCGTACGAAAGCGTCCCGACTACTTATAGCCGGTAAAAAGTACGAAAAGACTTTCACGGAGCTTAAATTCGTACATTTTTACAGCAAAAAAAAAACAAATAAATAAAGATATCGCTCGACTTTCAGTGTCGTTTTCACATACTTTCGTCATACAACTCGTGATTAGTCCTGTTAATAAAGCGCTGCCTCTCACAAATATCGTTGCATCGCCACGGAATGATAAAAAGATCAAGGATGCAGCACGCATCCCAGGAATCGTAAAGTGTGACTTGTGTTACATCACATCGTGGATGTAGATCCGGGGCCTTGCAGGTAACCAGAGTTACTTCGTAAAAGCAGCTATATAACCCCCGCATCCGGCTGAAGATAGAAGACACTTTCTCCTCCCGTCCGGTTTGTTGAACCGCGTGCACGTGAATTTCCTTTGAAAACCAATTTGTGAACAGCATTCGGGCGATCGATTGGACCGATTTACACGCATCCGGAACGGTTTTTTTAGAAATCCTTATTCCTCGGTTTGCGTAACCGGAGAAATGAATGAATTTAAATGGGACAATACAGACCGTAAGTGGAACAGGATTTCTACGAGTTACTCAAATTTAGTATACGGACGGTTAATATTTGTCCGTGAACTTCTAACGTCAGCTGACAATAATTTGGAAGAACAAGTTGTCGTACAGCTTACCGTCCCATATTTTCTTGACTTTCACTCAACGAGCAGTAAGTAACTGTATGGGAACTGGGTAGAATACGAGCATGAGATATCGGTCGGATAAACTTTTACCTCAGCTTTTCCATTCCCAGAAACGAAACGGCAGCGACTACTTTATGAAAAATATTTGCCTCGCACGCGTAGAAGTGGTATATGGAAAAATGTATGGACGTAATGGGTTGAGTATTTTTATAACAATATTTCTTCATAAAACTAGTCGTCTCCGTGTTTAATAGAGCGTGTAGAAAATCGTTCTCCACCCTGTCGCCACAAAGCTTCTCAATTATCTTGCCTGAAACAGAGCATTAAGGTTTAATCTTACGGTTGAAAACATTATTTCAATGCGAGATAATTAAATCCGAGTAACCCTTTATTCGCAAATTTGTACATAAGTAATTACGTCACGGAAATTTCGGAGAAATTTCGAAAACTGACTCGCGTTTGCGTTTGATTACATAGTCAGAGAATTGATCGCGTATTATAATATACGTATTGTGGGATTAATTAATATTCCGAGAACATCCAACGCACTTCATTGCATAACAAATCACGGAAAATTCGTAGAATTTATTTTTTCGACTGTTCGATGTACTTTTTCCTGCCCTCTCTTCACGCTCCAAGAAAACGTATATCGTGTCTTGGGTAGATTAAAGTTCTCCCTCCCTCGATGGTTTTAAATCTGTCTCTCTTTCTCTATCTCTCTTTCCCTCCCACCCTCCCTCTCTCTCTCTCTCTCTCTCTCTCTCTCTCTCTCTCTCTCTCTCTCTCTCTCTCTCTCTCTCTCTCTCTCTCTCTCTCTCTCTCTCTCTCTCTCTCTCTGACAAGTTGTGCATATTACACCGGTGCTGTGCACACTTTCGTATTTACTGGACGAGCGTAACCCAAGCGCCAGTGCGTCTCGAGATTTCGCGCCGAAAGCAACTATAAAAGGAGCACGATTTCTATCAACTGCTACTCAGGCAACCTTCCCTTCGATATCTCAAACTTTTTTCACCGTGAAGTGTCGAGTAAACTTGACTTTTGGTATAAAACCATTCACCGAATATTTCTCGCGACGTTTTCACGCGGCAACGAATTCGCATTTATAACAACAATATACATACAATTAAGCACGTTAAATTGAACACATTCAACATGGCTGTGCTGCTGAAGGTGAGTCGTAAATATCTGGATTAATGAAAACAATAAAAACAAAGTTTTTTTTTTTTCTCGATATAAGCAAGCTGTATAATTGTGTGCAATATTTGTATATTTCCAAGTGTGAAAATTAATTTATTCTGAATTTTTCGAACCAACCAACTGGATCATAAATTGAATATATAATTAAATTGGGAAACGCCGAGCTCAATTTTGCAAATCGTAAATCATCTCGTTACACGCATAAGTATAATCATCCGATAACACGTTCTGTATGATATAACGTCCGTGACAACTTGTGCGGCACATTTGTAAAACTTATGCAGTAAGTTATACGCAATCATTCGCGGACGGAAAAATGAAAGTAAAGAATATCGAACGGCCGCGTATAAAAACGTTACGCACAATTATCCAGCTACACGCGAAGTATAAAAAAGTAATACTATTAATTTCTGGTTAGTTTTCGAACACGATCCTGTGAAGTGAGTTTCTCATGTACGTATTTTTAAGATACGCTCATGAAAGATAAAACTACCCGGTAGTTGGGCAGAGATTTGAATTAAGCTGAATCGTCTTCGCGAGACGCTCAAACTGCATCGGCGAGAGAAAATCACGAGTTGTTTCATAGATCGTTGAAAGATCGGTGTTATTGTATTCGCCTGCAGTTGGGTGTGAAAAACGGCACGATATTTTAACACTATTTTTCCATCACGCAGGCTCTGCTCGTCTGTTCGATGGTCTGTTTCGCTATGGCTGCGGAGAATCCCCAAGTTAATCAAGAACAACAGGCTCGATCCAGGGTTTCCGACGATCAACTCGAGATCGCTTTAAATGACAAACGTTACCTCATGCGGCAACTGAAATGCGCCCTTGGCGAAGCACCGTGCGATCCGGTGGGACGACGATTGAAAAGTAAGTTTTCACCGGGTGTAAAATAATCGAGGAGTTCCGATTTCCCTTCTCGATTCGAAAACTGGATCGTTGAATCATGGAGAGCCGGTAGAACCCGAGGGAACGCGGGACTCTGCGGGAGGATTTATAATAATAGCATGTATAGGCGAGTCGAAACTGGGTTAAAACTTTAATTAAAAGGATTGCCATTTGGTTATTTGTAGAACCTCGTGAAATCCCGGTAAATTCATTCCGAATGAATCGGATAGACTAGCTCGGCCAGCGATTCATTATCGACGCCAAAAGTTATTCCGCGATTGTTTGACAACTGTAAATTTTTATGCTTACGATATAACGGTCAGAGTTTCGGATCGCGATTAGGGTTGCGTTTCTCACGTTTCCCGGCATCTCCTTCAGCTTCCATGCAATCGCAATACATCAAGAGATTCGCAAATTTATTTCTTTCTTAATTACACAATTTGTATGCGAATTTTTGCGTCGGCGAGGGGGGGAATTTTCAGCTTATAATTATTCAAAGCATGGCAATGAATTGGCGCTACGCTGGAAATTTTAAGCGTTTAGAAATCGCTTATCTCGCCAAACGCGCATTTCCACGTTTCTACCTGTATATACCGAACTTTATACACGCGTTATATAGGTATGTATAAACCGTTCCCCTCCTAAATGACTTTCGATTCATTTAGCTCGAGGAAATCGCAACGAGCGTGTGTTGCGTTAAATCTTCATCTGCAGCAGCCACCGAACGAAAATTTCTACGCTTACACATATGGTGACGATATGTACGTGAAAATTCCCTCTACGCATCCCGGAGACTGTAAATGCGAAATACCGAATACCCCCGACCGTAACTCGAATACCTTTGTTTTATTTTCCAGGTCTGGCACCGCTCGTCCTCCGAGGTGCATGCCCGCAATGCAGCCCCGAAGAAACTAGGCAGATTCAAAAAGTTCTCTCACATATTCAAAGAAACTTCCCGAGGGAGTGGTCCAAAGTCGTCCGACAGTACGCCGGTGTTTAACACAACCCAATATAAAGTTTATCGGTAAAAAACTAAACAAATTTCACATATACATATACTATAATATACCTACGTATATTTTGTACACATTTAAGAAACGTAGATATACAAAACCGGTGCTGTTCAACTGAACCTGGTACTATAAATACAATTATAATGTCGGATAAAAGCGAATCGTGACGACTCTATTTTTTTTTTTTTTTTTTGTGTTCTAATTTCATTTTGTTTTCATTTTTAAAACGACTCTAATCGTTGTTGTTAATATTATTATTGCATTAATATTATTGCCATTATCATCACTATTATTAATATTATTTCTCATCCATACTCTCATTATATTCATCGTACTGTCACCTCAATACACCATGTCTGTTAATAAAAATTCTTCGACACATCACATGTTTACGGATTTATTTATATATATATGTATATAATGTCTACCTGATACCTGAACCATAACGAGTTACGCCAATAACAGTGCGTAGCGAGATAAAACGAAGGAATTGCGGAATCGTATATCAAGGATCACGTTCGGGTCGGTGAGAAAGTCGGTTGCGATCGTTAAACGGGAATGATTTGAATTGAATGTCGACGGTTGCGGAATTTATTTGAAATGATTACGCCGCGTCTTTCTGAACAAGCTTTCCTAATGACAAACGGTTTGAGAAGAAACTTTTGAGAGAATGGCTGATGAACTCGAATGACAGGGAACCAACCCCTTTTCCCTCGAGAGAAATACGGCATATTGTACATAACGTCCTTCAAGTCTCGGATTCAGGAATCGAGAATCGCGAGGAATGAAAGAAAAAAGGTGAGAAAAAAAAAAATAAATAAAAAAAAAATGAAGAAAACTCGCGAGTGCGAGAGGCGAAATATTCCTCCCGGAATAATTTGACGAATTTATTTCTGAATATATTTCCAGTTTCCTGAATTCATTTCGACTTTGTACACATACATATTTCCCTCTTCCAATGCGCGCGATACACCCACGTTGCACGTTCGTCGCACCTACACGACGAATTTCTTACTAATTGTCAGCAATATATGGTATAAGGGCGCGACAAAGAACTTGGGAATGACACTCGAATGTAACGAGTACAGCTCGTGATTAACGCGTCTCCGTTATGCGTCTGTACACTCGCACAGGCATAACTGGGTATTATTTATTATTTGTCCAACTGGATCTCGTCTCGGGTGTATTTAGTCGGCTTCTCTAATATCCGTCATTAATCTGTTTCGCTTATGCCTATCATTTACCCGAAGAGCCTTTGTCTGTCATTAAGTACCGCCGTTTATCCAACTCCCGGATCTATAACGACCGCTGTCCTCTTCATCCGCTTCGCCCTCCCAATTCGACCTGATGCTTCAAGTTCTTAAACGCGGTTTAAGTTCCGAAGGAATCTGGAAGCGAAGATCTCGTTCCGAGGTGTCGCGTATTTTGACTCAAATATCCGTTCGGAGGGAGGCAGATATCATCGTAAGAGGGTGCAAAGCCGACGCTTTAACCCCTATATACCGCCTGCTTCTTTTGGTAAGCGCGGACCGTTTCACGAGCACTTTCGTCATTCAGAAAAACCCGGATTTCTCAACTAATCGTCAGCGACTCGACTTTGCTTCTACACCCATGCAGGTAGACGTATGAGGCCAAGGCCCGCTTCGAAGGTCGGCTGCCGATCACTGCCAGAATCACCGTTGTGCTCCATTCCCAAATCAGATTTTCTACATAGACAATCGTTCGACGGTGGGCTGAAGTTCGAAGTGTCGCTGATTGTAAGACATGCCTAATACGCACACCTTTGTTGCACATTATGATACAATAATACATGAATTTAAACAGAATCGAAAGTGTACTTCTGGATTTCGTGCAGTTGGTTGATCTTTTCATTACCAATTCAATCTCATAAAACAGTTATAACTTACTACGAACTTTTAATTCAGGTAAATAAGCTTCCCGGATAATATATCGTTGTGTTATGGATCGTGATCGTTGGCTCGAATACAATTGTCAGGAAAGAAATAATAATTGAAGTGCTGCAACGTGTTTCTTTTCAAAGTGAAAAATCAAACGAGCGCGAGCTGCCACATAACGTAGAACGCACATCTTTTAACGGAATCGTTCTTTCGACCTGAGCAATCTTTTCGAGGGGTGCGACGGTGGAAAATCGCAAAGTATTTTTTTTTCTCAAATACCCTGATGTACAATATACCCTAAATATACCCTAAGTATGCGGTACCACACACCGCGATAATTAAGCAGGTCCTTATTGATTAACGTGTCAACTCTAGGTTCAAAGGTCATCAGAACCGGGATGAAGGTACGTGTCTAGCCGACGACGAGAAGGTTCAACCAGGAGAGAATCTTCCTGAACAAAAGTCCGGCTCCGCATTTAGGAGAGAACAGACGAATGAATCACGCGCGTGTACCCTGCGTTAAACGTGTTGCGTATTAAATCCTCCTCAGTGACTGTTCTCACGGGGCTCGTCGTCAAGCTCGTCTTTCTCTCGTCGAGGTTCTTTCCTCGGCGATCCATCCTTGCTCTTATTCTTTTTCTCTCTCTCTGCCTCTCTTTCTTTCCATCTCTTCATTCCTCGGCATGCGAAATATGTCCGTAGATGTAACATGAGAGCAAAGGAGAGAAGAGTTTATCTCACGTTCGAGGACTCTCTCTCTCTCTGCGAATGGTTGGATTTCTTAATCCGGAAGTACGGATTTGACGGTGTTTGATACGATAGGAGAGATACGCGGGTGGATGGGTTTATGTACATTAATATACCTATGGGGTAGGGTAAACACCGGGGTTATATACCGTATCTAACGTGCACACAGGACCCGATTACATAACACGTATGAGGGTACATGGACCCCCATTCAGAAAGGCGGAAGTTAGACTGTCCGCATATACGTATGTGTACACAAATATACCCGCCTATCCGTATACATAGACGTATGGATATCCATATATGCTACACAAGCAGAAAGTATGTACGTACCTATGTACAGAGAGGTATGTACGTATGTATGTGTTTATACTACTACACGTAGAGTGAAGCGGGGGATCGATAGAGGACAGAGAGAAGCCCGGGACATCCCCAGCAATTCTGTTCTCTTATTCTTGCAAGAAACGCGGACGCCTCCTTCTCACCTCAGGCGCATGCATAATCGACTGGGTTACGGGGAATTAATGGCCGCAACCCTCACGAGAGCATCTAATTATCGGAAAGAATTAATTAGCGAGAAGTGGTGACGGGTTGCAGAGGGTGAGGAGTACCCACGGAGTACCTATAAGGTACAGACCCGAGTATCCTCGGGACCCGCGGAGCGAATCCCCGAGGGTTTAACCCGCCAGATCTGACGGTAATAATATGCCCAGGTGTATGCATAGACGCTGGTTTAATTAATTCAGCCAAGATTATCGCCGTGTTATACTCCGCTCCCTCCTCCCCGCTCCTCAAATATCAACAATAAGACACGCCGACACGAACGATCTTAATTATCGTATACGATTGCCCAATTAGGTACAGCAATGATTAACGAGCGACCTCGATGTCCTACCTACTGCACCGATAGATACAATCCGCGAGTTTTTACCCTACGCCGGGATTTTATTCTCCCAGAAATTATGCGTACCTACGCCGTGGAAAAGGAAACATTCGATACGTAACATTCAACGTAACGTTTAAATCACGGTCGAATGAGTTTTTTCCTTTAATCTGAAATGAATTATAACAAATCGAAGTCGGCTTGGTATTCGATTGACGTTGAAAGTACAATGACTGATTTGACTTGATTATTAGGTTTCGCAAATGTGAGATAAATTTCATACAATCACCGAAATATTAGCGGAAGCAAAAGAACAGATCTTTGAGTAAAGGAAACAATTTGGTCGTTCGTTCAAAAAACTTTCGGTCGATCGATGCGATGATGAATAAAATATTCAGTCAATCGAATGAAATTTTATTTGATCGAAAAAAACTTTTTCATAACCGTGTCGTATCGTCAAAGGAAAAAGGACATATTGCCGCATCGCGTTGGAAAAGAGAAATAGAGAGAGGGAGAGATTTTAAGATCGAACTGAGCGAACTCGGCAAAACAGGTGCATACCACCTCGACTAATCCATTTTCAAAGCCGGGATGACAAGGAGGTAAGCGCCGCGGTTCGTTATGAACATTCCAGGGGGACAAATTGCACCAATCTTCCTCCTCCCCCCGCGACGACGCGACGTCGTAGCCTGCAGGTTTTGGACGACGGAGAGAGAGAGAGAGAGAGAGAGAGAGAGAGAGAGAGAGAGAGAGAGAGAGAGAGAGAGAGAGAGAGAGAGAGGAGGAGGAGAGAAAGTGAGTGTTGCGCTGCCCGCGTCTCACGGATATATCAAGTTCCAAGGGACGCGTGTCGGCGCCATTCGCAACTTGCGAGATTACATCTATAAAAATGATTGTGAAATACCCACGGGGTTATTTTTCTCTTTCCTTTACTTTTACCTTTTCCTCGTCCCTTCATTTATCCGTTTCCTCCCTCGCGGCTATTTCACCGCCACCCTTTTCTCCCTCAAGCTATGTATACATATGTATTTTATACATGTATATATATATATATATACATTATACACATCCAATCACTGCAGTATAATAAAAGCTGCCTAAAATCAACGGAAAGAAGATGAGAAGAAATTCGAGACGTTTTGACGACTCTTTACGACGTTTGAGGTATAACTTTACCGAGGACTTTTGACGCCCTCGTAAAACTTGTTCGCCTCGTTCATCCCCCTCCCTCTGCCCCTATTTGATCCCTCGATCCGTGTGCACTTCACCACCTTTACATATACGTATATACCCGCGGAGAGATCTCGTCGCCGATACGGCCCGAGGGTATAACGATCTGGATACAAGTATAAAGCCCGAATCCCGAAAATCCGCTTACAAAATTGATAACTACGGTCCGCGTAAATCGAGCGGACTGATTCTCGGCTAACGCGAAAGCTTTAATGAGGGTTGAGAGCTGAGGCGCTTGGCCTCGGTGAAGAGTTGTCGGGTTTGAGCCGATACACTATTCCGATACACATACTTATACACCGGGCTTCCACATCCGGTGAAACTATATATTAATTTATATAACGTGCGTTATGTACGCATACCGTGACGTAATTCGGACGATACTCGTCAACGTCAGTCGCTACGATCGAGCGCCGTTTTCACAGATATAAGCGAAACGAAAATCGAGGGAGGAGGGGGAGGTGTAAACCACCGACGAAGAACAAATCTCCATTTCCGGATAATAATTTTTCATTTACTTTATTCCTACCCCTGTAATAAACACCTGCAAGATTATACACGTACACCGCAGACGGGTATGGTAATATACATATATACAGAGATATAATAGGGCCGGAGGCTGCGATGCAAACAGACATTTCCTTGATTAAAAACATCGATCTCTCGAGAAAAACCGGTGATATATTTCTCGCACAAACGGGCACGCCGGCATTCATTCACGTATGACTGACGCGTACGAGTCTTCGCAATCCCGATCACGGTCCTAATCCTGCTCCTGATACCGGCGATGATACGCGCTGCAGCGTGCTCGCTGCATACACTCCGGCAGGTATACAATTAGCCTCGATTGCCTCTCGTAGACGAGGAGGCTTGTTGCCTGAGAAAGAGCCGGCGAAGAGCCTCGCAACCGACACCCCCTTATACGTATATATATATTCTGTCTTTATAGAGGTTGAGCAGCGCGGAGGCACAACAACGGTCTTCGCAAACTGCCTTTCATCGCCGTTTCAACGGCTCCGTGGTATAAAGTTCTTAATTAGCATAACTGCGCCGGGGATGCCGCGTTGCTCGTATCACCGAGGACGAGACGCTTAACAAAGATTTTCATGCGCTATAATCCAGCGTAAGAGAGCCCACTTTTCTCGCCCCCCGTTATTTTCTGCACCCTTGGCCGCGATGTTTCCCTCCTCGGTTTTCTCCCCCTTTTTTTTCCCCTTTAGCTGCACGCCCGACCCAAGACGATGCCTACCTAATTCTTGTCGGTGAAGTTTCGTCAAAAGATACGTTTTGCCCGAACAAATTGCTTTGTAATCCTGCTTAAAAGCCAACCGCTTATACAATACGCTTCGGGAATTTCTGGCTTCCGTTAGACTTTCGGGGCGAGGTTTAACGCCGCCGTTGGACAACCGATTCGCGGATTTACAGGACTCTGCAAAAGTTCGCCAGGGACGTTGATATATACGTCTGATTGCTAGGGGTACGAAACTCCGAAGAAAACACAGCTCGGAGAGTCAATATTGCAGGCGGCGACGGCCGCTGCCGTCCGGGGGTTTGAACTTGGCGAGATAATTTAGGTCGCCGCCGGTTCAGCTTACGTTAACTTGAAGCAGCGCGTACTACGGGCGTGTTTATACACGCGGAAAAGACCGGCGGAGATAAAGTGTACGGGTGTGTATATACGTGTATATACATGTATATATACGTATACATATACATACATTATGGCCGAAACGCGGTGGCGGACGGGGAGAGAATTAAGAGAAACGAAGAAAGAAATACCTAGATGGAGAGGTAAAGAATAAGAAGAATAGGGGGAGAGAGAGAGAATGAGACAGAATACGGAGGGGGAGCGCAAGGAAAGAAGAAAGTATAAAGATAACAGGGAAATGGGATGTCTCCGAGCTTTCAAGTCGGATCCCAACACTCGGTGCGAGTTGAACGCGCTTTGTCCCCCAGCCGCGAAGGAGCTTCGGGCTTCGTCTCTAAACAATGCCCCCGAAGTAGGTATATATTTACGGAAAGGTTGAGGGCTCGAAATGCAAAGAATATACCTAAGAGAAGTTGGCTGCCATTAGGAGACAAGTGCCTAGCCCTCGCTTTATTTCCACCCACCCCTCCCTCTCTATCACGAGATCGCGCGCGTGCCACGCCATTCGAAAACGCGTCCCAGAAAGAGAAGCCAAAGGGTGCTTGAAGCCTGATAAGCGATGAAGCGAGGAACGATTTTTTACGTGTCTATGTTTTTTTAGTTTTATTTAGTTGTTTTTTTTCATCAAACAAGGTCTGAACGCGGTGTTATAGTTTTTGCCGAACTAGAAATCGTCTCCAGACACAAGATTTTCAACTCAAATCTAATTGGTAGAGCTGTCGCCTCTTTCCATGCGGCTCCCGGCGGTTTGATTAACGTCCGTAACAAGTATACCGATTCGTTCCAGTTTCCTGTTGTAATGCGCAGAGACGGAAGTAGTAGAGAGGGAAAAACGGGCGGTAAAATTTTACGATTAGTACAAGTAATTTTATGCCAAAAACCGCAATAAAGTTGTATGGTTTTGCATACGATATTAGAATCTACGTGACGCAAGAAATACTGTAAAAGTATTTATCGTAATTATAAAATTTACACGAGATCCCCTCGGGCGACTATGTTTTTCTATCTGAGTGTGCTGTGTGATTCGAAAGTTGGACTGGCATTTGGAAAAAAAAGTAAAAAAAGTCATGATTACGCTAATATCAGGATTGCGGAAGCTCCAATGTGAAAAAGCTATTGTCATTTTTCAAAGTCATTCAATTATCCGGACTATTAAATCCGTGTTATAAATATGGAACTGTATGGCTGACAATTATTTTGGAAAATTTCGCTAAGCAAATGGAATTATTTATTTTTTTCACACGTTATACGAATGAAAAAAAAATCACATGTAGCCGTGGGTCAGCTCTTGGACTTGAGGGAAAAAATCCTGTATATTTTGGTAGGACTTTGTGTATACCGCGGCAAAAACTAGGTAACGTTGGATCCTTGTTTCTGCAGTGTAAAAAAAGGATCTCTAATTTGAAACGGCTCTTTAGGTATACACACACACACACACATATATATATATATATATATATAACCGGCAACCGGGAACAGGAAGGAATTAACGAAAAACGAACATCCTGCAGCGCCCCCATGAGTTGTTGTTTCAAGTGACCGCCGGAATTCAACCCCTTTTCCCGCCCTCGCAACGGTGTATAAACCTCTGCGTGGAGTTCATTCAAAGTGAGTATTACACAAGGTAAACATACCAACCTATACCTTCGTGCCAACCAGCCATGGAAGGTATAAAAGGAAGGTGGGAAAAAAAAGCGGCAAGCAAACACGTATAAGCCGGATTTCGTTCACGCATGTTTAGCCACGATTTACCTTCCGCAGCGATCAAAAGAGTTTGGAAATCGATAAAGGTGGCAAGAAATACAACCCCTTGTAGGTACAACAGATTTATCGCTGACACCCGGTTCCTCGGTTCCCATACACGTACAATATCTACATCCTCCCTCCAGTATAACGTATGTACACAAAAGGTTGGGTAGACATCCGCCTATGCAGTCTATAGGTATATATATATGTATACGTCAACTCATTATCCCGGCAAAAAAATTGAAAGAAACAGGTGAACGAGGGAGAGGGAGAGAAAGGGTTGATTGAAAGGGGTGAAAAGATACGTCGTGTTTCCCGTTAACACCGTGCGCCAAGTGTGACGAGTTAATTGCACGATTAAATAAACGCGCGAGGTGCAGGGGTGGGAACGGGTCTAATAGGTACACGGGATTGAAATACATGCCGGTGTCTGGTGGCTGATAGAAAGTACAGGCGCCATTCCCAGCATCCAGCGATATCTCCCCCCGTCCCTCCCTCCCTTCGGCCCTCCGGTATCACGGTATCCCGGTATCCCGATGCTGCACCCCGGAGGCCCCGAACCCCTCGGCCGAACCCAGGAGAGTATCGGTGCCAGCTGAAAACTGAAAAGTGTCTTATTGATCTCCGATTTTCCGCGCTTAAGCCCGAATAAGCGAGAAACGGTCCGGAAAATAGCGGCCCCCTGATTCGTTTTATATTATATATTCGGGATAGTAACACGTGTGGAACCAAAGATAAGCCGGTTCGAGGTTGTGCTGCAGGACCCCCGAGGTTTTTCGGGTTGACGATCACCACGCTTCTCCGCGTCTTTGTGTGGGTGTAGGACGGGGTGTGTGTCGCGAGGGGTGTCCGGGAATCCCGGGGAATACGCACAGTCACGTATTTTATGAAATATACCGGCATTTCCAGCGCCATTAATGTATTAAACTTGAACATATGTGCGTACAGACGCGTGCGTGTATCCCCATGCCACACGTGGGCGCATACGACCGTGCCGCGGTATGACGGGATACCATCGCTTTCAGCGCGGTACGTATGTTCGAAAATCGCATGTGCGATGCACGTTGCACGCTGCCCGGAGGGACGTCGGGATGAGGAACCGACGACGGGCATATCGCCGTCGACTTATCGAGTGACTGTAGGATTGAATGGAAGTAGTCAAGTACGACGCCGCGACGTATCGATTCTCATTCCGTGTACGTCGTATGGATTTTTCACATTTATTGTTACCGGAGAGCGGCTCGGAACCCGACGTTTATTGTTCGACGAAACGTTACTTGCGCCCCAAGCTTAGCGACACATGCGTTCGGGGAAAGTTAACGGACGCGTAGACCACCCTAATCGTAAGACAAGGATCGCGTGACGAGGCTCGACTATCATCGCCGGTGCCGAAAAACTTTTGACCTATATTACAGGTATATCCTACAAAACAGCAACAGCAGCAGCGGCATTGCCGCGGCCTTCGCGAGCATGGCACGTATAATTGGCAAACTTTACGAAAGCGTATAATTACGATTGTTTTTCGCAATGTATATGCGTGGGTATCAGTAGCTGTTTATATACCTGCGGAGTTTCAATCGCGCTTTCTCACGCCCCAAAAACCCCCGATTTAAGCCAGTCCCGATTACACGTGTGGAGTACAGTATATAGGTACTCACGTACGTACGTATGTACGTATTTATGCATGTCGTGTGGGCACCTTCGAGGTATTAGAATTCTTACAGCTAATGCGCGTGTAACGGTATACGGCTCGCAAATGTTATACTTTACGTACATCATGGCCTGTTGAAGACTCTGGAGTTGTATAAATTAGATCCTCCCACTCCTCGACACACCTGCGTGAGTGAAATAACGAAAATGTTTCAAAAGTACTCCGTTTAAAGGTCCCGATCGCATTCGCGTCCGGACATTCAATCCAATCAACCGAGAGTAGGCACTGCATTAGCTACGGAACAATAACTCAGAAACTCGTAAAATGATTACACGTTTTGCTTAGTCACATCGAATCCATTACCAGATGGATTTACAGCCAGGCAAAGACCGGCTGGTATATACGTATAATACCATTATTACACATCTTTGCGAAAACTTTGATCGTTCAGCTATCGGATATATCTATACCCACGTACATAGTGTTACAAAGGATGGAATCACCGGTTTTAGCCCCCCTTTTCCGATCTAGTAGTCATTATAGATAAAAGACGCTTTGGAGCTTTCACATGTTATCAAATTAATAAGGTTGCTGCCTCGACCCATATTAATGTAAAATCATTCTTATTTCCGACTTTAAACTGTGACGCAAACACGCGTTGCCGTTAAAGCGTTCTTCCCAAACTTCTAATTTCCCTGACTGTTAATTCGCTTCGTAAGCTCGCGAACCTGTTTATTCTACTCCGTAACGCTTGCGATTAGATCGTCACAACATGCGTAGTGTGTAATGTATACAGGTATAATATGATTCTGCAAGGCGCTGCCGCGTTGATGTGGACTGTCACAGTATTCAACGAGCTGCGGTCAACGAATTAATTGTTGCCGTCGATCTTCCGTATTTACTCTCGACTGTAAACCTGTCTACAGATTTACGAAACGCAACGAAGAACGCCGCAGCAACGACGGCTTAACGCAGGTATCGAAAAAAAAAAAAAAATGGATGATCCTGAAAATGGAAAATGGGGTATAAGCCGTATATACATAAAAAAGCACTCTACTCCCTGATAGAATCGGAAGTGAATAGATAGTGTACTTCGCAAAACTCTGCACGAACGTGCGTATACAAGGCGTATACTTACACTGCGAGACAAATGCGGTGTGAACTTACGTCGAGTATTTTTCGATCTTAATCCAACACCGTTTGATGCCAATCTAACACTACCTGTTGTCGACGTAGCGCTATTAAAACCGCCAATATTCTACAATCTACCTTATAAACTCACGTATATATGTATGTGTGGGTAGAATATGGAAGCACGCGTTGAGACAGAAGGATTTCGAGACTTTATCACGGTGTCTAGACAGGCGTCGGTATCCGAATTACAGAGTGCCAGCCAGAGTAAGGGAGGAGTTTGCCCACCTCCTGTGATACAACATCCGTAGGGCTAATAAACGTGAAAAAGGGAGAAGAAAAACAGAATTCTCTTTAATTAAAAACACCGAAGATGAACATGTCTGCGGGATCTTCTTCGTGTGTGCGTATGCGTGAATTCCAAATTTATTATCGTATGTTAGGTATATATGCAGTGTATTACACCTAAACCGTACATTCATTTAATAACATTCTGATAAAAATCCCGCACGTGCGCT
The DNA here is from genome assembly GCF_021155775.2 of Neodiprion pinetum. Taxonomy (NCBI): domain Eukaryota; kingdom Metazoa; phylum Arthropoda; class Insecta; order Hymenoptera; family Diprionidae; genus Neodiprion; species Neodiprion pinetum. The sequence continues at coordinate 23,122,603 of NC_060237.1, forward strand.
TTTTCCAGCATCCGCTCAATGTAAGCGTGCCAACCGATTGTATTCCTACAATATGATCCAGTCGAGGTAAGTAAAATATTTACACGGGAAGTAATAAAATTTCAAATAAATGAAGAACGAAAAGGAAGAGAAAAGAAAAAAAAAACAAGCACCGTTGAATGAGCAAATAACGAAAAAAATTATAGAAACGTAAAGCGTTAACGATGAAAATGAAACATCAAATTTTCGAAAGAACTTTTCAGGCCTGCGCTGTGCGGCCGGGGTTGAAAACGGCCACGGCGTCCCGACGCCTAGGGGTAGCACGACTCCCTTCGTCGGGCTGACACCTCAGTACACGCGTCCCGACGCCCGGGGATGCGTCCGTCGTCGCAGCATCGCCGCTGAGTCGTCAGGATTCCGGAGCGAGTATCAGTCGTATCGTAAAATATTACGTTATACCTGTATTGGGCCTGTATAAGAAAGAAAGAAAAAAGAGAAAGAAAAAAAGCGAGACCACCAACATCGACGATCCCATGTCACAAGCCTACCCGACGTAGAGATAGCTATGCTACACCCTTCCTACAAGGTAAATTAATTGCTGCTCAACCGTCGGTGGATATAGGCAAACCGGTGTACGGGGGGAGGGTCGGAAAGGGGTGACGACAAAGAGGAGGAGGAGGAGGAGGAGGATCAGGGGGTGAAAGTTTAACGAGCCTCGGATTGTTCCACGATTTTCTCATCTTCACTAAAGTCCAGGTGTAGGTACAAACACACACGCGCGTATCTCTCTCTCTCTGCTCGAGAAACAAATCCGGGGATCAGGCGCACCGATAATATCGCTTATACGCGTGTGAAATGTGAGCAGCTCGAGTTGTGATTACGAATTATGTTATACCTGTACAGCGATACTGGTGTACAATTTCTTTTATTTTTTCCCTTTCTTTTTTCAACCAAATTCAACCGATCAAGTTGACGGACGCACTGTTAGAAATGCGATGTTAAACGTAGCACCGAAAATATTCTATAGAAGTACAAACCATTTTGGTGTTGATTTTAAAACCACTTGGTGTCAATAATCGAACGATTTACACCGATGATGTTTTATTTTACACCTATCGGTGCGGACTTTTATTGACACCGTGAATTTTCTGACAGTGAGCGGTTTTGCAGCGAGTGTATGTGTGCGTGTCGGTGTGCGTGTGTGTGTAATAACAACGCGAGGATAAAAAAGCTTCTCTGTTCGCGGCTTCTTCGCGTTCTTTTTTTTTTCCTCCTCATTACCACTGTACGGATTTCTTTCATCCCCGCTTATCGGCCACGCGCGCCTTTGTCTCGAAACTGATTGGTGAAATTACTCACTCGCGGTGACGGAACGACGAAGCGACGTCGCGACGTAGGTCCTGTACTGACGGAGGCTACGCGCGGGATTATCAACGTGTACTTATCAGATATTACAGACTGCGAAGAAGAACGCGGCGGGATTCGATCCTTTAATTTCATTGCCGCTGGGACGCGATGCCGGATTTGAAAATAAATACCCGTGTGTATTACACCTTTGCCTTTTTTACCCCTCCAAAAAATCAATATCGGGTGATTTACGGCGTGTAATAAGTAACTTTTTACTCCGAACCGAACCGAACCGAACCGAACCACCCCGCACCACGTGCAGGGGTTGACTAACACGTACACATTGCTGCAGTGCGTATTATAACGTCGGCTCTCGGGGAAAACGAAACCGCGGGAGGGCCGCTGCCGGTGTTAAAGTTTGGCGAAAAATCTCACCGGCTTGTGGATAATTGATGTCGCTGGGCGGAGGGAAATTAAAAATTTTTTTAATAACCGCCCATCCACCCCCTCCTTCTTACATTGACAGAGCGACGGTGAAGGGATGTTGAAAAAAAAATTCAAAATATTATTCAAGCTCTGCACAGCTGCAGTTCGCGTATCCGACGACCGGGCTCTCAAATTTCGATTTCCTCAAGGTGTCGTCGTCCCCCAGGTTTCGTGAACCTTGCAGGTTTATCAGAGTTTATCTCCGAGGCTCGGGATATAAAACCGCGGGGAGAGACATAAAAAATCTCCGCTGTCCGCGTCTTGAAAGTTGTAATATTTTTTCGCTCTTTTCTTTCTCGTTGTTTTTTTTTTTTCTTTTTTTCTTTCTTTTTATCCAAGCTTCTCATTTTTACCTTTTTATATTTATTACTCCTCCCGCGCCGCCTAACAAATCCCGCGTGAACTTTGATCTCGGTGTAAAAAAATTAGGTATCATAAATACGCTGCCGGTTGTGTAGCTGTGTGCGGGGACGTATTCAATTTTTAACTTACCTGTCTCTATACGTACGTACGTAGATTTATTCCTTTTATCTTGCACGCGAACGAACGTCGGAGGAACTTTCCCTTTCTAGGAGATATCACGGGCATGCACGTGAACCGTGAAGAATTTGCTTTGACTTCTTCGAGGAATGAAAGTGAGTCCTGACATTTGAAACTAGGCGAGACTATGTATACGGTATATATGTATACGTCTTGTCGAAATAATAACAAGAAAAAGACAACAACAACAGCGTGTACATATGTACACATTTTTATACCCATTCCACATCCGGCGGCTTTCATCCGTTCTACGACTTCTCTGTGACGTCAAGTTCTACGCGTCTTCTCTCACACATCGCAGGGTCCGACATGCCGCGCTTTCTCTTTCGTTATTACATGTATACGTTACCGATCCTCGGACTATAATCACAGCGAATGGGCATTGGAGAGCAGGTATTGGAAAACTTTTTACCTCGCGAGATCGATTTTACGATACAGCTTCAAAGGGAGGAAAATGGTATTTTTTCAAAATTCAACTTCCCTCTTTTCTCTTTTTATTATTCGGCTCTCCGCTCTCGCCATCATTCGCCCCTCGATATCGTATATGTTTAGCCTTCGGCGGTGTTACGATACTTCTCGTAGTTTATGGTGCAGGATCGGAAGGACTCGATGTTTTAAGTAAAATATTTCGGAGGGAGTGTAGGTTACAAAGGGTCGGAGAGGTCCGTGTGTATTTTTTCTTTATTACCTTTTTTTTTTAAATCACGTATTTCCGTCCGACCAAATGGTCCCGTATAACGTATCACCGGTACACGTACACCGCGCACGCAAACATGGGTATGTATATACACACACATATGTATATGGATACACAGACGCCCTGCACCGTAACATCAACCCCGTAACGAGTATAATATTATACTCGGTTTAATGGGTCTCGATTTGTTTCCAGAATGGGGGTGGCACGGTTGTTACTATGCTGTTTACTGCTCGAGGACCATAACTTGGATTTCGGGCTCGCAGTTTCCAACAACGTCAGGGACCTACACAGCGTTCCATATGCAACGAACGAAGCTCTCAACGAGAACGGTGAGTCCCTTCCTCCAGGCAGGAAGGAGCTTGCGGGTCAAGACCGTCTCTGTTGCTCGGCTTGTATATTTCATCCTCGTCGCTACGCAGAATCAGGATCTATTATACCCACCTATCCATTCTTACATCCGCGTTCCCGGTCGCACGTCGTCGTCCGGTAGAAACTGACAAGCATGGATGTCGTTGACGACGAGTCGCCTCGGCTGCCGGACCTTTCCCTGCGAGCTTTCTAAAACTCAAGTCTATCATTATTTCTTAACGATTCCTAATTGCAATCTTGTACCGTGCCTCGCGTGTAGGCAAACACAGGCTGAATCCCGAGTTGCGGGTGAGTTAAACGTCAGGACTACGCACACCGGGTCTGCGATACGATCGTTAATGTACCGTCGGGTTCCCTGCTGCGGACATTCGTTCGAATTTGGAGGAGTCGGAGCCCGGGGAGAGCTTGTCATCTGTTATAATTGTTATATTAAAAGGGTATAATAGGGTTTATTTTGTTATCAAGGCGGCCTTCCGCCTTTCACGGCAGCTCGTATAACGGGCACACCGCCTACTATATTCCATAACGATCTCACTCGCCGACGATACTTATCGTCGTACTTAATCGCTTTTCTCCGACTCCCTGCACAACTGTTTCCGCAAGCTCAAGCGCCGCTCTACAGGTCGATTGCAATCTGCAGAGAGAGCTTTGGTCGCTCTCGGGGCTCGGAAAGTATTCGAGCAAACCTCGCTAAGCCCGAACAGTTGAGTATCTTCGTCCGAATTTCGAACATCATTATAACAGATTTACTCGAAGGGACTGCAAAGGGCTGATTTTCATCCAGTTCTTAACAAACACTCCGACGTTTCGCGACGTAACAATAACGGCGAGGAATTCATTTTACATGTTTATGCATTGAACTCTGCATCGTCACGTTCTTATCTCAAGTACACTTCGAGTAAGAAGATTTCTATAATGGGTTAGTTTTATGTGTACCTATGGCGATGAGTTTATCGATCTTCCACGTACGTGCATTCGCGGTGTGTACGCGTATCTCGCGATAAAGAGTTGAAACGTCTCGGATAAGAAAAGAAACGTAAAGCGAAGTAAGTGGACCGAAGGTTGGGGGAGGAGAGCAAAAACGACACCGAAAAGTTCAAGTGGTTTACCAGGAGCTTGAGAAGTTTTTCCTTTGAAGACGAGAGATATTAATTAAACTGTCACGGACACGGAACGAACTTTATTTTGCCACTTACAAGTTTACGGCTCTCCGTGTATTTGTCATCTATCCTGCAGTCGTTTTTTCGAAACCGAGCCGCCCCGCTCTGTATATTAACGGTGAGAATAACCTGGATCTGAAGCTCAGGATCGGATTCAGGATGCCGTACGTGAGTTGAGGAACTCGATTGACAAGTAGGGTATGTATAAAAAATAATAATCTCTCTAGTCCGCGCGTTCGCAACCGGTTTGCCCGTCGTTTGTTACGCCTCATATAAATTCGCGCACCTAGTCGGTTAAACTTTGTTAAACTGCGGGATGATTATACCTGCAACGAATAGCTTGATTTTTTGCAACACTCGAGACTCTTTTCGGCAATCTTTTCAGAGTCTCTCGGGGGGGGAGAAGTGTGCGCGACGGTGCCTACATTGTTTTCTTATTCTTCTTATTCTTCTTCTTTTCACGTTATACGAGAGTCTGGGGGAAAATATCGTTTACCTAAGATTTCCCGAGATTTGCCAAGGATATCCCTCTAATTACCATTTTCTCATACCTTTCGCCCGAAGTTGGGACATTGTACGCCGGTTTAGACCATGGACCACTTCCTGCCGCGCATCCTACCGCACCTTTGTTCCTTTCCAGGGTGAAACTTTTGTGTACCTAGTAACTCTTTGCAGCGCGCAATGCCGTTCCTTTTTTCTTAATTCTTCTTTTATTCCTTAAACTCCGAAATGATCTACGGTTGCATACTTGAATGAATCGCCGGATCGCTTACCGCACGATCTCGTCCTTGAGGCGTTCTACCTGTATATGTATATATATATGTATCTATAACGACTGCGGGCATAAGCAAAGCTGGGAAAACAAATGTATAATTAAACCATCGCGAGGAGGAGGGTTTCGAAAGAGAACCGTAAAACCAATGTAGGTACTGGTACGTGTGTACTCTCGCTCTGCGCTGATTACCATTGGCAAATATTTGACTGCTCCTTGGCGAATTTCGACACGCTGATGCAGAATCTCGGATAAAAGCAAACAATATTTTCCCCTCTTTGATTCGCATTTACCTGCCGATACGGTTTAAATTGGGTGTATTATTTATGTATGACATATTGTATCCACAAGTGATACGAAATCAAATTTCACTTCTCAGAATTATGTATGTAATACCTTATCACGCGATCTGAAAAACGGTTTTTATCTTCGTACAACTCCAAGTACGTTGTAATTATACAGCCTGAAATTCCTCACGTTTATAAAAATCTCTAACCGTCAATTTTCCTCCTTCATTATCGCTTGTACGGTAAGCGTGTGGGGTGTATTACATTTACCTGTTCTTTATTTACGATATCGTGAGATTATTTATTTATTACACTCAATATGGGAATAAAAAAAATTGCGAACTAAAACAGGGGAGAATATTTTAGCATTCGAATATCTCTCGCAGCTTTATAACGTTGGAAAACCATTAGGACATCGATGATATACGTAATGTGTAACCTATACATGCGTAATATGTGTGCGTTCGTGCAACGTGAAATATAACAACTACACAACGAAAGCGGATTTTACCCCGCTGATAACGAATACGGTCTAATTACGAGGTTTCAATATTCAGTCAGCCGATTATTAGCGAGATATAATTCGCCTCCCCCCTTCTTTATACGAAACATTACTATAGACGGTTACAGCATCACCTGAGGGGTGAGTCTAAAGTTGGCAGGGATCTAACTTTATAACTTCATATAAAGCCGTTTCAAAGTTCGCATAATGATGGGGTATCGGATACTTCCATTACCAACTTATGCCATCCGGACATCCCTTCGTCGTATTCGAGCCTCCCTCGAGCCGAGCATAAAGTATCTGACACATAATAATACACGTCCAACCATTGACGAAGAGTCGGGCATGTAGCTGTAGATTACAACTCGAGTTCCGCGCACCGCGTACCTTAATCGTGTTACCTACGTCAACATGCGTGCGGGGATTGAATTCCTCCGATTGTTACATTATACGGTTATCGGGGTGTATTACGGACGTCGAAAGTTTTCCCTGGTGCAGGTGTGACGTCGCACATGGTTTAGGGATGGTGTACGTATATCGCGTGCGCCACACCTCCTCTCCTGCATGCCCGTACAGCAAGCGCAGCTCCGAAGCTTTCGTCTTCGTTCTCTGTAATATAGGGTCGCGTCTCGCGTATAGTCGACGATGCTCGGCTGCATTTGAGGTAAGAATTCCCGGGTTGGCATAATATCACAATATCTATGTAAAACAGGGTCCCCTAGACCCCGCAAACAAACGAAGCGAACATTCGTATGCTAACTGCGCCTATATAGTCCAATCACCGTAACTCGAGGCTTATATGTCCGAACTGGGGGTGTACCTACATCGAACGATGGACGGACCCCTGTGCCTCGGAGATGCCGAGGCGAACAAACTTCTTTCCCTAACCCTCGAATAACTTACTAATTTACAAGTTTACAAGTTTCCGAGTAAGAGAGAGAGAGAGAGAGAAGCAAGAGCGAACCTTCTACAACCCTTCAGTATGTGTACGCAACCCGCCGCAGCTTCAATCTGCAGGGACGATGCACACGGTTCTCTCAACGTCCGCCTTAACATCCCGGGGTGAACTCAGACGTTTGTTGAATCAAGGACGGATTTCTCGGCTTTGCGCATACACCTTTCAGATTCGGCCCATGCAGCTTTAACGAGACTTTAGCTGCTGCTGCTGCTGCTACTGCAAATTGCGCGGAATCTGTAATCTTCGCTTATTTTCTCTCTCTATCTTCCACTCTGACATTGCTGATATGTTTATATCATGCTTACTTCAACTCTGCTACAACTAATGTTATTTCTCTTGATATTATTTTAGTTTTGTTTTTTTTAGTTTATTTTACTTTTGTACCCGTTTCATTAGCGTCTAGTTTTATTAACGTCTCATTACGCTTAGGGGGACCTGTCCCTAGGTGAATAAAGTCCATCTATCAATCTCTCACGTCCTACATGATAACTCTCCTCCGTACATCTCGGAACTCTGCGTCAGATCAGTACCTATACCTTCCAGACATCCCTCTCGTCGTACAACTTCAACTGCCCATGAGTTTCACACTTCTAGCCGTCGTACATCTACCTATCGTGACTCGTTTCTGTAATCAGCCGTATACTTTTGGCACTCCCGTCCAATTGAAATTCGCTTATCACCTACTCTCAACACACTGGAAAATCGACTGCACAACTATCAAATTTGCCATAGGGATAACCTGCTTAGAGAGACTTAATTTGATCGTAATTGATCGTGTTCCTACACTTAGTATCGCCGGGCAACGTTACCAAGTAATCCTTATAGCATTCCTTGGCTTTAGTTTAATTTTTATTCTGTTTTACTTTATTTTATCTCTTCTTTTGTTCTTCATTAATTTTATGTTACTAGGGGCTTCGCCCCTGCGCGCTTCGCGCGCCAACCCCATCTCGGCGCTACGCGCCTCGGGCACTCGGCGCTGCGCGCCTCGTTGTTCGGCGCTTCGCGCCTCACTATTTCCTTACGCATTGTCTAGTAGACAGGCGAATTCCTTCATGTTGATTTAATGACAGGTCCTGCACTTGCTGTCCACTTCAATTCCTTCTGTGCTTACTTTTCTTTTTTTCATCAATCTAAGCTTCCATTCGTTGGTTGAAAATTGGTGTTCCTTCTCTATTGATATCTGTCTATCTCCTTGACTTGCTGAATTATTTTTGCTACCGCTCTGCCCGTTATTCTCCAAAATCACCTTCTTTATATTTTTTTTTTCTCTATATTTGCGTTGATGTTCATTCCGCAAAATATCTCTTTCTCTTGTGGTCAACATCGATCCTGGTCGTCCTCTTTCCTGGTTATACGAATATTTGGTGGATATTATTCTATGGCTTATTTGGTTCTTCGCACTTAAAATTTTATTTTCCTCTTTCTTTTGTGATACTTCCGACCATCCACCATCTTCATCGCCTTGTCTGCTGCTTGAAACTCCTCCTTTCTCCATTGTCATCGTAAATCCTGGCTGTCCTTTTGACTGTTTGGTGATATATTTAGATTTACTATTATTTGATTGTTACTTTTCATACTTATTACTCACTATCTGAATTTTATTTTGGTTCTGCAAGACATCAAAGTGTCCACTCTCTCCGTCACCGGTGAAGAGTAGCGAGAATTGTGTTCCATTTTGTGATCCGATCCGGTGTGGATGAATTTGTTCTTCGCGATACTCGATTTAACATATCTTAAAAATTTCCGCAGCTGCATATATTGCATTTTTATTCATATGTGATTTGTAATCACCAGGTCACCTAATCACAGCACCGTTTGACTCATTACCTGTAATAAAACCCGCAAATGTAGACCAATTATCCATTATATTTGAAACGATACTCAGTCTCACCTCTGCGTGTCGATCTTGAGTGCCGTATACACAATACGCCAACGCGCGAAAAAGACAATTCCTGTCGGGAATCATCGTTATAATTTTCGTTTGCATGTTCATTTTTTGCACGTCAGAAACAGATACCTATAAAGATATTTGTCAAAGACTGTCATAAACAGCCGATGACAGCTGTCAAAGGGTTTGCTAGATGCTTTTTGTTTTGTTTTCGGTATCTCACCCCACCGCCAACTTCATGCGTATACTATTGTTATTATAATCTTTTTTTACTATTGTTATTATAATCTTTTTCTACGTTCATTTGTTTGAAACTTTTTTATTAGATGGAGAGATTCTAAGTACAATCTGGTACCCTTTGTTTATACCCGTGCTTTATGTTGATCGCTGTACCCTTTATATCATTTATATCATTGTTTTATATTATTTAAAACCAAGGCATACGTAAACCAAACAATCAATATCTCTCTCTCTCTCTCATACACACAGAATTCTCGAGATTAGATCCCCATGCTCCGATTACATATTTTTATATCCCGCTATCATTACATGCAGTTTACGTCTACTGATTGCAATATCACCCAGTTATATTTGAACGAACTCCCTTCCCGGGCCGTCAATATCGTAAAATAACTACTGCGCGTCGTCGTTATTATTGGCTTCGTTTGAAAATCCCGATAACTAAGCCCGTCCTCGTTTTCGCACTGTAATCTGGTAATTTTCACCGGCCACATTATAAATACCATAGAACATGTACACGTATACCACTATGTATTATACAGAAGTTGCAAATTTCGTCGCAAATCTTTTGCGCAACACGTTTGCACTCTCTCATATATTATACGTACAATGATATTTTGGCCAGCAGGTTTGATTGAATTTTAACGTGCATTTATTTGCAGTTATAGGTGCCTATATACATATACCTGTATAATTATATCGTGGAATTATATAATTGCGACATTGAATATTTGTGGTGAATTGAGTAGTGAGTTGAAAAAAATTCACCCGACATCGAGCAAAGAAAAAGTTTTCTTAGTTATTAATGCATGGACTGAATCGAGTTTTATGTATACACCTATGTACAGATATATATTATATATATGCACACACAACGTTGAATCTATTTCAATTCGTTCCATCAAATGTTTTTCACCTTCGGAATGTCTATATGTATATATATATATGTATGTATGTGTATTGATTTCTACTCGAATGAAATAAGGATTCTATTCAGGTGGTAAAATACAACCATTTTATATTTATACGCCGAAATTATAGCATCTCGATATTGAATGGACGGAAATTCGTACAATGAAATGTATAATTCGTTTAAACATGAACAGGTTACGAAATAAATTCCTTACTACGAGTATCTGTATAACATTTTCGACAGTTACAACAGAAATATATCATTAAAGGGGAAATATTTTTATTGGAAATAAAAAATTTTCTGTACATATAGTGCCATGTTTTCTATGGATTTGAAATTTTCCGTAATTTTGATTGAAATCTTTCGAATTACACAATGCTTAAAAAAGACCGTTCTCTGTTTACTCCGATAAAAATTTTCGCCTATAATACTCAACTGTACAAGCTTCGAGTTTATTATAGAAATTCCATGCAACTAGCACGAGAAAATCGTCTTTTCCTTTAATTTATGCCACGTTTGTTGCTGTAACAATCTGCGAGCATTATACAAATCCTGATTCTTGCAGGACAAGTTGGCTTGTTAAACGAACATCTATTTCGCAAAACGGAAAGATGCTACGCGGATGCAGAAAGTTATAAGAGCGAACGTGTTATAAGCCGGCGAGATTGAATTATTTTTCTCGCCAATCTTTCCGTCGTAGAATAAATAATATGATATGTATACGCGGGTGTTGTGGGGTAGCGAACGGGGGGAACGAGTAAGGAGAGAAAGAGCAGGAATGAGAAGAGGAGAGGAGAGAAAAAGAGGAGGAAGGCCGATACGCCGCTGCCCTCGTCGCTGCTTCCACGGATATTTTCTTATATTACATTCTAGACATGGAAAATCTGGAAATACCATTCTTTGCCGGTTCTCCGACGGTGAATATCTTATTATTGTAATCCTTGCTCTTTTCCTTCTCTGCAGCCCAGAACCCCTACCTGTAAACCGCAAACCACCGGGGCGCGGAATGGAATGGAATGGAATGGAATGGAATGGAATGGAATGAAAAGGGTACGAAGGGGAGAAGGTGAGGGTATGGGAGGGGAGGGGAGAGGAGAGGAGAGGAGAGAAAAACGAATCGCCGTAAGGCGGGTTTAATAACGAAATAAAAATGAAGCATAAGAGCAAACAGCTCCGCGGAGGGGCAGCAATAAGAGGATCGGCAAAGTTTGACCGTTCAACATTGACCCTTGACCCTCCGCAACTATTGACGCGACCATTAGCTTGGCGAGAAATTTCATGTGACCGGTGAACGAGGTATTTACCTAGGGTTCCCAGAGCTCGCGAAGCGCGCCGCGAGCTTCCCGAGTATTAGAAACAGCACGTAAACCAGGCAAGAACGTTCCCTGAATTTTGATTATAAGTCATTAGGACGTTGCAGGAGTCTTTGTCAGTTTGTACTCCCGCTTCGCCCAACTCGAGATAATTTAGTTTAACGGGCGGGCGTGTCTCTCTCGTATTGAGAGGAACTCCTCGCTCATCCTCCTCGTACTGCGGCATAATCTTACAGGCGGTAAGAATTTTTTCACCCATCTTCCGGAATTCCTTCAAGCTTACACTATTTTCGAAGGGGGATAAATCGCGCGCCAAAGCCAAGAAGAGACGCGCTTTTATAACTTATCGCGAATTCGGTATCATAATTTTATACGTTATCGCTCGAAATTCGAGGGAAACAAATCGCCCGGCATTACGAATATACCTGCCGTATAACGTTACAGGCGACCGTATTGTCTTCCCGCGAAGTACCGGATTAATAATACATGGAATGCAGCGTACAGCGGGGGATGGGGGTGAAAAAAATATGGAAGGATCAAAAAATTAAAGGGCCGCAATGTAGAATTTTTAAACAAGCGAAAACTCAATTTACAGAATTTAAAAATATTGAAAGCGGATTTATGGAGAGGTAAAAGAATAAAAGGGTCCGAAGTGTAGAATCGTCGGAATTCCTCTCGATAACGTAGAACCGTATGCCGTTCTATGTTTTGACTGACTTTTGTACATTTTATCATTCTCTATTTCGACTTTCTATATTTGCATACCTGGACTTTCCACTTTTTTAAATTTTATTAATAAGATTTTCGCCTCTATAAAATTTCGATATTCCGGTCCTTCCATCGGTCGACAATTCCATGGCTTTTCGAGCGAAAGTTATCTCAGCTGTAACTAAATTCTATACCCGCAAGTATGTGTAGGTATATACTTATATCCGGTACGTTCGGACTACCGGAGGTCGGCAAAATTCACCGATCGGCGTAGGTATATAATCGGGAAACCGATATAAACAAAGCTATTGCATCGTGCACAAGATATTGGCTCGTGCTGAGCCCTTTTTCTCCCTCGGATACAGAGGCATAAGAGCATCGGTGTTGGCATTGGCCTGTCTCTGACTCTCCGTGTGTACATACCTCCAGGTATTTGGCCGCGGGCGCAGCTGCACCCTGTTCAATTTCGAAGCAATCGAGAAAAATTTATCAATTCTTATACTGTTCCAGATTTACCGGGTTTCACTGGACCGATTGACAACGTGACAGTGGCCAGCGGCAGGGAAGCCATTCTTTCCTGTACCGTGAGAAAACTTGGCAATTACCAGGTAAATCAATCAGGATCACCCGCGACTGGCCTCTAATAACGCAGCTCCTCGATACGGATGTTGGCTCGAATTCGTATTAAATATTCCTATACTAGGCTAGTCCTTGTTTAGGGTGTTGACGGATTTATTCCGAGCCGTTTCCCGAATCAACTTCAAATAAAATAAAAGAACCCACCGATTTATTCAGACTTTTATCGCAACTTTAACCCCTCCCGTCAACAAGGTGGATTTCTCCGATTGAAGTACGTGTGATTCGGACTATCATTCTCAGTATATGTTTTATTGCAAGGGTAGCAATGTTAAAAACAATTTATAACCGCGTAGTTTTAACGGACATTGGTGCTACTATCTGACAAAAAATTCACTTTTTTCCATTTGGTGGGTGTGAAATTCGTCTGGATTACTTGGTACGATGATGTGAATTATTGATCAGATAGTAGCACGAATGCCCGCTAAAATCGTGCGATAACAGATTTATTTTAAACATTTTTACCCTTACAGTTAAACACATACCGAGAATGTGTCCGAAACACGTGTATTTTGAAAGCGAAAATGCACTCTATTGAGGGAAGCGGTTAAAGTTGAGATAAAAATCTGAAAATATTAGGCAAGCTTTTTAATTATTTGAAGTTGATCTAAGAGCGGCCCGAAACAAACTCGTCAACACCCTAAATAAGGACCACCCTAATCTATACCTACACATTTAAAGCATGCATACGTGATACAAGAAACAGGGAATGTTCTCCATGACTTTGAAAAAAGAGATATATGTACGTGCAAACGAGACTCTATGAAGAAGATTAATAAAATCGTGATGACAAACTGTCAGATCCATCTGCTTCGCAGGGAAGAACGATAAGTTGAAAGAGAGAGAGAGAGAGAGAGCGAGTATCATCCGTACACTTTCTATCCGGGTGTAAAGTATGCGATATACGTACACCTGCGTCCTGGCTTATATGCGTTGTATGTATACACACCTACACTCAGAGAGGACACGTAATAATGGATCGTTGTCAAAAAAAGATCAGGATCAGATCAGAGATCAACTTCACTCAATCATTGTCACCGACGTCGGTGTCACGAATTCGTAAAACTTTTACATCAACCCATCAACCTTCTGGGAGAGATAGAGAGAGAAAGAGGAAGGGTAGGAAGGAAAGAGAGAGAGAGAGAGAAAGAGAGGAAATAGGATAAAATTGAATTCTTCCCATGCGTACGTGTTTATTATAGGTATAATGTGTACTGCGTATGTATATCTACACACACACACACACACACACACACATATATATATATATATTGTACGTGTATTTACGCATGTGTATGTCAGGTATCCGCCACACGTTGTAAACGTTACAAATTTCCAACCGTCTATACGCATCCGTCATGTAATAACTACACACGAACCGGAGATATCTTCCCTCGACAATATTTTATGTATATACCATTCTATAAGAAATTCGCGCATACAATAGTCGTTGCTTTATATATATTACAAGTATATAGTGCATACATACCTAGGATTCTCGGAGCCGTGCCAAAATTCTCTAACGTTATGTATGTCCTCGATTTATTTTCAAATTTATACCGATCAGGTGTTCGACCCGCTCCTTAGCTCCCTTTTATTTTCTTCTTTTTTTCTTTTTATTCATTTTTTTTTCCCCCTGGTTTTACAAAAATTAAGACGGATTTTCCGCGTTCAATATCACCGGGCGAGTTTTCGACGAGAGTTTTTGATCCTTCGCGGTGAATTCATGCGGGAACTCAAACCGAGGCTACAAATGATTCCATTTTTTTTGGCAAAAACGACGAATGAATTAGCAGTGAGCCAAATACTTCGTACGTTGTTGATGTTGTTTTTTTTTTTTTTTTTTTTATCTTTTGTTATCCATTTTTCATTTCGCGCACGAGTCAATATTGTATACGAGTCTCGAATTTAACGGAGCGCGAACTTGTAAAAATGAAATTAAAACAAATTCATACATGAATAATGCATATCTCTTCTGCGGTATACGTATAGTAGAGGTAACGCGTACTACTTCCAGATGAAAAATTAATTATAAAACAGACCGGGAATGAAGGTTTTGAAAAGTTTCTCTCTCTCTTTTTCTTCTCTCCTTCTCTCCCCCGTCTCTTTGCGCGTTACCGCTCCAGTCTGCTAAAGCTCCGTATATAATATTGACCAGAGCCTATAAGAGCACGTGCGCACAGAATGAGGATGTTCCCACGTAGAATAAATATCGAAAACAGGTTGCTGCACACATGCGTTTAACGCAGACACAATGTTACAATGCCCACGTATCATATCATCTACCATATCCATACAACATCCATAATGTTTAATGGAATGTTACAAAACGGTAAGTCTTTTAACCGTTAACCGTCGACGAACTTGGGCGAATATCACCCCTATACGTACATACCCCCACACACCTATGCTCTTTACGCAATAGGTTCGAAGGTAGGTATGCATGTACAAGTCGAGGTATACGTATTGCATGCAATACACGCAGAGCGAAGGTGGCAGAGGATACTGTAGTTGGACAGGAGGTGGGTGGGGGTGGAGGGTGGGAGTCTTGATTCCCAGGGGTTGGCACGGGCATTTACTTGCCTGGGGCTTATTCAGACAAATCGGTGATTGCTATGGAGGCAAGCGAGACGGAATACCGAAAACGCGGAGGGTGGTTCCTGGGGTTGGGATGATTCGGGGGTGGTTCTTGCCACGGGCGCGAGAGAGATCCACGGATGATTGTTTCCATGATTACAATGGAATGGGGGGGGGGGGGAGAAGAGAGCAATCTCTTAGCGCTAACGTAGATTCGTGACCAAGAGACTCTCAAGATATTACCGAAAAATTTTCAGATATCCCCGGCTATCCTCTGCAAGAGCTGTGTGGTTTTTTTATTTTTTCTTATTTCTATATACCGAATATACCGCAGGGCTATTCGATATCGCTGTGCAAACAGCAACAGACGGTAGCTGCCATTGTTCTCACTCCATTAGGGTTTCGAGTTACTGCCTAAATATAAGTATTTTTTCTGTTTATTGTACGTGTAGAAGAGAATAAATCTCGCGGGGTGATAGCGAATGTATAATATAACGTTACATCTGCATCTTTGAGTGTCAATCGTGTGATAATACTCTCGTCTTTGAAACGTTTGGAGGATAATTTATCACAAGTCAATAAACACCGCAAACACTTTCGGTATAATAAATAATTTATCGTTCGCGCCTCTTGTGTTGTCACGTATAATATGTCCGCGGTGCGTGTAATGTTTAGGGATGATCGTTAATAAACGATTATTACAGGTATATATACATACACGTGGTTATCGGTCAAATTGGAATCATTAATAACGTATACATTGATATTCATTTAGTTATAACTAAAGAGAAGAAGAGATAAGAAAAAAAAGAGAAAGGAAGAGCAAAAATTTTGCAGACGTTAGAAAGTTTGGTCTGAAAGCTGGAAAACTTTTCTCGTATATAATATCGGTATGAGGGGTACTTTACTAAATGATATAGTTTATCAAATCTAATCTATACTTGTCGTCTTGTCGATATTAATCACCCTGGCGTACCGATTTCCAAATTTATGTGCAATCTCTTATGTTTTCATACACAGTGACAACAATAATAACTTGTTTCCGTTAAATATATACATACATATGTTTGCGCGCGTGTGTGTGTGTATAGTCGACACGACGATGCTGCAGAATAGAATTTGACAAATCGTGTTGTTCATTTTTCAGATAATAAACGTGTTCTTTCGTGCAAAGTTTTTATTACTCTTACTTTATACATAGATCCAGGTAGGTGTTGCAGATCGAGACTAAGCTCACTAAATCGCGATAACCAAACTTTTTTTGCCACGGTGAATTTGTACGCTTACAAAGTAGAATCACGGGGGTACGAGAGAGCGGGGAGGGGTGGAGGAGCCGAACTTACGAACTGCAAGTAATTCTTCTCACAGCGAAAAAGAACCAGCAGCTAGCGCCCTCTTACCGCGGATATTCATTGATCCCGGCTAGAAGTTTTCAAATTTTGCCTCTCATCTTCGCGGATGATTACACGCCCGAGCAGGCCACTATAGAACAATTTATGGAAGGAGATACGGACGAGGGGCTAAAGGGGGGGGGCTGCAACCTCGGTGTGCTAAACAATACGATATCAACCTGCTGATAAATAACCCATTGTTCTTTGGAAATTTAATTATCCTTACCTGCAGTTATAGAGATCGTCTCATAGGTATTAGGTATACGTACTCTGAGTAAAATTGCATTTGTAATTCATAGTAACTAGAAAAATTCAGTAAAACAGGTATCGTTCAAAAAACTATTTTAATATTGTTAGGATTACGAAAATACGCGAGGTACGCGTAATCATTTTGCGCTATCGTCGATCCTTTTTTGGTAATTGTAACGCAAAATCAGTTTCTTCGGTTTACTCTACTTCTTCAGTTAAATAAGGCTTTAACGTCAATTTATGCTTGCACAAGCATTAAATTTTCGCAACGGTTGCAAGAAAAAATAGCAACAGTGATCGTAATGAGGAAGAATAGCAACGGATACTAGACTTTCCGGTAACAGCTAGAAAACTAATTTTCATTTTCTATCTAGAACCATATTTGTTGATTGTGGTAAAAAATGAAAATAGTTCAGGACTGAGAGGTAACCGGAACTATAATTTTCTCTCAGTGTATGATGTGATATACTTGTATAACAATATGTACGTAACGTTAACGCATAAAAGCGAGTGTTTTCATATCTGTCAATATCCTTTCCATTGTCTTTTTTTTTTTTTGAAAATCGGCTGCAGGTTGCTTGGCTGAGAGACGAGGATAGAACGGTCCTGTCGATTGGTCAGCGAATCGTAACTCATTCGGGACGATTTTTCATATCGGTTGAGAACAAGATAAAAAATCAAACGAAATGGCGGAAAGAAGAGGAAACAACCTGGCGACTGCACATTCGGATGTTGAAGGAAGCTGACAAGGGTTGCTACATGTGTCAGCTAAACACGAAACCCATGTTAAGTCAGCTGGTCTGCGTAGACGTATTAGGTGCGAATTTATGCCTTGCATAATAATACTGTTGAAAATGATTTTGTGAATTTACCACACATTTACTTTTCAAAATAGTTGTCAAATTACGAAATGAGATTGAAACTTTACAAATTCTGTACAGCGAAGTAAATTACTATGCACTTGCGTTAAATTTACGATGAAAATATTTGATTTTACTAAAGTTTGTTTAAAAAAGAAAAAACAGAAAAAAGTAATTTGAATTTCCTGAATTGTGCAGTAAATTTATTGTATTTGTATATTGAATAAACGGTGAATTCACTGTTTCGTATCCGGATAAAACTTCCAGTACAGTGTAAGAAGTTCCATACAAATATTTTTAACAGTGAACACCTTACACTCGGCCCGATAATACAGGCATGCCAATAACCGTACTGTATTAATATCTCGCCGGAAGTCGGACCCTTTATCCTTAGATTCTATATAAATATATGTATATGTATGTATGTACGTATTTACTTGTCGCGCGCAGTTGCTCCGGATATTCTGACTTCGGGAACTTCTGAGGGCGAAGTCTCGGTGTCGGAGGGCGAAAACGCGACCCTGGCTTGCAAGGCTTCCGGCAGACCTTCGCCGCGAGTACTTTGGCGGAGGGAGAAAAATAAGAACATTTTGGTCAGGGGATTGCACGAGCAATTGGAGCGAGGTGAGCAGTCGCTTGTATTTTAACAACAATTCGTATCTCGTGCTGCGTGTGATTAGAGCAGACGTCACGTTTGTGCCCCGACGCTGCAGTCGCGGGTTGAAATGCGTACCGATATACAGACGGAGGGTAGGTATGTACGTACCTGTGTTATGCTGTACACGTAATAAGCGTGTTCGTCCTACCGAGGGCTGTCCTTTTTTCATATAATAAAAAGTGAAAGGCGCGTTTTCGTTTTCTTGATGCGACCTCGTTTGCTCGTATGATTAGATTTGAAACGGACGGCGTTGCGTCTTTTCCTGACGCGGATATGGAATGGAATCGAATGGGACGGGGGGGTTGGTAAAATATTTGCGTTTTTTTTATCGCCGTCTCCTTTATTTTTTCCTTGCC
Source organism: Neodiprion pinetum (assembly GCF_021155775.2). Lineage (NCBI taxonomy): Eukaryota > Metazoa > Arthropoda > Insecta > Hymenoptera > Diprionidae > Neodiprion > Neodiprion pinetum. The sequence continues at coordinate 23,141,492 of NC_060237.1, forward strand.
TTATATTTACTTATCTTGACTTCCGGATATTTGCCCTTGTCATAGCAAATATCAGCTTTATTCTCCGTCTCGCCAATTTCCGTCCGGCATTTTCAACCCCCCTGAACCCTCCTACATACATACACGCATACATACACGTTACACGTACCTAGGTAGCAAGGAGGTTCAACCCTTACCACACACCCAACACCCATTACGCAGGGTTACGCGTACGCAAATACATTCTTATATTTTCGTGCATAACCGTACCTATAACTATAACTATACCGGTACACTGCCGGTACAACTTTGTATACATTCCGAACAGCTCCCTCAACCCAGAAACGTGGGTTATAGAATTTCTGTACTCAAATGGAAACCATTTGATGAAATCTATTATGCCATCGATACGGAAAATCTCTGATGTACGATACATTCGGTATACACACGTTCGTACGTGTAAAGGAGACATGAAACTACCGGCCATTTGATGGATAAAATTCCCTCCCCCTCCTTCTCCTCCTCCCCCCCCCCCCCCCCCCCCCCTCCCCCCTTATCCTTCCTTGTATTACATCACACTCTGTCTACAGATATCTCCGATGCGATACGCACATTCGGTTTTATCGTTATTCGACCGAATACTATCGTTGTTGAAATGTATTTTCTACGCAAAGACTGCATACACCTTTGAATATACAATATACGTATATACCATATACATGTATAACGTATATATATTTATTTAATTCACGTGCCAAAAAATACAGTCAAGTTCCGCGGCTAAAGCGTGCAGGGGTGAAACACTTTTGTGTATTCGAAAACTGGCCCCCGGTTCGAGCTCACCGCGGCTTTAGCCGGTAGTTTATAGTTCGTACAAGTCGACCTATAAATTTGCCGCACCGTTGGATTTCTATGGGAATCGCAAGCGTGTCGAATAGAGTGGTGGGTAGGTGGTAGAGGTACGCGGTTTCCGTTTACCTTCGTTGTAGACTCAAGAGAGAACTTGATGCACCGTGATTGCGTACAAGTTATACCAACGTATGTAACTATTCAAGCGTACAGGTAGACGTTATAGAATGAATATGCATTATCTCGAGAGTAGTAGAATTTCACCGCGGCTATTTCGCTACAGTAAAATTTTCACCTCCGCGAATTGTTGGACTTATCGCGCACATTCGTCGTTCGCGTACTCTCTTGATCAACGTTACCATGCGGAGCATGATAATCGGGTATGTATTTTATTTCACGTTTGGCGAACCGAGAGAACGATTCTAACGCTGCAGACTGCCCGCCTCCTGGGTAGAGCGACCGACTCCCTGAGAGTGCAGAGCAGAACGTTTAGTCTGATTCGAAAACTTTTGTATATCAAACAGTGGACAGCTTGTCCGGGGAACGACTGGAGCTGAATAGAGTAGACAGGAGGCAAATGGGCGCTTATCTTTGCATAGCAAGCAACGAAGTTCCCCCAGCAGTGAGCAAAAGGGTATATCTTAGAGTGAACTGTGAGTATATACAAAGATAATTTATAAACCGATATAAATGTATTTACCTACAAGGTGTATACATATATATATACATTATTTACGCACTATGTACTATACATACGCAAACGGAGCAAAGCAACACTCGGGGCAAAGAATTAAACCGAGAAAATATTTCCCGCCAGTTATTATACCGGCGCCAATGTGTGTATATATAATATATTTTATAGGTATATATACTATATGCATGTATGTACTTTATAGTATACATTACAGGTATAATATGTATATAACTGCAATGTATGAGTGTGTAAATAATGGTGACATATTTTTCGGCTCGGATTACCGCGATATATTAAAACTTAGTATACGAGTTTTAAACCGTAAATTATTTTTTAAATTATAGCTTCCTTTTTTTTTTTTTTTTTTATTTATCTTGTCGCGTTTCTCTCCGCATCTCTGTACAGGTATCGTACACGTATTCCTATATCATATACGTATATTCTCTAACGTTCTGCAGTTTCGCCGAGCGCAACGGTTCCCAACCAATTACTAGGCTCGCCTCTGGGTACCGACGTTGCTTTAGTTTGCCTAATCGAGGCTTATCCGAGAACTATCAACTTTTGGATAAGAAATGGTCAAGTAATTATGAACAGGTACGTAACCTCTTATTAAAATTAAGTCGTACTATTCTTATATCTTTTCGGGGATACGATGACTGCGATAATAATAATAATAATGATAATAATAATGACAATAATGATAATAATAAGAACAACGAAGAAAGGGAGGAAAGAATGTGGAGGAAAAAAAAAGAAAATGGAAACGGTAAAACGACCCCTGACAAACAAAGTCTCGTATCTCGTATTTCCTTATTTTAGAAATTCAGATCACGGTGATGTAAATCCGGGCCGACGATTGTGAGGTTTAAGGATTCAATGTTGTACCTTGTACATTTGTCAAAATAATATCCCGGGGTAGAATATATATATATGTACATATACTACATATGTATATGTATTAACGTATACAGCGATTTGAAATATATATTATACGTATGCCTGTGTACACAATGCTTCTTGCAACACACGCAGTGGAAAGTATGAATATCGGGAAGTAAAACACCCCGAGGAGGAATGGAAGACAACGATCGAACTAAAGATCAAAGGGTTGGAAAAAACGGACCTCGGCGAATACACGTGCTCGGCAACATCGAGCATGGGCAGCGCAGACGCCACCCTCGGAGTTTACGGTAAATTATTGTCGAACACGTGATCGTTTTATTATGCAAAATTGATACACGTTTATTTAACGCCTCTTCTTCGACCTTTCGCATTTTCATCGAACGTTCATCCTTCCCTGTGTTTTTTCATTTCAATGTGTCTTTTTTTCTTTTTCTTTCTTGCTCGTTTTACCTTCTTTCTCTTTTTCTTATCTTCCTTTCTTTTTTTTTTTTTATTTTCTCCATTAATCAGAACGGACGAGGGTTGTTACCCCTATTCCGGAAAAATTTCTTCACCACCTCCGGCACCCCGTCGTAAAAACATAACGTCAAGATAAATTGTATTTGCCTGTGCCGGTCATAAACATATTACAAGTATTATAACGCGGTGCGAAGATGGCGATGATTCAGTGTGTGCATAATTTATTCTTCGCAGACTCCCTTACACTATATTATATGTACCCAGGTACCTAGGTACTTGTAATAATTCCTCTTCGCCTCCTCGTTTATCACATCCTGCAGAGTATGCGTCGCTCGGTCCATCATGCCTATCATCATACCGCTTGCGTTACACGTGTATTCTATGTACGTACGTTGTTGCAGCAAATGGGTACATAATTATTTTTCCACATAATATACTTTTTTTTCCCTACAGAAATAGAAAGAGCCACGTTGCCGACCCAGCCGACTTCTTCGACGTGGAAGAGGCTGGGTAAAACGAAGGCTAAGCAGTTGGCTCAAATTACAACGCAGAATCACGTCTACTATCAGCTGAGCACCCCGGCGATGCAGAAAAGCACATCGCGATTGGTTTACAACAGGCAAACTACGACAACAATGGACCCACGCGTGCCCCTGACGAGGGATAATGCTTACAAAAACGACGATTATGTAAATTCGCAAAATTCCGCGAGAACAATGCTCGAGTTACACAGAGTGGTTTTGGTTCTATGGATTATTAACGTCGCGTTGTTTCTACACATTTTGTGAATGCTCGTTATCGTTTGTACACGTACGCGCTGCGGGTAGATGCGTTTTTGAGAAAAGCCTCGTTCGTCGCTATCGACAACCGTACGATTATTGTACGTAGAAAAAATATTTCACCTGTGTTGTTCTCTCTCTTTCCAATAGCCAGCCGAGCTAATTGCTTTATGCTTGGACCAATTCTACGTTGATTTTAAAAAACAGGAAAAATACACAAATACGAACTAGAGTGATAACTGAGGCTTATAACGCATTGACGTCGTTTCGAGGAAAGAATCGTGATGTAAATTTGTTATCGTTACGATGGTTACGATTATAACTTTATTATTATGAGAACTATTGGTAAGGAAAATATTCGGTAATTTAATGCTATAGAGTTATGATAGTAAGCTTGAGTTGCGGGGTATTTTTCGAAAATAATTTATTTTGCGAAGGAATCGATGGAGGTGCGGGAGTTCAATTTAGGCAAGGTATGGTTAATAATAATAATGTGTACGCGGCAATAGTAACACGTTCGTCAAACGATTTATTGTTTGGAAGATTGAATAGCATCGTAAATTGCGATTAGTCAGATGTATACTGGAAATTTAATAATGACAAGTCCACGGTCATTGCCAATATTACAGGTGTAATAAATTCTCAGCACGCACGTTAATTTCGAAGCCGAAAATAGAACTCTCGGTATTGTTTCTTTTATTAATTTCCTTGTTCACCAAGATGGAAAACAATGAATCGTTCGAGGAAACTTCAGAATTCAATATCGCGGTGTCGTTTTTACAACGTATAGGTACTACCGCATAGATTATAATTTGCACATCAGACAAGGAGAATCATGCAGATTAATTAACAATTCATTGAAGATTGAAAGGGCGCGTAATAATTCACTGATTTCTTACGATACAAGTTCATAATGCCCCTTTGCGAATCAACGATTCGTTTATAATCAAACGCAGACAAATAATTAGCATATATATCTATACATATATAAATACATATATTAATCTATAGGTATTATAGGTAAATAATTTTTTAAAGAAAATCAGCAAACACAAACTGGTGCTTTACACACAAGAAGCTTAGAATGAAGGTAAAAAAAGAAAGGTAAGTAAAAAAAAAAAAAAAACTGTTGAAATATACGTAAATTGAATAGTTTCACCTGCAATATCATTTGTCACAAATTGAAGACGACAAGGTGTCGTATACTTTACTCCCTGCCTGTTATGTACCCTGACTAGAAAAGGAATTAGTAATAATCTAGGGCCGCAATTACCGTCACAAATATCTCTAATCCTCTGTACCGTATTATTATCATTATTATGACTATCATTATACCGCGGCATCGATGTGTAAGTAAATTATTGGCATAGAAATTTAATATTTAAGAGATTGAATGTGCAAATTGAGTAGACTTTTGAACGCGACTATTTTTGTATTTAAGTTTACGTATGTAAGCGTTGTGAACTATGTTATTATACGCATAACAGGGTGCCCGGCGATCCGTAAAGACCTGCAATTCTTCGGGATCTTCATATTTCCTTACCCGCGGTGAAATATGTATGAGGGATATCTCGCGGTCAAGTTTCACGACGAAAATAGTTGAATTTCAATTTCCTACTCGTTCGCTGCAATCCTTGCAAGCCGCAATCAAACGTTAAAGTGAGCCTGAAAATTGAAAAAGGGGAACTGTTGACCTGTAAAATCTCGAATTACACACAAAGGTTCTCTATTCGCGCAACCGCTGCAGGACACCCTGGTAGACGTATTTGAAAGCAGAAATATCAATTTACTCCTATGTCGTAATATAATCGAGACATACTAAAACCATATCTGTGTAACGTTCATATCTTTAGTGTTCGAACTAACGTTAAAATACACATTACATCTTGAATACCAAGAAGGAATTCAAGAATTTTATATTTCTTTTCGTAGATAATATAGCATTTATCACCCCTCGTATCGTCTGTCAATAATATGATTAAGACTGTTGCGTGTGTGGTGTACAGTGACAAGAAAAACGTCTACGAAATTTATCAAAAAATAATTGGTGCAAAATATTATTTCCGACGAAAATTTACGGCGGGATAATTTTTTTCGCTACGATGGTTTTCTTACGCGCGAGTCAACTAATATTGGTAAAAATGAACAGTTTTTTTGTTACCGCAACATTGTTTGCTATCGCGAAATCTCATTTGTATCATCGGTTGTTGCGTCGAGTAGAACGTATTGATAATCGGACAAATAACAACTCATCCGTATAAGTTCATGTCGTATAGTTAGCAAATGGATTTTAGATAGAGCTTAATTTTACATATCTGCACACTAATCAGTTATTTGTAAGGTGTACGAAGGTTTATTGCGAACTTGTACTAAATGTAAATGATAACACATAAATCGTTATACTTAATTGCGAGTATATTATATTCTGTAGTGATCATTGAATGGAGTTAGGAATAGATTATTGTTTATATCGCGAAGAATATAACGATATGAATGTGAGGATATTCGCTAAGTTAATTACTATCATAATATACAGGATCACATAATGCTCAATATATTACTATATTTAAGAGAGATGATGTTGTTATAGAAAAGAATACGGGGAAAAAAAAAACAAAAAATATGTTAAGAAAATAATGGAACATATGCTCAAAATAATAAGTAATAATTAGCTTTGCCAAAGTAAAGTGTTGACAAATAAAATGTACTATACAAACGGAACGAAAAGAGAAAAACAAAAGCAAAAGAAAAAAAAAACCGGGTCGTTTCTAAAATTCTTTAAACCCCATATCTGTGTCTTCGCGTCTTCTTCGTTCTAGACTCGATTTAGGTTCCAGTGAAAGATAGAAGAAGCAACTACATGGTGGTAATAAGATTTCAATATAATTCTCACTAATTTTCCAGTGCGCAGATTATTTATTTCACTATTTACATATTTGGAAGATTGTACCGATTTGTCTGAGTGAAAAATATAGTTACATACCTAACATGGTTCAGGGATTTAGAATAAAACAGGAATCTTCGAGCCTCGGCTTATGAACAGAACAAAATGCTAAATGCCATGAAGAGGCAGCTGAATGCGACATATGGACTTTTCCGCTCGCCAATTCTTGCACATTTCCAAAACGTTCCCAGAAATCTAGTAAAAAGTACGGAGATTAATATTTTGCATGCTTATTCGATATACGTTCACCCTTTCGAAATATCAATTGAAAACACAAATTTGAAAGGAACAGTATCGATTTAGACAAATAATACATACCCCGATTTATTCCTGTCCAATATACTTGGCACAATAGACCTAATGTAAGCGCACGTACAAATCAAAAGTAGAACGACGGTCAGTAGACTCTGAAAATTGAACAGGGCCGACTACCCGGAAAATATAAATTAATAGGTTAAAATCAAGTGATTTATCGAACGATGATTCACGTCTTATGTCAGATATAACGAAATTCTGCTATTCTACACAACAAATACAACGCTTATTCGCAGACGTGACAATTGAGGTTAACTTAGGTTAGGTTCAGAGTTTACAATGTTGTCAATATTTGTGGAATTTCAACATTGAATTGAGCTTTCGTAAATATCGACTTACCATTGTACTCGAGTGTGGTTCACTTCAATTATTTATACTATGCTTCAGATATTTTTATAATTATCGCAACAAAATCCAACTTCGCAACTGACAGCAGATACATAAAACGATCCACGTTACGCTCTTTGACGTTCACTGCATTTAACTGCAGCCGATAGACACTCCTGCACGTTTGGTGGACTACCGTAGGGCGCCCGTTATCGCGCCAATTTTTTGAATCGATTTCATAATGAGGAAGTCTGTTTCTCTAACCATTTTGGGAAAATTTTCACGATCCATGCATTATAAATCTTCTGGATACATCTGACGCGTAATATTATATGACAAAATATTGAGTAAGCGAATATATAACATCCTGTAATATGGGTAATATGCAGGATTGTCCAGATTCCCAAAATTGCACTTTTGCGGGTCGAAAATTTATTCGGAAAGGGAAAAATACGTCACATTATTGTACTGATCATTACAATTCTAGGTATGATCGTTTACGTATACAATTCGGTGTAATGCATGTAGCCATGTATTCTTGTTACTGACTGTTAGGTCTGAATAAATTGATAGAAGGTATATACTTGAATCATACGAACGTTTCATCGTTCCTAATAAGGACAATAACAATGACAAAATAACGATGATAATAATAATAATGTTAATAATAGTAATTATACCAATATAATAATTCGACAATATCATGAAAAATACATGATTCTTGACATTATCAGTAATGAGCGTACAGGTTGACGACAGCAATTATAGTGCTGTACATCGTGATACTGATACTCGTGACACAAAAAACATAATCGACCATTGAAATGGCTGATGTGAAAAAAAAAATATATATCTGAAAGTTCATATTTTTTTCTTTCTTTTAGATCTCAAGGAACAAAGATAATCCAGAGCATCGATTATCACTGTGTTTAACTAGTACGGTATAATTGCAGCTGATGTAATAGGTGGAATATTAAATTTCATAAGTGAAATCAGTTCAAGGATGCGCCAAATATGTTTCAGCCTAGACGTATATCATTTCCAAATGCAAGGCCACAATTGAGTAAGGTGAAATAATTTATAGCTAAATGATTGATACAGAATGCAATATATAGATATTTAAAATATAAATAAACAAAAATAGGACTCATCGAGATAGTGTAACAAAACTCGGCTCCGGTTTCGATATAAGTATAACATTGCACATATTTTTTGATTAGTATTATATGTATATGTATATGTATATATATATATTATTAGCTAATCAATATAATTAATATATAAAAAAATAATTATAATACATCGACATTATACCTGTATAGGTATATATCGACAAAATCACCGGCGAGAATGGGACATATTTAATTTCACAGTGCTCTGTACTTCTTTATACGAATATTTTTTATAATTTACGTGGCTCCATAAGTATATTATCAGATACTTACACTGATAGTTTAGCTACCAATTTAATACTGAAATGCAGAGAAATAAAAAAAATATTCTCACACAAAATTATGCATCGAATATACATGCGATACGATCCAATTCAGCTTCTTCACCCGAAGTATCTAATTATAATGTAACGCGTCTGTAGTCTGCAATTACATTGCCAAAACATTTATCAAATTCCTCATCAACCCATCATCCGGGCCATGATAATTTATCAGGTGCTTTACATAAAGTTCTTGCAAGGAAAAATCCACAAACATGCGTTGAATACTTTTACATGAACATACGGGAAACGATACTCATGCACCATAGAATATTACAATTTCAATTGCATAACAGAGACCATATTTACATTTTACAAAGCTTTTCTCATTAGTTACCATAATGACAACGCGTCCTAGATAATGTACCAATCATGCCTGCGTCACTTTTGTGGACACATGTCTCAATCACACAATAATTGCAAAAAACGAAATTAGTCAAAGCTACAGGGATTTTGGAAAAAGCAAGTGCCACGGCACCAGCCTTGTGATATTATAAGATGAATCATAACTGTTGGCACAACGAGGCGACATACCAACTGAACTAACATAAACAGTCGTTGGATATTTGATGCAACTTTTCAAAGTTTGTATAAAAATAGTAATATAAATTCACAGGAGCCAGCTCCTTACAAATTTCCATCAATTTCACTTCCATTTTCACTTACTTCCTTTTTCGATGCAATGATATTTTCCCACTGTGCTATCAAAGCACTCCGTCGTCGAGGGTTGGCCTGAAAAATGCAACAAATTAATAATCACCCACCATAAAAGTATACAAAAGATAAACGATACTGTAAATAATTTATGCAAATAAGAATGGTATCTTCTTACCTTGTGCTTTCCCTTGAATTCTTTTTCCGGTTCATCTTCATTCAACGTATTGGAAGACGTTCCGCTCCGCAGCGAGCTTGTCCCATCATAAATATCTGAGTCACTGTCGTTAACAATATCAAGGAGGTTCGGTTGCGATTTTGCCAGCATTTGAGATCTCATTAATCTGTAACATTATAAATGTGTTCTATTAATAAAGCTATGCTTCCATCAACAATCACAACTCTTTTCCTATTTTAGTTAACATTACATCCAAGTATAATAGATTTTTATAGTACCATAATCTTAGGATATAAATATGCATGATAGCAAAGAAGAGTAAGTTTTAATGCTTCATTTTTTGATTTGAGCTAGATTATTTATTCTGACGATAAGATATGGAAGCGAATCGAATCACTTTCAATCAGGAGGCACTTGCTCTGGTAAAAAACGTTTTTAACAAAAATGTGTAACCGAACCTCAGCTCATTTTCACGTTCTTTCATTTCGTTCAATTCTTTTTGAATTTTTTCCTCAACCGGAACGTAGCCTTTTCTGACAGGTGGTTTTTTTGGCTCATCATCTGGCTCAATTTCAATTTCCAGGCCCACGTTGAACGGCTTGATACTCAATGGATTAGCGTTAACATTGTTTGGCGTAGTCTTCAACGGAGAAAAATCAGTGATCACAGGCTTCGGCTTGTAGATCTTTCCTCTGGTGGCCAAAAATCTTTGCATCAAACCTTTTTGTGTTTGATTAGTAGCAAAACGAACTGGAGTCGGCGTAGATCTAGCTGATATCACACCGTTAGTCATTTTTGGAGATAAGTTAGTCGTGTGAGATGATTGATTCACTGATTCTAAAATTTGTGGAGTGGACGTAGTTCTCTTCAATTTTCCTGAGGCGAGAGCCAGTGGCATTCGACGTACCTAATAAACAGAAAAATTCTCATACCATTCACCGTTCATTAATTCGCTGCTAATTTAAATCGACATCGTTTTTATCAATACAATTATACCTTACAAGTGAGAAACAGTTTAATACCTCGCAGATTGGGTATGTCATAAAATTCATGTACGTTTGCTACATACCTACAAATTACTTGGCTCAAAATCCGATTCATAGATAAAGATTTGAAAAAATGGAATAAAATTAATAATATGATAAGAAAAAACGAAACACTTTTGTTATAGAGATCTTATCTTATCGATGGGTACCACGAGTGTTCTTTGAACATATTCAATACCTTAGCGTCTACAGTCTCAAGGGAAATTGTCTTTATGCTTCCCACGTTCCGTAACTCGTACTCTCTCTCTGTAACTTCTTCGATTTCTTTTTGAATTCTGTCTGTTGCTTTTTGAAGCTGTTCTACTTTCTGTTCACCCTGAAAATTCAATTCACTGTTATACGCAGATTATCAACTTTGTCAAGCTATTTTATTTTTCATTTCTTTTTCTTTGTCATAAAGATTACAACTGACTTAGTTGCTTATTGTTAGTGTAGCAGCTATTTCGTTTATTACGATTATCCGAAATTCCATAATGTTCACTTGCGACTCGTCATAAAACGAAAGAGCAATTATTTCCAATATCCATTTCTTGATTCACTTCAAAATATTCAAATAACAGCATTTTATTACGGGCAATAAACGTTGCCACAGTACGATATTTTGTGAGTTTGCACATATATTACTGTTTCAAAGAAAGCTTCAAATAAAAGTCGATACATTGTCCATTATGTATGGTATTTTTACGACAGCGTACATTGTCGTTTGATGACGCACGAATGTATACTAAACTTGTAGCCTTCAGCACATGCAGGTAAGGTGGTTAAATCTATCGTAAAATTTCAATAAGGACAAACATTTTCTGAACAGTTTTATGGCAGGTATGAAACCCATTCGATTTAGCGTTGTAAAAGCAGAATATAATGGGAAAGTTGACCGTATGGAAGTAAAAGGGGAAAAGAAAAGAAATTGGCAGGACATAGATGAACGGGGTCTTCGAGGTGTAAACGCTGATCAGCGATTTAATTACGAGTTAGAAAGAAAAACGAACCAATTGTACAAAATAACGTTAAAAACACACTGAATCGAGACGATGAAACAGCACATGAATCGGCGACTCGCCGAATTTTTTTTAAACTGTTCGGCTACACATGGGATATATTGTATATGATATACGTATAGTAATACTGCATTAATGGCACCTTCGCTTCCGCATTTGTGTGGATCGAGCATATGCAAGTTTTAAACGTAAAAAGAAAAACGATTTTAATAACCGATCGAAACTTTGAACATGACTCGCGGTGCGGCGTTAAATTAAATCCAGTATCTTACAGGATTATTGCTATGTAAAATTACTAGACGACGCGCACAGCCCGACGGTGGAATGCGACGAGATGCGGTTCTCAGCGGCAGATAACTGTAAGGCTGCTTGTTTCCTTTCTAAAAAAATGGGGCATGGACCCTTCCTTGCTGGCAATACGATGAGGCATCTGTCGTTCGAAGGCCAATTAAAATGCTTCCAAACCACTTTTGGGTGAAATGGTGAAAGTACAAACTCAAGGTGCGCGTTTATACGGAAGCGAGAAATTAAATCGCGACGAGGAGAAGGGAGAGGAGGCAAAAAGGATAATAAAATCACTTGCATATCCCGAGCGGAGAAATCCGATATTTTCTCGCAATTAAAACGAGCGAGTCAAATTCTTACTCCCGGATTTTGTCTAACTCACCGTAATTCGAAGCCCCCGTGCAACTCTTCGCGAAATAAATATCAATTTATATACCTTGCGATATACTGTACGTACATGTTGTTCTACACGAATTTGAATAGCCGCTGGACCAGTTTTCAAACGCCCATCGGCACACGTTACACACACATTCGCTTTACAACCCATCTCATACGTGATTCCTGCTAGCTCTTCGCGTGTATCGCGGTCAGTCTTGTCACACGGCAAAGCCGCGCGTCCATTTAATAGCCCCAGAATTTTTACGAGACTTTCAAGGCACTTCATGATACGATATGTCGTATGACATTTTTAATACAGGTCATCTCAGGGGTAAAATAAATCGGTGAAAAAAGAAACGCTTCAAATATTATAAGCATAGACCATATACTTTTCAACGTGATGAGATAAATTACGGATATACAATTTTTTATACATTTTTTTCGACCAATTTGAAATTCAACGTCCGTCGTTCGGATCCGTGGACATTGTACGGGTACGTTACGGTTCGTGATAAAGTACAAACAATTAATGCCTCTTACACCATGTCGGCAAACGCGTGGGTGTAGAACAAATGACATGATATACGGAACTATACGAGTATTAACACGTGTCCGGATGTAACGACAGCATGAGCGTGAGATGAAACAACGTTTAAAATAAAATTAAATATGTGGGTACGCTGTTCCTCATCCCAAAATGTAGTCTGGAACGCGAGTCTTCCACCCACGATTCGCACACAATTAAAATTAGGATGTAGAAATTTTGCTACAACAGTAATGGAATGGAAACTTGTACAAACTTGCTCGCACGTCGAAATTATCACAACGAACAAAGTTAGAAAGTATGTAAGAACCCGATGTATGAGTGTAGAAGAGGAGGAGAAAAGTAATTTCAATTGGCGTTTTCGCGGCATCGCAATTAGGCACATAATATATGTATATCCTGTAAGAACTAGTTTGAGCTCTGGTTCGAAAGTTGAGGTTTGAACCTCGGTTTAAACAGCACAACTATTATAATGTGATCCTCCTCAGCAGCTCGCTCAATTATGATTCATATGGCGATCAAGTTTATTTCAAGTTTATCGTCGGCGAGATTCACGCAACCTTAATACATAACTAATTAATTAATACAATGATAAACGGCGGCGCGTATGCAATGAAACTTGAATTATACCATTTCTTTTGCATTAGAAATAATACTACGCTAAAGATGTAGGAAACAAGTTCAACCGTAATTTGCACAGACTTTACTGCAGACTATCTACACGTACAGATCTAGGTATCGTTTTTTACGAATATTCCTAGAGAAAATCACCCTGAATAGATGCCGTTCAATGAACCATGCATATATGCCTCTATTATGGGATCATTTCTAAGCGTTAGCTGTCGCTTAGCTCTATTGACGACATTCGCAAGATCGGGAGAGGAGGGAGAAAAGGGAGGTGAGATTATTCCACTTTGTATACAGAAGAGTTGCGGTATAAAGCTGTACATAAGCGTGTGTTGGATCCCAAATTCAAAGCGACGAAATGTCGTCAAATTTACATAGTACACGTACATACCGCGAAAATGCTTTGAAATACATATTTAAAATAATCACAATGCTGCACGGCGACCGTACTGCATAATTTTACTAGCATGTAACGTATAACGTACGTGATAAAATGTAACGTCACAGGTTAAAAAAAAGTTATACGTTATTTCGTACCACTTGTGAAAATAGAGATCTCAAATAGGCATGAAAGAAAACAAAAAAAAAAAACAACAGTATGGAGGAGCGATAGCGATTGAAATTAGGATATAATAGTTGCAGTAGATTAATCGTGCAGGGCATCCGAATTTCCAAAGTTTAAAAAGACAGAGTCCTCGAAAATATCACTAGTGGAATTAACCACATCGTGCATGCAATTGACCACGTTATTTGCAGACAATAAATATAAGTGTCAATTATTTGTACTCACCGCCATGATAGTCGAAGCACTCTATGCAGCCAGCTCTTAAAATCGCTAAAGGCTAACTAAGCCCTTATCGCACTGTATTTTTCACACATAATTTATCGCAGATAACATATTTATTTCAACCGTACGCTTATCTGATCGCAAACACGTAGCTGTAACGTCCGCTTCGATAATCGTGCACGTATATAATAACGTTACATTTGTACATGCAAGGTGTTTCATAAGGTGCGCGAGCCAAGTGCACTGACAACGAGATTATTGTATACCTATACTTGTAACGCAACGTGTGATTTTCACGAAAAAAATTTCGCAAATCTATAGCGAGATGTAACTCACACGCGTTCGTATCCGCGAATTCCACGATTCGAGGACATGCTGTTACTCCGGTCTACCCTAAGAGACGTGACAGTTGCGTCGAACTTCGAAGAAGTGCCAAGATATTTACTACGTTGAAACATCCTGTATACCACCTGTTGACGTACCGTCATCCACATGCCATTCCGCACTCCGAGCCGACGGGGAATTCATCCGCGACCGAACAATCGATACGATTTTAATTAATGCACATATTCATTGTCATTAGCGAAAATATTTGCCGGGACGGTGTGCGGGTTACGCTTGAATTTCGAGCGATCGCGAGGGAATCACGGTTCGTTTACAGAGGTAATAATTAACCGCGATCAACGATGCACACCTGCCATTTTACCTTATACTCGCAGATCGAACCAACTCGGGCTGTTGCTGTAATTCTTTCCCGAATATATCCACGAGAAATGTACGTTCTCTGTCGAATGACAATCACGACAAATATCAACGTACAGATACTCGCAAGATTCGGTCTCAATTTTTCTGAAAAATATTATTCGTCGGACGATCAGCAATCTTAATTAAATTTACCTTGCTAAACGTATAAGCGCTTGGTATACGATATGTATCAACGCGCCGCAAATGAAGTTCACCGGCTGTGCGCAGCAGCCAATTAAAAGTAGAGCGGTCGCGATGTAGGAATAAAAAATTAATGTAAAATAACGAAAAAGAAACTAAAACGAAAGTAATCACTGGTAGCTGTATCTAGTAATTATTTTTCCAGGTTGATCGTACACAACGAAAAATACCTATTAAAATTAGTTTTGTAAATTCATCTTCAGTAAGAAATTGGTAATTAGCAGTAGATAAAAACCGAACGTACAAATATTTCATCGCAATTTCTATATCTGGTATCAGACATCAGTGTGTACATACATTACTTGATAAGAGAGCGTTCTGGAAACTTCGAATAAAATTCCTTGCACAATTGTTTTATTTATATTTTTATTCTGCGCGATCCTGCGGGCCAAACGATGCGTAATTCTCGTATATTTAAATTGCGGTTTGCTGTGGCAATGTCAAGTGCGTGCGTTTCGGGAGATCCACAAGTCAATGTCACTTTTAAAAACAAATATTTTTCGTATCAATGATTGATGTAATCTTATCTTCAGATCAGTTCGTCATCGGTTATGATTCAATATTTACGAACGTTACTCAGTCTATTGGCTTGTGAATTGACTAGACGATAGTCATTCAATAGCAATTCGATACGAGCGTAAATTTTAGGTTATGCCAACGCCACACGTGCTTATTGTAAACAAAAACTTTTTACCACAGCAATCATGATGCAAACGACTCCAAAAAAGAACAGCGACACTGTGCCTGCTATACCAGAGCATTTTTCCCCACTCGTCAGTAAGGATTTGCACTACTTGTATCGTTTCTACTTTCACCCACAATCTCAAAAATTAATTATTTCAATTCAAGTTATAACCTAGCACGTATCAAAGTTGCACCTTGTCAACTTTTTAGAAAATATGCTGTACCGAGAATAATTTCCACCTCCATTCTGTTAACTAAATCATTTTTAATTTCAAGTCTCAGAATCTCCTGTTACCAAAACTTCGCAGCGAGGAAACTTGACCGGTACCCCAAGAAGAGTGCGTGACATTGCTGCAGACATTCATTCAAGTATTCAGCAATGGAACAGCGTACATCTGCATGCTGTACCAATTCTGAAGAATATATGCCAAATAAAAGTGGATGAAAAATATCCGGATGGTCTCCAAGACTCATGTGATGTATTGGAAGTAGATTGCAACGCTTTGGTAATGGAGTTTGTGATTGAATTCTTGTCAAGAAACAGCCAACTACCATTATGCCATAACATCTCCGGATAGGCATGCATTGATTACCATCATTTCAGGATGAGATCGTCGCTAGTCTGAAATTGTTGGCTCACCAAATAAAAGTTGCAGCTTCCTTACACAGAGCCGCTGAAAATATGTTCTTAACATGGCCGATAAATAAATTTGGTAAATATTGTATCGTACTAGTTTAATCCAATGATGGAGTATTCGTATGCAGGTGTGAACAGTTTTTGAAAGATGGCTGTGGGAAAAATGATAATTCTCTCGTTGAATTACTGGATAAAAAGTGGGTATGTTTATATAGTATAATTACATAATGGCTACTTTTTTTAAGGTGATGTTGCAGAGAAAATTTATGAGGCATACAGAGACGAAGCTGTAGTGAAGCGCAAAGTACTAGAGAACATAGCACACAATCACCAAGAAGCATGGAAAATTTTACACTTGGCTGCTTGGGTCCATCAACCAAATATAACTGAAAATGTGACAAGACTTTTGGAATCGTTGTTAGTTGAAACGGGACATCGATGATAGGTACATTCAACATCGATCCTAATAAGATTAATTAAGCAAGATTTTTTCCTTTACTTTACTGTGGAAAATATTTCAACTCATTCAGTACTTACGTATCATGGACAAAATAAACTAGCAATTCAGTGTTTACCTGATCATTTGCCACAAGATAATGACACTGACGAAATGTCACACAATGTTCCATTGTTTTCAATATAACAGATTTTAGGATTATGTGTGATTGGCCTCTTGTCGTTTACCAGGTGAGTAAAATAGAATCGACTGCTTAGTGTAATTTATTTATAACAGTTGTAGTTTTGTAATAGATTGTACATTTATTTCTAATTTTCTCCATGTGCGAAGTAAATCAAACTGTGTTTTTACAACCTGATGAAGATGAATTGTACAGTTCATTTTGAACTACAAAATCATAACAACATTATGTTATGAAAGTAATGTATTTACAATAAAAATTTCGATTAAAATGAAAAAAAAAAAAAAAAAAAAAAAATGATCATTAAGTTTTCTACACCCAAATAATTTGCATGATTAGTACATTATAAATCAGTATTTATTAGTAACAAAAAAAAAATACGATGAATTATTATTTTTTTTATATACATATTTTACGCATATCATCTATTCTATATTGTATGAGAATAGGTGAATCTAAATTTACTATTCAAAGAGATCGTTGATTACAAATCCATACCCCAGAGTTATAGCACGCTTTTTGATGTTATTTCTTTCACACTTCGTTGGCCACATCTTCATGGAAACTTCTATGCAGTCTGATCTCCTCATGTTTGGTCTCAATTGAAATACCAATTCACTGAACACTCAATCGTAACACTTTTGTCTACATGTTGAGTCTAATAAACTTGTTTGACTTACTAAATCATGCATCTAATTACGTATCGATTTATTTATCTGGTACTGCCGCAATACAGCAGACAGAACATGAGATATGTAATTCAGTAATGCCCACAGATTTTAGGATATTTTTTTTAGAAAACTTTTTACAAGAGTTAAAATTGTAAATCATTTCATCCTTAAGTTTCACACTATATGACATATATTTACTCACTCTGGTATGGAATTAATAGTAACATAATGAAATATACTATTTCTTTTTTCAATACTTCGTATTCTGTGTTATAATACATATTTACATATAATAATTATAACAAAGTTATTTTAGTTCACACCTTCGTCTAAAAGCACCTAAAAAATTTGTGCTTTGTACTACTAGCCATATAAATGATAATCGTTACGATTTAAATAAAACACTTGGAACAACCATATAATTAACGTTTTTTTTAAGTCTTACGTATTCAACAACTAAGCTTAGCTGACACAATTATCGTTGTTTACAGTATGACAATATTATGAGATCTCTGAGTTAACATTAATTTATGTTTGAAGCACGCAGTGTCTACACTATTGGAAAAACTTAACTAAATATAATGTCCCACCAGGTCCACTTTATACTTGTGTTGTTTGTTACATTTTTCATAGTGAATATGACACACATTTTTGTAATTATAACATTGTTGTACCATCATTTAATTTGTAATTTTTACGTTTTTTTTTTTACTGAGTAATACATTACAAAAATGTATCAAAACCCAAAATATGTAAAACCTAAACATTTTAGTGGACTTGCTGGAACATTTTTTCCCTAACCGTGTACTTCATAGAAAAACAAAAGATATTGCATTACATTTCCAGATTATTCTTTCTATTAAGTTATTTCATTAGATTTTGAAAATTAAGTTCATATAAATAAGCAGTGAACATTTGATATACTCAAACCATTACCTGAGTATGTCGACACGCAGTCTGCAATTTGAAATTTATAACAAGAAATGAATCAACTTTTTATCGTTATTGTAGACTCGCATGAAAAATTTTATAATAATGCAATTAATCTATCCATCTTTTTCATAAAAAATACAAAAAATCTATAGGATAGTTAAAATAAACTGTTTTATGTTCTCGTCATCACTTTTTTTGCATGATAAAATACATGGCGATTTTATTATTTGAAATACTGGCAATGTAAGTGCTGAATCTAATCTGGAGTCTCCTCCTTTTTATTTCGTAATTACTATACGATAATATTTCACGTCCATTTAATGTAAAGAGAACAAAAATAAAAATAAAAACTAGTATCACGATAGCCATATTAGAGTATCTTTGCCTTAATTTGCAAGCAAATTAAACACTCGCGATGTTCGATTCATTACGTATTCAGTTATCTATACAGATATACATTATATTTACAGTAATAATTTAGCATAATAATCTAGTCTAAGTATCGCTTTTTACTTAGCATAGTACCTAAACATTAAGAATTAGTAGTTAGTTTCTCATAAATAATAAAACGTCACATCCAAACTCGATCATTCATATTCCTAATAACGTCTCATACCAATGTATAAAATAATCAGAAGTACACGACGCGTAAAAACGAGTCTGTCAATATTTAATTGACAAGAAAAAATATTTATAGGATTTCTCAACTGAGCTATAACATTGCGGAATGTGAGCCTTAGTAAATACAATAGGAGCAATTACGTATGTTTGGTGGTTATTAAAGTTGCTAATGGAATCAGCACTTCTCCTTAGTATCGAACATACAATGACTATTCAAAAGAAGTTTAAAATTATTGACATACATGGACAGTGTGTTTATGTAAGTAGTTTTACATAGTATGTGTCCGGGTAACTTAAAGTTACAAAAATAACATAAGTATCTAGATAGAAACGATGATATACAGGAAGTCTAGGAAAAATTTTTCCTATTTTATCAGATGTTTATTGCATCAAGTTTATAAAATTTACTTAATAAATCTCAACTTCTACTCATGATTCGTGTAATTAATGTTTATTAAACTATTTCAGAAATTCTACTTAAACAACTGAAATACTACTGTTCTGGGCATTCTTTGGAGACAACATTGAATTACACGAAAAAATGTAAGGAGAGCTTTCCATAAATCAACTTCGGGTATTTCTATTAAACTCTTCGCTTAATGCTTCAAAATCTAATTCTGGATCCAAGTTTGAGTTATTGGATATTAAATTATTATCCAAAATGTTATCTGGCAGCGTTGGACCATTCGATATTTGCACTGAAAAGTCAGGTATGTTTTTTAATCGTTCCGAGACTAGTTCGTCGACCAAGTTCGATTGATCAACCAAGTGTAATTGTTCAACTAACTTTTCATCGATCATCAAGTTCTTGTCAATTACGCCGCTAGTGTTCAAAATATCTAAGTGAGTAATGTGATCATAGCTACCTATTTTTGACATGTCCAAGTTTTCTGTGCTACCAAAAAGATTTGAATCACATGTACTTGAAATTATGGACACGGCATCATGTAAGATAGGTAAGCTTTCAGTCATTTTCGAAATTGCTGTAATTGGTACCATTTTAACCAAGTTAGCATCAGATACCGTACAATGTGCTTTCATACTATTTATATCTTGCGATGTTATAGGAACTACTTTTGTAATGGAATTCGTAATTTCAATTTTCTGATTACATGATGACTCCAGTTTCCGAAAACCTTTGGTTAATTCCTGAGATCCGTTTTCTAGACTTTGAAAATCGTTTTTAACCTTTGGAAAGTTGCACGATTCTTGTTTAGGTAAACTAATGTCCATCTTGGCGTCCAATTTTCCGAGAGTGCTATCCAATGATTCTAATTTTACAAAGGCGTGATCTAAATGGTCGATCTTGTGTTGAAAATTTCCTTCCACTTTGGTAAAGACCTGAGTACAATTGGAAACTTCTAAAGTATCACCAAGCTTTTGAAAGCTTTGATTTAGGGTGTCAATTTTCTGATATCCAGGTACTTTCGATGTGTTTATGTCAATTTTCCGAAAACCAGAACTGTCAGAAATCTGATTTTGAATTTCTGGATTTGAAATCAACAATTTCGACATGTTATCAGTCTTATTAGTTTCGGCACTATCGACTGGACTAGGATTTCGAGGCATTAATGTAAGAGCAGTTAATACTTCAGGGCAATTTGTATTAATATTAGAATCAGTTTTCCTGTCATTCAAAAAATCGGAAACACTCAAGTCTGAATTCTCGGAAAATCCACTCGACATATGTTCATCCATATTTTCTTTAACATCTTCGGAATTTTCTACCCTCTGTCGTTTCAAAACAGGCTCATCAGTATCAACCGTATTGATTGAATTCACAGCTGGCGTTTTCTCAAAAACGCTGTTATTTATTTTGTACAGCCCTGGATTTAGACCAAGAGAATCGCAAAGCAAATCTTCAGACAAGTCTATAACGTCGTCACTTGGTCCATTGTCATCACATGCAACGGTCAGCATTGTTCCAGCCTTTTCTCGAATTTTGTCCATTAATTTTTTCAGTTCGTCCAAGAAATTTCTCACATTATTTTCAGACTTCAAAACCAACAGTTCGTACAAAGATAACGCGTTCAGCACAGGTTTTGCCGCAATATTTACAATTTCCATATTTTCACACACTGTAATTGCTTCCTTCAGTTTGATTTGTCGCCGTTCTGATTTTGCTTCGGGAGTTACATATGCCCATGGACCTCGTTTTTTTCCTTTCCGTTTCAATGGATCCTAAATTGAATAAAAACCGCAAGATTAAAAATGGCAAATTGTAAGCTATAATTACTCATATTTGCATCTTTTAAAGATGAATAGATCATACTTGAACAGGTGCTTGCTTCAATTCTGGTTCAGGAGTCGGTGGTGGTAATTGTTCCGGACTGCCGTGATCTGGATGCATTTCAAAATGCCTAGCCATACGTGTTCTGCCAAGGTAAATTTTGTGGCACGTGGGGCATTTAAAATGGTCGGAAATTTTTCTCTTTGGCACTTCTAAACCAGTTAATAGTTCCTTTGGTGATTCTTCGTCTTCTATTTTATCACTGTTTGTATTATAATCACTGTATCCTCCATCTGAATCATCTAAATCTGGCTGCATAAAGTCTAAATGATGTAGGTGTTTATAATCTCGCACCATATGCCTGGGTGGTCGTGAAAGTCTCCCAGACCGTGTTCGAGCTATTACTTTCTTACGTTCATCCTGAAATTATACAATCCATGTAATATCAAACGCATAATGCGTTTTCTATAAATGCTACAAACTCATTGGTATGAGAACAACAAATTTCTATCTTTCAAGTCACGCCATTTCATCTGAACAGTCCATGAATCTTGACATTAGTTAACAGTAATGATGAGTTACCTTTTCCTCTGGTTCTTCTTCTGGTACTACAGTTGGCTTTGGGGGTGCAACTGGTGGTCTAACGGCACTCTTTTTAGGTCTACCTCTTTTCCCTCCTCGGCCTCTCAGCAAATTCACAGGATTCCTAATCCTCAAATCCAATTCTTCCGGAAAGACAACTCTGTTTTTATGATAAAAATAACATTAATTTGTACATTTTTTAGGCATAAAGAGAATCTTAGGTCACTTATTTTTATCAATTAGGTGGAAAATGAGTGAGAATTATATTCTAACAAAATATTGTTATGGCAAGGTCATTTACATACCTATACACAATTCTTTCATTGGGCATGGCGGCCTCCTGGCTTCGCTGTTGCAGAACATGTGCAATTTGTTTCAACTGTGATTGTGTTAGCCGTTGCATACTGTAGAATTGCAAAGATAAGATAAAGTTTTTGTAAATACCAGCATATGTTAATAATGTTGTGACGATATGGAACCGTAACATACCTATGGAATGTGTGACCCTGTTGTACAATTTGTATAGGGTTTTCACTGGAACCCAGTGGTTTGGTGGTATCAGTTTTCTCTGTTCCAGAATTGGTTTGTTTTTGAGTTACACTAGGTTTGGTTTTTTTTATTGATGCCGGAGTAGTAATGTTTGCGGCAACGTTTTGTCTCATTTTAATGAAGTTCGTACTATTTTGCACTTGTTTCACTCCATTAAACTCATTCTGTATATTTGAGGATATACATTGTTGTAAACAAGAGTTTTGTAAAATGCTTTTAGAATTTCCTATGGTATTGTGTGGAAGATTTTGACTTGAAGAATTGGTAGTAACGATTTTACTCTGTGGTTTCAATATAGATATTGGGGTAGAGCCTAGCTGCGTAGATCGTAAGACTGAAGCAGTACTATTTGAAACAGATTTTAAGTCTTGAACAGCTGATTTAACAGCTGCTCCCACTCTGAATGTGGTTGCATTAGAAACAGTATTTTTCGACAGAGGTGAAGATGCAACTGAATTCTTTATTATTGATGCAGTAACAGTACGAAGCATCTGAGTCGGAATTTGCACTGGCTTTAAAATCTGTCCTGTTATATTATTTTTAGCACTTCCATTGCTCAGAATATTTGTACTTTTGACAACTGGCGATGAAACCGGGGTTGCAGTATTTTTAATAATCGGCGTTAAGAAATGCTGTGTGGTTTGTCGTTGCGACGATGATTGTGTAGTTCTCAAAACAGGAGATGACAAACAAATTTGAGGATTCAGAATACTCTGTGTTGATACAGGTGTTGAATTCATGACTGATGTGCCGATATGTGATGTATTCAAAATATGATTTGAAATATCTGAGGAGTTTCCTACAATCTGTGTAGCACCCAGCAAATGAGCTGAAATGTTATTAGAATTTAACAGCTGTGTAGTAAGTGGGGTTGCCTTGAGCATTTGAGGAGGTATACTGTTTAACAACTTTGTTTTTGGTATCAATATAGAGTTTTGACTGGACCCATTGATTGTGTGAACAGTATTAATTGTACTGATCGATGAGTTCATCACTTTGTTCGTATTTGGAAGAATCCTGACATTTCTAGTTGGTTTGAGAACAGTTTGAGCTGGTTTTAGCACAAATTGAGACGACGGTAGGATCACAGGTAATCGTTTCAATATTTGCGCATGAGAAGTTTGTATATTAGTGAACTGCAGATTTTGTAGTTGATTGTCTATAAATCTACACTGTGTCCCAGCTTCCAAGTTTGTTGAAAACTGTATTTCAGATGATCTCACATTGTTTGATACTTGTTGCATTAAAACATCTTCTTGAATGGAAAAATTTTGCTCCGTAGGAACAGTTTCCATTTGCTGCTGTCCATCATCTACCTCTGAATTATTTTCATCGCCGTTAATGCCTATGCGGTCAACGGATAGGTTTGTATCTAGAAAAACAGTGGCAATGGTATACTTTTGATCTGATTCAAGTTATGGTCAAACCATGGTTACTTTAAAGTTTACATACCTCTGATATTATGGATACTACACGAGTCTTCGGCCTGTTCTTGTTGCAGCTGAGCTGTGTTGTTACTGTTCAAATGTTCTTGAAATTGAGGCAGTGCACCGTTTTGATCGGTTTGACATAAAACTTCGTCGGAAACTTCTTCGACAGAGTCGAGTTCAAAAGATAACCCCAAAGCCGTGGCCTGTGCAGGTGTTAACTGAATTGTATGAGACTCGACTCCATCGCTCTGAAGAAAAGCTACGAATTCATTTTCTGTATCTTCTTCGTCAACCACTTCCTGAAAAGCTCTTTGAAGAAGATCTGATGTCCCTGAGGATGAATCTCCGTTTGTAAACATGGTAGAATTGGTTATCTCAGCCATTACCCGGCGTTAATATCTTGAAACAGTTTCAAACTACGATCCAAAAAATAAGCACATAGCTGGGAGTTAGGAACACGTTAATTGGATGATGAAACACACACTTTTTACACAATCTTTTCCTCTCAACTTGCACGTTTTTGCACAAACAGAAACACCGAGGTTCGCATGAAGTTGACCACGAGTTATCTCGATGTCCGCTTGAAAACAAAATGGTGACAACTATCGCTACGTTTACACTCTTAGTGCACTACCGGATGTCGCTACGCACGCCGTCGACTACGCGAAAACTCTGGCTAGGCTGATAAGGAAGCAAGGTATATATGCACATACCCCCTCCTAGGTTGCCTGGCTACTCCGTCCCGTCACTTTGCATTTGATTGGCTGAGAGGAAATGTATCGGCCAACAAGGTTGTAAAACGAGAGAGACGGGTTGTACATGGCATAAGTGCTCTATTTCACTCTTCCGCAACACTGTCTGGAAACAAATGTTAATTGCATTTTTAATTGGAAGTGTGACAAGATGGAGAAAATGAAGAAGCGAAATGAAGTAACTGATGGCGTATTCAGATTGCGCGCAATCGACTTCTCTCACAAAATTACATCGATATAGCAGATAGTGCGTCAAAGAATTTGTTTAAGTATTTTTCAAAATCGGCCAGATTTCAACTGAAAAAATCCAATGGGGTTAATCTTCCTTTCTTTGCGATTTCCAGAGCTACGAAACTTTTCGTCTCTAAATCATATTGAAGGACTCTTTTTCCACTAATCGAACCCTCACGAATAACTGAATATACCTTCGGTCAACTTATTACAAAAGTATTTTTTAGTGATTGTATTGTCTTCTGTTTCAGGGCAACGAACTAATTTTTTTTTTTTTACTAGCATACCCAGGCATATTGAGCTATTCATTGGGATGTTTACTCGAACAAAATATTTATAATAATAATACCATAATTTTGATTGTTAAAATTATAATTTTTTCTTCAATCATAGAAATGATAAAGTAGAATACTGTTTTCGCGAAAGCTGACGTTGGACTCGACACTGTTTTTATCGGTGCACGCACTTTTATCATTGTGCTAAATCGTATCCATCGTCTGTTCTAGCTAATCAACTGATCTGCCAGTTTTAACTAATAAAACCTTTTGTCTGTTTAGCTTACCAAACCATTCGTCTGGTTCAACTAATAAATCCTTTTGTCTGTTTAGGCTAATCAAACCCTCAGTCTGGTTTAGCTAATAAAACCATTCGACAGTTTCAACAAATGAGACCTTTTGTCCATTTCTACACTGAAGTTTTTTTTCACAATTTTGTAAATAAAACTGCAGTGTTTGCAATTTTATAGACACTCTTAATAATGACAAAAAGTGTATCATTTATTTTAATTTACGAATGTTTTCAACAAGATCACACTTCTCGGAGAATTTTTCATATCGCGAAAAATTCTTTTTTTCTTGCGTTACAAATTTTGCCGCCCCTGAAATCAGCATCTGAACTCGAGCAGCAGTGATTTCTGCTATGATTTCTGGAATTGTCAATAAAGCTTTCATAAATTCTGCTAAAATCGAAATGAAATGTGTAAAATGCCTGATCGGAGATATATCTCACGCGAGGTGGCTTGGCTTTTTTGAGGTGAAATATTTGTCCGATCAGCAATTTTTTATGTCACATCCCAATTCAATTTTTGCAGGACATATCAAAGATCTGTTATCATTCATGTCGAGGATTGTAGCAGAAATTGCTTTCGATGTTCGTAACAAAGGTTGCATCAAAATTACTTTGGTTCGTATTTCCGATGTATCCCAAGATTTCCGACGTAACTCCTGTTAGTTTTGAGTATTATTGTGTAAGAATGATGCGATTGGCTTATTCGTCACGTATGGCAAAGCACGTACTTGTATGCATGTACAATAATAACCAATGAAAATTTGGCCGTCAATTTTTTTCTCAATCATATTTGTTGCAATAACATCGTTTGTTAATATATTTGTGACTTATTTCGTTATTTCCAATTGACCATCCTAGATTTTTCAATTTTTACAATAAAAACGCAACGAAGAACCATTGACGCAACTACGTAATTTTGACGCGTGGCATTTTGCCGTTGCATCGGCACTTCGTGATCGGCAAAGTGATCGGTACCCATTTTCACGGGTGTCTTTTGGCTGTCGACGACTTAGCGCTGCAGCGTCAATTTGCCGTCGGGTCAATTTGACGCCAGTGAAAATTTAGCCTTACGGACCACGGAATGTTTCGAATTGCGGCCACCAGGTTCGCTTACCTCGACGCACTACATCGATGCATATGTAGCAGAGAGAAGTGTATATATATATCAGTGGAGAAACCTTACGTAATACTAGGCAACGAACGGTCAACGGAATTCACCAATGTCGCGTTGTGAATACGGCCGCACAAAGAACACGTTCATTTACAAAAGGATTTTGCCCAACAGATTTTTCTTCATCGATTCGGTGTTTGATAACTAGCGCTGGACGGACAAAATATTGTGATGGTAAGTTCATAATATGCAGCTCAATCAATGTCCATCGTTCGAACAACATTCTTCTGACAACGGTATAAGAATTCTGGCTAGTTAACCAGAGACCCAATGCGTCTTTCATCCGGGTGCACGTTATTTTTCCGATTTTCTGGGCAACCAGCCATGTCGTTTAAACAATTTACCATTTACCATTATACCAATGTACCATTCAAATTATAGTTTCATGTTTTTAGGCATTGCGCTGATAATTTTTATAGTTGTAATTTTTTGGGTGGAAAGGTGAAATCCCAGAGATGCTTTAGAGCCTGTGACAAATAATCTGAAACGTTTTTGATGCGGCTTTTTACATCAGCGGCATTGCGATTATTATACATCTAGCTGGTGTGATGATAGATTCTGATAATATCAAAATTGATCAATAAGTTCCTATAGTTCCAGTTTGTCCGAATATATCTGCGAGTAAATCAGATTCCATATTCTCACATGCATCAGCAAATGCTGCTGCTCATCTGATAATAATATTCTAATTTTCAGATAAAATGCAATGACACTAAAAATGGATCTGGCTTCAAAATGTACATTGGAATACACACCAGCAAGATTTAGCGCCAGAGGCATTTTTATAACTGACAATGGCTATTCATGCCTCATTTGTAACATAAAAATTGTCAATCTGGTGGATAGCATCAAGCATGTATCTAAAAAGGAGCACTGTGATAAACTTCACGACATGAGGATCGCTTGTTTCAAGGTTGAAGGATTTGTTCTTTGCGATATATGTAATAATTATGTAACAGAAAACTGGAAAGATTTCCTAATTCATTTCAACCAAGAAAATCATTTCCAGAGTGTGAAGGGAAATGACAATCAGCACATCTCTTATGTTTCGAATGTTACTCTTGTGAATAATTATTTAATTGAGCAGGATCCAGGATATTTTTTTTGCCTATTCTGCAATGCGTTAATAATCGGAGATGACTCAGTCTTTACGCATATTAGAGAAAAAAAACATGTAGAGTTACTCACAACTTTTACCGAGAAGTACCCACCCGAAATACTCTTTGAAGCTGAATGTCGCAAGTGGGCAAAAAATTTTATTTACAAACTAGTACAATCAGAATTCTATTGTACTTTGTGCAATAATTCGATAAAAGGGAGAAGAAATTGTACCAAGCACATTACTTCTGATGACCATATAACAAAAATGGTAACAAGCGAGAATATTGAACGTCAACTCTTTGATGACTGCATTAAGAGGAAACAAATGCTAGATTCATACGGATGTCCAGGATTTGGAACTTCAAAAGATCCGCTAGATGATGCCAAAGCGATGTGTGCTGCAAATCTGATGTTACAGGGAACATGTACATCACAAAAATTTAGTGCAAGAGGTACTGAACAGATTAGTTCCAGTATTCGTGTAGAAAATATGCTAACCAAGGATGATCTTAATTATGAACCTCTTTGTAATGAGATTAAGGGGAAAGAAAAACCAGGTACAACTGAAGTTGCATATTTACAGTTATCAAAGAACCTGCTATCAGAATCTTTTGATAAAATTATTTGTGAAAACTCAATAACGGGACCAGTTCCGCTAACAGGTCACTTCATATGCGAGCTGTGTTCCTGTAGCATTGCCAGCCGAGAAACCGTCTATGAACATATATCAGGTCACCGACACAGGAGATTGAGGAAAAAAGTCGATTCCATGAAATCACAGGAAATTACCAATGTTTACGAAACATTTCAAGGTTTGTCAAGTAGCTGGGAGTCAACTGAAAGTTCATTAGCTAATTGGGAAGTATGTGAAACTCAATCGCAAGGTAGCAATTTATTTGAAAATTCATCAAGTTCTTGGGAGTCATGTGACAAGATTTCGAATAGTTGGGAAACAATCAGTACATCAAGCTCATATTCGGCACAACAGGCATCAATGATGTATGAAATACCAGATGCTTTCATGCCATTGATTTCAGAAAATTTATTGGAACGTCGAAAAGGAGAACTATATTGTGTAGCTTGTGAAGCCCATTTGAGAAATCTGGATAGTTTCCTAGGCCATACAAATAGTAAACGCCACAATGCACGTTTGAAGATATACAAAACTCAAATCTCCCAAAAAAATAACAAGTTACCTGCAACTTTACAAAACAATGTTTGTTCCAATGTACATGAAAGGTCAGTGGATTGTAAATCATTTGAGTATGCTAAGAGAGTGGTTGATAAACCTGTAAGTCGACCATCCAAACTGTTGGAGGTACCACAAGATCTAATTCCATTGATATCAAAACATTTGTTGAATCATTTGGAAAAGGAAATATATTGCAAAGCTTGTGATGCTCATCTTTTAACTCCAATCAGTTTGATAAATCACACGATGAGTAAAAATCATTTCGCAAGATTAAGTACTTACAGAGATCAGATTGCACAAAGCAGTAAAAAGTCATCATCGAATACTTCAAAAGACAGCAGAGCTCCAAATACACCTGTGCATACAATTAATAAAAAACCCTTACAGTGGGGATCAAAAAATCTTGCAAAAGCAGAGAGTCAGCGATCTACAAAATTGCTTGATGTACCGAAAAGCCTTGTATCATTGATTACCAAGCATTCGCTAGATCATCGAGAAAAGGAACTATATTGCAAAGCTTGTGATGCTCATCTTTTAACTCCAACCAGTTTGATAGATCACATAACAAGTAAAAATCATATCGCAAGATTAAGTATTTACAGAGATCAGATTGCACAAAGCAGTAAAAAGTCGTCATCGAGTACTTCAGAAGACAGCAGAGCTCCCAATACAGCTGTGCATCCAGTTAATAAAAAACCCCTACAGTCGGTATCAAAAAATCTTGCAAAAGCAGAGAGTCGGCGATCTACAAAATTGCTTGATGTACCGAAAAACCTTGTATCATTGATTACCAAGCATTCGCTAGATCATCGGGAAAAGGAACTATATTGCAAAGCTTGTAAGGCTCACCTACAAAGTCCAAGCAGTATAATCGCGCATACGGGGAGTAAATACCACATTGCAATGTTGAAATATTACAGAGATCAGGTATGGCGAAAAAACGAAACGTTATTGAGTACTTCAGAATATAGTAATGCTACGAACGCATCTGGCCCTATAATTAGTAAAGATCCACTGCAATCGGTATTAAGAAGTAGCGAGAAACCTGCAACTGTTACATCAAAAAATGCAATTGATGTACATCGTAAAGTTTGTAAAACTCATATAGAAACACCAGAAGTCATGGAAAATAACATCAAAAGTGAACAACACATGAAAAATTTTGAAAGTGGTAATGTTCAAGAAAAGAAGAAAGAATTATATGTAAATGAAATGCCATCTACATCATTCGGCAATTCAATCAACAAAATAAAGTTGCCAGACTCACAATCAGATATAATCTGCAAAGTTAATGTCCAAGCTGAAGACTCATTGTCAGGAGCATCCAAGACAAAGAAAGTACGAGTACGAAACAAAAAAAAATCAAACAAGTCTAATCGTGAATCTCAAATTCTAGAAGTAAAATGCAACCTCAGCTGGCAAGAGACTGTTGTAAAAAATTCAAAGTTTTTGGATAATTTGCGAGAAGCGGGACAAAATCAGGTGGAGAATCCGATTAACCATTCGAAGGTACTTAAAAAAGGTAGAAGAAAGAAGGCTGTACCAAAATATTTACACGCCGATATGCAGCACATTTATAGTATGAATCCAGAAAAGTTGAGAATAATCAAATTAAGTTGCCAATTATGTTTTCCAAAAACGTCATCTGTAATATATTGTCTAATTTGTCAAAGAAGCATACCTTGTAAATTGCAGACTTTTTACGAACATATCTGCAGCCTGACACACACTGCGAATTTAGCTGAGATGGAAACAAACGATCAACACTTTATAAATTGTCCAGATCAATTTAGTGACTTGACACTTGCAAAAGAGTTGTCTCAAGAAATTTCAGATGCAAATGTTCAATGTTTTGCTTGTGACTTCTCAATTCAAAATGATCATGCAGATATTATTAAACATGTTACAGAAGATTTTCATCAAGAAAGAAAACAGTCATGGAATATAGTTATGGATAAAATTCTACAGGATATTTTAGTTCAAATGAAAAGCACTTGGTACAACATTCAGAAATATTTGTGCCAGCTTTGCGATATTCATTTTAATACGGAATTTTTCTTCACAGAGCATTTAGAAGGGAAAAAACATCAAAAATGTCTGAAGAAAACGGGCATATTTGTGAACAGACTAATTTACGATGCTTGCATATCATGTGCTACGTTGTGGTTGGGTTTTCCGGCACTTTATGCACAGCATTGTGAACAGCCATTGCACAAGTATTTAGTTCAGCATGGAGACTATGCAAAATGCGTATTACCAAATCAAGCGAAAGCTCTATTAGAAAATGCTGAGGCAGAGGTCATAAGCCTAATTGCATTATCCGATCAAGTATTAAATGTTCAAAAAACGAAAGTTAACTCCTTGTTAAAATGCCTAGAAGATACCGTCAAAGTCAAATTTCCTGAAGCCAAGGCTTATCCTTTCGGCTCAAGAGTATCTGGCTTAGGTTTCCCCGAAAGCGACATAGACGTATTTTTGGATTGTGGTAAGCATATTTCTAGATGTTCAACTATTGAAACAATTTCGTCCTAGCTGAATTGGTATTCTATAAATTTTTCTTTCAATTTTTTTCAGGTACATATGATGGGAAAAAAACCTCTAAAACCTACCAAATTGATATAATTAGTTCTGTCGAGAATTGTTTACGTGATAATGAGGAATCATGGGAAATTGACGAGATTCTCGTGTCGACTAGAATCCCCATTATCAAATTACATCACAGAAATACAGAACTAAGCTGTGATGTATCATTCACAAGTGGTCTAAGCGTTGAAAATACTAAACTATTAAAGTAAGAAAACTTGTTTTTGGATTATATTCCTAAGAAATTTTTTCACTGGTAATTTAAATCATCACATTTTCCAGATGCTTTATCGACAATTACCCGCTCTGCCGACAGTTAATGTTGTTTTTGAAGAAATGGCTTACTTTTTGCAATTTATCAGGCTCACGGTATATTACGAATTATGCTATCTGTTGGTATGTCATTTTCTATCTTCAAGTGGAATCAATTCTACCAAGCGTTGCCAGTCTGATTGCCAAAGAAAATAAGTCCCAAATAATTAGTAGTAAGTATTTTAACATAAATGGGCTTATTACGTTTAATCACTTCAATATACCATGAAAACCATTCTCATAGTCGAACTAAAAATCTAGAATCAATGAATGAGGATAACTGTATCTCTATTTTCCATACTATATTGTAATATCTTACAAATTTATTGTCTCATCAATTTTAATCCATTTATTTCATCATTTCAGATTGGGAAACTGGAATCTGTGCGACATTTGATGTCAGTGGGCACGAATATACCTTTACGAAGTTATTGTACGGATTTTTCGTTTTTTACTCCAATTTTGATTATCGGCATTCCGTGGTCTGCCCGCTTCTTGGTCGCACCATATTGAAAAATGATTTTGAGGATCTCAATCTACTACCAAAAGAGATGACACCATACGTTGATCTGGTTAAGAACAGCAATGATGACTGCATAGAGTTATTTAGAATTGATTCAGAGATGTGCATTCAAGATCCTTACGACTTATCACATAATCTCACGAAGGCAGTACCAAAGTTAACTTTGAATCGATTTAGGCGGTTGTCTGCAGCAAGCGCAGATATTTTGAAAACTTTCCTACAATGCTAAGGTTCAGTCAATAAGTTCTATCGCTGTGTTACGAAGTTGCTTCTATTTGCGTAGCAACTTTACATCTAAGATATGATTTTAGTACCATCTTACACTTCAGTGTAAAATGTGCATTTTTACTTCAGACGAATCATGTTTTTTATATTGGAACGAATATTATGTAGTTGGAGTTTTTTTAGTTTGTCCTTTTTTACTATAATTTCAAACGGGGTCCTTTTCGGTTATGCATACACCATGCATCATGTAGTCTATGGTAGTGTGATCAAAAACCTAGAAATTTTATTGCCCATTTATTTTGCATTGATTAAATATTTTTAAGCAATATTGTGAACTTCCCAAACGTGAAATCCTAAAATTTCCATTGATTTCAGAACAACTTTCATTCTGTTTGCAAAGTCTGGAAGTAGTGTCAAAAGTTACTGTTTCAAGTATATCTAATTAATCAAGTAGTTTTATATAAAGGTGCTGTGACAATTTAAAAAATAATGTATTTGTTCTCATGATCATTACGCTCATTTCAAGAACTTGCTGCGTATAATTAAGAAAAAAGGCGTTCTTGTATTAAGTATAGGAATATAAGTAATTTTTACTTAATATGATGTGTATATGAATCCAAGATAAGTGGTGTAAGCAAGTATTTTTGTTGTAGTCCAATCTATGGAACTTGAAATACTTATTCCCAAATATTTTTTTAACTTTATGCAACGTGAAAGAAATAAAGACATATTTTTTATCTACCACTTATCATAAACTTTCTTTATTCTCTGCATCTACAATATCTTGTTTCCACACATATTCTGTGACGTAACCGTTCGCTGTTTCACATGAGTTTTTACATGTAAAGATAGCCAATATTCCCCAATCCAGACTTTCCAGCGTATCCTCAAATTGAAGGTAATTCAAGAGCTGTGGCATAATCTGTACAAGAACTTTGTATTATATATATACTCAGAAACTGGAAAGCAATGATTTTCTCAGTTATATTTTTATCCATACAGACCTGAAACTCAAATTGCCTTTCGCTACCACATTCTCGACAATCTGGAATTTCTTGAACTTGATTTTCGGACGATATATACAAGACATTACCACCCCTCTCATACCTTTGGTGGAATATGAAATAAAATAAATATAATAATGTACATATTAAATCAAGTTGCTTATTATTGCTGATAGAGGGAACAATTTGTGATCCAGTATACCTCAAGATTTGATCTGGATATTTCTTTACTGTAGTGGTAAATTCGAAAAAAACTTCATCTTCATTTGCTGCAGACATTTTCAGTAAGTCAGCATCAACATTATCTTCATTTTGAAGCGTGCCTGCCTCATTATGAACTATTAATTTTTCATATTCTATTATTTCTTGATTTTCATCAACCACATTTTCACTTCCTGAAAGTTGATCATCGTTTTCCTCTGTTTCAACAACGATTTCATACTCAGGTAGTAACAAATTAGATTTTGCCGCATCCCAACTCATTCCACAATAAATCTTATGGCCATGTGTCCAGTCATAAACTTGATGTTCCCGAGAACAGTAATTTACTTTTTTGCATTTGGAACAGTGACTAGGTGCATTGAGTCCGCATACATAACATGATTTTGTCCAAGTCTCTGTGGCTGCAAAATCAAATTTAAGAACAATATAGAATAATCCAAGGAATTAAAGGATAAACAAAATATCATTACTTAAATATGATGGTTACGAATGAAATATGGTTAAAAAATGGAGTATTTAGAATGCCAACGCATACTTATGTCTGGTCTCCACTCTTCGGATTCAATTGGCGGGTTGGATGGATAAAACTTGTTATCTTTTTCTAGTTGCGAACGAAAGACTTTCAAATTACTGTTATTATTTGGTTTACAACATTTCGGGTTTCTGCAGATGAAAATAAATATTGTCCTATGGAAGGCCTTTGCATTATTTTCGTATGGTGCATAGATTTGCATTAAAAATATGCATGGCTGTTTGCAAAATTGACACTCAACATCCTCCTTACGAGGAATATCTTTCAAATTTAGCCACGCAGGTTTACCCCCCACTTTACTAGGAAAGAATCTACTCGCCAATCTCCATTCTTCGCAGTCTTCTATAAATCCGATATCAATTCTACCGATTTTATTTTCCATTCTTTGACTCAACTCACTGAGCGAATTAAACTACTTGTTACTCCACGGTGCTCCACAGCTTCGTACATGTGTTTAACGAAGGTTTAACCAACGTTCAGCCGATATATAAAGACGGATAACCCCGGGTTATTTTGCGTAACAGTTTGCCGGGTCTGGCCGGGTTTGGAGGTATTAGCAGTTTCACGTATTATCAACCAAGCAGTTGACCACAGCGGTGAGAGAAGTTCTTCTTAACCAACTACTACCGTGTGCAAAACGTGGGTAACATAGCGTCGTCATAGTGAAATTGAACAGTTAAGAAAATCCCGTTTAAGAAATATCTGTAAGTGGTCGGAGAATTCATACTTCGTCTGACGTCGTATGTACGGTAATGCTCTAAACATTTGATCGCGTCGCATGTAGCTTACGTGAGTTTTCACCGGGCCGTTGAGACCGTAGAGATATAGGTATAAAATATAACGTATCAACGGCGCAAGCGTCCCGTGAACGACTTCAAATCGGTTCTCTAAAGGACAGAAGATAATAATTTTCTTGCCCTCTCTGTCGCTCTACCCATCGAGTGAGGGCCACGAGATGAGAAGAGCGCCGTGCGGCATCAGTTGTTTCGGAGCAATCGGAGCGAAATCATGTGTTTCCAGCATCGGTTCAACGTTCAGACCGCGGTGTTCAGGTTGTGTCACGTTGTTCGATCAGTGTATTTTCACCATGCTCATCTGTGAATAATACACGAGGAGCAGCGTGTAGCCTGAAGAAAAACTGAGTTACTGAAATAAAAACGTTCTGCGAAAGTGAAGGTGAATTTCGTGTCCCGAGTTTTCAATGTTTTGTGTAACTTCAGATTTCAGTGATATCTGTTTGTCCTCTGTGCGTCGAATGTCAATATTATTATTTTTTTGGCTGATTTTCGGCAAATGCGCAGTTGCATTGTTAGCAAGGTTATTCAGTCGGTTCAAACAGACAGATACAGTACAAAAAGTGAGTGTAGGATCGAGTGTTATTGCGGTGCGGATTTGTGCATTATAAGAGATTAGTGAAGATCTGAATTATCTACAAATTGCGACGCTTCACCAATGAACCTGAGATGCTACAAGAACTACTACGTATAAAAGTGTGGAGCAACCCAGAGTCGAGGTAACAATGCTTATTTTAATTGATTGATAATTCAAGGTGGTACATCGTATAGAGCCGAACGGGCCAAACTTTTGTTCTTGCATAACATGCAGTGGATGTGAAACTAAACTGTAATAATTAATTTGCGAACTGAAAAGCCAATTTGTTAAATTAATACTATTGTTTTTTACAGATTTAAGCAGAGACTTCCGAGTAACTTTTCCATTTCTCGGCAACGTTGGTGAGTTTGCACGTGTTAGGTTATCGGTATTTTTCCCTGGGATTCCTCTGTCACGTGGCGTGGCGGTAACAATTGTTACACAAATCTTCGATTTCTTAGCTGCATGGATAGGCTCATTCACGATCGCAACGTGCTTGACTTTCAGTCGAATAATTGTTTTTTCGCAATTTATTTTACCGTAGCTTACTTAAAGGTAGAAATTTTACACGTTGCTAAAAGTGGAATGAGCATCGCGACAGGTAACCATCACTTACTCGGCACTCGCGATATCGAATTGTGTTTCGTAACTGATGTAATAATCTACTTTTAAATTTATCCATGGTGTCGTTAAAGTGGTGGTTTCACCTGAGGTTTGAACGTATTCAATTATTCACATTATTGTTAAATCGATAAAATTCCGATGTCTGGCATAACGTAACGTAATCAAAATGCATCTGATGTTATGTATCATTTTCAATTTTTTAACAGCCAACAAGTATTGATCAACTGCTGGCTTAGCTCGCTTAGAAAAATGCTAATTGGCATACAGGATGTTTTTAATCAATTTTACAAAATGTTAATGTACCGATAGTCTGCCAGCATTTACTAAAATAATGCGTACAACATTAGGGTTGGCGGGAACAACCGCGATACTGTATTCCGAGTAGGCAGACTATGATACAAAAACATTTTACTCGAAACAGGTAACCAACGAAAACGTAAGTCAGTGACCACGGCGCAAATGATGAAGAATGATGTGTGTTTGAAAAAATGGAGTATCGTTTAGATCGAATATAGGTAACCGGGTAGGTAGGTGGACGTTTTGGGATCCGTCGCGGGGCTTATGCATGTGTGTGTGAGTCTCTCTTTTCCGTCGGGTGGTTCCGTTGGGAAACAGGCAAGGGTAGGAAGGTCGCGATGTACCGTGATGTTACTAACTTTTGTAATCCACAGCGTCAAACGATCACAAAACCTTTTTCTCTCAAAAGACTCCGTATTCAAGTCTCTCGACCATTAGTAAGCATTTGAATACTAACGAGATTGAATTTCCTATTTCTTGTCACTCTGGAACTATTTTTCAATTGTTATTCAATTTAATCATTCAGTCATTACCGATCATTATTCCATTCAATTGATCTCTGTGATCGTCTGAATGGGCAAAACGCATCTCTGGACCATCTATCGCGTTCCGTGGTACGCTAGATGGAGAGAGATGCTGAGCTCGAAGACTTCGCGTCGAAGAGGACCGCCGACCGTCACGCCACATAATAATGCATGCCCTCCAACCTCCCTCTCGATTTCGATTCGATTTGTAATCTGAGAACAACAATCCGCATAGTAATGTATCTAATTCAAAAAGATGCAGATGTGGATTGGGTTTCTACAGAATTTTTGGGACCAGTCCCAGATAATACAGATTTTT
Organism: Neodiprion pinetum; assembly: GCF_021155775.2. NCBI lineage: Eukaryota > Metazoa > Arthropoda > Insecta > Hymenoptera > Diprionidae > Neodiprion > Neodiprion pinetum. Next base: position 23,179,200 of record NC_060237.1, read on the forward strand.
TGACAGTTTAATCTGTCGCGCCTCATTGCGCGTAGATTAATCACGAGAGTTGGACGCAGCTTCATGCGCGTAAACTAATAACGGGAATCGGACACGTTTTTTTGCGCATCGATTTTGCATACCGTACATAAAAGAGTTACACACTTTCAATGTGCTGACTTTTCAGGTCTTCGGTCAATGTTTTGACGAATAATAAAGTTTTCAAGTTCCACGGCGCCTTTTGCGCGTGGACTTGATACCTTTCAGTTATGAGAGTAAACATGGCATTTGAAAACCGACGCATAACGTGCAGGAACAAAAATCACGGTAGTGTATACTGATAGTGGAGAATCTTGACTTAAGTATTCATGAAATATATCTGAAATGTACAGAAATACTCGGTTAACTGATTGTATTATTTTCTGATTCAGGGCAATAAAATCAATTTTTTAACTAATGCACTGAGAACTATGGAATATTCAGTCGGAAAAGATATTCACTGTAATAACTCAAAGCAGAAAGAGATGTCGATTCAAAACATTTAGAATGTTTTTCATTCATCAATACAATTAATAATCGAAAGCAACGAATATTAAAGCGAATATCATGTTGGACTCGACCCATTTTTTGTCAGTATTTGAACTCATGTGATTGTGCTAACCATACCTTCGTTTGTTTCAGCTAATCAAACCTTTTGTCTGTTTTAGCTAATAAAACTTTTTGTCTTTGTCTCTTTCAGTTAATCAAAATTGTTGTCTGCTTCAGTTAATGAAACCTCTTGTCTGTTTCAGATAATCAAACCTTTTCTCTGTTTCAGCTAATCAAACCTTTTTTCTGTTTCAGCTAATAAAACTTTCTGGTTCTTTTAGCTAATCAAACCTTTTCTCTGTTTCAGCTAATCAAACCTTTTTTCTGTTTTAGCTAATAAAACTTTCTGGCTCTTTTAGCTAATCAAACCTTTTGTCTGTTTCAGCTAATCAAACCTTTCGTCTGTTTTAGCTAATAAAACTTTTTGTCTCTTTCAGCTAATCAAAATTTTTGTCTGCTTCAGTTAATCAAACCTCTAGTCTGTTTCAGCTAATCAAACCTTTTTTCTGTTTCAGCCAGTAAAACTTTCTGGCTCTTTTAGCTAATCAAACCTTTTGTCTCTTTCAGCTAATCAAACTTTTTGTCTGCTTCAGTTAATAAAACCTCTTGTCTGTTTCAGATAATCAAATCTTTTGTCTCTTTCAGCTAATCAAACCTTTTTTCTGTTTCAGCTAATCCAACTTTCTGTCTCTTTCAGCTAATCAAACCTTTTGTCTGTTTCAGCTAATCAAACCTTTTGTCTGTTTCAGATAATCAAATCTTTTGTCTCTTTCAGCTAATCAAACTTTTTGTCTGCTTCAGTTAATCAAACCTTTTGTCTGTTTCAGATAATCAAATCTTTTTAACTAATTAATTTGTCTCTTTTTCGTTAATTATATATTTTTACTTACCTAAGCTTGGTATATTTCTGTCTGTACCGACATATGTTACTAATTATATTTTCATCTATTCCAGGTTACTGAGTTTTGTTGACTATACTGCAAAATCAACGTTTCATTTTTTAGGCTTAGGTCTGGTTCAGGGTCAGTCACCTTGTTTTCACCGATAGACAGATTTAGCGATGTAGTTCAGAATCATCATTATCACAAAGTGTGATAAAATTTATTCAGCTGTAGTTTTTTTTAAATAGTTTTACAGTCTTTTATTGAGATCGTTTTAGTGTCAGAGTTTTTTTTGTCGAGTCGTTCATAGGGCATGTTCGGTTTGTATTTTACTGTAGAATTATACTGCTCTGTCGTATTTTGGTGATTGCACTTATTCTACTTCAATTTGTTTCCATTTCTTCAAAGATTTCTGAATCGTCTTGTGATGGGTAAACGCCAACGTCTTACAGCGATTGATGTTTTCGATTCTGGTTTAGTTGTTGATTGTTTTGCGTATTTACGAGGTTTTCATAAATGAAATAATAAAGTGAACAGATATGACTAATTATAATCTGGACCACTTGATAATAAATTTCTAAGCAATCTTGTGTTTGTGGGTCAGCGAACAGAGTCGCAATCTAGCCAGGTAAATATGAGTAGAAGATGAAAAAAGGAACCTTGATCATCTTTAAATTTTTATTAATTATTTTTGTGATAATAATTGCCTGAGGTACATCGGAGTTTATTGTAGCATGGACCCAAACATTAGTAACAATCGAGACTTACTTAATTTCCAAAAAATATTTACGAGTAGTATTTTTGTGTAAAATGGTCTGGGTTTTCCGCTGCAAATAAACTGCATTTTTCAAAAACCACGGAAATCTAACATCAGTTAAGAAATTATTTTTATATGTCAGCTGCATGTTTCGGAATGAAGGTATGAGCATTGACTGAAGATACATATTATTATCTTCAGTTAACGATATGAGTGGAGTATTAAACATATGTACAGAAATTACATAAGGTACATATACGAACAACTATATATTTCTATCCTTTGATTCACTTCTTACACTATATCTCTCCCATTCTTTGCATCAAGAAAAGGTTTCTAATTCTGTTAACGGTAAACCAGGTGCATGTTTATTGTGCATCTATGATAATAATATTTTTGTCGATCAGATGGAGTTAGATTGATATAATCGAATTTGGCCGAAATGAATTTGCGTAGTTGAAAAGTATACGGCGTCCGTATGGGGTTATATGAAAATTTCGGTCTGTTCCTGTTCGACATTCCATAGGCATAAGAATATTTGACTCTGTATTATCTGGGTACACGTGGTGAACGATGGTAACATCAGTTTGTGATACCTTTACTTACCGACCGCGCACCGGATCGAGTAGCGCGTGTAGGGGAGGACGCAGATGGCGAAAAGCCCCATAAAGCTAGCAGTCTAGTATGTAAATCTAAGCAGACAGATTACAGAAAGTGACTTTTGATCCTTCCGTTTGTGACGCGGCGGACGTGACTCGTGCTTCGATCGTCGAAATGGAGTATAAAGGGTTAAAATTTGGGACCCTAGTGTCTATTTTAGTGATAGTATTAGCAATTTATTACAGGAAATCAGAAAATACGTTACAGAAACGATTGATCGCTGTACTAGAAGGCCTAGAAAGGGTCGAAACGAAACATGAAGGATTACCGAGACCGAAAGTTGCAATAGGTTATGGAATATGTACCGATGTTTATATCGACGCTAAGTATTTATTGAAATACTCAAACGATATTAGAATTCCTGAACATTTCGACGAAATAACTACCGAAAAAGAACTGTTGAAAAGTTTTGCATACTATTTTCGTCATGGAGCTGCGGCAGAGTATGAATAATTTTGCAATTCACCACTCATCATTCTTATTAATTATTCATTCGATAATTGTCATCTTTCCATCAGGCACGTCTTAATAGCGACCAGAATATTCCCCTCAAAACTTCTCAATAAATCCTCATCCTCAATAAATTTTGATCAGTTCAAAGGAAATATTCATGTTCTTTTCAGACGATTCATGTCGAACAGTTCACTATTTGAGAAACTTGTTTCTCACGCTCGATCATTCCCATCTTCCTACTCAAGTATTGGTGGTAATGCGCCTGTGATGGCTCTTAGATTTGTCAAAGAAGGTTGCGATGTGCTGCTCGCAGCTAAAATGACAAAGGCACTTCAACAAATGATTCCCTCTAACATCAGAGTCGTTGGAGGTGATGTTAACAGAGATGATGTACATTTAGTCCTGGAATACAAACGTGGTGAATCATGGGGACCTTATACAAGCTCTCGTGCTAATAGGTGAGATAATATAGGTAAATATTAATGAATACAATAATTGCAATATATCAAATTCTTTAAAGAAATAGCAACTAATTGTACCACATCTTAACCTGTGACATACATTATTCAAGTGATTGATATTGGCTAGGTACATCGTGCACAACGACATTAATAATCCTACCATCAGTTCATTGGAAGAGTTTGATAAATTATTACCAGAATTTGCTCCAGACTTGTTCGTCGTTTCTGGCTTACAAATGATGGATAATTATCCTTTTCCTGAAGGTATAAAATCTTTCATTTGGGTGTGATCTGGCATTTGTTTTTCTATTTTTTTTTTTATAAATTATAGAATTTCCTTTTTTTCTAGGAGTACGTCTAAGTCGGTTATTAAAAGTGAAGCAGCAGATGATCGCCCAGCCAAAATCGACAAAGATACATTTTGAAATGGCTTCATTTACAGAGGAAAGTTTGTTGCTGGAATTGACTGAGCTAGTCATACCCTTTGCAGACAGTTTAGGCATGAATGAACAAGAAGTTACTAATTTGCACAACTTGATGTTGTATGGAAATATTTCATTGGTTGCTGATTCAAATCCGAGAGTAGCTACAGTTTTGGACCAAATGAGAACGCTGTTCAAACTGGTACGGAGAAACGAGAAGTCATTTATGAATGCGAGACAGTTGACACGTATTCATGTTCATACTTTAGCATATCAGGCAATTTTGAATGTGAAAAATTCTCGATGGAAAAACACAATGGCTGCAGCAGCAAAGGCTTCATTAACAGCCAATCGCCATGTGTGTGGATCGAATAATGTGAGTATAATATTTTTTGTCAAGTTCCACTTCTTTTTTTACTGCAGCACTGAAAGGGAGCCCTCAATAAGCCTTTGATTGTGCAGAGTGGTAGTAGAATCATCGATGATTTCTAATAACTTGAGTACCAATTATTGTTTAATTTCAGGTTGATGTACAAAAGGCAATGCTGATAATGGACGACAGTTTTTCAACGTCAACTGAAGCTGGTAAAAGAATTCCTTTAGACATTGAAAAACCAGTTTCGTGTTGGGATGAAGTTTTAAAAATTGAGAACGATCAAATATCAGTTCAAGTCTGCGTTGCGCCAGTTTTGGTCTGCACTCAGGCCAGCCAAACTGCTGGTGGTGGCGATAATATTTCGAGTGCTGGTCTAGTGCCCCAAATTTCGTAATCTTGTCATTTGGTGTGAAAAATATGCAGTTATGTTTGAATATTTTTATTGTGTGATGCCTCATACCATTTATGGACCACATGGAGCACCATTAGTGCACAATAGGAATTCTTTTCATTTGCACTTGATTGATAAGTCAAGCACCGTATTTCAATGATTCATTCCGTTTCATGGCTCTAATTAAACAAATCGTTCCAAAAAAAGTTCAGCTTTTTTGTTGCTTTTTCTTAAAACAATAGACAATATCTTAATGTCATTCCGCATTGTTACATTTCGTATTTTTATGGTATTATGTTGAGCATGAATTAATTTGCCATTTGTTACTAGAGGATTCAATTAAACTCATTTACTATAATGAGGAGATCCGAAACTATGTTTGAAGAGAATGTGATTCATGACAAGCTAGTCATTCCATTGAACTCGATTTACTTGAATGATTTTGTATATCATTTCCAAATCATGGAACGTAGATACTGATTTATAAGGCCAATTGAATCTTAACGTTTTTAGAATTTCATATGATTAGATAATGTATACGTTTGATGTGAAGAATCCTGTTCTAACATTCCATAAAGTTCATCTTGAAATATTACACATCAATATCGATTCTTGGCATTGAAATTATTCAAATATTTGCCATACTTTTAGGAATACTTCATTATATGAGTTAATTTGTCTCGTAAATATTTTATGATTTATGGGAATAAAATATAATGAAGCGACTTGTAATAGTATACTTATTATCGTTTACAACAATTCATTATTTCATACTATAATGTATTCTAAGACTGAAATAAAATTTCGTTTACACATGATGAATATTTTTGAATTTTTATTGGATTAAATCATTATTAATTGGCGAATTGTTCAAATACTGTATAGCTAATAGTAAACATGGGCGTGATATAAATTAAGTCTTTAGTGGAATTAAGTGGGGACAATACCATAGTTGTTTCGGAGTATCTATCTTTATTCATGTTCCATACTGCGCTTTAGACAGTTAAAAATTATGAAATTAACAATGAAATTATAAACTAATATTGTAGTCGCATTGAATACCATGGGCTTGGTTAATTTAACTGTAATCATCCTATTAAATATTGTGATCAGTGTTTGCAACTTGCAAAGAAGAAAATTAATCATGACATATTTCAACATGTGAATATTTAAAACCTCAAGTATAATACACAACTAACGTGTGAGATTGTTGAATTTATACAAATCACAAAACGAAGTTTTATAGCTTTTCGAATTCTTCATGCAGGTTGTTCCACATCTTCAATTTAAATTATTCCTCAAATATCCAGTACGTGGTTTGAAATTATTTTCTCTATTATTCAGAAGCAGAAATCTTGAGGATGAGCCTAATTTCCGACGATATTATACATACATTATAGTCGATATGACCAGTAACTACTTGACATATTTTCTTATACATGAGAAATGCTTATCCTAAAGTTCATGAACACGCGCAAATGAAATAATTATCAAAGAACTGAAGCAATGATAACATCAAATTTATAAAATTCTAACTACAGTAAACCACCATTGTTATCCACACGTTTCCAATTCAGATTCAAATTGATATTTACCTTGTTGCTCTTGAGAAAAAATGAACTGAATTACCATGTTTACCAACCCAAATACGTATCTTTATATATTTATTTGAAGTCCCTGTAACTATCACTGGCACATATGAAATTGTCGGTTTAAAATATAGTATCGCCTTCGTCAATCCCTAACATTTTCAAGTCGTCAGGTCCAGGCTGTGTATCACCTTCAGGTTCAGCTTGAGTTATTTCTGGTGGTGGATGATCCATATACTCAGGTCCATATCCAATGCATCCCAACATACTGTACATTGTTGCATACATGACGCTTTCTTGTTGTTGAGTTTGTTTAGCATCTTTTTCTTCTTTTGGAAAAATGATATTCAAGGCTTCCTGCAAATCTTCTGGTAGTGGTATAGATGGGTCAGCACGTTTTTCTGCTGGCTCAGGTATATCTGCCACATCATGTATCGAAGTTTCTGCAGATGGTAGAGGAGGTGGTGGATTTGTATGAATTTGAGCAAATGTTGAATTGCTTTGTACTGGAGGTGGTGGTTGCATTGGAATGAAGGGAGGAACATTCTGTATTGGTGGTTTGCGTATTGGAGGATGTGTGACAAATGGTGGTTGGGTTGATAGGAATGCTGGTCTATTAGAAACAAACGGTGGCCTGGTTGAAACGTGGGGAGTAGGAATAAACGGAGGTCGACTTATTGGTGGTGGCGGATGACTCGGAGGCGGCGGTAGTTTGGGTACGTTTGTATTTGGTTTTTGTTGTTCAATAATTGGTTGTTCAATGATAACTCCTTCAGATTGATTTTCAATTTCCATGTCAACAACTTGAGGTGTCAGAGTTTTACTTTCTTTCAGCATCGGCGGGGGTGGTGCGACTAGTATCTTCATCTGTTGTAATTTATTCAACTGGTTCAAATTTCCGTTATTAAGATTTACTGGAGTTGCTAACTTCGTAATGTGGACCACACCAGGTGGATTTATTATTTCGCTAGGAACTCTTGGAGTGTCTTCAAACTTGCTTTGCTGATAGGGCAGTGGAGCTATGTCCTTGTCTGTAACTTTAGATTCCTCAGTTTTCTTTTTAAAGAGGGGTAGTCTCCCAATGAACGGCAATTTTCCTTTAGTTATTGTTGGCATTGGTTTTTTCGGCTGCGGACCAACTTTTTTAAATTTCGATGCAAGCTCGTTTGTCTTTTTTTCAAATTTGGATTCGTCATTCGAGGAGTTGTCTTCTCTTCTTTCCTTCTCATACCTGTCATAACTTCTCTTAGGACTATCTCGCCAGTTTCTGTCTCGCCTTGGGGAACCACTTTCCCGTTTTCTGCGATCATCGTAATATTCTCTGTCTCTTCCTCGTCTTCTGTCATTCCTGTCGTTTCTATCATTTCTGTCATTTCTGTCATTCCTGTCGCTTCTTTCATATCTGTCGTACCTTTCATACTTTTCTTCTCGCCTTTCATACTTGCGGTCACGCTCATCTTTATATCTGTCTCTGTCACGATCTCTATCTTCTTCTTTTGTTTCAGGTAATTTATTTTCAGTTGGTTTAACAGCCATATTAACTTGTTGCTTTGTCCAAAAACCCATATGTGGTTTGGGCATTTCCTCAGGTTTGGCTGCATCAAGTGATTTGTTAGGAGTAGCTGGCTGCTTGTCTTCTTCTTTTTTTATCCAAAACGGTTTCGGAGGTTCTTTAGGGCCCCAAGCTTCTAAATCTTCATCTGGTTTCTTGGGGAAAGGAGGATTTTGACTGTGAATCTCTTCATAGGTCAGTTTTTCTTGGCTTTGACGACCTATTGCTTTAATTTCTTCCTCCTGCTTGGCTTTCAATTTGTCTCTTATAGAGTTTAATAACTGACGATCATCTGCTTCTTGTTGTGCTTCGGGAGTTGGCTGCTTGATTTGTTGCGCAACCTGGGCCCACGATCCTTTCAATTTCATTCCATGGTAATCAATTTCCTCATTCAATATCGCTTGGGTAGCGGCCTTCATTTTATTTCTCATAGCAACTCTTATACTTTTTGATTTATCCTGATCAGAATCAGAAAATGACTCATCTGAATCTGAAGATGTATCAGTCCCACTACTCTTGTTTCGACGTTTTTTCGATTTCTTACTTTTCTTTTTGCTCTTTTTAGATTTCTTTGGCTTGGATACAGGCTCGTCCTCTTTCTGTTTCAACAACTCAATTTGCATTTGCTTGTGCTTTTCTTCTGAAAAGGCTTTTTCACGATCAGCCATCCAGTCTGTCTCCCAGTGAGGATTTTGTTCCACAAAACGCTGTATTCAATTCAAAGAGGAAAATTGTACTTAGAAATCAACTCAAGTTAATTGCGTTATTCGACGTATGAAATAAAACAAAGAATCTTTACATTGTAAAATTGACGTCATGCTCAAAAATTTGATATTACATGTTTTAAGCAATAATCATTTTTTCCACTCTATTATTTGCAAATGGATTGTGAAAATTCATATAAATTCAATATGAATACTACAATGCTGTCAAGAGATTTAGTTAAAGATGCGGCATAAATTGGTTGATCAATCTCAATTAAAATAAAATAAAAAATCTACTCACAGAAAAATTCTCTGAATGCCTCTTTGACTTCAAGTGTAGACTGGCGCAATGCAGGTCACCGATCCATGAATCACAGAGTTTGCAATACCACGCTGTAGCAGAGATGAAAAATTGAAGACCTGGAATCAAAATTTGTTCAACATTGAGCTATGAAAATTTACACATATTAAGCAAGGCTGGTAAGTTTATAAAGAATGACCTTATGTTTTTCCACGATATACTCAAGTGGCTGAAAAGATAAATAAACACTATTAAAATTTTGTAAATATTATTATTTCAGTCAAGTTTGTCAACTTCTGTTCAAATTCGTGATAGCTGCTCATAGCTGTAAGAAACAAGGAAGGGAAGTTTTTATTCTTTACATGAATATTACAGTGCATCATTTATACAAATTACATACCGCATGTAAGTGAAGTAGGTAATTATACATTATTCACACTTGAATTTACAGATTAAAGTTAAAAGCTATTAAACATTTGCTTGAAGTGACATAAGTCAGGCATTGTTTGAGAGAATTATGCACAGCTTGACTTTCATCACAATCCATGGATTCATATATATTCTATGACAATTTTATTTAATATAGTTTTACACATATACGTCTTACTTGAAATTATTCACTGCTAATGAGCAATTTCTTTGAGTAGTAAGGACTAGGCATTCTGTTGACTTATCTTCTTTCTTCATATTTGATGATATACATAAATGTGCACTATCACGTACATAAAGTATTCTATTTACTTAGAATATCTCACAATATACAAAACACAGATGAATGGAGTCAATAAGACCCTCTCATAAGACTTACGGGGGAACATAGACTTATGTGGTACGGTAAAGTAATCAGCTCAATGGTAAATCTGTACTGAGTATTGAATTCTCACTTATATTTTCTCAGTTCAATGTCCTGGAAGTTTCGAATTACTCATAAAGGAGGAATGCTACAGATTAGGTATTACCTGTCTTTAGAGGTGAGCAAACTATAAATCAGTATGCTACAAATAGAAGAGGAAAAAATCATAAGAAATGTTATAAAGTACTCAACAGAATATCCTCTGTAATGATTTGACGGTTTGTAATTGAACTGAGGTGTGAACAGACAGGAAGAAAAATAGGGGGATAAAAGAAATAATAGATTTATTTATAAAACGGTGAATTTCGGGGACGAATTTTCGAAAACGAGATTAAGTTGCTAGTGCTCATGTACCCATCCTGAATAATCTTGAATGCAGACTTTATGCTCTATCACCTAAATTTCATAAATTTGAATTCCTTGCGAACGAACAGCTGTGGCAGTGGCAGGTAAAGTTTCATGCTTAGTTAAAGATGGAGGTCGCCTCTTCAATACATACCGGAAACAGTGTGCAGCTACGGAATTTGTATGCTATTAGTAAAGATCCATTAAAAAATAATCATACCCTTGATTGGTGTTCGTTTCGTTGGAAGTCCGGGATAATATGGTACTTCTTTTTCCGTTCCCTCGCCGTTGGCTTTATGCCACGGCATGTCAACTATCTTGCGTTCCTGTCATGGGGAACGCAAAGTTATTAATAATCCTATGCTTTTATAAAGAAGCAGCATTACTTCGAAATATAGATGGACGAAGAAAACCAAATTTTTTAATCAAAATGGTTGAGCGACAGGTGGACCAAAAATTTCGATCCCACCACATGACCCATCTCCTGGTTCGCTTTTATGACATTATTGTTTGCAACGGTTGTAGGAAATTGCAGTATTCGTCATCAAAGTTAAATGAAATTCATTGATGATGTGCATCTACATAGATATAATTTACGAAAGAACGAATGATTACATAATAAATGTAGTAGCGATTTCAACTTACCACGCAAGCCTCTTTGTGCTCATTGCTATGAAGGTGATTTAAATACTCCTTCGCAGTTTTTGGAAAGATGTCGCACACCTTACACCAATGCATTTCAGGATCATAATGTACAAAATTGTACATTGGTTTTGTATCTTCGGGAGACTTTTTGTCTCTCTCTCGATCTCTGTCTACTTTAGATTCCTTGTCCGAGTCTGATACAGAGCCTCTGTCTGGGGATTCGGATTTCCCTTTAGGGAACTCGTCTTTAGGACTTTTCAAGTTTTTATTGGATTCCAACTTAAATTTCATCTTCAGATCATCCACTGTTGCTTTATCACCGATGATTCCAGTCAGCATGTCTATCACATTGTGTATAGATTTCATTTTGTTCTGAATCTCAATCTGTAAGAGAAATTTTGTGCCTGAATAACACCATTTTATCACAAAGTCAAGTTCACTTTCATGAATGAATTCGTAAAATTGGGGTCGCACGTTTTTTGAAATTATCATTCTTTGTTTGATATCGCAGAAATAGGGAAATCCATAGTTAGGAACACTGTTTAATTCAATGAATGTATGTAAGTATTCCAGAAACATTGGTACTTACTCCGAAGACAAGTTTTTGTCGTTATTTATGTATAGATTACTGAACTATAACTCACTTCCCTGAGTCTTACTTTATTTACCTGGAGCTTTTGATTCTCCTTCAAAATCCGATTGTTGTCTCTGCCACCATCTTTGCTTATTTCATCACACTGTTGACGTAAGATCTCCAATTCACGTTGAAGTGTGCTAGATTTTTTAATGTATTCCTCTCGCTGTTTGCTCAATGTCGCTTTTTGTTGCTTCACCTCAGCCGCAATTGCTGCTGAGTTTGTAATTTGGAGGTATTTCCAGAGTTAGGAATGGATTGGATATTGACAATTGATTTGAAGATCAATAAGAAATGAATAAATTTCATCAGATATGAAATAGTACATGATTCGAAACACGTAAGAATTCAAGAATCATAACATATATTATAAAAAGAATTCAAAAAAGAATCAAAAGTGGATAACAAGAAATTTTGATTAGAGATAAAAAAAAAAGAGCAACCAAATATAATTAAATAAAAGCCGTTGATTAATCAATTTCCATCGGTGTAAATGTGATACATATTGAAAACGGAAGACAATATAAGAGAAGTGGAATGGATTGGAGTAAAAAAAATTGACTTTCATTAGAAACTGTACGTGATACGTAGAAATAGCTATATTTAATTTGTTGATTGTATACCTTCTTTTTTAGCATCCTCAGGTCTTGGTAAAACTGAAGCTGCTAATCCCGGAGGTGCAGGTTCCACGGGTCTTGGTGGCTCGGGTTGTGTATTTAAATTAGGTGGAGGTGGTGGCTGTTGACTGTTGTACGGTACTTGGGTTCCTTGCCATCCAGAAGTTGTGTAGTCCTATAAAATTAATATCGACTCTCGATAATAAGATCTTGAAAGAAGTTTAAACGAATCCTTACCTTTGCGAGTCCGAATAATTGAAACGGGATATCGAATGTATTTTGAAGACTCTTCAAGTTGAACCTTTGTTGTTTTTTATTTTATTCTCAGTACGATTCATTGAAATGAGAAAAATAATAAAATTGATATACTTACTGTTCGACAGTATGCTTTTTTGTTGTGTCTATTGTTGTTCATCATAGCGTACAATTCAATGATATACATTTGTCATATAATAACATTATTGAACAGAAGGATGGACTAAATAGTGGGTATTTAAAATACGTAGTAATTATACGGTGATACCGCGCAATCAGTGTATAAAATTTATAAATTATAATTTAATTTATAGATTTGATATAGAAATGTTCCCAAGTGCTCGGAACCAAATTCCCATTACTATTGGCAGGATGTACAGCTGAAGTATATCGCACATTGATAGATTAAAAACTTATCTAATTTATTCATTCAAGTTGTTTAACTGGGACGAATCTATACTCGATGAATTGTAATCCTTAGATCAGAGGTAGTGGGATAGTTAAATAATCTCAATTCCAATCTGACTCTTGGTACATTTTACACACTGATTTCATTCCCAAAATGGATCGACAGATTGAATTTAAACCTACAAATTGACAAATTCATTGTACTTACACTACGATAACTTGCCGGCTGCTGGTAGCTATAATCATAGGTTTGGTTGTAGTTGTAATTATAGTTGTATCCCTGGTTATATGCAGCCAATGACGGTGGCGGCTGGCCAGTATTTGGTGGTGGTGGCCCCTGTTTAAATTGTAATATTCAAGTTAGAACATGAAATCCTCGAGCATATGGCAAATTCTTAAGCTTAGTCATGTATCATTGTTTGAACCTGGTATTGGTTATGAATAGGAGCCTGATAATTGGAGGAAGCCACAGCTGGAGGGGGTCCTTGAGGTGCCGTTTGCGGAGCCGGTTGTTTCCAGTCTTGATTGCGGCTAGTTTCCTTACGCCTTCTGTCCCTCGAACTGGAACGCGATCTTCTGTCCCTCGATCTAGACCTGCGATATCTAGATCTCCTCGGAGACGGAGACCGATCATATTTTCGTGACCTTCTCCTGTGAGAGTCATCAGACTCTGGACTAGGACTTCTAGGCCCTTTACGCCTAGATTCTTGATCCATAGCGACCAAGTTATTCAACTATTACTAGAAAAAATAAAAATTCAACGTTTTAAAAACATCTCAATGTGTCCCATTTCATTTATCTGTTGCCAACACTTCTTCGCGAAGGCTTCAGAGATTTGGGCATCATGCCAGTATGTGTGTGACACTTGTTACTAAGTATTTTGGGTACTGAAACGCTTCCTTATGTACTGTATTCGATGTTTCTTATGATATTCGAACGCCAATTGTCCGTTAATTCGTAGTATCGACAATTGCAGACACTGAGATGTAGGCGTGATTTGTGCGCGATAAAGCAACCGCCTCCATTCTACACATTTACATTTGGCTCGAATTAAAGCGGCAGAACAAATCAGTGCGATGTGGAGACTGAATTAATATTCGTACTGCGTATTATCAGTTATTACGATTATAACAAGGAAAATCTGTTCAAAGATTGATATCGACGAAATTTGCCCTGCGGCCATTATGGCTTGGCTAATTTTACGGGTACAATTTTCAGGGTTATTTGTAACAGGTTTTACTATTATAGGTTACCTGACTTCAATATTCAGTTACGTATAAAGCTCTCACTCAATTAATTTCACTGAATTAATTGCAATGCAATTTCTAATACCATGCCTTCGTTTCCCAGCCAAAGTAACAGGCAAACACTTAGTCAGATTCACAAGCTTGCGCAAATGCTGCAAATGCGTGAAGTATGCGGCGGATTGCGGCGTATGCGTACGGCAACCACACAACCCAACCACACTGACTGTCGAGTACCGGGGATAACGTGGCGCTATCTTTGCTCCGAGTGTCGAAACTTCCGGGGCGTACGTCTACCTTTTCAAAAAATTGATTTTGCACGACAACATTAGAGTCGTTTGATACAATTACAATGGGATACAAAAACGCTGGGGGGTTATTCTTTCAATGAGATAACCGGTGATGACGCTGAAAGATGTTTGAAACTGCTTTCCCAATGGTAGACATTACCTTTATCGCCTTTATCATCGCTTATCGCAGTTGAGGAATAAGCGACGAACCGTGCACACTTACATTGTACGCCCTTATCTGTACAGTTAAGAATCACGTAGAAGCCTTGATTTGCAAACTAATACGAATTATTGTCATTTCAGCAGTCTTTTTATCGTAATCGACAGTTAAATTCTATACGAATCGTGAAAGAATACCTATTCCTATCAAGAGAAACTCAATATTTTTTTTTTTAATTTAGTACCGATTGTACGTGTATTTTATAGATTCGTTTATATAACGCTCTTTTGGTTGACGAAACTTTAAGCCATCTATCGTCGATTGGGATGGCATTCGTTCTTAACGATTTATCTTCTACCCGAGGAACATTATACAGTTGCTAAGGAAAACGTCGAAACTTTGCCACACAGTATTTACGAGTATAATCCAGTAATATGAGGCTAAAGAAAGTCTATAGACAATATAAGTAAAAGATCCCTCGAACTGACGCTGATACAAAAAGTATCGGGATGACGAATCGGATCTGACTTCGGTATCGTCAGACGATCGTCATCGAGCGTTAAAACCCACGTGACATCGTCCAACATTTTACCTTATACAAGCCCTGCTCGGAGGGGTAAGATCCACCCTCTTTCTCTCTCGCCCCCTTATTAGCTGGTATACGTGTATGCATCCGGCACACGTTCCTACACGGCATCACGCGCGCGTGTTTTACACGGGGATATTCGCCCACGTCCGCGTCCTCGGGGGTGCGCGCATTCGCGCATTCTCGGCGAACGGATCGATGTTGGAAATAGCTTGCGCGAGCGAGTCAGCAGAGCCGGCGCTTTCATCAGAGCCTCAGGCTCTCGGCGGGCTTCGGAAATATTGGACTTGCAGCTGCAAAGGTTTACGCTGCCACACGTCCACGGCCAGTGTAGTGATCGGGAAGTTATTAATAATACCATTCTTTTTTGGCTGTAGTCGCGGAATGACGCGTAAAAAATGTGCACATCGTCGACGGGGCTGATGAGGCTCAAATTGTGAGTATCGACTAACGTTACCTACCATCTTCCTGCCTGCTACACGGGAGTCTGCATGATATACTCCGAGACTTATCCATCTCGCAATTTCACCTTTTTTTCGCAAATTCTCAATTACTTTTCGATCATTGATCGAGAATCACTTCCGGGTGCGTGTCTAATTGTAAGTAGCTGTCGATATGTAGCGAGTTGGGGGAGCTTAAAGTCATTCAATCGAATCGGCCTCGTTCTGCAGTAATGGAGTCCGCGTTTGGACTTTTCGAGTTTTTGAAGTAATCGTTTAATTCATCTCGTCGACATTTGTTCTATGTTTCATTGAATTTAATGAAAACATTCGCTGAGTTTTTCCATACTTTTGGTCATCTTTACAATTTCCTATATATTTTAACATAAGCTTACCGAGGAAAGATTCCGTTATCAATATATGAAACAATGTAATTAATAATCAACTCCGCGATTGCTATCAGATTTTCATAATAAATTGTCGAAGGATTCGATCAAAAGAAATTGTAATAGGATAAAATCAGTTCACTCAAAATTACGTCTATGAGAGGTTGTGTAAGTGCCGAGAGATCAAAAGGGTTCGAAGGCCAAATCGATAACGAACTAAAGTGTCACTTGAAAATGGAGCTTTTCACAAGGTACTGAAAATTTTTATTTTCATATACTTCAAAGCAAAAAATCGAAATTGTCGCCACACTTCCGTATTTTACGGAAAAGTTATGTGCTCGTCATCGCTGGGAGAAAAACTATCAATGCCACTCCTTTACTTAACATTTTCATCTATAAATTTATTCATTCAGAACTACGGTGAAAAACTAAAGTAACGTGAAACCGCAAGGATATCATGTAAAATTATTTTTGACCGTCATCATTACTTGCCCTCGGTGTTTAAACAAGTGCAAGAATTAGTTTCATACCTGTGAAAGAGTAAGCTGAATATCCCGGCAGTAAGAATCAAAAATAGCTTCCATTACAGATTCAGATTTTACTCAAGTTTATCATTTATTACCATGAATCTTACGATGGCAATTCTGAATTAGTCTTCCATTTAATATAGACTTTCAGTTTATAGTCTATCAAGTGCCCAGGTCCATAAATTTTTTGCTCATACGGCCGCAGAGCAAAAGTACTGATTTCTAAATATAAGTTCGACTTAAGTCTTCGCTTTACGTTTCGTCGCGTCTCTTGCTCATTCATTCGCACTAGCTCGAGCTTCGGATCTACCTTCTTTCTCTTACCGGCACCCGTTGCTTACCCCACGGTACCGCGAATCGATAATCTCGAAATAACTAGCTCGTCAATTTCACCGCATTCAACTGGGTCAAATTTCGTCATCGAGAAGAGTGAAAAAAAAGGTGAAATACACAATGAAGTTTGATTCATTATTTCTTAATTTCTTGTTCAACTAAATTCAAACATCGTGCGACGAGTGTGATATATGACGTCAGTTTTTCATCATACCGCGGTTCGCTCTCGATTTGCAGTGCTGCTTGTGGATTATAAGAAATATTCAAAGTTCTTTGAATTGCTTGGATCTCACTTCGCATTTAGATATCTGAGGGAATCTTGATTTAGGCAAAGAGCCAGGTTACTTTGATGGGAATCGATTTAAACCCCAGAGATAATTAAACATTTCTCCACGAGCGCTGGTTGATTGCAAATGCAGAGGATTGTGCAGATTTTTGTCGGTAATGGGTGTTGAAACATACCCTGCAAGGTAAAGATTATTGTCATTTAATACAGTTATTTTTATATCCGTGTGTTGAACTTTAATTGCAGTCATTGAAGTCGGTTTGATCTCATTTTAAAGTACGTAATTCTCTAGCCTTTGCCCTTAATATTGAAGGAGTGATGAGAAATAACTAAGGGAATTTTGAATCACTTACCTGAATCCAGAAATGTTAAGAAGCCGTTGGCACGCTGAGAATTTAATTAAAATGTAAATTCTGCATGTGGTATGAATATATAAGCTTATTTATTGCATATGCGAGTAAAGAGTATGTATATAGAAAGGTTCTGGTGTAGTGCGGTGCCATACATCGATCGCACCGACGCTTGGCAAACATCCCGTACAATGTATTAAAATCAGCCAGATGAAAAGTTCAACCTCAGTATCATTATTTGTAGAATGTTTTTGCCTCTCCGAGACTTATTTAGGTATAACTTCTAGCAACAGAAAAATTTCACCCACGCTGAAAAATTGAAAAATAAAATTTACTCTGTCATTAACGGAAGCCTGAATTTCATTGCGATTGCAGCTTCTACACGGCGTAGCCGTTATCGGTCGGAATATTAAACAATGCCAAAAGACTTTTACGTATGTACAGACCCTTAGACTGATTTTGACAGATTCAAGGTAACCAGTGTATTCTCCTGCCAGTTGTTTAAAACAGGAACGCTCGTTAACGTGTGAAATGTCAGCTTAAAACAAATACATATAGTTTTGAATGTCGGTGGGAGTTTTTAATTTTTAACTACCCAGTTTGCGGTTAAACGGCGACTGTCTTGGAATGATTCCAGAGGCCTCCGTCACACCGCGGTAGCTCTTAGAGGATGCACAAGCTAGCCAAGGGTCTGAAGAAGAAGAAAAAGCAGAAGAAGGGAAAGAAGGGGGCGGAGGAGGACGAGTTTGACCCCGAAGAGCTTGAGCGTTACCGGAGAGAGCGGGCCGAGGCCCAGCAAAGAGCCGCCGAGAGTGGCGACCCTGGTGCAGCTGAGCCCAACGCAGACTCCGCAGCCGCGGGATCTGACGAGTGGAAGAAGTTCGAGGCTTTGACAGCTGGTGTAGACTCGATCTTGAAGAAAAGTCAGGGTGACCTAGACCGCATCAAGTCGACGTCCTTTTTCCAACGCAAAGCACCGCTAGAGGATCCTAAGGTAGCCAATGCTCAAAATGATAAGAAAAAGGCCAAGCGGTGGGTAGGCTTCGACGAGAGTGGTAATCCAATTGGTGAAAAGAGCCCCGAAGAGGAAGAGAAACCCGTTAACGACGTCTCTGATGGTTTCGTCGAGATACCCGACGACGAAGATGACCAGGAAGACTCAGCGGAAGAAGACATCTTCGACACCACTTATGTAGACGTTCTTCAGAACATCGACGTTCAACTCGCCTACATTCCGGAAAGTCCTACGCAGGAGGAACTTGGAGACGATCCTTTCGATACAACGAGCGCTGACAAGGTGCTGAAGACCGTTGACAAACGAGGAAATAAACTTGTTAGCTTAGGAAACGCCGTTGAAGTATTGTCCGGTCGTATAGATCACGTGAGCACCTGTAAGATATCCAGACCTAGGAAGGTTAAGACCCAAAACGATTTGCTGCTTGGTGATTTTGACGAGTCTGAGCAACTGGACTCGTTACCGTCCACCGGAGTTGTCGAGTCAGCTGTCGTAGAGAAAACACTTCTTGATGATGATTCCGATCTTCCTGACATTCCTGTCGACTTAACGAAGCTACCACCCGTCTTGCCAAGACCGGTTACACCGGAGACCAACGCAACCACCACTTTCAAACTCGACTCTGACCCAGTTGATATCTCCGAGTTTGAGGTCCTGAGGGAAAAAACTATCCTTGAAGAAATACCTGATTTGGATGATACTGAGTTTGATCTGAGCACGACTTCGGAAACACCTTTGAAACTTGAAGAAGCTGACGATCCTTTTAGTGCCAAAGAATCTGAGGAAAACAAGTTTCAGAGTGAGATAATTGAGGCAAGCTTTGAAGCTGCAACTTTTGTAAACGAGGAAGACCCGTTCGATACTACTTTTGCTGAAAATCTTTTACCGGGGAAGACGGAATTGAAATGCATCGAAAAGGAGCTTGAAGATCTTCCCATTTCTGAAGTCGCTATATCTCTTACCGATCCTGCTGGCCTCAGTCGTGATTACGAAACTGGGCTTATAAAGAACGCTGACGACCAAGACGGTGACATCTTTGACACTGACGCTTCTTCGACTATTCAAAAGGATCTCTTAGGTGGTTCTGTCACAGATCTAAGTCAATTAGTTGATCAGCCCATCGCCCCAATTGAAGAGATCACCTACGTCGATCCTTTTGATACCTCTGGCGTAGTGGAGCTTCCGCCTGGAAAAACTGAGCTTAAATTCCTTGAACGGGAACTTCTTGGTGAAGTTGAGAACGCCGAGCCTCTCTCTGACGACGACTTTGATCCACGAGGAGACGAAACTCCTGTCAAATCTGCTCCGTCTCGACCTCCCGCACCTCCGAAAGTTGTCAAACCATCTCCTCCTAATTTTGAAGTTACTTTTGGGGACGCAGATGACGCCGTAGTTCCTCAACAAGGTCGGAAACCATCTAGACCAGAAGAACTCGGGCTCGCTGCTCCCGTAAAAAGTGTCGCATTTGATTTACCAACTCCGTCTCAACGACCTGATTTGCTCAAGACTTCAGAAGAGGAAAAATCAATTCCCTCGAAGCCTTTGACACCATATTCTCAGAGATCGTTTGAAGAAGTTTTATCTGAAGACGAACCCGGCGACGAGGCTGACATCGATCCTTTTGACACAAGCTTTGTGGCAAAAGTTGCACCTGGAAAGAAAGAGTTAAAATTGATAGAATCCGAATTGTTGAAGCGAGACTCCCAGCTTTCTCATAGCTTGAGTGATCACGACTTTAATCCGAGAGCTGAGGGAGCTGAGATCAATCAAGGAAGAAGATTCTCGGATTTTTCAGCGACTACTGCTAGGCCGAAGAGTTTGAAGATCGTGGGTGTGTCCACTTCTTTGATAGAGGAATCCGAAGAGCAGCAAAAATCGGTCTTCGAGGTGAATATCGAAGCTCACAACAAAAAGGCTAAACCCAGAAGACAAGAGAGTCTACTGGACGCTGAGTTTAAAGTAGATGCGAAACCTTTAACGCCAAGAATTGAGGCCACGGTAACCATTCAAGAGAAAGACATTTTGTACACCGATCCATTTGACACTTCCATTATAGGTAATATTCTTCCTGGAAAAGCTGAACTAAGGATACTTGAAAGTGAGCTAAGCGAAATACCTGAACAATTACCCTCGAAGAAACTCTGCAACGAGCAGAATTTTGATCCAGAACTTTCTGTTGAAGACGATTTTGATCCGCGGGCCGGCGAACCGGAGAAGCCACAAGATTTTCTGGGGTTGTCTGGTCGAGATACAGGCGTAAAAGTTTTGACACCCTTTCAATCGAGAGAATTTCCCGAGGAAGAGGATATCGATCCTTTTGACACAAGCTTTGCCACGATTGGCCCTGGCAAGACAGAGTTGAAATTACTCGAGTCGGAATTGATAGAAAAATAATAATTATCGAATTGTAATATCGTTTCCACTTTATTCATTTTCGTTGACTATTGGTTTACTGCTAATCGTTGAGCGCTCGCAGATAAGTACTGTCTCTATTTATTGTTGCTAGATATTGACGAAGTTTAGTGCTCGTTCAAGATGGAATCCAAGGGTGGAAATCCGTTCCTTATGGACGATTATGACGATCAAACTGATGTTGCTGGAAATCAGCAAGCTTCGAATCCATTCCTGCAGGACTTTGGCCCTGCAACAGCATCTGGCGGTGGTGAAAATCCATTTTTAAATTTCGGTGTCGATCCAGGTTATCAACCACCATCTACTATAGACTCCAACAATCCTTTCGCATCTTTCGGCGTAGAAACTACAGCGCCAAGTTCTCTGTTCGGCGTTGAAACTTCCTCGGTAACTGCATTTCCGATGGATATGCAATCGAATGACATTTACGGTGGTGAAAATACAGACTTATTTGGTCAGGCAGAACCTGAACAACAGAAGCCACTAGATCAAGAGACCGACCTTTTCGGCAGTCCAAAAGAAACTAGTAAAACATCCCCAGTAATGATCGTTCAAACAGGGTATCCAGCTGAAGTTCTTGAACCTAAAAATGGAAAACCACCGCCCATGAGACCTCCTCCGCCAAGGCCTCAGCCTCCTCCTCCACCTTCTTCTCAAACAACGAAAACCAAAGATTTGATTCTCTCGGTGACCGGTGCGATGGATGCTACGTCTAATCATCTATTGGACCGCCTCCAAGCAACAAGAACTCCAAGTCCTACCCTGATGCATTCACCGTCGCCAACTCCAGAACATAGTTTTGCTGATCTGCTAGACGTCGACGGCAACGTACCAGAACTTGCCCAAGACGACAGCAAGCCTGAGACAAACTTGAGAAATAGCGACATAATGGATCTCTTCGATGCACCGAACCTGGATAATATACCCACTTCCGCATCAGACATGATATTTTCTGCTCCAAAGACGGAACCCACCTTGTTCTCTAGTACTGAAACTTCCGTTATCACAAGGGTTACTAGTACTCAGGAGAATCCGTTTGCAGATGTGGAAACTGAGATTCCCCAGGGTGACGCGATTCACACCTCAGATTATCCGACCGAGAGTGCCGCAAGCGCGGTTGAAAAGCGACTATCCATCAGTTCGGAGACACCGTTCTCGGCCAACAGCCCGTTCACAGCTTCTGACTTCATCCAGGACATCGCGTCAGCTGACTTCTCTTCTACTGCAGAGACCACTTTCTCTGATACCATTGGAGCGCAACTAACGAGTTCTACATTTTCCATGCTTGATCAAGCCCCGACTATGATGACCACTGCAGAACCATTGACCGAGTCTTTCGTATCTTCGACTGCTTCTGCTTTTGGAATAATTGAACCTCTGTATACTGAAACGGTCCCAGGAGTGAATACGACCTCCGCTCTGTTCTCTGCGCAACAGGATACCACTACATTTGCATCGGATCTACTGGGTGACTTGAGCCAGTCGGAACAGGAACCTTCTCTGGTTTCTACCAGCCCTGAACTAGCCTCTGAATTTCCTTCTAGTGGGGTTTACCAAACGGAAGGTCTCGATGACTTCTCCGCAACAGCTAAAGTCATTGAATCCACAGGAGATGCTTTCGACGCTTTCGCTTCTAAGTTCGATAAAGCGGCGGAGCCTGAACCACCGGGAGAGTCATTTTTCGATGCGTTTGGTGCTGGACAAACTGCGATGGACACATCTAGCGACGGTAAGAGCACACTGGTGTTTAGTGATTTTATTACCAAAATTTTTCTTTCGGTCCTACTAACAGTTTTTAAATTTTTCTCATAAGTTTGGGGTGATTCATCCGTGGCCGGGTCTGAAACTGCGACAGGTTTTGGTGAGAACGAAGGCTTCGATTCTTTTCTTAGTATGACAGCACCACCTCAGGATAACAAAGCGAAAAGGACCGAATCTGTGGATTCGGATGAAGCACCAGATTTCAGTATATTCATCAAGTAAGTTAGCGCTCTAGTGTAAATGCCTTTAGAAATATATTGTCCCCTTTCACGAAGAGGAATTTATACATCTCTTGTATAGCAAGTAAGTATAGCAGAGTATGTTCTTAGACCAAAGGAAGGGGATCAGCTGACAGCCACGGAAGGTGGTCCGGTGCCTGTCATTGCGCCACCACCAAGAAGTCCGCAGAATTCTGCCTACGCTGATTCTTCTCCGCGTTTTAATCCCTTCGACAAGTCTGCTGGATTTGCTCAAGAAGCTGCTTTACCATTGGAGACAGCACAGGCCGGCGAAATGACCAGAACTGACTCTCAGGTTGGCAAACACTTGACTTGACTTGAGGCTTTAAAGCGTATGAGCTTGAAGCATGGTGGAGAATAATTTATTTTTTGACTCTCCAGGAAACTCCACCAACTCCGTTATTTGACGAAGATGTAAGTCAACCATTGGAGGATTTTCCACGAGTGACGTATATCGGAGACGGATGGGAGATGCAATTGCGTCAGCCAAATAAAAAGAAGATCACTGGTCAAAGATTCTGGAAGAAAATCTTTGTGAAATTAGTTTATCAAGGCGATAATCCGGTTCTTCAACTATTCAATGGAAAAGATGACAAGGATCCGTTCCAAGAGCTGCCTTTGCAGGCGTGCTATTCAGTATCGGATATTGGTGCACAGCAATTCGATCAATACGGCAAGATCTTCACAGTTAAGTTGCAGTACATTTTTTACAAAGAGAGGCCTGGGGTCAGACCAGGTCAGGTTACCAAAGCAGAAAGGATCACTAACAAGCTGAGCCAGTTTGCGGCGTATGCCATCCAGGGAGATTACCAAGGAGTCAAGGAGTTTGGTAGTGATCTTAAGAAGCTGGGACTTCCTGTTGAGCACGCACCTCAGGTAGAAGCAGTTTTATTTATAATTGTCATTTTTACATCAACCAAGCGTCGGCGTTTCATAATGTTCCAAGAATAAATTTTATAATTCTCACACCCAAACAGATCTCACAACTTTTCAAAATTGGTTCTCAATGTTACGAGGATATGAAACAATTTTCGAACGCCGTTGAGGAAGCTCTCTTCCGGTTACCAGCTCACAGAGATCGAGCCTTGAATTACAAGATGGAGGAGGTACAAATAACGGTAGTCGACGAGCTTTACGTTGAACAAAGCGCCGAAGGACATGTTGATAAGCAAATTGCGAGGGTCCGTCTTTTCTTCTTGGGATTTTTATCAGGTGAGATATTTCAGGAGAGTTTCATCTCCAAGTGCTGCTACACAAGGACGTTAGTACGCTAACCAAACAAATCCTCCTAGGAATGCCTGACGTTGAGTTGGGAATCAACGATATGTGGAGACAGGGTAAAGAAGTTGTTGGAAGACACGATATAATCCCCGTGGTAACAGAGGAATGGATTCGGTTAGAAAACGTTGAATTCCATTCCTGCGTACAGCAGGACGAGTACGAAAGATCTAGGATTATAAAGTGAGTGAAAATTACTCCGTATTTATTATGAAAGCAAGTTTTATCTTTTTATATTTCCTAGATTCTTTCCAAACTCCTCGAATTTCATTTGTCCAATACAAAATGCACCCATAATAAAGTAATAAAACTATCAGCACTGCTCGCCAAGCTAATTGATAACACACTAACATTTTGTAAGGTTTAAACCGCCTGATGCCTGTTACATCGAGTTGATGAGATTCAGGGTAAGACCCCCTAAGAATAGGGAGTTACCCCTACAGCTGAAAGCCGTCATGTGCGTAACCGGAAACAAGGTGGGCGGAAAGCATGCACATATTTAGCATATGTAGATACGGGAGAACCATTTGTAATATGATTTATATAAAATGCGGAAGGTAAACCCTCATCCTTGTGTGTATCAATACACTTGAATTCTTGTTGAAAGCAATAACAGTGATTCAACGAATCCTGTCTCAATGTTATTCATAAATGCAGATTTCATAAGGCGTATTTAACAGGTTGAGCTGAGAGCAGACATTTTGGTGCCCGGTTTTGCATCGAGGAAGCTCGGCCAGGTGCCCTGCGAGGATGTGATGGTTCGGTTTCCGATTCCCGAGTGTTGGATCTACCTCTTTAGAGTTGAGAAGCATTTCAGATACGGCTCTGTTAAGTCGGCTCATCGAAGAACTGGGAAGATCAAGGGTATAGAGAGATTCTTGGGAGCCGTTGACACGCTAGAACCACAACTAATGGAGGTGACCTCCGGCCAGGCCAAATACGAACATCAGCATCGTGCCATAGTCTGGAGAATGCCAAGACTACCCAAAGAAGGCCAAGGTACTGTTTGCCATTTGATTAATTATAATTAACGCAGTACGCGCTGCGTTCGCCTTTATCGATTCGTCGAGTGGAGTTCGAGCTACGTAGCGTGCAAGTTCCAATCTGAAAGAAATTTCTGGCACCTAATTTTCCGAGGAATTAGCGTGAAGAAACTCTGTAACGTTGTCCAACATATTGGTACATATTATCAGGCGAATATTGCAACTGTCCAAGTTGAAATAACTTTCGTTTCCAGGTGCCTACACGACCCATCAGCTTGTCTGTAGAATGGCTTTGACTTCGTACGATCAGATCCCTGAACAACTGGCTGAATATTGTTACGTCGAGTTCACAATGCCAGCTACGCAAGTGTCTCACACAACAGCGCGTAGTGTGAGTCTTCAGAACAGCGACAGCGACAATCCACCTGAGAAATACGTGAGGAATTTGTCGCGGCATGAATATAGGTATGTCGTATGAGGATGTGGCTAAAGAAGCAATACCAATTGTGAACTTCCTGAGGTGTAGAAAATTACGGAAATAAATGCGATTTTCATCAGGGTTGGTATCGAGCATACGCAAGGAGAGGGACCAGGCGCTTACGTCACAGCAACGTTGAGTAAGAAAATTCCGGAAGCTACACCCGAGGTGCACAATGAATTTCCTGAACAGCCACCAGAGTCGGATTCGGATTCGTCGGATTAATGTGGTTTCCTAGGAATAAGGTAGGTCGGTATTATCAGACATAATTAATTATACGTAGTGTTAAGGGTTTAGTTCTGTAATTATAATTTAAGAACTTACGAGAGTTATAAGTTAGTGACGAACGTGTGACTAAGAAAATAATTAACCGTTATATTGCTTACTATATTATTCTTAGTGATGATGTAAGAAATCATACGTTGATGTAATCCACAATGCAGTGATGCAGGGGATACAAGGATAGTTTATAAAACTTAAGAAAAACTTCGAAGAATTAATTTTTAAGCAAAGACAATACTGCTCTTTTGTTAATCTAGCTAAATATCGTAGAATTCCTGTGGTTCAGTAATTTCGGAGTTTTACGAGTTTCAAGGGCTATGTGAAAAATACAAAAGCTGGCTTTCCAGGTAATGTTGATAATGTTTTTTTATTCTTCATGAACTGAAATATCATTTGGAAAAATATTCAATTTTAAATAATAAGTAACTGCTTATACGGAACAGCTGAATAGGAAATCTATCCCGCGTTTAAATGTTAATAGATTTTCCCATTTTAGCAATTTGCAATAACTAAATATATACATACATATATGTTTAACGTATATATATGTACCCTAAGAGAGTTTGATTGAATTGTCATTCTTATTTATGTTTTCACTTAGGATTGTTAGTTGGTTAATAACGTTATAGCGATTAAACTCTTTTTTTAGAGATTATATGTAACACTTTACCAACATGCATATCTTGTTGATTTCGGTTTGCAGATGGTCTAAGAAACGTTATATAGTCATTCTAAATTGTAGAAAAATAGTTATTACCATATTCATAGAAATAATTTACGCAGTAGACATGATATGAATATTAAAAAAAAGAACAGGTATCGACAATTCTAGTAAAAAAAAATGTGTGCATAATATTAAGACGAAAGATTATGAAGTAAAGTACAATACTTATAAGTCTATTTATCCAATTAGGTGTTAGTCAACCAAGTATATATATATATATTATTACGTAAGTTTCATTTGAGTTATGCTTCAGTTGGCAAGAAATTGCCCAATTCAGTGAGAGACAGCTACACCAAATATTAGATTTAAGAATCGCTAGTTTCGAATCGTATAATGTATATACGATTCGTATATTAGATACGATCAATAATTATAGGTTTCCTTTTTAATTTTCTTTACGCGTTTTCGTCCTGCAAAGGATTCAAAGAGTGTACACTCTAGTCACTAGATATAAGGCGTGAAATATAATACATTGAGTAATATATAATTATTAATTGCTAAGTAATCAAAGTATTATATTAATGTTGGTATGAAATAGGAGTAAACATAAAGTATATACATTCTATGATGCCGTGCAAGAGACAAGGATTAAATCGTAGGTGATTACTAGGAGCAAATAATTTACAACGTGAATATGCTATTTACTTTTATGTATTCATAAAGATGGCGATTTAGTACATAGTATTTTTGATCGGTGAAACATATGATTGGGATAGCAAAGAATCATTTCATCTGTCATTGAAGCGTTTTGGAGTATTTTTTTTCATAGTCCTTGAAGCACGATAAGCCTGAATCATCTGCGCCACAGCATGAAGTTATGCTTCTGTTGAAACTTTAATTAAACTTTTGGATAAAGTTTTACGGAACTTTAGCCAAAGAATAATTCCAGCTGGTGATCTCAAAATATACTCGCATGTGTGGACAAAAAGAAAGATGTGTACCTAAAAGTAGATAATTATTATAAAATTATATAAAATACATATAATGATATACGAATAGTTAATAGATTTAATGCATTATATATACACTTATGAATAATTGTAGAAAGGTTGAACAGAATTTTGCGTTTGAAAATAATCCCCAAAAAGTCTGCGACTGTTTTCAATCGTATTCTAAACACGTGAAGTAATAATAACAATATACATAAGTATGCAATAATTGATGCAAGAAATAATTGATGGAGGAAATGAAGGAAGGAAAAACGACAGCGCGAAAGAAAGAATATATAGTAACGAAAATCATCTATTGACCATTAATGGGTACAACGGCTCAGTTGCATTTGCGAAACTGAAAAAAATGAGCTGCCATTTAAAATGTGCTACAGTAGGTAAATAGCTTTGTGTGTGAATGTATGAAAAAACTGAACAAATCGATGTTATTTATTACCCACATGTAGAAGGAACGAATTTTCAGTTAGGAGTTTCAAATTGCGTTACGCATTCGGAGTGATCTGCTTGAAAATTCAAAAAAGTGAACGGCAGATCCAAATATTACCGAAACATTCCAAAAATGTAGCTGTTACGAACATGCATAGCAAAACATGCTTTAGCAAAAATTTAAAATATATAAATATATTTAAATAAACGTATAAATATTATATCTACCATTATACGAATATTACTACTCATATTACTATTATTATTATTACTGTTGTTGTTGTTGTTATTATTATTATTATTATTATTATTATTATTATTATTATTATTATTATTATTATTATTATTATTATTATTATTATTATTATTATTATTTTGTTTATTATTATTACTATTATTATCAACATTATTAACTATTGCTACTTATTATTATTATTAATATTATTAGTATGATTATTATCATCATCGTAAAAGGTATTATTATAATGACTGTATATCGAACATACTCTATATATATATATATATGTATATGTAACATAATTTGCGATAAAAATAATACATATATCGTTAGCTAAACGTACGATCAATAAATTCTATGTATCAATAAATTATATGAAATTGTTTAACGGACGATATTTCTAGTAATTTTTAAGTATGAAAAACTTTCTTTTCTGACAAGTGCTGTATCGTTTTGCATTCATGTTTCAGCTGGATGCTCAGTCAGCGAATACTGTGTCAAACAATTTGCAGGTTGGCGATATGAATTGCCACGGGAACTGGGGCCGTCACTTTTTTCGCATCTTGTGACTTTTTTCGAAGTGTCAAATTTTTCCGAGTTGAAATTTCTTCTTTGCATTCTCTTACAGTTACATATGCTATATTTCTAACATTTTAGTGATCGGTGCTCATCTGCTGGCAGGGAAATTTCAGGCAGCTCTGAAACTTGTCACACTGGCTTCTGTGAGTAATTACAATACATGTATTATTTTACGCGCGTGTAAACGTTAAAAAAAAGAATATTCGTAACGAATTTGGAGGCAAATGTACATGAACGAGGTTTGAAGTATGTTTTTACGATTCGGGCGTAATTTAGAACTGCGAATGTTTCAATAAGCTTCCGTGTTTCTTTCATCCTAAATTATGACTCGAAAAATAATTTCACTTGGGGGTATTTTGATGAGGATAAAACCCGTCATTATATTCATTAGGTTTGGGGTCAGTGCACCGTGAAAAAAGGTATGCAAAATTTCGATCCCGTACATAGGTATACTATCGCGTGCACTATAGATCGACCGCTATGATTCATGTTGTTTGTCTCTTTCTCCTATCGTCTGGAAATCTGGTGAACGAACTCTCCTTTCAGACTACTGTTACACACGCCCATCAGGCAGTCGTAATCACGAGGATTCGCAAAATTCGTTGTGTAGTATGCGCTGTAAATAGTTTCCGAAGAAGCAAGAAGCCTGGCAACTTGTGTGAATAAAAGTGAAGAACTGCGCGGTATTCGCGAGATCTACGCATATCGTTTTATTCCCGAGACCTCGAGTGAACCTCGTTGAGTAGTAGAAAAATAAAGAAAATAAATATAAGAAAGACCTGGCAGTATTGGGCAATTTGTATTGACAAGAAGAAATAATTGACATTGGTGATGCCTTGCACGGTGTTGTCCTTCGATGTTCGTACGAGTCGTTTATAGTGTTTTATAGACTAGAAGTACTAAAGACTATTATCATAATGAGCTTTGCAGATGCGGATCGAAGGCATGACGTTGACTAACGAAAAGGCATAAAGACGTGGTGGGCTTCGTTCGTTCTTATTTTCTTAGGCCAATTTTACTACAATTAGGTACGACTTTAACGACGCTCGTGTATTTTTCCACCAGAGTTGAATACGCGTATGACATCTCTATACGTAGCAGAGAGAAAGGTCGTCACGAGACGAAACTGTACACCGTATGTTGGCCGTTGCATTTCAAATTTCTCAAATCTACAAACTTACGTTGTATCGCATAAATTATGAATATCTCGCTGTGGTTAAAATGCGTAAAAATTGGCAAAAGAAAAAACAAAAACTATTCAACCAGGGGCTACGCATAATTTGAAACGAGGGTACTGCGTACTCTCTCGTTTACACGGCAACACCACGGTTAACGGTCACTTGCATGAGTTATGATGGGTGAATATTTCTTACGCGTCTGGACAATAAATTTTATGGATCTATCTGCCACGGAATAATAGTTTCGTAACCTCACCGAATTCTACACGCCTATAATCATGATAGATATCCACGACCCTGAACCGATTGCGAATGTTTACGAGCTTATCACCACCATAGAAAATAATCTATTGATATGTATGTTGGATGCTACGCGCGTATAGCTCGTGTATTCAAGGCTGCAATATCAGGCAAAACTTCCGGGTCTTTCGTGCTCAGATCTCATAGGTCGAAAGGACTGGTTTCAAATGGCGAGCCAACTCGACTCGTCGTCTATTCTGTGGATATTTCAAAACTTTTGCTCCACGCAAAGCGCTATGATGTACTAATTTGCTGGGACAGTTAAATTAAGCGGTTGATCTCGTTCTTCGGGGTCATCTGGTTGAAGTTTTATCTTTTTGGAAAGCTGCGAGATCTCTGCTGCTGATAAAGATTGTCGTCATCGTGTTAGATGATTCACGTCTCGGGATTCGGAACCAGGAAACAAAAAAAAAAATATCTTACTATCGAATCTGAAACCCTTCGCGATAGCAGAAAATTTAAACATTTCTAGGCGGTTCTTCAAGCGACATTCCGATTGGTCTCTGTCCCTGAACTCTGGACTCGACATTACGCAGTTCATCTCTGGGCTAGAATGACCGTTCAACATCGAGGAAGGCTAACTGCGAAGACTGTTGGTTGCATTACGCGAGCTAGACACGTTCTATTGACCTCAAAATCACTGAAAGAAGATTCACGGGCAGTGGCAACAGGAAAAAACTTGTGCGTTTAACGTTCTACAAACAAGAATTGCCAAATCTCGGTGGAGTTTATCGCGAACGCAACCGCAAGATATCGGCTGTCATATTATCGGTCGCAATGGAGCAGCAAAGTCCTGTTGAAATCCTGAGACCGCAGCATAGAACGGCACGGTTGCATAGGAACACGGCAGACCTCGTGTAGTACAGTCTCGGAAAAGAAAGTCGTATCGACGCGCGTCTGAGAGCAAAGACTCCGATCGTGTATTTCCGGGCATGACCGACTGCGTTCGGGTCCGTTCGGCGCGATTCGTTTTTTATCGGAGCACCCACGCAACGGGCATAGACCGTCAGCTGTTTCTGTTTACTAAACAAAGGAGTTACTCGATCGTCAGTATAAATCCGAACGGCGAGGGAGCCGTTCGTCGTCGGTCGGTTCAC
The DNA here is from genome assembly GCF_021155775.2 of Neodiprion pinetum. Taxonomy (NCBI): domain Eukaryota; kingdom Metazoa; phylum Arthropoda; class Insecta; order Hymenoptera; family Diprionidae; genus Neodiprion; species Neodiprion pinetum. The sequence goes on from NC_060237.1 coordinate 23,210,613, forward strand.
CGTTTATCAACGGCCCAAGTGCCTTGCCCCAAGAGTATATTCGCGATCCTGGATCCGCGTTCAAGGAGGCGCGACACACTCCTGAGGAGATTCACCCGGCCCATAACTTGACAAGCAGTGAGTAGCACCACCAGTGCAGTAGTACGCTGAAAGGGACATTTTCCTCCTCCCAATTACTCCCGGGCATCGTACGCGTACAGGCCTCGACCCAATTTGCCGATAGATCTTTCAGAACACCGCGGCCTAGGTCCCGCATCGCAGCGATAATTTTTTTCCTCTCTATCCCAGAACCAAGGGCGGCCAAATTGGACTAACTGGAATCGCGGGGGGATGATTTTTCCTGCAAGTAGTACGGGTCAACGCTCCCTGAACGTCTACTCGTACCTTCGCTGATCGACCTAACGTCGTAAGGCCGTAGCCCTAGTTGACGCATGTCAATCCTTGGATATTATAAGGTGTAAATTGTTTGGTGTAAGAGAATATCCCCAGTGCGCCGATCGTCATTCCGCGCAGTCTCACTGCCGCTTCATCTGTAGCTGGAAAACAGGCATTAAGCATATGGGAATTTGTATATTTTCGCTGGATTTTTATGGACGGTTTTGAATTCAAACGGTGTAACGTTCGACGTTTGTAATTTATTTCGAAACTCGATCCGACGAGCGTTGAGTGTGACGTTTGAAGATTACGTGGTGAAATTAGTTTCGTTTCGTACGCCGCGGAGTAAGATACTAATTATTATTGTTTGTTTCGTTGAAGCATCGTACATACGTATTCCTTGGTTCACGTAACGTCGTCACAGCCGGTGATCGCCGTTTTGTTGCATTCGCGAAACGGCTGCAACTGAGGTGGTCTTTGTTCGATTCTCGAGTATTATGTATTCAACGACAACAAATAGAGGAGTCGAATAAACCTAACGACTACTGTGTAAATATACTGCGTTGCGAGAGGTAACTCGATGCTAAATAATTCGGAGGATATCTTTGCTGGTTACCCACCGCATTCTGTATTTCTTTGTGCAATCAATTGCTATCTGACAAGGAAGAGATATGAACGACGAACAAAGCGAGTCAAAGAATTCTCGGACACCGTGCAACCTTGGAGAGCGAGTAAACGGTGCAATAATAATTCTGCGCAGTAGATGCACAGGCCGTTTCTATTCGGGTCTGCACGCGTTTCAACTCCAGTCCACACTCCGGATTTCTAGGATATTGCACGTATCAGCTGATAACCGAATAGTACACTAACCAGCGATAACCTCAGACCGTTTAAAATACGCCGTAAAAAGAGAGGCTCGAACGCAATTTTTATTCCGTTCGGTATAAACACCGCGTAAATCATTGCGAAACGTAGATCGATTTCGAGATAAGCTACCTACTCATGTGACTTAGGTATTCAACAACGCTGTTCTGGTGTGTGAAATCATCTATTTGCGCAACGAATATTTTAATTACAGAGTCCCCCAATTTCTGGCAATTGTGAAAATCGACGAGGGTCTTCTATACCGCGACACCCACTCACGAAAAATTTTTATATCTGAAACTTTCCTAATTTAGCTGATCGGACTGTAAAAGTAGGACATTTGGTAATCCGTAATTTCTTCGTTTTTTTTTGAATTGATTTTTAACATATCTTCTTGCGTTGTAAAAAGTTGCAAGAATTTAGTTCAAATATCAAGAACTTATGTTCCATGTTTCCCAGTTGCGAAGTCGTGTTTGCATTTCGTTCCGAAGACAGACTTATTGCGCAATCAAAGTCGAAAAATTTCGTCGTATCGCGGTGCAAAAGGAAGTTGCAGCGTTGAATTGCGAAAGTTTCCCAAGTTTCTCGCACTATCTAGTCAATTGCTCGTTTTCTGCCGATGAGTGTTCGCCAGTCGCGGAAACCGAGCTTAACTCGAGCGCCAAATGACCCACTGCGCGAAAGCCTCTGTCTGACATTTCGTAATCGTCTCTACTCCCGTATATTTAGCAATGTAGCACACAGCGGTGTTAGCCGCAATGTGCGAGTTCTAGTCTCGAGTGTCAGAATCGGGGGTCTTCCATGTGGGCTTAACCGCAAACGGAAGACCCCTGATACCGTTTCGTCATACGCCCTGCACTATCGTGTCCTTTTTCCTCGGCAAAGTGGCGGAGGCGTGGGATAAATCCGGAGAATCTAGTGCACCGGGGATCCGTGAAAAATAGTACGCCTTCTCTTCGTCGTGGGTAAAGATTAAATAAGGTAAAGATTAAAAGAGGCGAGCTAATTTCTCGTCAAAACTAAACGCAGAACGTAACTCGCTTCGTAGCTCGTGTTACGCCGCTGATACGTAACGCTAATTAAAATTTCTAGACACGAACACTCCGGGTCGAGCACGTGTTCGGAACAACACGACGATCCTCTTCTGCGACGTTGAATGTTTCTTTTTTCTTTTTTTTTCACTTTCGCATCCGCGACACGATGACGAGGTCGTCGCGTTTCGACTGACGCACACCGGCAAGCGCGAATGTGTGGCGCACGTTAAAATTATCTTATTTCTTTGTCACGCGTTGTGTCAGTCTCATTCACCAATCTTCTACGACGCTAAGTCCAATTACTGACCCCGAATAACTCCTCGGCGACTGCAGTTTGATCGCGCATCGGTGCTCGAGGCTTCAAAATTGCTCGTATCCGTTGAGGCATTGGAATGCAACCGAAACGCATACAAACAGAGATAGAGGTTTATCGTAGTTACCGCGTACAATCATGCTCGAATGCACTCAACTCGATCCTTCAGTGTGTGCGTGCTACTAGTCGCTGACCCTCGGATTTTTCTTCCTGCGTGATGTTTTCCAATTTTCAAATTCTACGAGTCCAGGTGCACCCACTTCTTCTGGCACATCTGCTGCTAATCGATAAAGTCGTTAAAACAAACTATTGGAAAACAAAGAATACGTTAGAACCGTGACTGGAAATGCATCGCGCATATATTTCTTGTTTTGCGTCGATGTACACGCGTACAACCTGGGCGGTTAATAGTTGTCCCATAAATCACCGGCGCAGGTGTAATTAACAATCTTGGTAGGCACTCGGCACGAAGTCGAGATACTGATTTGTTTTTTTTTTTTTTGTTTTTTTTTGTTTTCTTTTTGTTTTAACCTCTCGGCCGTTTTCCTCAAGTTCTGTTCTTTGCTTGTAAATTTTTAGACCGCAAAAAAATAAAGTTTCGTACCAAGATATTCTTCGGTGCTACCGATATCAGCATTACAAATCAGGGACTGAAGGCTGCTGGATGTTCATAAATAATTCGAAGCAGACATCTGCCTTTGCCATCTCCGAATTGAACGCTGCCGATCAAAGTATCAGAAGCTGAGGTCGCGTTGTGGTTTGAAAAATGCGATGTTCTTGTGTGGAAGTTCGTACTATTTTCGTAATATAACGATAACCATTCGACTTCTTTAGCCAACTTCATGATTTGTTCATTTTGTATTTCATGTTTGTGGCAGAGTTGTTATTCAATGATTTCTACTATAGTGCGTGCAATGCTGAATCGACACGAGATTACGTAGCAGTTGATTCGCGCTTTATTGTCAATAAGTCTATATCGGAAGTTTTGTCTGATAATATTCGCAGTCAAACGATGCATGAGTAAGGCTGGCAATAAAACGTCAGACTGCTTAATCTGATTAATGCTATCGTTATCGCCTCGAGACGTTCCACTTAGTTTGTGATTATCCAATGTTACAGTCCTCGTGATAAGAGTTTTAGATTTAAATTAATATATTTATGATGATGCTTTTTTCGAGAGATTATTTAGAATCATATGCGGTGTTTCGGAGAGGTGGCGAGAAGAATCGTCACCAGATTTTATCGGTAATAGATACAGTTTTGCTTGATAATAAATAAATGGGCTAATATTAATCATTATCAATTATGGTTTGATCTGATATAGCGATAATAATGGATGGAGAATTGTCAATAGCAAATGCCATTAACTCCCATCTCAATTATAGAGCAGCAACGTATGGCATTGTTCCAACATTGCTTCAAGCTATTTACTTTCGATCTTGGCTTTGCGAATTCTCAACTGGCAATGTCTGCCCTTTTGTAAAAAATGCAAATTACGTTTAGATTCCCGATTAACGTGTCGCTATCGAGGACATGAGTGGAAAAGTGAATGGTAATTTGTGTCCTTGGGTAAATGACACTCATTGTCATTGTAGAAAATGTTTTGAAAAGGGTATCAGCAGTGTTCTCTTAATGATTAAATTTTTCTCGAAAATATTACCGACGATCACAGTTATATGGAAGCACGGATATTCTAGCGGTGAAAAGTATGTTTGTATTTGAATTTCAATCTTCCAGATAGATTCGCAGAAGGTCAGCAGAATTTAATTTTAGCATACATCCTAACATATGAGTGAGATGTATAAAAATGTGGAATCCAGGATGAAACATTGATGTGATCTTGCAACAGGTAGCTGTGAAACAGACTAAATATTATCTCAGAAGTAATACCTTTTGACGAAGAATGTTTTTAAAATTTTATTCTTGGTACGGCTCGCAGTAGCTGTACAGTTTATAGATACGGTATCAGCAGGTGGAGAACAGACCTTTCCAAGCTGTAAGCGACTTTGTCTCACGTGACAAAACCCATTAGACATTCTCTCCTCTGACCAACGATGCTTGACCACAAAGTTGTCATAATGCACATGCTTGTTGGTGGCCGACACCAGAAGAAGGAGACAGATCGCGAGGGAGAAGAATGAAACGGGCGGGAAAAAGATAGAGAGAGAGAAAGAGAGAGAGAGAGGAGCCTAGGTTATAGAGAAAGTTCATTTTGCATGGCCGTTGAACCAATCTACGATTACGTAGGGCAGTTGGCGGCACGTTCATTGCAAAAGATACGGGTTAGATTGCAATAAAGAGTTAATGCAACCAGCCAACATTATAATTCGTCCCAAAGACTTTCCCCAAATTGTGGTTTATTTTTTATTTTTCTTTAAATTTTTTTTATCTTATAGTTTCCTTGGACACGACGATGAACTTTGCAGAATTGTTATTGCTTTAATTCCCCGAATCATTCTCACTGATACGTATTTTCTTTCTTTGGGAAATAACATAGTTTTCTGTTAGAGACTCGATTTTAAACTATTCATGTTGTTATTATCCGTAGTTTTGATTTTTTCTTTGTTTTTTCGATAAAAATTTGAATGAATAATCTTACTACGATTTTGACAGTCGTGTGCGTTGCTGATAGAAGGAGGGAGGGCAGATGAGCGTTTCGAATATTTAAAGTCCGCGTGGCCCTGGCCCGCTCCCAACACACTCGATTTTTTAACCCAGATTTCCCGTGACGTAATCGTTAGATGCTCTTCGAATCGCAGTTCAGTTACTCGGGACCAAAATAGAAATGGACAAAGGCAGGGAGCGCGCGCCCGATTGCCTCGAAATTGAACGATTTGAAACGAGGCTTTATTATATGTGATATTTTCAAGACACTTGCATGAGGATCGATGCGGCCTGCGGTAATATGAAGAACGGATGCAACGCGGACAAAAGATATTGAAGCAAATAAGAATATCGCGCTCGGCGTAAAAAATCTTATCCGTATCTTCAATCCCGGCAGTTCGACTGTGAATTTTGCATTTCACACGCCGATTTACGATCAGTCTGATAGAACACGCGAGCTGGAAACGCTTATGGATGTGGATATGTAATGTAGACGAAGATAATCGCGGCCTGTTTGTGCCTGGAAAGTTTTGCTTTCGTAACACTGCAATATGCAGTAACGTGTATACAGAATAATTATAATAAATTAGCTTGTACTCGATGTAATTTCTGCTATGTGTCCATAATTTTGCTATCCCTCGCGTTTGAGTACCGAACCGCAGACTTATAACTAGGGCTCTGATAAATGAGTATTAAAAATTGCAAAATATGTACGTATAATATAGACTTAAAAAGTAAAATATGGAAAATATGTACTGCATTTTCTGGCTCTAAACATCAGGCTTTATGTAGAAAACGAGATCGGGAATGAATTAAATAAAAAAATATGTATTTCCATAATAAACAGGGCCCTACTTATAACACTGCCACTTTATCAAGTGTCGCGAGTTGCCTGCCGGATCTTCGGCCAAGTTGCGTTTAAATTTTAACCGCCATCGGAGTTATTTTTCGCGTAGGTGAGCCGCTTCGCCATATCGGGATACTCGGACCGGTTCTCAGCTGCGGCGCAAAAAGACAATGGTTGACCTTAACAGATATGGAGAGACGAGGTTCTACGGCAAATGCGAACCGCGTTCCGCGCCGGGAGATTAAAAACGACCCTCAATGTTTTACTCGACTTTCCGGAATTTTGCTTTTACATGAGGTTCGTGTGAGACGGATCATGTTTAGCTTTTCTCGATCGACGCGAACTCGGTGCATGACGATAACGTCGACGATGCGGAAAATTTACATTACTCCTCGAACGACAATCCTTGTCTCGGATACGTGATGCTGTTAATTCTTAATGAATTTGTTGCTTCAGCGAAGACGATCCCAATGCAAGCCAATGCAGCACTTTTTTAATCATCTATAGGAGTAAGTTTACGGCTTCCGCAACCTTGAGCTACGTCTGAAAGTGATTGCAGTTAACGCAGATGCAAGGCATAGTGTTCGTAAATATTCAATCAGCCTGGTGTAGAGTAGGTGAATCGTTTGAATTTTAGCGATTCTAACGGTTGCGTTCGTAATTGACGAAGGATCGTCTTCTGCTTCTTTGTTTCAGAATGCACTAAGATGCCGTCTTTACTGGAAGCCTTGGAGCTGAAATACGGCAGTTCAACGACCGACTGTTCTCTGACCGACGAAGAAACAGAGTCAGGCTCTCCGAAGACGGCGTTGTCAGTGAGCATTTTTGTACCGAAAAAATCACCTCGTCATACGGTTCCAGCGTTGCTCGTCCTGCAGGACTGCGATATAGAGTCTGCCGGAAATGACGACGAGAAGTTGAAGAACAAGTGTAAGAATGTCGAGGAGCTTGACTTGGCGCAAAACAAATTGACCCAATGGACCGAAGTGTTTGGCATTCTTCAGCACATGCCGAAGATAAAATTTGTCAACTTGAGTTTCAACAGTCTCGCGGACGGGCTTGAAACCAAAGAAGGAAAGTACGATCTTCTCAAGAATCTGGTTCTAAACGGAACACACGCGTCATGGTCGACGGTTCAGGGTCTGGTTCAGCTTCTAAAGAATTTAGAGGAGCTTCATCTCTCGTTGAACGAGTACAAAACTGTCGATCTCGAGTATGAGAAGCCAGGGAACAAAAACACGGTCGTAAAAAAATTGCATTTCACGGGTAACCCGATAGAGATATGGTCGGAAATATCTAAGCTTGGCTACGTTTTTCCGAGCTTAGAAAGCTTGGTTTTGGCCGAGTGCCCGATACGCTCTCTGAGCCTTGAAGAAAACCGAAACACCTTACCGAGATCAGTGTCCCACGAAAAACTGCCGTCGGAGAGCGACGACAACGAGAACAAGAATCTACCGGACTCCGAGACATCCGACAAGTGCCAGGAGAACCGGATATTCGTCGATGAAAAAGCGTACAACAGAACTGAGTCGGAGTGCGAATCGAGCAGCACCAAAGTCAGGTCACCTCACGATCCATTCAGGATGCTAAGATTCCTCAACGTCAATGGGACGCTTCTTTCTACCTGGGACGACGTTGAGAGGCTCGCCAGGTTCCCCGCTCTCAAGTCCTTAAGGATCCAAGGGTGTCCTTTGTTCGAGGTAAATCATCTACGGCGATCCGGTGACTCACCTACAGTGATCTCCGATTAGTCGCTAGGTTTCGGAATCTCATTTCCCCGTTACCTGGTTCCAGAGCCCCCAAGAATATACGGAACACGAAAGGCGGCAGCTTTTGATCGCCAGGCTCCCGAATGTGGAAACGCTCAATGGAGGCGGAGTTATCTCGGCCCAGGAACGGGAAGATGCCGAACGCGCCTTCATCCGATACTACATGGACAAGCCGGAGGCTGATCGCCCCGAGAGGTGATTTCCCTTTGAATTATACCTTGCTCTTCGATAACTCTCGCATAATATTCCTTAATTGAATACCAGGAATTATATTTGGGCTGTGATTAATAAAGAGAGAATTATCGACTTGCTTTCTGGAAATTCCAATTTTGGTAAAGGCTTGATCCATTATTTTTGTTGTTTGCAACAGATACGCCGAGCTGGTCGGAATTCACGGGAAGCTGGATCCTTTGGTTCACGTAGATTTGACACCGGAGAAACGTGTCAAAGTCACATTTACCTACGGAGATCTTGTCGAGGTAAATTTAATCAACCTGAGTATCCGAACTTATAACTCGCCTGCGGAGTGTCTTGTTTCCCGTTCTATTTGCCAACCATATCTTCAAACTGTCTTTGGAACTTTTCGTAAACAGCGAAACTTTACGTCACAGCTTTGAGTGAATGAATACTTGTATATGTACGAATTCATTCCAGGTACGATGCGTGGATGTCTACCGAACGGTTTTCGAGCTTAAAACAAAGCTAGAATCCATGGTCAAAATACCAGCGAATCGGATGAGGCTGTTTTACGTAGACCAGGTAAATTTGTCGTTTTGCAATTAATTTGAAACGTGCATGTGTTTTTCAGAATTTCTGGTTTCTCGAACGACGCGTTACGAGTCGCGAGATCGCAATTTAAAATTACACTTCCTTCACGCCAACGTCCCATCCAGTCCTCACTAGTAAAAAAAAAAAAAAAAATATATATATATCCGCCTAACTCTCCGCAAAAATTGTCAAAGGTAAGCCACCGCGGACCCGATCAATTGTCTGAAGGTATATCTTCTGGCTTTTCAGGAAATGAAAACGACGTACGGACCGGAAGAGATGCTTTACCCGAACAAACAGCTCTACCGCTACAACATTCGGCACGGAGACGAGATAATAATCGACAGCAAGTTGAACCGTTTCGTTTCTACGTCTTCAAGCACGTCTTCGATTCGATCTTGAAGAGGTCCAGCGAAATATATATCTCAAGGAGATTCGATTCGCAGGGTCGGAAGTCACGCCGGGAACCCGCAATTCACCGTTCGGATTGAGGACCCTTAATCGCAGGCAGCGATTTCTATTCGTTGACGAGTATACGTTGAAAATCGGTCCAACAGTTTTGATATATACGTTCTAAGGATTAAGTTAGTGGCTGTATTTATTGATTCTTCGGGGTTGAATGCGTGTCGCGTACAGAGATATCTGCAACAAGAAGAATAGATACGAGCTCGTGTTATTCCTCGGACTGGCGGCTGATTCCCTCTCGTAATCAGAGAAAGGCACGCTGCAGTTATTATCGATTCAGTGTAGCTCGACAATTTCAATTACTAATTTATTGTTATTATTAATCGTAATATATATATCGCTAATAACGTTACAATAATACTACTTAGCTGTTATTATTATAATTATGGCACTTAACAATCCCGTTACTCTAGTTATGCCATGTTATAAGAGAAAGTAGAGAGTCAGCGTACAGTTATGTGCACGTAACTCTGTCCAGGGGGATTCCGTCATTCAACGACACGATGCGATACAAGTTATCGTACTTTATTCTCGTCGAATAAGCGACGAGTGATTACGAGCCCTGATTGAAAATAAGGTTGCCACAATCGGTCCTCGAAGCCCGCCTAATCGTTAAGTGCCAAGTGCCAGAGTGAAGAGTAAGTCATAGTTTACACAAAGCAACACGTGAACCCGACGGTCCCGCGTTTAGTTTTGCGGCCCGAGATCCCTACTTCGTATTCGTTAATTAGCAATCATTGTAGGAGATTACGAAACTTTCAACTGCATTTCGTTATCCTTAGCGTGGTCAGAGCTGTAGAGTATACCGCCTAGACGATAACCAAGGTATTTTATTCCCCGCCATTTTGGTGCTTGGGTATTAGATAAACGTGAGTTAGGTAGGTACTGGTCTGGAAAAAAGAAAAAAAGGAAAGCCTTGAAGGGTCACTTACAATTAGTGCCTAATTATAGTAAAATTTGAATAATACTAACACTGCCCTGTACATACTGTAATTCGTTCAGCTTGTCAAGGCTCTGTACATACATATGATGTTTTTCACGCGAGAACTGAAATGAGTCGAGGAAATTTCATCGACCACGAAACAACAAGTTGTAACGCTACACTTAGAAAGTTGGAGCGATGAGAATAAAAAAAAAAGACTTTTATTGAAGAAATCTAAATCTAGTAAAACTGAAACTCGACTTTAAGCAAAGATGAATAGCATTACATCAAATGTTCATAATTATTCAAAATTTTCATACATGTGTGTTTACGGCTGAAAACTGCTGTGGTTAGATAAAAAATAAAAAAAAAAAAAAAAAAAAATGAGAAATAAAAATATTAATCTTCAATTTTATCGAATATGTTAACCAATTCGTTAGCAAGGTACATTGGCGTCAAAACCCTATTGTGATGTGTCTAGTCTAGATAAAAAAAAAATTCTTCACGTTTCTCATTTTATAATAAAATCTCGTTATCTATCCTTTTTTGTGCTGGCGCAAATGTACGTACTAACAATAAAATAAACCATTTGTAAACGATATGTTGATGTATGTATAATTCATTGGCATGATTCTTGTTTACCTTGAAACGAGGGACCGAGTGTCCAGACGCATCAGGATTTTTCATTTATTGCAGCTTAATGTGATAAAGTTTTAAATAAACGGTGACTCGTCCTCGTTAAAAAATAAAAATCATGCCTATCGTCAGGACTAGGATTAGAAAAAATACTGCAAGAAAACAATTGCCCAATCTACTCAGACCTGCACGGTATAGGTAACCCGAGAAAAGTAAGTTCAAACGAGGCTAAAAGGATAAAAAGGTGAGCCCTGTTGAGAAAATATGTTTGATTTAAAAAAAATTTATGTGTAAAAAAATGTTTTCAGCCTTCCTAATATTGGACAGATTCCGAGCGTCTCTTTTACGGTAAGGTTGTCAGAATAGTTCCACAAAAAATGTTCCATATTACTTTCCGAAATACTGTTGCTTCTGAGTCTTCTTTAGTCATTAATAATTCTTTTAGAACTTGTTTGCATTTAAATATAAATTTCACAACAAACACCGGATTTTATCCGCAACTCTTTCGCGCATAAGGGGTGTTTTAAAGGTCCGGTGGTTGGCAATCGTGGGTTGCATTGAGGGCGACACCGGGGTTGGATGCGGGGGTGGGTTGGCTCCATCCATCGATCGATCGGTGGATGGCTGGCGCCGCGACGGAATGAAACGGAAACGTGACGTCGCGAGAGTCCGGAGGAGCGGACGTCGCGACGCTCCTCTCCGACGCCGCCTCCTCGAGCCTCGTATAGCGTAGAGAGGCATGAAGCGATGAATCCTGAAGAGTGATAAGAGAGAAGGGACGTGTTTTTGCACCCAGCTAGATCACCATGTGAGTTCACACCGGTTGGCATCACGAAGAACCAGCTTTGCTGAGAGGTACTGGAGCATGGTATAACGGACAATCGATTCTCCCTTAATGGAACGTAGCCACCGCAACTGGGGTAAGTCGAATTGAGCAGCTAATAAAAACCCTAAGCGTTTTAACCGTTTACCCTGTCAAAGTGCGGGTGTAAAACCTCTTAAATTTGATCGATATTATTCGACTGGTTTTCTTCTGCTAATTCCAATTTATTTTGCGTCTCAGAGTTAGACTAATATCGACGCGTTTTGTGTTAATACGGCATCTAAATTTTTTTTACTCTGTTGCTTCAAATCTTCTCTGTTAGCGCTGGAACGCTCGCACGAATACCGATAGCTAATGCATGCGTGCACCTATTATTCCGCTATCAATTAAGATAATTCAAGGTACAGCTGTATAAAAATAACGAACACGGTTCTATTTTCAAACTCGTAATTCGGTTGTTTGTGCAGAGCGATTTTTGTCCTCAGTTAAAAAGTGCAGAATCTCGGTGAAAACATAACAGGTCAGAAATAGCATGTATTAATAGACTGTATTGCTTCGAAGCAGGCACACGTTGAACAAAACATGGCACAGCGCGATTCGAGTTAAAACCGAGAACCGCTTTACAAGCCAAGCGTGCATCGTTTTCCCTTAGTGTTGGTAGCTGACGCGATTTTTCGGATATTATTGGCATGCTTCCATGGCCAGAAGCTATTAGCCACTCCTGGCCTTACCTTTTTAGAAGCAATCTAACTTTGCGCGGTAGAAAAATATGTGTATTCCGCTTCTAGCCGCGAGCAGCGAAAGTCCGTAAATTTGATATCCTGGGTCCTACGTTTGTACTATATTCAAGTTTTGCAATGTAGTTGAAACTCATCCAGCTCGAAGTTTGAAACTACGAAAAGCATTCCCTCCAAGCTCAGTTTATCCATTCCCTGATCCGCTATTTTAAAATTATTCTTCAGCCAGCTGAACTTCCCATCGATGGATGCTTCACCCTCCGTGCGTCTCTCTACATCCGCGTTTGACCCGCGTAATCCTCGGTACCTCTGGGTAGGGCATGATTCGCAGCGGGTGGCGAACGGATTGATTGCGTTTAGCGTTAATTGGGACGCGTGGTGGGCGACTGATGGCGCTAATTTAGGTCGTGGCCCACGAGGGCGACCGTCGACGATGCAGCCGCGCTGGGTTATACCCAGAGGTTCGACGCTTCGGTGTTGGCCAGTTGCTGGCACAGTGATTGCCTTGGCCACATCACGTATACCTATAATGCGCGAAGCGAGGGAGAGAAAGAGAAGAAGATCGATTGCTCTGTTTTTGTGAAGACTGGAGGTTTTTATCCACAGTAGATTCTGCGAAATCTTTTAAACAATTAGGGTGCCGTGAACGCCGCGGGCTTACCGCAAGCGCTGCAGAAAGCACAGATTTATACAATCTTTCACTTTCACGTGGTGGAGGAAAAGATGAAAACGCGATTTGCGGCTCGGAAGACGAACGACCGACCTATAACCTTCGCGAAAATCAATATGGTGATAAACCGAATCAATCAGCTTCTTTCAGTCGTACCAATAACTCGATAATCCCTTTGAGTAAACATATCCAGCTCTGGTTTCAGCGCCAGGGAATAGAAATAGAAGAGCAGGTTTTAGTTCCCTCGCATAATCAAATAGAACAAATCAATTCGGGGTTGGATTACCCGCGGGATCAGACTTTTTTTTCACCTGTAATGCCGTATGTCTTCGAATACCGAGTTCCCCGTGAGTCAGGCTACGGATAGGAAAGATGCGGTAAATAATTCGTCCTTCACCTTAATCGCTCTAATGCTTCGCTAATTAGGTGTCAGGAAAAAACGGTCGTTCGATCGCTTAGCGTTTTACCCCCGTTGTTCATTGTTCCAGTAATAATGAGTCGTCCGTTTCTTGCAGAGCAAGCCAGCGACAATATTGACAATGGCATCAGGATTCCCGAGCGTTCATCAACGGAAGCTGGGACCTGCTCCGATCGCATCTTTCGAAGATCTGTCGGATGAGTTAGAGAACGTAAGTTGTACGTCTGACCGAAGCCTTCCCGCGCCCCAATTTCGTGGTTTAACCAGGCCAAGGTTGGCTCTGGAGATAACTTGTCTCCTACATCCGCGACGGGCAATGTACAAAACTTCGTCAAACCTTTCAAGATAATTTCGTTCTCCGCAATGCAGGGAGAGGCGGCGTCAAGAATGCCTGGAATCGTCGAAGTTACAACTCCGGTGACACCGGGTAGTTCCTTAAAAACACCGAGCACGCCCAGGATCGACATCAGCAGAGCCAGCAGTTCGTCGCACCACGAAGACAGCAATAATTCCAGGGACTCTTCGCCCGAGCGAGAACTTCTAGCTGGTAGGCATTTTTACGTCTTTTTTTACAAGTCATTCCAGCGTGAGGAAGTTCCCGTTTCAAGCAAATTGCGAGACCCAGAGACGCATATTAAGTATGGCTTCGTTATCGATATTGGCTTAGAATCTAGTAATTTTAGGTGCCGAGCCGCCTCCGGGAAGCAAATTAACTCTTGGGTACAAAGAGGATGTTACTGATCTAAGGTCGTCCACCGAGGAACTGGATTTGCAGGACCCGGTCCATGAACAGGACTTGAAAAGTCACTCCAGAAAGCTGGCGCGGAGACGGCTTAAAGAAGATGGAACTCAGTCGGAAAGTGGAGGCACGAAGGTTCTGGACCGTGAACGGAAGGACAGTAACTGTTCGGAGATCATATTGCTCAACATCAGTGGAAGGACCTCACGATTGTCTTCGGTTGGAAGTCAGGGCTCAGGAGTATCCGGAAAGCTGTCAGTCATGTCAGCCACCTCTTCAAGGTATGGATCATGTGGGATACTGGAAATACTCTCCTGAATTGAACTGACTTGGTTGCCGTAAGGCTTTGGTTGGGGAGTGTCAATTATCTACTGGATGTTTATGCTTACGGCGTTATGTAGTGGGCAGTACTGAAAAATGATTGATTTTTCTCAAAGCAATACACATTAACTTCCCGTTTTATTGTTTATTTTAAAAGGTCCCCGAGCCCGCACAAATGCCTCTTGGAAACATCGTTTTGCGGCAACAAACCGATGTTGGCTGACAACTTGATTGAACCGTCAAAGCCGGAAACTGATGACCTAGAAAAAGTTCTCCTACAGAGAGAAGCTGACACTACGAGAGCTCTCATCCCGGACAGTATAAGGGTGCCAATGGTAGCAGGGAATCTTAAACCGGATCCACTCGATAAGCCGAGACGCCGAGCGCGCGAGGACCGAAAGGAGATATTCAAAAGAGAAGTTGAGATAACGAAACGAGTTCTCGAAAGAGTCCACATCGACGTGAGTTCCGCTCGTTACCGTTTTTCACCTACAGCTGCATGCCCGAATAACGAGAAAATTACTGCAAATCATTGGAGAAAAAAAATTGTTTAGTGAAAAAAAGAAAGAAAAAAAATAATTATTCTCACCTTTTCCAGCTATAAAGTGATATTATGCATATTTCTCAGGTTCCTATCACTAAAAAGTACGAAGAGCCAGAGTCAAAGTCGTCGTCGGAAGTGCAGAAACCGGCGTCCCTCGACTTGACTGATAAACGAAAGAAACCTCAAAACTTCAAAGAAATCGTGCAGACGACTCCGACGTCCAGTGGAATCCAGGGAAGCCCAAAGCTGCCTAGACATCAGAAGGTTCGAGAACTGGAGGGCTCGAGGACGCCGAGCCCATCTTCGGTTTCACGTAAAAGCAGCTTCACCTCGTTGTTCAAAGCCCGAACTGACGGCAGCGTTCTGAGTCCCGAGTCACCGACTCCTGGTGGAAAGTCGAGAAGGAGTCTCACTTCGAAGATCAAAGACACGACTGAGAGCATTAGAAGTAGGTCAAAGTCCCGAGAGAGGGTGTCGACCGACAGAGGTTCGACGCTGAAGAAGGAGACAAAAAATAAGGGTGTGTTTTCGTCGACTTTGAGTTTATTTAAGAAACGGGAACGCAAGAAGAGTTGCGGTGATCCAACGACGCCGTTGGATGGGGATAATCCTTCCTTGGAGAGTATCGGGAATGTGGAATTCACCTTCAACTCGGAACGGAGTAGCCAGCAGAAGGAGGACTCGATATTCATCAGTCTGCATGCCGACGACAGATATTACGAAGTGGCTCTACCTTCGGAGAGCGTTTCCATCCCATTGGAAACCCCGACGAAACTCTTTGACGAGTACGAATCGGAACCACGCTCCGGCAGTATCGTGACCGAGGCTTCTATAGAGCACCATGACTCGAGCCAAGTTAAGACGGAGGCGAGTATCGAGGCATCGGTGCACAGGTCGTCTTCCAAGGATAGTCAAATACCCCAAAGCAACTCGAGGGAGTCCCAGATGTCTAAGAGCTCGTCGAAGGATTCGAGGATCAGTGTACAGACGACAAAGTCTCTACTGAGGGACACGAAGATTGATTCGGTCGCGTCAAAGCTCGAGCCCAACACCACGCAGCTGGCAAATGGCAGCGCGATTGAACCGCCCGTCAAAAAACCGGAAATAATAAAGCCTAAACGAAAGAGCAAAGAAGTGCGGAAGATCGAACCCCCCGAGAGTATAGACGATACATCGCTCAAGACTGAAATAAATGGCAACGAACCACCTCGACCGCAAGTTCCGCAAAATTCTAGGGAGCACGGCTTCGTCGACGACGAAGGTTGCCTGAAGGTTGCCGATGGGCTGGTGAAAACACCAAGCGTTGTTTCAGACCTTGATCACAACAGTTCCGAGTCAGAGCGAGACTCGGAGATAGAATTCATCCGGAACAAGGCTGAGAAGGTGGCCGAAGAGTTGCCGGATGAAAGGAAAGGCCTCTGTTACGACGAAAGCTTCGAAGAAGACCTCCCTTACGTACCCACAACTTTACCATTGGAGAAGAGCGTCGCTGTTCCCATACTGCCGGTGAAACAGAGGCTTCAGGAAGTGAGGTGAGTACCGATTCGGCGAAATTATGCAACGAATCGAGTCTTTGACAGTACATGTCCGTTGTTTCGTATGTTTCAGGACAATTCCAATCGAACGACCAAGGTCTACAACCCCTATAAACCCGACGCTGCTTGACGAATTCGTGATGCAGACATCGATGGACGAGCGAAGGGTGGAGAAGATGAAGATATCACTGCCGAGAGAAGACAGCTTCAAGCTAAAAAGCCCGAGAAAACAGATGACAAACACGTTCACCGAGTTTGCGGGTAGAGTGCCAAGAAACGCAGGAAAGTCTCCAAGTCCACCGCCACTTCCGCCGCGAGCACCGGCAGCCAGGCCCACTGCCTGGATAAACTTCGAGGAGATACCGGAGAAGCGGAAGGCTCCTAAGAGGATCCAAACGATTCCGAGACCGGACGACGAGGCGAAGGGCGGGTATAGCTACGTTCAGCCGGAGGAATGCAGGTGCGAGTGTCACGAGGAGTCGAGGAGGGCTTCTCTGAAGGAGTCGACCTCGTGCACGAGCAACGGCGAGCGCCCTTGCAACGGTGAGAATTGCACGGGACCAGTAGCGGCGACTTCCGGCGACCGGGCCAGCATCGTCAGGTAAACGCATTAGGGTACGATTGCCTTCGGATTTATTTACCACAGTCATGTCGGAGGTACGTCGAAGACTTTGTTGATGAGTAGGAGTCTGTTTTTGTACTTCCAGTGATAGCTCCCTGGATTACAGCTTGAGCATAGAGGAACCAGGCGCGCAGCCTCTCCTGGGTCCCATGAAACCTTTCGGAATGGATCTGGACGTGCGTTCCAACCGATCCAGCATAATCTCGCAGGAGGAGGCCGACGACGCGCACCAGTAAATACGCATACCTTCCCCCCTTCATCGAAGTCGAACTTGGTTCGTAATAGGGACTCAAGTTCAGCTTCGATACAGAACGAGCTTGTCAGTAATATGGTAATGGAACAGCTAGCTTCCTCTCTATTGCCACAATTATTGCGTTCATTCGATCCGGCTTCATTTTATTCGGTTCCCGGGCTTACTGGTTACCGGAAGTCGCATCGATCGGTGCACCTGACCATATCTTCTGCTAGATTCGAATATACCTTTGACGTGAAAACAGAATTATCGTGAAAAGTGGGTTCATTGATTGGCGCGTCACTGCCTTGGTTGAAACTTAGACCAGGTTAACTGCTATAGGTATGTAAAAAAGTGTTAAATAAAGAAAAAAATTAAACAATCCATATAAATAATAACGATAATGACGAGTAATGGCAAAGTGAGCAACTCTCGGGATACAATCGTAGCAATGATTCTAGCAGATTATTCATTCATTCTCCCCATTTTCTACTTTCGATTTTTTACTTTATATTTTCTATTTTCTCTACATATACATATATATACAAACACGCATATATATATATATATATATATATACATATATATTCTCTCGATGTATTTTTTCCCCAATACTTACACTCCGACCTTCGTTTGCGGGGCTTAGCGATTACCGCGTTTGTAATTTAAGATAGGACCAATTCCGCGGACGCAGTGTCTTCAAGATCAACACGCTTGATGCCTTGAAGTGCTCGTGATGAACGTGACGTGACGCGACACTACACAATAGTAATAATTATAAATGAAAAAAATTTATCGACATTCACTGATAAAGAGAAGAAGAAAAGATTCCTCATGTTGAAATTCATACTGAGCTAAATCGCATACATATACATATACCTACATTATACATATATTTATAGTATATTCTCGTCGTATGAAATACGCAGAAAATTCTCACCATTATATAGCACACATTAACAAAGTGGTAAACATAACGCATTCAATAAACATACATAGGTACGTGCATGTGAGATGTTAAATATGAAAAGAAGAAGTCATTTGTAATTATGATACAACATTGATATTTTCTCCGCTCAATGCCTTTATTTCATAGTAATTCTTCTAGACGTATTTTCTACACGAAAACTGTACTGTGTTCAAATGAAGAGAGAAGAAGCAGAAACAAACAATGTACGATGAAGAGGAAATACTGAAACGTAATTCAACATCAAACTCTGCTTGTGAACAGAGTGAATCGCAAACAGGGAAAAATTGGTAGACAAAGACAGCATTTGCAGTGAACTGACTATTTGTAGACACCGAGTAACAGTAAATTGAATGATTACTACTTATGACGCTTATCAGAGAAAATAGAGTCTCTTAATATTTTACAAACGGTAGAAAAAATTGGTAGGGTAGGGAAATTACTCACTCTGGGCCACCAACCTTGACCGATTTCCCAGAGTGCGTGGTGTTGGAATTGATTGAACCCGGAAGAGTTACCATATTGTATCCAAGTAATAACGAGAATAATCTTGAAGTAATGAAATAAAACTATAAAACTATAACGTTTAAAAAGAATATAGTTCAATTTGTGACCGAGTGTATTTTTTTCTCATAGTCGAACACGACAAGAAAGATGTTAATCCAAATAAACTGAAAACGCTTTTCAAGAAAATGTAGTTAGTGTACCATACGATCTTTTTGAGATTTTGATGTTTAGCTAATGAAACGTTAACATGTATTCGCACTGGGCTGGTTCCGCTCCGTGAAGAAAAAAAAAAAAAAAAAGTTAAATCATTTCGTACCGTGCGTTGGTACGCATATAATTACATAATGATACGTTGTTTAGTGTATTTGGATAAATAAGTGACGGGACCGATTGCATGGTACTTTCTATTCTGGAAAAATGTTACTTTTAATTGAAGGATGGAGGATTTACTTCGCCAAATTTGGTTGTTGCACATCGGAAATAGCACTGCATTTAATTATCTGTAGATCTTGGACCAATTTCAAAGTTTTGATTAACGAAGCGAAACGATCATTAAATTCTGTCATCCAATGTGGATACATACAAAAATTGTATTTCAGGGTGTGATGTATGAATTGTAGATTGATCTATTTTTGTAGTGACTAGGACGAATCAGTAATTAAAACAGGAAAGATTTTGGGTGGATTACGAGTGGTCGGTCCTCGTGCGCTTCGTTGAGGATGTTATCCGTATTCTTTGAATTTTTTGAAAGACATTCAAACTATGCTTTATAAAGTCGCGACGTTTTGGCCCTGATAATGTCCTTGATGTGCTATGGCCCTGTAAACTCAATTGGGGACTGTTTGGGTAAAAGAAAAAGAAATCGAGTAACTATAATATGCAAGATACAATTCATCAGTTGTTACTAGTCGTTTAATAAATTCCACGAACGGGGCGTGACAACCCCGTATAGCAATATGAATATAATGATTAATGATTATTATTTCTAACGCATAAGGTATAAAAAATATTCAAATGTTTGTAATCTTGTGTACATAAAATTATGAAAAGATTGACAAAACATTTTCAAATTCTAATATAACTATAACGTACGTTTGACGACCTCACATGTTCGCAAAATAAAATATTTATGTGTTTTATTCAAAATGCCTTCTTAATTCCGATATTCAGAATTTCATATCATAAAATTTTCCACCCCGCTTGCAATGGGACGTAATAAAAATTTACAAACAAATTAATCCTCCATTATTGGTTCCTGATTTGTGGTAAAAAAAATTTCACGTAAAAATTGTCCAAAACCAAATGAGAAATGATGAATAATTTGTTATGCATAGAAAATTCTGATCTCTAAAAAGGTATAACAGTATTTTTGGGTTTTTTTTTTTGTAATTACAATTTAAAAAGTTTACCGACTTACCGACAATCGATCTGCTACACTTTCTCCGCTGCACGAACATCGCCTGGGTTGTCTGCAGGGAAATCGATTTTAGCCAGGCAAGCGAAGGCGAGCTCTCGGCGACGTTATATTTAGATGGACCCTCGCGTCATGCTGCGTGACATGGTCCATCGCCCACTAGGTGCGTAAAGCTCAAGATCCTTTTTGAAACCCAGTAGCAGCCCTACTCTCCACTGGCTTGCAACCCTCGACTGGTCAAATTGGCGAGAGTAATCGAAGCGTGAAAAAAGTCAGCGAGCCAAGATTTTAACTACGCAGACTTCTCGTAGCCCTCGACAAAATCGTCAAAAAAGTTTTTTCGCGAGACTTTTCATCACCAGAAAAAGAAAATTTCCTGTTTTATGAGAGAAAAAGGTGAAATTATTGAAATATTAAATAATTCAAATAAATAAAATAAATTCGAAAGAACGTAATCGTTAATTTAGAAAAAGTAGTAAAGGGGAAAAAGGCTTATCGCCGAAATATTGAAAATGTATTCATTTCCGGTTGAACCGGACCTTCAAATCAAATGGGACAGAGCAAATTTTCATACTCGTCGTTTGATTGTAAAATTCCGTAAGTTTGAAATTTTTTCGTTGAGCTGTTTCCAAGATCATCGCGGGAGTTTGTTGGACAGACCGAAAGACGGACCGATAATCGTTAAAAACTTGTTTTTAGGATTTTAGAGGTTTGAAAACGTAAAGATTCGTTGAAATTAGAAATAGTGATATCCGATCGAAACCAATACTTATCTTATATCACCAAAGGTGCTGAAAATTAAAAAATGATAAGTCACGACGACACGGTTTTATTTGAGTTGTGGCTCGTCGGTTGGCACGATATTATATTTCCCACCGTTTTCTACGTGCTTCGAATGGATTTTCACCTACTCTGGGAAGGGAAAGTCACTTCTGGTATCAAGACCAAATCGAAACTCGTAAATCTTGTTCTTCGCATTGCAACAAGTTTCAAAAGAAAGGAAGAACAGAAAGATAAAAAAAGAAATGTCTTACACGCAGTTGGTGATAAACGTAACCATCGACGAAATGTTGAACCACTTTTACCTTCAATAACTTTCGGCATCTACACGTACGAAACGACCCACCAGAGTTACCCTGTTTCGCAATCGCATCCTCTACCAAAGGTGTTTAGCATCGATTTTTCCTCGGCATCAGTAGTCAGGCACGTAGTATAATAATTCGGAGAAGTTGTGCAAGCACGCAAAAATCCTCGGTAGCGCCATCTTGCTCTCGTGGAATTTTTTTTTTTTTGCAAGTTCCATCGCTTAGCTACGAATTGAACTGCCGAACTTTGGAGAGAGGTCGGTTTCCGTAGAGCAATCTAGCTTAATGAAAATTGAATGTCAGAAGGTCTGGCCTGGTCTTCTGGATTTCATTACTGTTGCACTTGACACGGTTGTCGAGGTCCAGACCACTCCAGATGTTCAACGAGGGGACGGTAAGTCCGACGTGAGGTGGCGGATCGACATCCGGCAATATCGTTGCAAGAATTTCATTACCGGAATGAGCTTTAGAGCCGGCGGATATGGTTTTACTGAGAATTAGGCTGACGCTGATTCGAGCCAGTATGCTATCGCTTGAAATTTCATATTGCAATTCGATAACCGTTCGTCTTCGGTGAAAGTAAGTGGAGAATTTCGATTCGTGATTTATGCTTTCCGAGAAATGTTTATATCTCATTATCCGTAGGGATTTCCGATGTTCCTAGAAGGTACCAGCCGTTGTAATGATACAAGAAAAACAAGCTCGGCAGTGAAAACTCTGAGTACACGTTGGAGGGACGTTTCGAATAACGTGTCTTCTCAGAAATGTTTATATCTCAAATATCCGTGCGGATTTCCAACTTGCCCCGAAGGTAGTGTAGAATCAGTCGTTGGACAAAACAGAGAATAAAAGCTCGCAGTGAAAATAGTCAGTGGGTGCTGGGGGGATATTTCGAACCACCCATTACAATTTATGCCAGGTGGTATTCACTCGGTGTTTGATGAGAAATTGTGTCAAGAAGGAGAAATGATTAATAAGTTATTGAAAAATTTGTAAGTACAACCTCTCTCGAAATTCTTATACAACATGAAATCGGATGCGCACCGAAAGTGGAATTAACTAAAGGTGTTACT
The DNA here is from genome assembly GCF_021155775.2 of Neodiprion pinetum. Taxonomy (NCBI): domain Eukaryota; kingdom Metazoa; phylum Arthropoda; class Insecta; order Hymenoptera; family Diprionidae; genus Neodiprion; species Neodiprion pinetum. The sequence goes on from NC_060237.1 coordinate 23,232,897, forward strand.
CACGTCAAAGATCACCCTCGATTTCACCGATTGGTTTAAAATAATTACCGGACGTTAATTCGTGCGTATAATCGAGCAAATCCGCTTGCTTCACGATAGCCGAGTTCAATTTATAACTGACGATCACATTGACGATATTAAGTTGCCCAGATCGTAATCCGCGAGTCAAGTTTCTCGGCGTCCGCTATACGTCTTCCTTGTTTTAACAAGGGTTAATTAATGGCACACTAATTGCCAGCTAACGTTCGCACGAATGTACAGCTTTCCACAACAATAATTATGTGCTTTGGTATTAACGGCGGGTCAGAGATCCCCCTGATTTTCATAGCTGACTGGCTGCGGCTGGGAAAGATTCTCAGATACGTTGACGACGCAGTGATGAAAATGAGGGGTGGAACCCGGCAGTTTCTTTTACGAAAGATTGTTCATCTCTCTCTGCGGGCAGCGTAAAGACACGTGTGCGAAAAATCAAGTCGGTGCTTTACCAATCTGTTGAATTACCCACCGCAATTTCGCAATCAGTTTGAATAGGTGAGCGCTAACTAACGAGTCAATCGAACAATCCATCTCCAGCAGAATGCGGCGAGTGCGAATTAAGAGCAGAGAGGCACGTGGTTATTCGAGGAACCCTTGTTCGGTCTAAAACATCATTAGACATAACGTTATTCGGCTCATATATTACAATAGAGCTAAGTTTGCGCACAATTTGCTGGATCTATATGTAATATGCGTTGTGAACAATTTCTTACGCACAATGGTTCGCGATACACGTTCTAATTTCAGACCCATTCAACCACCATGTTCCTCTCTTTCTCTCTCTCTCTCTTCCCCTCTCTCTTTCACGAGGTACTTGAGCCTCGGCTTTAGTCGTATAGGGGGGGAGACGACGGCTTGGATCTCTGAAAATTCAGAATATTATATGCCTCGAATCCAGTAATAATTATTATACAGCTAGCTATATTACGAAATCCAGACGGCGGCCGTCCACAGTGTTTCATCACTTGCGTTGAGATTTCAAAGTTTCCTACTGTAGGATTGGGAATAAAATACAAGTGCCCCGGGGTAAACGGGTTTACGATTCACCAGACCTTCATTACGTATAACGTATCTGCGAAAAAGTTGAACCAGCCATCTGATTAATTTGTCGTAAACAGCTGAAAAGAAACTAAAATTCGATCTGAAGTTCGTTCGAACTTCATTTTTATCAGGGAAAAATGCCTCTTGAGCACTGAGCTGTTTATTTCGTGTTTTATAATTTAAAATGCCAGGATAATTTTCGCCCCGGAATAGAATGGAATACACACACCGGCACAATGGCGAACAAGGTTCTGCCTTTAAGCATAAATTTCGAGCGTCATGAGAGCTCATGAACGTTACATTCAATTGCAAACAGATGGAGAAATTCTCGTCCTTCTACGGTTTTTCCCGGGCGAGCCTGGACCGAGAGAGTATAATTGATTTTTTCCTTCCTTTTTACCAAAAGCCCGGCTTTATGGTCGATTTGAAGTTTTTATACGAGGTTCAAAAAATATTCGGTCGTGACGTACGGGCATTACAGAATTCGTTTGAACGTTGGCTCTGAAATTACAGCTCACAGGATTACCTGTAATTGTGACACAGCCGTGTCAGCTAGTCGAGGTGTTTCACGCATATTTTCGAACAATAACGTGAAACCGGAACTTGTCGATACGAAAAAGCCAACTCTTAGGGCTAATTAGAAGCTCGGAAACATCTCAATTTCGGAAAGCAGTACTCACTATGGGTATAAGATACTTGATACATTCCAAGCGTGGAAGAAAAAAAAAAACAATTTTAAAACACAAGTAGATCATCTGACACGCGTAGGCAAAAACTGGGACGGTTTTCACTCCGCAATTTGCGTAATTCTACTAGCAAAACTTCCGTCATTATCCAAGCTACTTTGTAAACGTCCTGTAAAAAGATTGGTGGTAATATTTAACAATGATTGCCTAAAAAGTTCAAAAGTTGTTGTGCTAAAGTTAGAACGAAACTGTTGGGACTATTAGCTGCAATGATATATCTTACATTTCAATAAAATATCGTTCTATGCATGTCAAAAATTCATTTTGATTAATATTTATTACAAGTAAAATGAAGTGGCGTGCGTACGTTTTGACATTGCTATAAGAGATCGGACAGGAAGCTATTGGAACAAGAATATCGGTTAAAAAATCGCTAAGAATTGGTAATACGACCATTGTGTAATTCTATTTTCCAGGTTACTTGGGACCTTATATCTTAGGATAGAGGTGAGTAACGAATCTTGTACTATATCACTTACAATTAGTACTAGCATACACGTAAGTTCGTGTTTACACTTTGAGTGTTCTGTTTACGTTTTATTCTCAATTGTAGTGTGATATTCGGTCGCACTAAATTAATGCGAGGCACAGAAGTTGTATCTTCGATACGGACGAAGGCTGAAGTCGGAGACGAATCGCTAGAAGCCATTATAATATACATACCTACTTTTTCTCACTTCGCCACAACAATTATTCTGATTTCTTTTACTTGGCAAGTGGTAGCAGCGAATTTTTCGAGGGTTAAAAAGCATAATTCGGAATACGTTGAATTCATCGGATTCTTGGGGATCGATAAGCCACTCCAACAATTTGCGGATAAGTATATCTGAAAATGTCTGAGACTTTGAGAATTGAATTATTACAAAGAAGGGGCAGAATCATCTCTGAGATATCCAGCCAACGTACCCGTTCCATAATTTCAATAACGACACTAACCAGATTTTCTCGATCCACTTTAAAAACTTCTTACACCATGCGTGTTTCTCTCCGAGGAATGCTGATGGTTTGTTTTATCGTGATAGGCTTCCTTGATCGTCCCCTTCCGATCATCGGCCGTATATTTGATACGAAGATCACGAGGAAACTGTTCAAAAAGATGCTTTTGTATCAGATACTGGCAAATTTTCATCGTCAGTCGATATTGAGCACCGAGCCGAACATGCCGAGAGAGTGCGTTGGCAAATCGCTATTGTGAAGAAGTATATCGTCAGGGACACCAGTGTGGAAAGATTGCGAACTTGGGCACTTTATTGGTTGGAAATTGGAATCCCTCCCGAAGGTTCTGACTGAATGGACAAAAGTATAGTTACACCTGGTGTTTACCGCAACGCGATTAAATCCTGGTTTTTGGTGAGTCAAACGTTTCTTTTCCCTCATATTAATTTTTTTTCTTGTCAGAATATTGGAATTTTTCGAAGGTACGATTTTCACCAGCTGCCGAATTTCTCCTTGAGAAATAATCGTCGTGCTTTGATTACTATTAATAAGATGAGTATGAGAGAAAAAATAAAAATAAACCAAGAACGCATAGAAGGAATGGAAATTTAATGTAACATTTTATGGCAATTCGTAACTTTTTCCTCGAAAATTATCTGAAGGATGAAGCGAGGCTTTCGCTCAGATTTATTAAAGTTTAAATTTAGTTCAAGTTGTATACTTCTCAAGAGGAGAACGAATAATTACTTTTTTAATTCATTCGGATGTTTGCCCCCAAGCTTGTAGACACTTTTTTTTCATTTTCACCGTGCATAAAAATATACTTATGAAATCGTTGTGTAGAGCTGGATACGCATATTTAAAGCAACAGCAATTTAAGCAATAAAACGTTTTTTCTGGCTTATCAACAATAAGTCTCGGTACGGAGACCGCCTAAGCTTTCAGAAGGCAACCGAAGTCTGGGGCAACGAAAGAGCTTTTGGTAAGGTCCTTGTTAAAATGTATATCGTATCGCGGTATCGTATTATTATATGTATAGTTGTCTCGTAACCTGAGATATATTAGGTCTTTTTTATGCCGTTTTATTGACAGCTTCTGAAATGACGAAGATTTGCGGAGAGTATAACCGAGACAGAAAATATGAAATTATATACCTAAGTAAAAATAATTTTCGAGACTTGAGCCGTGAATATGCATGAGATACTCCATAATAAGGGTTGACTGTAGAATCCTCGCCGCAATATTACACCGCGCTCTTCCAATTTATAAGATCTTTTAATTAAATTAAATTTATCGAAAATTGAACGGAACCTCGTTGCACAGCGGGCAAAAGTGCCTAAAATAATCTTTCCAATTAAGTAATTAATTAGTTGACGCAATCATAATAACAACAACGACAACAACAACAACAACAACAACAAAAACAACAACAACAACAACAATAGCGTGATGATAAAACAATACTAATTAGTGTTTCGGAGAGCAAGTCTCGGTCCTGAGGGGTCGGCTTGAATTATGGTCTGCATAAGAGCTTGAAAAGACAAGATCAAAAGAGAACCAATGAAATGAAATGAATTAAAAAAGTTTATGAAATTCTTCGACGAAATCACGAACGAATGTTTGCGTAAAAGTAAAAATAAGCGCTCGTAGCCATCACTAGATGGGTGTACAAGGTGCCATGATGTATTGATTGGAAGCTGGGCTACAGGTGGCTCTCTGGCGCAAGCGCCATTCGAGCTGTTTCATATACGCGAAGGATATGAATAACTTTGCGTTTCGGTTAATAAAAGCTTTGTCAAAGAAATGGACAACGTTTCAGTTTCATCACCGATGCCCGTATGCCCAAAGCGATTATTCAAGACTGATCCGCGAACGGAATCGAAATTATTATTCTTTGATCCGACAATTATTTTGAATTCAACACCGCAAAGCTGAGTCAAGTCAATCTAGAGTCGACGCGTAAATCTGCCAAGGATATATCGTTACAAAATGTAAAGGAGATACAGGAACGAGAAATTTCCGCGATATTCTATGATTCGGATCTAGTTTCACACAACCGTGATACAAGTTGTAGTCACTTGCCTACTAACACACCTTCCATTTATTTCGCACTTAGTTTCCAGCGAACGATCTTCAGCGTGGTAAACTTGTTACTTCCTAAACAGCGCAGCGTGTTGCAAATTCACTTAACCGCACGCCCACGATGTTCCGTGACTTTGTTAACGGTAGTTGTACAGGGCGGATTATGTTGTACGAAGTTCCGGTTGAAGATTATCGGCGCATCAATTTATCTCAACACGCCAATCGCCCGTGTGTGTTCGCCGTTGACGAAATCGGGAGCTTGATGCAGGTAATGACAAAAGCTCATTATCGGTGAACCGGCCCGTCTATAACGATCGGCAAATTCATTCCGAGATTCTTACGTCGTATGCCTAGGGTGGTCCGTTACGGTGGTCCCTTTTTGGGATTCGGTTAATGAACCACTTAACCAGCTCCGCGTAAGCAGCTGAGCTTTCCCGAGTTGTTGCCCGGAAATATACCTAACGATAATGACGATGCTGGAACGCCTATTTCATTGTACAAATACAATCGCGAGATACGGCTGATGCGGCCGTTCTCCTTGAAACTTAATCTATAAATAAACGAGGCAAATAAGACGAAGAAAGATATTACGGAGAAAATGAAATGGATCGTATAACCATAAAGTGGAAGTGAACAAAAATAAGAAAAGAAACCTCGTGTTTATCCATACGCGCCGCAACCGCAGGGCGGAATCTCTCCGGAGGTCACGTCTATATCGAGAGTTTACTCGAACCTCAGACAATCGAGCAAAAACAAATCGCTGGGGGATCTTACGGCCCTTCGGCGATGGTAACCAAAGAGCGTTAACTGACTCTACGCTCTGAGTTGTCTATATTTACTCGTGATACCAAATTTACGAAGGTCGCGAATAGATTTCAATGTCGCCGAAATATCAGAAAACTTTCGATAACCTCAGCTCCTTTGAGATCATTTCTAGAATGGAAAATACAATCTGAGAATTCTTCGCGTCGTGAATTTTTTTAACAAATAATTACCCTACATGTACAGTTTTACGTACTTCGATTGCCTCGTGCTGTTTAATATCCCGGTTACTCAAAAATATTCTCTCACACCTTGCGAAGATATTTGTGTGCACGAACGGATTCTATCTACATTCAATGTATAATTTAGTATTTGTTTTCGCGGTTGAATTTTATTCGATGTTTTCGTTCCTTCCTCTCCCTCACCCCCCTATTGGATTTGTACTTGTTTGTCGTGGGGGTGAAATTGTGTTCAACGACACGGTAACGTCGTGATTCCGAAAGCGAAACGGGCAAAGCTGCAAGCGTCTTTTACGAAGCCGCGTATCCGTGGGAGCAAAGAAACGTGGTATACCACGTTGTATCACCATATGGGGTCCAAAAATTTCCATATACTTATTCGATGTTTCGAATCAGTCGATTTGCATTAGTATATAAGGCAAACCTGTGTCGAACCCGGCAGCAAAGCCATACACGATCGGAAAAGGATCATCTGTCTGGGTGGATTATTCAATTGACTCACAGAAAACGGCAGCTGAAAGCTCGGTGTACGTATTTCTATTCCACTTTGCGGGATAAATATTTGAATCGTTCGCATGCGATTTTAACTCGGTTTACAAAATGTAATTCATTTTCTAAACGTGGGTTGTTTCTCATTGAACAAATTTCCTGTATACCATTTCTGAACCCCCCTTTATTTTCCTTTGGAGAACTCATAATCCCAGTGCAATATATCGCTTCGGAGTTCGACCCTCGAGCGAGAAGGGTCTCCTCGCTGTGAAAAAAAAATTGATGGAAAAATTAATATAAACATAATAAAAAATAAATAAAAAATGAGCAAATTCATGTTCAATTCCTAAAGGAAACGCCGAACAACTACGCCGTATTACGTCTTTGGCATAATATTGAAAGTCGGCTGATTCTGCGGGGCTGAATCTGACCTACATACGTAATTCGATGTTGAATGTTTGATCTCTCCCCACGTTGCCCTGCAGACATCCGGTCTCGGAGTCTCGCCGTCTGTCGCGATGGCGTGGGCGTGCACCATCCGCGTGTCTGCCGGCGTCTCGAAGCGAACCTGTAGATCGAGTTGCGTCATCCTCACCCCTTTCGATTCGAGGCCCCCCGCCCCGTTTCCCTCGTGAAATTTAAATTCAGAGAAATTGCACCGCCCCTGCGCCGCGCCGCAACGGTTCAAAGCACTAATTTCGCTTCCTATTCATCTTCATTTCCCACTCAAGCCCCTCGACGCTCATCCGCAGCATCGTGACGCGAACATTCGGTAATCGAAACCTCTGTCAATGTCGCGGCAGATATTATTCCTGCAGGACACGAGTCGCGTCAAATCCGGATTCTCCCCCTCTTCGTTCGCCGGTAGCCCCCGAATCGGGGGAGCATAGAGTCCGGATTATCCCTCGGGCTGGGATTGTCCGACTGTCGACCCGTCGTGGTCGCCTTTACTCGAGCCGTTGTTTGGCCCCGGAGTACAAGGTGGACAACGGTCACCCGATCTCGGGGGTTGGCTGCTTCGGTCCCGAATGCTGCTGTGAAAGCGACTCGAGTCCCTCTTTCCCGCTGCCCTCGAATCAGCGGAAGCAACAAGCGGATCCACGCGACTCTCGCGGAGACGTGAATTCTGGTTTCCTTCTGTGCGGATCTTCTGGTCTGGGTTCACGTCGTCAGAATCCCGGTTCCCGGAAGATACGCGGATGGGTTCACAGTGGAGGACTTTCGTCTTACACAAGCTGGGTACTCCTTCTCCCTTCACTTTCTCTAATACACCCTAACAAACTTGTCAAATTTTACTACCGTAAGCCGAGTCGACTCGACGTGGGTAACTTTTATCGATGGAAATTGATAGCGGAACACCGCTGCTGCTGGGACACCAGTGAAACGCTATCGGCCCGATTATATCCAGATTGTTTGTAAACAGAGTATGAGTGATTTGTGACCAACTTTTTGGAAAAGGCACGTTGCCCTATATATATATATTCAAGTTTGAATTTTCCACTCAGAAGCCGCGGAATCGTCGAGATTGAAACGCAAATCTTCTCTATCCGAGAGTCGAAGGTGCCTCGCGCGCTGCAAGTTTCGTTTTTTAGGATTTTGTTTATTTCTTTCATCCCCGAAAATAATTTTCCGTGTTTTAAATTTCACCGAGGGTTAACGTTTACTTTTTCGGCACGAGGCTGCTTCGTTCGCGTTTATACCCTCGGTCAAGAAGGTATGCGTGATATAAAATTTCTTGACGCATTTTTTCGCTTATAAATTTACCGCGTAGTGTCTCAATATACCACAGGGGTGAAAATATAGTCGACGGTTTCCGCCGGAATGCATTTGCAAGATCACCACCCCCTTTCCAACCGGCGTCCGCACCCCCTTCCACACGGCAAAAAATTACGCGAATCACGACGGCGAGCCAAGGTCATTACAGAACCGACCCTGATAAGGCCGGCGTCCAAAGAGTGCGAATCACGGAGATGAAGTGAAATCTGACAGACTTATCGCGGTGTCGCCAATGTGCGGATGCTGGGTCGTTTCCCTCGTGATTACGTTGATTTTTTTGCATGCCTTTTTTCAAACCTCTTTTTCTCTCATCTCGTCACTGTTTGAAAGGAATCTTTTCTCTTCGTTCTTCTCGTTATAACTCTGCTCTATTTCACTTGACTTTTTTACTAACCGAAAGCACCCCGTGAATTTGGAAGACGGCGAGGCGCCTGCGCGCTCAAACCTTGTACCGCAGACCTGGTGGTGGATGCCGAGCTGGAGGTAGACGTGAGAAGGGGAGCGCAGCGACAGTAGGGCCGCAACACCAATCCGCGACAGGCATTATTGTGAGTAACTCATTTTATGGGTAATTGTATACGTTTGCTTTTTTCCCTCTCTTTCCACAACGGAAAAAAGAAAATGATTATTTAATTTACGAAAACCATTTTTCACAAAAAGCGAAAAAAGAACACGTTATTCCACCGTTTGACAAACGTCTCGATTCGAAATCGTCTGTGGGTACGCAGATGGACGAACGTGGTAAACAAGATGTAAAGAAAAACCATTCTTGTTGCAAAAATCTGCGCACAATCGGGTATATGATAAGTTTGATAAAGCATTATACGTACAGTTACAGATGTACCGGTTTTGTTTATCGCGTATATTTGTTTAACCACATTCCATCCGCTTGTTTCACTATCAGGACTATCAGTATACCTGTAAATGTGACAGACGACATTTTTTATGGATCCATGTATATATCTGCGTTTGTAGCGGCGGGAGAACGGTGTAACTTAATATTCGATCTCTCCAGGGAGTCGTAGTTTGCTACTTTTGTACGTTTATTCTCCACTTTATACGAATAAATAATATTTATAGTACACATGGAGGTATGTGGATGTTTAGCGACGAGTGGGGTTAAAACTGAAAAATCTGAAACTTTCAAAACTCTTGTCTACGGTCGAGTGATCAAAGAACGCGATATCGTTCCCTCGCGACGGATTATACAAAAGTAACGACTGTTCAAGCTGCTCCTTGACATCAAAGAGAAGCAAGACCGTTTTTGCGAGGTCGGCGTGCGGTTAATAGCAGCCTTCTTTGAACACGCGTACCAAACTTGGGTAATTAGCACTCGCGAAGGACTTCGAAAGTTATACCGATTAGCCAAAAGTGTCGGCATGATCATTCTCTAATGTCGCGTCGTGTAACGCGAGACGCGCGCGTTTGCGACCGAGGCGATTCGGTGACGCCAAAAGCATGAAATCGTCTCACGGGATAATGAAATCACCATTTTAGTGTACTTGGTGCGGTTGGCCCGCTGGGATTTACCGCGCGGCCGTGCTGCCGGTATAATTTTCATGAATATATCGCTCCACCATTAAGTCCAATGTTTACCTTAAACCGGGTTGCGCGCGTTCGCATGGCCACGACGCTCATTTATTACCTTTCTTTTTCAACTTTATTTTCTCTCGTATCTCGTCCCTTTTTTTTTAAAGCATTATTATTTAATTAGGTTAAGCCCGAGTCGACGTTGTCGGCTCGTTCATCCGTGGTATATAAATTGGATGACGCCGCATCTGCCCTGTGAAAATATCTCTCGCTTCAAACGCGATCGATCCTGGTGGATTTGCTCGGTTGACCATCGGGTGAAAAAACCGTAATAACGATATAGCATTGCCGGGGTTGTTGTACGTGTAATACATGCGATTGAAAAAAATAAATAAATAATAGGAGGACGGAAGACAAAGGACGAAGAACGTTGGATTTCACCTGACAAAGCGGCGACGGCGCAAGGGATGGTTATAACTTTGTAAATCGGTTTTCACGCGGTACGAAATGCATAATTTAACCCCAGAGCGAGAGATAGAGAGAGAGTGTCTGAAGTCTGGAAGGTGAAAAGTTTCAGCACCGTTTTCATGAATTATATGCAGCAAGTCGACAGTAGAGTGGCCTGATATACGGCCAGACAACAATGGGCTAGACGCGTATACTTGGACCCTCAACATCTTCGCGTGTCCCTTGTGTGTATAGGCATAAGAAACAAAAGCTGAAAATTAAATTCACCAGCTCACTGCATACGTATAGCAATTCGTGACTCAGGCCGGATTCCGCTACCTTTGTATCCGATGGCGTGGATTCTTACGGCAGGATTTACGATAAGGAAGGATAAGGGTTGCGGTTGATCGGTGAAATCGAGTTTAGATTCGAGTTAAAGCTGATCTTTGCTCCCCTTGGCTATTTGGGACTTAGATTGACCAAGACCCTGGCCGTTAGATGGTAACACTTCAAACCGGAGCCCCGGTAACTGAACGTCCATTGTTTGCGTCCATTTGCATGTTTCCCCCTGCCTTTGTAGTCAATGGATTCGTTTGATATTGAAATCGGCATCCGCGGGTGGATTTTTTTTTTATTTTTTCCACCTTTCATCCGAACCGAATCAAACTATGCAGAGACATAAAAGTGCGTCTTTTGTTTCGGTAGTTTTGTCAATAGCGACTATCTAATCGAACCTCGTTGAATTGAATTGATACGCTATCGGTAACTGTTGTATATCTACCTTTTCACCGCGTACGTACGTAAAACTCACAACGTCGCTTAGCTCGCCCCGGAGATCACCCTCGCCTCTGTGCACGCGTGCATGCATCCGTGATACACGTAGTTGTGTGCGAGTGCGTATCTCCCGTTTCTCGAAATCCTTGCGCCTCTCTGGTTGGCACCTGCAGGATTTCAGATACGAGCAGAAACGGTACATAAGTATTTATACGTATATACGCGTCAATCCCCGAGACATTCCGTCTGGTATTTTTCATTTTTATCGCAAGGTTGTAACAAAAATAAAAAAAAAAAAACGAAGAAAACGACAGCCAGACGGAAAACCTTTTATTCAATCACGAAAATGGTTGTCTTTCTCTGTCGGTGGCAAACACTTTCGATCCTTTGAAGCGTCGCGGATCCGGCCATCGGATGGTTGAGCGATAATTCTGTTTTTGAGTTTTTGAGGTGACCGAGGGGGTCCGGCAAAAGAACGCTCGACCACGTTAATCGAATGTCTTTTATACAGTGTACGTCATATTTTTATGAATTTCACGCATCGATTAACAACAGTCCAATTCGAATCGTTGATCTCCGTTATGTGAATATTATGTCGTCTTTTTTTTCTCTTTTTTTCCTTTGAACCTAAATTTTTCTTTCTACATCTGCATGCTCGTTGCTTAGCGACGATTATAATTCTTTTTCCACCGTTCGAAAACACTGCGTCTCGTTCGAATGCAGGGGGAAAAAGTTGAGCCATTCATTTGGTTCGACAGACGTGAAACTAATTGATGGAATTTCCGATCGTTCGACCGCTGTAGTTATCAGGCAGAAGCAATGTGGCTTAAACTGTTCCAATTTACACACATTATGAAACAAGCTTTCGTTCGATTGTGAGTAATGCTTTGTACAAATCGCAGCTTTTCTCACTTGGTAATTAAATTCGCACGCATCCACAGTCAGCGAATCGCGGCCTCGTTAACGAACACAAAGAGAGAAAAAACGGATCAAATATTGTACTGTGAAATGTAAGGAGCGACAAGTCAAAAGGATTTCGCCACTCGGTTACCAACGTGCTCAAAAATCATCCCCAATTCTTTTCTCGAGAAGTTCCCGTGAAATAAACCGGTTTCAGTAGAGCAATTCGCGTGATGTATTAAGCGGATCGAGTATTCATTTCGCGCAGGGGAATTTTTTTCGACAGACCGCGCTGATCGTGAACCCAGAGGATACGCAGGGGGATCAATCGATCACTTATTTATTCATTAGGGATTAGCTCTAGGAGCAAGAGGTATTGGATGGTCAGTAGTTGAAAGCGAAATTATACCGCCGAGGGGCAAAATTGTTATCATGCTCGTTCTCCGCGTGATCGTCGAGCTTACGATATCAGTCTCGAAATTTGATCACGCTGTCCGACATTAAGAGGTTCGTCACATCTGAGACGAGTAAAAAAAAAGTTATCTTTGAGATTTTTTTTAGCGTATGAAACCCACTTTTATTCGACATTCATGACATACATTTCAGAGTATAGTATTTTACGTTGATTGTGTTAAACTTTCGTTGGCAAAATCCTAAAACTTAAAAAGTCTCGGCCGTCCGGCGTCCGTCCGAGATGCATTTTTTTTGTTTAGTCAGCAGTTGCGGTATCAGATGTACTTTCGTTATTTTGTATCAGATGAACAAAAAAAAAAAACACAAAATTTCCCTGAAAGTATCTAGAATTAGCAAGCAGCGATCTGGAATTAGGATATTCCAAGTTTTTGGAAAATGGTAGTCGATGATTTGAAAATCGCAATATTTTATCTAAAGTCGTTTAGTATTTACAAAAAACAAAACAACTAGACTTGGTATAGAAAAAATGGATGATTCTCAAGTAACTACTGGACAATCGTATGAAGTGGAACTGCATTGTAAAAATTTTAGCCGAATCGCTCGAGTAGTCTTTGAGATATTTCTTCTACCAATTTTGAAAAGATTGTTTCGGGAAAAACGCGTCTTAAGTTTGTAGTGCAGTTTACACCGAAACAAATTTTTTTTTCTCAAATTTTTGGGTTTTCCTTCACAAGATTTCCCCGACATACACTCACACCACATGGTACTTGCAAAAAGACATATTTGCGAAGAACCGATTTAATCGACACGCGAGAAACTTAACGCTGCGCACTGCGCTGCAAACTGGCAGCAAACGACTAGGACCAGTTGCATCCGGGCCGATCCGCGCACTCCTCGAGCAGTTGGGCAGGGCGCCAGTGGAGGGCCACCTGTTGCGAGAAACTCTTTCGTTGCACTCTCGGCCGGCTCAATTTTCCCCAGCCAAGTTTCACCCGGTGTAAAACTATGCCAGAGACGGCCTTTTCGTCGTGCAGGTGGCGCCGGACACTCCAGACTGCGAAACACGTTCAGAAGCTTGCAGCCGGGTACCGTCTACCTGCAATTAATTCCCCATGAATTGAAATTTCCGCGCTTTTGTGCCGCGAGCTAGTGGGTTTTGCCTCCTTTCGGGGCGAAAGTCATACCGTTCTCAATTACGGGCCAAAGTAAACTCTGCGCTGCATGTTGCGGTGACAGAGGCCGCAACGCGAGATTAGCCGTCGGTTTTGCCGCCTCTCTTCGCTCTCCGTGCGTGATGACTGTGTGCGTCGATATCTGGGCGTATAACATGTCCAAGGTTAGCGTTGCCAAGGGGACTGCAAACTGGGATAAAAGAGACACGTTGGCCCCGTGGCCCTGGGGATTCCCCGGGGATGATGCCGTGGCAGCCCCGCTCCTGCCCCTTTTTCGACCTCCTTTTTCGGGAGTCGTCCGCGAAATACCAGATATATACTAGATATAACAAATTCGGAAATCGATTCGCGGTCACATCTCTCGGCTTTTTGGCTCTTTGCTCCGTCGGACCTTTTCATACCACCCCCTTACTCGGGCGTCGGTCCTACGCAGCTGCTACATGCACTAGGCGAAACCTCGTGTACGCAATCTCTTTTAAATTGAACGCTTTAATGCCGGAGGGGGCGGAACTCGATGGATTTTCGAGAGGTCGGCGAGGAATGGTTATCACAAAAATATTTTACATTCAACTCGTCAATATTTACCGGCTTCGGGGTACGCGAGAGGAAATTTAAACTCGCTGTCTACCTTATATACAATCTTTCTTGGGTATAACGAGACGTACTGTTTATCTCTTCCGAGAGGTCAACGCTATTTGCAAAAGTCACTTGATCGTTTCGTGAACTTTTTCATTACCTTCAACTCTCAGACTCGCAGGGAAGACAGAAGAGCAATTTCCCAAATGGAATATCAGCGTTTCATTACTTGGTACTCCGTTAATCAACCTTAGCGAATTTCCTGCCAACGCTGCTGAAATTTTTCTCACTGAATAATTGCTACGATCGGTTTTCCTAATTCGTTGGAATCTCCGAACCCTTAACAGACGTACATCTAACACATCCCGCATAAGATTTCCCTTGACGTTCACATATATACCTTATACCGATCCCACGAACAAACTCTGCAGGAAATTTCCGAGTCAAATTCTCCTTCTCAATTGTCTGGTCAAGGTAAAATCGTCCCTTGTCGATCTGGCTGATTATACCTGCAGTTTAAATTTCACGACAGAAATATCCCGACTAAACGGGACTCCCTGACGTGTCCTAAATCCACGCAGCTCTGATGCGACGACGGGTTCAGACGCGCTGCGGATATTCAATATGGACAAGAGCGAAGAATTGAATCCGAGCCAATAAAGGTTCGTTATTCGAGTAAATTTTCAAGATTTCTGGGAGCATGCCTGGAATACCTTGTGTCACTGAATATTCCTCAGTGCGCATCGCTGACGAACGAAATTTAATTCTCACCACAACGGTTCGTCGCGACAGCTCACTCCGTCCTCTTCGTCATTGCGAGAATATTATAAAAAAATTATGGAAAGAGAGATGAAAATCCGGAATAAGAATGAGGAGAAAAAAGAATACAAGAAAAATGATATTCCTCGCGAAACTTGCCGCACACGCTTATGGATTTCTCGAAATACGGGGCAGTGATTTTATTGCTGTATCGGGCTTCGACTCGCGGGGCGCATTAGCCGCGTCGGCAAAGCTCAGCTTCCCAGTTGGACATCTCAGCTTGAAGCTTTTCTACGAGCCGTATAAGTATCAGAGGAATCGTTTACTGTAATGGAGTTTTTCGTCGTCAATCGAATCGAGTAACCGGTTGGTTACACACCGTTATATATATATATAATAATTATGTATATATATATATATAAAATAAGACACACCGTCTTGATTTCGTTTCTGGCGTCGGTTTCAAGGAGTTCAAGACACCCGTGAAGCCTTAACCGCAGGACTTTGCAGAGGCCTCCATCAAGGTCCAGCAGACCTCTTCAATCAACTCCTGAACACGACACCAAGTCTCAGCCGTGGTTCAAACTGTCTCAAACTGTCAAAGGAGGGTCATGCCTTCGAGAATCACGCGTTCGCCGCGGGTCCAGGCAACGCGAAGGACTCTGTCTCCGTTAACCCCACGCCACCACTCGACGCCGATGGTCTCGCCGCAGGGATAACGAGCCGTCTTTCGCGTGGCTTGAGCCTTGTGGAAACCAGCCAGTCGACGACGTTGAAAGCCGTTCCGACCCGTAGATGATCCCCGGGTTCCTTCGGCGAACGAGCATCAAATACTCTTGTCATTGGCAGTGTATTTCGAAGGATATATTTTCTTTTCATTGTGGTATGTCGGCTTCGTTAAGGTCGTTCGATGCTTCTTTACTATCATGCCAGCAAAGAGTCACTTTTTACGAGACTGATGCGTCTCGCTACATCGTGCCGAAAGCTGAGCTACCGAAGATCCTGGCTTTGTCTGATTGAGTGGGTTTAAAAAATAGTCGCAACCTGCCAGGGAAGGAGATTGTGAGTTGTAGAACCGACTCCCACGTGATCAATCAATTCCGAAATCAATCGTTCCGAAAGCACCGAGTCTTTCATACTACACATCCGTCATTTCGTCACGATCAACACGCAAGTCGCCGTGACCAGTCAACCGCGCGCTGTCAGCTGGCAATCACGCGTCGCGAAATGACGGATGCGTGTTCCTCCGCGAAAGCAAAGGGCTCAATGTACGAACCTTTCTTCCATTCGATCCTCGAGTGATCAACCGAGAGACTCAAAGCGCAAGTGAATAGCTGCTCGAGGGAAAGAAGCTTACATTTCACCGATCGATAATATACGGTTCTCCGGTAATCAGCTGTATAATAATTTATTTGGCAGATTATACGGTTCCAAAGTACTGCAATATTACTTCGAGTGGATGGAATTCGTTCTAAGTGAGAGGAAGAGGCTGGGCTGGATTGTACAGGGTAGAGAGCAGAGTCGTGTAAGGGCGTTCGGCTAATCGAATTAATCTGCTTAGGATGAAATCTTGAAGGTTGGGGTGGGTGGCCGTTGTGAAATTTCGTTCAGGTCTGGTTGGCTGAGCCGATGTACATACATGTATATTAATGTGTGGATACAGCTTGCGTGTTCGCACCACTCGCGCTGGTCCAGAGATGATGACCATCCGCGGTACGGGGAGGTCGCGTCTATTTATAGCCAACGAGGGGTTCAGCGAGACTACCTGTTGTTGGCGTTGGCTACGTGCACCTGGGTCGAACAACCCCCGGCGAGGGAAGTGGGTCAACCGACCCGCGGAACTGGGTCAACCCAGCTCCCACCCCAACCCCCACTCCGATCCCTCCGTTTTTGCCCTCATCGCTCCCGACCCGCCCCCGACTCTCGTCCTTATCGCCGTCTCCGATGAAATCGCCTTCTCGATGTCGTCCCGCCACCCCGGCAGCGGCTCTTATACGCGTTAAATAACGCCTCAGTGATCTGATGAAAATTAGATCAAAAAATGTGTGATAAAAGTGATTTTACATCAGCACCTCGTCGCACTTTCGGGCGCCTCGAGTTTGGCGAAAGCGTAATCTGCCAAGGTCGATTTACTCGACGCACGGTGCTCCGCTATTCAAATTTCTTTTTTCCTCTCCCTTTTTGTTTTTTTTTTTTTTTTTTGTTTTTGCTTTTTAGCTTCGTTAGCTTCGCTTTGCAAGGGCTAACCTCGTTCCCGGACAGATTTATCCTTCCCCCTCCCTGTTCCGTTCTTCAAATATACCTTGGGGCGTGCAGTCGGGAATCCCTTAGCCAGTCCTCCTGTGATTCACCGCGGTCTTTCAACCATGGCCGGGACCTGGAGCGCCAATAAATATCCGTAATCAGCTAATTGAAATCGGTTCAATTTATAACCGCGTCTGTTTGCTATTTTTATTTATTTACTTTTTTTTTACACAAAGGCAATTCATGTATACAACATTAACGATTTCTTGATACTCGTCGTGTGATAGCTCTCAGTCAGAGTATAAATAAACACGTATGTACCTACAAGCTCGTTCGTTGTTCGCCTCTTCACTCAATCGCTTCAAACCTTTGTCTCCATGGTACTGCCAGTATAGTCAATACCGTTTGGTGATAAAAAGTAGTAAAATATCGAAGGTAACGGAAAAATATTCGGTATGTTCTGGCCGTTTTCTGAATCGTCAGCAAAGCTGCAGCATGGGCAAAGATTGGTATGAAAAAATGACAGGATAAAAAGTCACGTTGCTTCATCTCGCGGTGATCGTGAAGTCTTAACTACACAACTTGAATTACGAACTTGTACAGGGGCGATTTTTGTGTGGAGTGAGCTTCGCCGCGAGAAGCGCCAACCGCGATAATTTCCCGCGGTGTTATTGTCAGCGGGTATTTCATTTCCGGTATTTATTCTAGGAATGAAGTCGGTATAAGATGTAATTTCTGCGCGGCTTTTACCCTCCCTTTTCAGCCCTGTCGTCAGCTCCTTTCACCCCTTCCACCAGCGGATGACCCAGTTGTCACCGGGACGCAACAAGTCCAGATTCCCTCCCTCGCGAACCCCATCTGGAGACGTTTTCTCGGGTCGGGAAAAATATTGTTCCGAACGTGAACAGCCGCGAGGGTGAGAAGGGCAGAGGACAGCGTGACTCTGACATTCGAAATCCCCCTTTACTTCCGGTGACTGAGTAGGTACGTTTACACGCGCGTTATTCGCATTTATAGGTATAATAGATACGTTTGTACACGGGCGGAGAATCGTCGGGTGAAAATATCCTCGTCGTAGGCGCGTGGTAGCGAGGAAATTAAAAGCGATATTTATTGGTGACTATACATTATATGTTTATACTCGAGGAGGCGGAGAGCTGGACCGTTGAAGAATGGGATCGATAACCGTTACGGGATTGAAATCCATCGGCCTTGGTGTATCCCCGGCGTCGTGACGTCCTCACTCCAGGTTTCACGGCTTCGAATTCGATTATTTCCCATCCTCATCGATGAACGCTTCAATTCTCACCCCCGTGATGGGGCCGTATGGCCAATTTCGTATTTACCGGTGTATTTACGCGACATGGTCGGAAGCTTGAGCGACACCAGATCCCGGTGCCTATTTCGGTTCTCTTTCGCTCGGGGCTGTCTCGAAATCCATTAAGGACGTGGCTCATCCCCGGGCCTCCGGCTGAATTACGTATTTACGTATACCCTTAAACCCGTTGCCTGCAGAGCAAACTCGCGAGGAGTTTTGTATGATGTGCGTTTCTGTATATTCGTGGAACCCGATCGCCTCAAGCTGCAGATCCTTCGATCGGTACCGGATAGACGAATTGCTCTAGTCGCGACCTGGTTACACGTATCTAAATTCCCTGTAGATTGTATCGACGCGGTGTGAATTCAACTGTGTGCAGACGTGTGAAATATCCACGGAATAGATCATATACTACAGCAGGAAATTCTAGCAAGGATAGAATTTTTCGTTCGAGGTGAAATTCGCATATCGATTATACTGCAACATCATCGTTGTTCCTTTTTTCTTCCCCCTTTTTGTTTGTTCCCTGATTTTTTTCTCTCTCTCTTGTTTGCCCCCAATCATCGGGATATAGCTGAGGTATAACTTTTTAATTCACCGTCGGATACCAACAGTTGCCCTGGGGGGTAACGGGGGTTAAGAAGCGGTGGAAACGACAGGGAGCGTGCAGAAGCGGAGAGGTAAAGTTGGTGTTACGTCTGGGCTGCCAGCCGCAGGTTTTCCTCATCTCTTCCGATCATTTATTATCTATTACTTATGCTTACCGGTTCTCGCACATTCTTTACAGTAATCCTATGGTCTCTTTCCTGTCACATTGTTTTCTTCCGGCCTCAAGCTAGGCCTTGAAAGCTCACGCCACTCGCTATCATTCTAATTCAGCAACTTTTGTTCTTGCACCCTTCCTGCATTCCTACTCTTTTTCTCTAAAACATGTCTATTTCGACATCAATCTGAGTAAATTTCATTTCGATATTCAATTAATTACCCCAAAACTGAACGAGACCAACTACTAACTCCAACTACCAATTCCAACTATGGATTTCCTATTTCGATATCCACTTTGTTCACCCGAACACCTTCACACTCCTTACTGTTTTAATAAATCATTTATACATTTAAATATAAATCTTCATCATATCATTTCTTACACCTGCTTCCATTCTCGAAGTTGAGTGTAGAGACGAGCTTGAGCCGAAAACAGACGATGATAGTAACAATACTAACAATAAAGATACTAATAAAGTAAAAACGAACCATAGGCGGCGGGCGGTGGATCTGTATTCCGAGGATTAACTTGGTAATTGGGGTCGTTGCAGATGCGACGTTGGAAGCCGATTTAAGGTCACCAAAGCCTAAGCCCGAGTCTGCAGAGCTGAAGGTACGTCATCGTCGGTACTCGGAGTGTAGTGTGATTAAAAGCTCATGGCAGGCCAGAGCTTTTATATGAGACGAAATAAATCGGATTCCAAGAATTAAATTGTCGCTGTAGCTTTCCAGTAGTACTGCGAAAACATGGAAATCCCTAAAGTTTCGGGTATATCGAAAAGGCTTTAAAAAAACTTCGATAAAAAGAAACCAACCGCGACTCGCCTTATTGGTTGCGTTTACTTTCGCGCAGAACGATTATACAAAACTCATGTTCAACCACGCAAGTTCTGCTCGATTCCGCTTCGCGCAGCAGTTATTCGCAGGCGTTGCGAGTGTCGCATGGCTGCTTAAACATAAAAGGGCAAAAAAAATAAAATAAAAATTTGTCACGCAACTTACAATAGCTAATGGGCATCATCTCTTGCTGCGAAGTTTCCTTGAAACGTTTTTTAGTGAGTGGAAATGAGAAGCGAAAAACCTCCTCGGGCGTCTGAGATACCGGCGAATAAGACGCGGAGCTTTTAGGCGGCTAATTTTCAATCTCGAGCGTCTTTCAAAAGTGGATGTATACGTACCTGCATAAAATGAAATTTAATCCCGTAGTTATCTTCCTCTTCTGACGACATTTTTCTGATTAACTCGTACTCGCGGTAAGGTATAAATACATGTACCCTGGGCACAAATATGCTTCGGTATTCTGTAAGGCGGTGTATTTCCACAATTTTTCACCGCATTTTTCGCCATTCCCTGCAGCGTGAGGCATTTTCGTCCGAACATGCAGCGACGGCCGTGTATTTTACGAAATTAAACCGTTGCCCAGCCGTTTGTGAAACATCCTTGCTTTCCTTTCGTTTGCCAACTTTGCGGAATTATTATTATTACTCCGACGAGTTAGCGGTACCTTTGATACAGCCGTGCCCCCCGGGGCTTACCGGACTAATCGTTTAATTTTGATCCACCGGCTCATTCGAAGATATCACGCCATGGAACCGAACCACCTGGAGCATGTATTAGTTCGTGTAAATTCATTGATCCACGTCCGCGAGCCACGTATTCAATCATTTTTTCATATATTTTAAACAACGGTTCAGCTTTAATTTACGACACCTCGTTTCAGGTTTCTCTTCGCTGGATGTTTAATCGGTTCTTACTTATAATACCGGCTGGCACACAAATTTCATTTTCCCTATCATCGCGAAGTTTTGGCACAACGCGCAAAAGAGACCCTCGATATATGTACTCGTTGCAGATCAATCGCTATTCAAATTACGCTTCACCGTTTCAAGCGAGACGATATTGCGGGACGAAATTATAATCTAAGGCTCTTATTATATTTCGAAACGAATCTCCGTTAATACCCAGCTACGCGGGATGAGGTTCGTTCGGGATTTATGAAATTAAAGTCCGCGGTCCGACGGTTCCTCGATTATGACCGGTATCAAGTTGAATGATTCCCGACACGTTATACCGCCCGTCTCGATACTTCCCGGGGATCGCGTCCGTTTCATTTTTTATAGCCTCTTTATCGTCTTGATCGCTAACCCTAAACCAGGCCGTGAACCGCCGCAGTTTATCACCCTTGAATTCGCATCGCCCAACACTTCTCAACCCTCTCACCGCGATGTAGAAACAACGATGCATCTTTTCGCCCTCGTTCGTGTATTACAGGGGTTGGTTTCTGTAACATATATTACGCTTCGCGCAGTCGAGGGAATCCACAGGGAAGGCCAAACTTGTTTTCTAGGGGTGAACGCAACAAGTGTATCATCCTCCTCATCAGTAAAGACTGCACAAATTGAGAGAATACCCTTGTGCCTTGAGGAAGCGTGTTTCATGGTGAAAGGGTCGAAGGACGTTGAAAGCTGTTTTCCTTGTTACTTCGACTTCTTTCATCGTACATGGAAATTTGCGATCCCCCGAAATTTGGATACACGTTGTGTGCGAGTTTTGTTTCGCGATTCTTTATTTCACAAGCGACTAGCGGTTTCTTGAACGTATCGCGTGGATCAGTTTTCACATTTACACGTTGTTGTACAACAATTGCACGCGAAACTCTTCCTTTTTTCATGGCCAAGTGGCGAAGGTATATATTTGAAGCACGTGTCAATGTTCTAAATTGGAAATTCGAGAAAATTTTTTATTTTTTTACTCTTACCCCTTTTTAAACCGAGGTCGCAGTCACCTCTCTGTACCACATTAATCATGGCCCTCTGTTCGGCGACAAAGACTTAAGTCGGTTGGTGTAATACCCAGTACAGCTTAAGCGTTATTACGCAGCATGGGAATATTCTAATTCAGACTATCAAATCGATTAGGTACTCGAGCGTATAAGGTACAACTGGCACAAACGTTCTCGATATCGATAATACTGCTATATTGATATCACATCGTGCTTCCGTTAGCACGACTCGTCCGATTTTGGATAAAACTCGTATTCAACGCCGTTTATTTCCCACAACGAAGAATGCTCGATCGTCGATGACTGGTCAATTATCTGTGTTTCCGCAAATTAATCTACGCCGATGTGCTTGATCAAGATTATTTCTTCGAGAAAAGCGGTTACGAGACTCTTATTTTATGCTCGTTATTATCGTCTGCGCGAAGATTCCTGTTGCTGAAGGGTGGGATCAAAGTGATGGACGATGATGAGGTTGATTCGGTTAGCCAGTACCGAGCCATTCCTTCCTGGTTAATTATCCGGCGACGTTCGGAAATTGATACTTCTTTGCGCGATATATTCTCTGGGTATCCCGAGTTGCTCGAGGCAATCTTGACAGTTTTCGTTCAATGAAGTTTCATTTAGAAGCGATTGGTCCGTGCTTGTGTGTTTCTTTACTTGTTGACTTTTTTCTCTTTTTCATTTTACCCCTCGTTTCGTTATCTTGCCTCCTGGCCGAATGCCGGAGTTTTTCAACTTGGACGCTTGGCAAGACGCATCATATTACTTGATATCCAATTATCCTCATCGCAGTTCAATTCGCATCGCAACCCGGTGATGTGCAACGAAAATTTTCATGCCCACACGCGGTGCGCAAATCCCATGCCTGTTGTGCTGATTTTCGCAATGCTGTATATGTACCTATAACATTGTACATACAAATGAGCAAGGAGCTCGGCGGGTATATGCATACCTACACCCTGTGCGAATCGATAGAGCAAACTGTTGATTCCCGCCCGGATACTAAGGCCGACTTTTTCCAATGGTGAGCGAACGACTTAAATTCAATGTTATTTTCCAAGAAAGTGAAGTGATCAGAGCAATTTCCTTTCTTCTTTCCATTTTTCTTGTCCTTTTTTTCTGTTTATCACGATATTCCGTAGCGCGGGTATGACAACAATTTTCACTCGAGATACGTGCGGGACGTTGGTGGATGAAGTTTCAGGGCAAACACTCCACAGTTGCATAAACTCTGCCACGTAGAACTTGTCACGAACTTAATCTAATTGTAAATTGCGCTGGTAATTAGTCGCATGTTTACGTCTGGGTCACTCGCTTAATTAGTGTTGATGTTCAACTCGAACGGGGGTTATTGATTCTCTGCATCGAAGCGGTCGGTGCAAATGGGGTGGCGAGTGAAAATTTTTAAACCGCTGCGACGTGGTTTAAGTCATCGTGAAACGGGATAGAATCGGCTTATAAATGTTTACTGAGGAATTTCCTGGGATTCGCATTACTCTCGCGGATTTAGTGCTGAACCGTCAGTCGATAGGAAATAAGGAAGCTTAGTTCTCGTGCCAATTTAATTTCCTCGATACTTTTGCTCGTGGTGTCGCAGAGGCAGGGGTTCGGTTATATACGCGGAATAGCTTCGTCCGAAGTGCGTTTTATTATTCAAGGAACTGTGGCTAATCTGTAAAGCAAATTCTTCGGAAGTTAACTTTGCCTTGAAGGTTCGTCCTTTGAATATCGCAGGTACCGCCAAAAAATTTCGACTTGTTCCTCGTCGAGCAAACATTGCACGGAACAGGCAACAACCAAATGCGAGAGTTGAATCATAAGGTACCTACTGTAACGTGCCCTGCAGTACTAGGCGATAACATCGGATAAATTAGACCACCTTCAAAAGTTTCCGTTCAATTTATTTCCCCGCCATTTATTGCGATTAGTGAAAAGTTTGTCCGTCTAATGCCAATTATCGTGAATTTCTTCTTCTTATATTTTTTCGCGTTTAACAAAAGGCCGATAAGTAGTCACGCGAACGTTTCAGTTCTGTTGAAAAAACGTGGGTGCAGTTCTCAATTACAGACGTAAAACAAAGACGAAAACAAACAGATCGAGAGTAATCTGCGATTAAATAAATAAGGCATCTGCATCTCCCAGGTTGAAGCATTAAGCATTGGTACAAGTTACCATTTATTTCCTTTATTTATTTTTTTTTTTATCTACAGACGATCATAAGTACTGAATTTCCAGAATACGATTGGACGCGTGAAGAGAAAATGGAAAGTAAGCATCGTCTCTGATTTGAAAGAGATTTTTATAGAACTTGTTGTTTTACGTTTACATTATTATTTCAGCATGCACGCACGCACACACACACACACGTGTTATTGAACAATTAGCTGCGGGAATTCGTATCGTTCTTTCCCGTTGTAAAACATACCTTCGTTTAATTTTGTCGAGTTTTTCGTTGAACACCGTGTACACGGTGTCCATGCCGTCCCTTTTACGGCCAGTACCCTTGATCACGACGCAGATAGTATTCCTTATCTGTCTCGTCTCCATTCTGAGCGCATTAGAAACGGATGGAAAGCTCCTCGTAATATTCACGTGTGCAATTTAAGCTCGGAAAACCTCTCTTCACCCTGACCTCATTCTTCGTGGAATAAATGCTCGTCCTGACCCCCGCGCTTTTGCCATTCCGACAGGGTGTATCTTCCCATCGTGCAAAGGGCTCAGTTTGCCTCGGTGACATAAAGGCCGAGATCCCGAGTCTCTGTCATTCGTGATACTCCGTTAATATCGCTAACCGTTGCCGCATCTGAAATCGATGGAGCCTAAGTTCCGGAATAACCGCAGGGTTCTATGTAAGGCGGTCGGAAACTCAACGGAACCAACCCTCTTGACCCGCACTTTATTCCTGCGGTCTTTTGATGCTGATTTCTGTCTCCTCCCCCCGGAATTTCTGCGGGCTACAAATATTGCCTTCACTTCGAGGGCAAGTTTACTCGGAAATAAACGAAATGGTCGTTCGTTTCTAATACAGTACATAAATATTTATGCGCAAACAACAGAAATACAAGTGGAAATGCCGGTGATATTGACCTCAGCATCGAATTCTCTTCGCAAGAAACCCATCTGGTGGGTTCGTAACAAGTAATTATTGTTTTTCCACATATCTTTCACGTGAAATTCTTTTGCGGCTGTAATGAATCAGGGATGAACTAACTTTCACCAACCCAAGCCTGTAAACAATTTTTACAAAGTTTCCAACTCGTTTCATTCTGTATGTGTCGTATATTCAGTATTCGATACTAGTTTGAAATTCTCTCTTGTTCAATCTGATTTTCTTATACCTACGTCGGCGGTAATTCTAGTCAAGGATTTACTCTCAATTCAACGGGCTTTAGAACCTGCAGAAATTTGGTTTCTTGTATTCCTTTGCGTCGTGGTTCAAGAAAAGGAATCCTGGTCTCCAGTTGTGCTTTTTTCCTTCGGGAGAAGGAAAAATGTTGGTACTAGGAGGGCAGAAACAAGCAGTTATAAAAGTGTAAGAACATTTCGGGATTGTTAAAAATTGATAGTGCACTTGATGCGAAAAGCTTCGGATTCTGCGTTTCGACCGCAGAATACAAAGCAGGGATCCTCGTGCGGCGGTTGGATACCGAATTTTTAATGATCGGTAACGTATTCCGCCGAGGAGCAGGTGTATTATCGTTGCGGGGGTACGATGACGACGGTGGTACCAGATTGAAAAATTGCGCGTACTTTTTTGACATGTTATAAAACCAGCGTTTCAGGTACGAGTCCTTTCAGCGAGCGCTCCGCGGTTGAAACACCCTTCTCTTCCATCGCTGAAGCATATTGAAAATCCCCGACGGTCATGAATACGTTACAAAAATTCATGATGGAATCGCGGGATGTTTATTGATTGCCAAGAGTAGGCAGGCAGGCAGCAGGGACGAGGACAAAGGGTGGCATCCATCTCCGGTGTCCCTAAATCTCGGCAAATTTCGAGAATTTCATATCTCTGATACTCGAAGATGTCTCCATGTCTCCCTCGCGTTACAGATCGTGCCGTCTTTTTCCTTCTTATGACATACATTTCTCGCTTACTTTATTCCCCTCCGGTTGTTCGAACGCCGAGCCGTCTAGAGTTTAATAAGCTCCTCGATGGATATTGTCAGGGTTCTTTTGCAGACTTTTAGAGTGATTTTTATATAATCATTATGAGCTTTCGTTAAACGTCAGTCGTTATAACCAAGATTCATACTCGGTACTTGGTTCGTCGAGAACGACGCGGAGACTGTTGATTGAATATAATAGATTTTCATTTACTTTTTCAGCAAACAAACGAAAGTATTTTCTTCGAGTGTTTTTACCCTCCACCGAGGACGAAGTAAAATCCAGGAACGTTAAGCAAGTCAAGCGAATACAATTCGAATCGTAGGGACCTGAGTGTATTACGTTTAAGATGATGCATGCCGACCGAATCCCCTGTTTGCGGGGATCGAGCCGTGTACTAAATAATAACAATATGCTCTGCAGAGCAAATTTCGTTGGTAGATAACATCGCGACGCGGTATTTTGAATGATTTGTCACATGGGATAATCTCGGGAAATGATGCAGGTTTCGTGCGCGAAACTCTTTGACCGAATCAATCACGTGTCGAATAGCGTTGCAAAACTCGAACAGCAATTACCGATAGATTTCCAGGCATTGTTTGCACCCCCTCCCCCCCCCTCCCTCCCCCCGAAACCTTTGTTTGCACTGCGTTTATTTTTTTCTTATCTTCGCGTTCGGCTCATTACCGCGAAGCACACTGCAGAGCACAATGGCTGCCACTTGCCGTTGGCAAAGAGCTGCGATTTATTGGCTCGAAAGCACAGGTGCTTCTGCGTGCGTGTGTGTGTGTCTGTGTGTGTATGTACACGATTTTCGCAGTACAATCGGCCGGGCTAGATTCGAGCTTGAACGGTATCTCAAACGAGTTCTAGGCTGGATGTCGGACGGCGACTGCGTAAATTGGCGCATTTTTCATCAGATAAAAACGATAAAAATACCCAACGGCATACCTTCGAAGTCGAGATCCCTCCCGGGTCTTTGAAAGATTTATTTTAAACCGTGTTGACTTTCAATGGTATAAGTAGCCAGAAGCCGTTACGAACGGATGATTTATTCCTATAAAGACATGAATGTTTGATTCAATTTTTGCGCTTTTCTTCGTCTCGCCGAGTTTCTCGTTATACTTATGTGTATACCTATAACATCCGTAATATATAATGGACGGGAACTTAGCGTGAACGTTCTGTAAAGGCTGTCAAACTTCTATAGGAACAACACTATCGTTCATTCGCATTGTTGGCGATGAGAGGGCTGCTCCCTGACAGTAAATCGATATTGAAATTCAGTATACGGACCACGGTGAGCTTTGAATCGCCCGCAAGACGTCAGATTTTGATTCAAAACGCGCGTGTAACGATAATACGTATGTATCGTGTATGTGTGTGTGTGCTTTACGTTCGATTGACAGCGTCGAAAGTGCCTCGGCGACTCGTCGTGCGACTGTAATTTACATTGGATATCTCCTTCCTTCTCTCCTTCTCCTCTTGCATCCCTCATTCTCTCGCAAAACTCTGCGCAACAATTCATAGCGATACGATACAACGTTCTTGTAACAAGGGTGTTAATAGCTTGTATATTATATGTATTGGTACAGAGTTGGGTGGAAAAAAATTCGTTTCCCAGTCAACGCTCGGATGTGTTTTTAAAGAAGCGTGAATCTTCCTCGCTCACATTGAAAATGAATGATTTGCTGAATATATACCCGGCTGGTTCTGTTCGGCTTTACAAAATTTCATATCGTTTTCGCGTACTTAATTACAAGCGTAGAGGTAACATTATACGCACAAGAAGCTGAGATATGTTAATTTAATTTCGTGTCTCTGCATTGAGCCGGCTCTTTTGACACAGTAAGTGTTTTTCTTACCTCAAGAACCAACCCTCGCGAGATTGTTCATTTCCGTTATTTCCTCCACCGGAAGGGCGGAAATTTTGCTCTACCGCGATAGCTTCCGCTGATCACGGCTAAAACGTGATACAACTTCACAGTTAGCTGGTTCGTATTTACAGTTCGTATTTAAAGAATTCTCTACCTTTTATCCAGCGAGAGCGTATCGGCTGTTCGTTTGAAAACGGAAGGCGAGCGCGTATAAAATCCGCGAGATTTTCGATAGTACAATTACAAGATGGAGCGCTTGCTTTGACGCCGAGGACCAAGGGCTCGTAAAACGGTGGCAATCCGCGACATGTAATTGCCCCGATCTTTAAGGGTGATCTTTACGACCTCGAGTCAAGAACGCTCCCAGGGCTTCACGTCCCGATTCGCATTACCGCAGGATACCAACCCCCTTTACCTCTCCGTGCTGACATTTTCAAGGTTCCCGGATAAGCTCTCGCTGGACATCATTGAGGCAATATTTTTTTCCCACGCATTTCTTCAAGCCTTATACCTTTCTTTATCGTACGGGTAATTTTTTCGCCTGTTCAATGTGCGCCCACGCAAGAGCGGCGGATTATACGGCCGGGAATAAGATGTACGAAGAGATATCTAACGCGAGATCGATTCCGCAGAAACGCGAAATTGCCATTACTAAACTCGAGGGTGGGTAAGAATGTCGGAGCTGATCGCGTCTTCGAGCTTCGGCTCGAGCTTGCGACGTTAGACAACCGCCTGTATTTTCTCATTCACAATGTATATCCATTTTAATTTTTTTTTTTTTTCTTTTTGTGCTTTTTTCTACTCCTTTTTTTATCCACCGAGATGGCACGTGCGGCGAGTCAATTAGCTGCTGCCGGAAGTACGGGATTGAGGAAAGGGTGCCGCCGACACGGTCATGCGTGCAACGCTTCGTCGTGTATTCGACAACGTACGGCGGAATGCTTTTACAAGTTGGAAAAAAGAGCGCCGCTGAGACACGGAGAAAACAAGTTTCGCTCTATCTTGGACTGTGTTCCAATCGGTGGATAACGGCGTGTCGGTTAAACTTGATTGAGGTAAATGAAGCACCGGCTAAGCCTGGAATGGCGAAGGAAACTGCGAAGTACGCGCATCTCAATTCGGAACTCGTGCCGATTGAACAGATTTTTATCACCTTTCGATGTCACGTTGGATTGGGAAGGTTTCAACTCGTGATGACATCGCGTTCCTTCATTATTCCCCGGCTTTGTACCCGTCTAATGTCGCCGTCGTTGTAGCTCCCATTTCCTTTCATTTCAACTCACTAACCAACGACGAGGTAAATCATACAAGTCCTCAACGCGAGCTTTGGATTCACCATAAATTCGACTCGGAGGTGAGCTTTGCTTCTCGACCTACCTCCGTCGCGTGTAATCATACAAATGCAAAACAGATTAACAGTCGAGTCGAGTTTATTGCGTTCGATATACGTATATTAAAGGCCAGCGTATCGTGTGCAGGGGTTTCATTCAAAAGTTGCTTATTGTGCCGTCGACAGACGGACGATGAATTAGAAGAAGGTTGGAAGATGTTGATAACGAGTCCTCTTTGCCTCGAGTAAATATCGTTTTTGCTGTAGTTATCAAATTTGCATAGATCGAATTAGACGGTCTGAAATAGCCCCAGTTTCCTGCTTGGCGTGTGATTATTCACCACCGTCGTTAAGCACCAGTTGATATCTTACACGTTGTACATGCAACTGTAATAGATGGTCCGAATGACGTGCGGCATAGCTCGAGACAGAATGTCGTAAACTGGAAAGCTTGCGGCGAAGAGACGTCAATTTTTTATCTCGAGACAGCGGGAGAATGAGGGACAGAGGAGGCGGAGCATTGTTAATGTTTGCTCGCAAGTAGAATCGCTGATACAAATGGGGGAGTCTCTTCGTACAGCGATACATTCTAGATGCTTCATACCACTGCTTGTATTCTAGCTGTACGCGGTTGTTCTTTCCCTTGTATAGGTAATGCTAACGGCTCTGGGTACGTTGAAATACGCAACCCGCGTTGCTTATAGTTCACGGGATTTTCAGGTCGACGTAATTATCGATATTCCAGGCATTCCGTGTCCCGTTTGCAGTGCTTTCTTCACCAAACAAATTTTTAATCAACAACAGTAGTTTCAATGATCGTGCTTTAGTCTGATTCCTTGTGTTAATTATCATGAGATTCGAAGTCGAACTAATTTACACCGAATATCGAAAACCTAAACAATTTCACCGTTCATCGGAGATTGTTAAATGGCGTCTCATTAGATCTATAATTAGGAAAATATGGAAAACGATGAAATTTTTACGCACAAGCTCAACGAAATGTGAGGCGTTTCATGGATGACTGGAACCGAAATATTTTGATGAATATTATTTTTGAGAGAACGGCGGTAAAACGAGTCAGCTTTTGATGTGATTGTTTTTTTTCTTCATTCTATCGCTGTTTTTTCCTCCATATTTCCAAGCTCTCTCTGATTGGAGTTGATATGCTTTGAAGCAAAAAATTTCATCACTATTTGTTCTTTTAGCTACACACCATGATACAGGCGTGTATTCAACTGGGTAAAATTCAGAGTCCCTGCAGTAATTGAATTAAAAACTGGTAATTTGATCATTTCCACACACTTAAAATTAATTTCTGATAGTTAATAGATTGAAAAAAATGCTTTGAAACGACTGAAGCCTGATTCATATTACTGTAATTATTCTCGTTAGTCGAACACTTACCTGTATACGCTAAACAAAAATTTTGTCACCAAATAACGATCGCCCGTCGTGTATTTTTGTACATACCTTACTAACTTCGACCCTGTGTGAGAGGTCCGATCACCCGATCAGAATGATGTTTGATTTTGAGGGTACAACAGAGAGCTGCAAGCTATTTGTCGCGAAGCAGTGCACGTACGGGTTGGTGATAAAAGCTTGTCGCATAATTTGAAAATGATACCACCAAGTGTCGTAGGTAAGCATTGCCAACCAATTGGTGGCTCCCAGTGCCTACATACATTTCACCACCGGGGTATCAGTTTTAGTGAAGAATTCCCCGGCCTGAAAGCCCCTTCGGCGACACAATTACGAGGCACAAAGTACCTTGGAAGACGAACGCGTGTGTGGGAGACGAACGAAGGTCGACTGGGACTATGAAGAGACACTTTAGATCTCGGCTCGCTTCGCTGTTGTTCGAGCACCCGGTGTAGATGGAATACGTAATTGATTTAGGTGGTGTACCGAGTTGGCTATTACCCAGCCTCTGCACACACCTGTCCTCCGCCCTTCTGCCGCTAAGATCTTTCCCCTACCTCGTTCGAAACAGCAGCTTCCTCCATCGGTAGCTATACACTGCCACAGTTGCTAACTCAATAAATTGTCTAATGGCGTTAGTAATCGCGTTGCAAATATTTTAAACGACTTTATAGTTTACCCATTGCAAACAACTGTCGTAAAACTAAACTAAGAGAGAGAGAGAGAGAGAGAGAGAGAGAGGAGAGAGGTTGTCTGCCGTTCCTGTCGTTAAGGTAACGTTCTTTTAAAAGGTTTCCGTATCTATTATGTATTCGCCATTATACTACCGACACAGTGTACGTTTACTTTGGTGAAAAATTTAGGGTAATTAAGAGGAGGTGCCGTTGTGATGGAAAATTTATTCAATGTGCTGTGTACATATATATATATATATATATATATATATATATATATATATATATGTACATTTTTGGTAAATTATGCTTTTCAATATCTTGTTAATTAACTTTCCCATTCAAAGTGCGTACGCATTCATCGTGACGAATACGTCAATTTTAGCTATTCGGAATTCCTGCATTTGCGCGTTAAAGTTTTCAGAATCCAACGTCGGCGATTCATGTTTAAAACGGCTTTTAAAGTAATAAATCTCATTATCGTAGCGAAAACAGATGTGCGCGAAGCATGAAGAAGAGGGTATGGCCTTACAAGGAACGATTTGGGAGCGGTAACTGTTTTCATTTGCGAACATTTATGCGTAACGCGATTTTCAGCGAAATACGTGTAACAGATTGCCAAATTATTCCGAATGAGATCCAACAAATTAAACCGTGTCTTTTGACAGCTGTGATATAAACTTGCATATCCGGGATGAGAATCACCGTTGATGTATTTAAAGTTAAAGGAATTTGCATATCTGCCTTCGAAAATCTCGCCGTATTCAATATAAATAATTATTCCCCTCGTACATATACGCCATCAATTATTACGTATTACGGTATAACAACATTTTCCACTTAAAACGCCGAACAAAGTGAATGTTAAAACGCTTATAAATGACGTTAACTCGTAATTGCAGGACGCTACGCTGGTCTTGCTTATGCTCATCTCCTACGGAATCTGACTCGTGATTAGTATGTGTCTTTGTGCAGAAACTAATTTAGGATCAGAATAAGTGCTGTATGGATTTTTAATCATATTCTTCGGAAAATCGTGTATTATATTTAACAAGCTGCAAGAATTTACAACAAAGTAATCGTCTCGGCAAGTCTTTGGTACAGATACGAAGAAAACCTCTAAGAAGAAACTAGTTTCGGTATGTTTTGCAACGTTTTTACAAGAAATTCGTTAGGATGGCTTACCTTGACCGCAGGGACCGCCGCTTAGGATCACGACCCTATTCTCTCGGAATGACTTTCCGGTTCTTTGCAAGCCGCTTTCGTACAGAATAAACCAGTTCAGAAGGTCACGAGCAGAGTCGGACAAGTAGACGGAGTCGAAGAAGGAATAACGATGCATTCTGTTACTTAATTCAATCTTTTATAGAGAAAAGTATCGTACCTGCGAATTTGATGTTCCTCGAGTGACCCTCTCTGAGAGGGGAGAGCAAATGTTAATACCCCAGCCTTTTTCCCGTCCTCTCGTTCGCAGTTTCAGAACGATTAGTTGAATGAATCACCTGTGCTTAAGGAGGGAAACGACGAGAAGAACGATGGCATTGCTCGTACAAAGCAGTGCTTTGGGAAATGAGGGTGTATAATATTTGAAAGGGAAAATAGTACGACCGTGAGAGCTCGAGGTGTACGCAATCAATGCCGG
Organism: Neodiprion pinetum; assembly: GCF_021155775.2. Taxonomy (NCBI): domain Eukaryota; kingdom Metazoa; phylum Arthropoda; class Insecta; order Hymenoptera; family Diprionidae; genus Neodiprion; species Neodiprion pinetum. The sequence goes on from NC_060237.1 coordinate 23,265,734, forward strand.
ATAACAAATGCGGTGTTTAAAAGGGACAGATAAAATGGAAAATGATAAATCGAAGTGAGGAGGGGAGGGGGTTGAGAAAAAGTGGGAGAGGGAAAAAAATGGTGTCATCTATCTCGTTAACTAAAGTGCTCAGAAATTAAATTAATTCGGGATACGGGCATCGGGTAGGCAGGTCCACTCCCACTGAGAGTATATTGTTCTGACTTTTTTAGAAGATCCATTGTGGGAAGTTGCTAACACTGAAACAATGCCCTCATTGTTTTAGCATCCCTCAAAACAGTACCTGCACTCAAACCACGCGATCTCGGTACCCCCGTGCTGCCTTTAACCTGATTGTCATATTCGTCCTCATCGTACATATAATACCCTCGTCATTGGCTTCGGCTCCATGAAATCAGACTACCTTTGCGTCCGCCTTTTTCATTCTTTCAGCTTTCGACCCCGATGAAACTCGACGGAGGTATACGCGTTTCTCTTTTCTCATCAAGCTCGCGAAAAGAAGCTTATTCATTTATCCTCAGACTGGAATTCTGAAATCGAGAGAGATATTTTTTTCTTATATATACTATGCCCTCCTACACGTGCTGGAAATTGCCCCTCGCCGGAACACGCTCTATTTTCACACGAACAGTTTCGTTCGATGAAACACCACCTTCGCTGTAATTTTGACGGAAAAAAAATGAATACACATATATACATAATAAGACCAACTAAAGTAGCCGTGTAATGATTTTTTTTCCCTCTTCTTTACACGCCGATGACGTACAATGTGGGCGGTGGCCCAGCTGTGGGGCTACTTTATGGCGTCATATTTTTCCCATCCTCCCTAAGTATCCCACCCACGGACTTGCGCCAAATTTTGTCTCCAACGAACGCAGATGGTACGAGACCCGGAACAAGAATTATAACCTGGGGTGGATATTTTTTCGTTTTCCGACTTTTCTGCAGATCAAAGAGGAAAAGTGATGAACGAATTTTTTAATGCTCGAAATGAAAACCCTCCGATAACCACTTTTTTCTATACATGACTGTGCGATTTCCATCGTAGACCTTACTTCATAACAGGGAATATTAATGGCTCCCGAGCGGAAACTACCACCTTGAATCTGAGCAGTAGGTCGTGCAGCTTTTCATGTTTCATACTAGGTACAGTCCTCTTTGCAACGGGCTCTTTGCGTATATTTGCGAGTATGGAGATTCAAGCCTTTCTGACCGACTTAGGACGGGCAAAGCTCTTTTCCTTTTCACCCTAGCATCGATTTTCGGTTCTGCAAAGACCTCGCATCAGACGAATCGTCTTACCTTTCCCATTCACATGAAATTTCAACGAAGATCTCCTTCTTCTCGACCTTTCGATGACGCGTAAGCGTAAAGTATTCAAGGTCGATTTAGTTTTCACTTCTGCGAAGTCAGCCACTTATATATAATACATATAGATCGTTTTGCCCCCTGGCTGAATCTTTCGTGATCATGAGATTCATTTTTCCCTAACTAAAAACGAAGCAATTAGAACTGCGCGAGAAAAACCAGTCTCATCCTTCCGGTGTGCTGTGTGAATAAAACTTTGCACCCCCTTTTCCTCAACCGTCAGGGACAAGTTTTACCGATACAAGACCGACCGAGAACGAAGGAGAACGAAACCCGGAGGGCGGAAAAAGGTGAGAAAATAGAGAAAGTGAGAATGAGAGACACGTCGTAAAAGTTCACTTTGAAATGCGAAAGAGACCGGTTATATTATTTTATTTCATATTACAGCCGTCACTTTCTTTCAGATGAAGTGCCTGTCGTTTCAGCGATCATGCGATATTGATAAACCGAAGTTGTTGTGTGCCACTGAAATTTGTTGAGAGAAAGAAAGAAAAAAATAAAAAAAAGACCAACGCGTATAACGATAACATCAAGGTATATACCCAGAAGCCATGTATATCATGTATTCATGTATAATGTATATACATATTGCAGAAAAGTTCTCTTATCCATAACATTTCGTAATTCAGGATGGAAAGTGGCAAAAGTTTTGTATTCTACTATTATTTTTCTGCAAATCATAACGCGATAAATATCAACACCCACAAGATAGTTCAGAGACATTAAACGGGTAGCTCCCGCCCATGGAAAAACGACCGATTACCTTGGTTTCGGGTGGTTTTCACTCTTGTACCATTTTCTGTCCGATGCATTTGCCACAAGCACTCAGGTCGGCGAACCGCCTGCAGCCCGCCGTATCCGATGTACCGTCAGATCAGCACGTCAAATGAATATTCGCGTATTCGAACCGCGCTCATCCCGGAAACGCCTGTTTGTTCGCCAGTGGTCCCGATCCATGCGGTTGCGATAGTCGGCCAATGCGAAGAGTACAACCGATCATTGCAAGCCTGCGCTATTGCGCGATTGCGTGAGGCCAGCTGGCTAATGTTTGTTCGTATAGCGCGAGCGAAGTTCAGATAATGCGTGTCGGCAGTCGAGGAATGCCGGGTACGCGAGCAGGTTATTTGATATTAATTAGTGCCGGTTGGTGTAAGCGCTGAGCGTAGCCGGAGCCCCGGTTTCAAAGGGTTGTCAGAGGCAGACAGAGGACGAGAACAAGGGTACGGGGGTCGTAAGGTCGAGGTCGGGATCGGGGGGGAGGGTGGAGGAGCTTTTCACCCCGTGTGTGAGCAGCGTACGCATGCATCGCATTCGTACCTATTTCCATATGTATGTACTTACTTACCGACACCTCGGTGCTTGTACGTAACCGTATGAGTACCTACTTGTCAATATTCATGTTCAGGCAAAGAGAGGAGAGTTAACTATAAATAAACTATGGATTACCACGCTGTCATTTCCAGCGCACGAGTAAAGGTAAGGGTGAAACCTTTGCACAAGGTTTATTAAGCATGTTTACCGACTCCGGTGCTTTACGGAAATGAAAGAACCACGCATTACTAATTTAGCGGGGCGGTTATTTATTCGTTACACTTCTGTGCATCATTCTCAGACATCGATGTAGAAAAAAAAAAAAAAAACGTATTAATCATCGGCCAAGTTCCAATGAAGAAGAGATACCGCGTAGTTTTAATATTTCACGAAGAATATGAAAAATTCATTTCGTTACCTTAATAAAGTTAGCTAGTTGGTAGAAAAGAGTTGCTATTATATTCCTATTTTCTTCGGTTGGTGGAATTTTATTTTTATACCATTTTTAAATGATATTCAGACGAATATAGTTTCCGGAAAATGTACTTCTAACTTTCCCTCACGTTTTCAAGCGGTACGGCAAACTGTTTCTCAAAATTATCTCTATCAATCAGTTTCCTGTCCATATTTACAAAAGCTGGGGCCTCGGTCCTGTTACAAACTTGCCCTGCGATCAGTGAGCTACGGACAATAGGTTGAACCCTTGCGCGGTGGTTCGAAACCTCGTTGCCAGTATTTGTAGAATGTTCAGTAATTTAAATTTCTTGCTGTACTTTTCGTGATGTACGGAATTTTTAAGTGGGCGACGGCTTAAATACGCGTCAAGGATGGAGCCGTTATAATGAATAATAATGAGAACAAAAGAAATTTCGAACGCGTGTACCCTTTAATCTTCTATTGTATTTCCGTCCCACGCTCACACCGTCTTTGTTAGCCCCCCACCCCCCCCACTTTCACAATCAATTACCACCGTCACAAAGTCACCCTGGAAAACAGGGAACGTCATACCGGCAACTCGATCGTTATAATCACTCGCAGATCGAGTCAAAGGCAGTAATATGCGCCCAAAAACGAATTTCCGGTGGAAAAATCAAAACGCAATTGAAAACAGGGGTGAATGAAGATTGTTTTCGTATCCATAGAAATTTGTTTATCCGCGTGCGTTTGTTTACCAAGCGTAAATCGAATGTATTTCGAAACCTCGATGCTGGTTCCTCCAATGTTTTGAATTATTTTTACATCCTAAGTTGTCGATGATATTGTCCAACTGGCTAAAATGGGGTGAATCGGTGAACCGAATTTAACGCTCACAATGCTCGGGGTTAGAGAGAAATGAATATCTTGCAGCGGGTGTAGAATGTTTCAAATATTCTACTGACGGCGATTCTACAGCGCCAGTTATATGGCCGTTGTGAATCGAGGGAACATCGAAGTGTAGATTTGAACAAATATCAAAGCCATTGTAGGTGCATGTGATTATTATTTCGCATGAAATCCCGGCAAAAAATTTCCAATAAATTGCTTGAAACTTCAAATATCCGTTTCTAGTACATGCATATCGTATAAATCTACTACGCAGCAAAGAGATACCGCTGTTCTTTAACAGCCGCGCTCGTCGCAGCTAGGTACATAGGTACTTTACCGTTTTGATCGTGTACGAGTCGTGATTCATGTCTCTCTCACACCGCTCCTTCTCACATTCTCGTTTATATCCTGCCGTGCTCGAGCAAGGCTATATATTATTTTTCTGTAAAAGAAACAACAAATTGATACCAATGGTTCCCTGTATAGACGACTTTGCCATATCATATTACCTGCAGCCAGCATATGACTGTTGTAGCTAACAACCGGACCACATAATGACAAGATAAAACTACATAGCGTGCAGGAAAGAACCTTGTGTCGAGTTTCTGGTATTCGTTTGAAATCTGCAACCCGTGTACACAAAGCCTTGCCGTTCCTTTGAGCTGACGTTTCCTAGATACGTATCTCGCGCTTTCAACGACAGAACTAGAACACTCTGGGTCACATCTCAAATCGCCCATCCATGGTTCATTACACGTTCTTACGATCAGTAAAAATTATCGAAGGATTCCCTTTCGCCTCTGCATCGACGAAATAAGATACGCGCCTTAATTGTCTAGTTAATTTTCAGCCCAGCGGGCACCGATCAAGTTGCAAAATGAAACTGAGTAATTTAATTTTAGTTGGCTTAAAGTAGCAAGATGGAGGGAGGGGGTGAACTTTGTTTGTAGTTTAGTTTCGGTTATTATAACGAGCAGATGCGCGTCTAGCAGGTTAATGTGGCAGGGCTAGGCAACGCAAAACACCGCACAAGTTTCCCCTCGGTAGTGTGTGTCTTGGGACCGCTTAACGCTTATTGTTAGTTGATAGAGTCGGGAGTTTGTGCTGATCTGAGTCGGATGGAAGGGCGGGAAGAGGGGGCTGGTGAGGAGGAGGTAATTTTGATGAGGAAAATAAAGTCTGTCCGAACAACCCTGTGCTCTTTTCAGCTTCCTCTGATCTTCGCAGCGATTAATTACAGAATTCTTTGAAATTTTCTTGAGACCGTTCTGCGCTAACAAAATCTCTCCGGCGATGAAATAAATTCACGCGTCTACTCGTTGCCATTAATAAAATTTCTACGTTTACCAATCCCGCGATGTAATCTACCCCGTATCGAAACTCCGCGCTCCTTATAACGGCTTGACCTCAACAATTCGCATCTGTGAACTCGAAATTCCAAACTTAATGTTCGATATGACGCTATTAACAGTCGTGTCCACCGAGCCATAGCGGCAAATTGAATATCACTGACGACCCATGCCCTAGTCCTTGACTCGACAACTTCTTTCCACATTCACTTGACTCCCATAAATTTCTGTCCCTTCCACCCTGTAGGAATTCCAAGGGTTTCCTCGCTTATCGCGCTCCGTGTCAGTTACACCCTCTTACAAGCGAATGAGGGACGTCAGAGTCGGGTATCGATGACATAAAAGTCCTCTTGGATGTCGACGAGGGAATTTAAAGTTGTGAAAGGATGGAAAACTGGTCATCTTCTTTACCCTAATTCCCCAACTTGAAAGGGTCCGCAGATCACAGTTTGGACCTGGTAAGATATGCTTTGCCAGCACTCTGCATACACGAGGCCCGGCCCTTCGCAGGATTAATCAAAATAACCAGCCTAAATTATACTGACCGAGTTCTGACAAGAGACGATATAGCGAGGCTGAGGGTTCGTCTGAAGCGGAGGAACTTCATCATTCCGTTTGAGTAATTGAAAGGGTTCCTTTCAAAGATGCAGAAGCCCAACTGGGGCCCGAACCTCGAGTCTCGGAGAGAAAAGAAGAAGCGTTTTGATCGTGCAGTTGACTTCGACGCAAACCCGTTTCACATTTCGCGGAGTATTTTGAATACTAAATTGATACCGTAATGGGTTCCTGGAAGTGTGATTCAAACGAGTTGTGACTCGTAATTGCGTTTATTGGCGCGGATCCATTCGGAAAGCCTTTCATACCTTCTCATGGTGAAGGTTACCAAACTGAATAGAATTGTGCCCATAATGCAGCAGGAGAACAAAAGCTTTCATGGGAGGCAGAGTTCCATCGGCATGGTATACACGTTCACGTCAAAGAATCTGTTCGGGCATCTCACGGGTAGAAAGCACTTCGCTCTTATTACTAGCCAATAACTTGAGGTTGTCGTGGATACGACGTGAGCATAAGAGGTCAATGGTCAAGGCACGCGTGCGTCGGGCCGACTATTGCGTGGTCACAAAGGAAAAGTACCCTCAAAGAGGACAGTAGACAAAAGGCAAGGCACCCTGTTTTTCGTCTCACGTCTCAAATAATTTCTCTGTGTTCCCTGTTCCTCTGGTGGTCCTGGACAGGCAATCACGCTGTCAACTTATGCCTACGAAATAAAACCAACCCCAAGTTTCACCACATGGTTTTACAGAGACTGTCGACTACATTGATCAATTCCCCAACGCCTTTGTCTGAAAATAGCATATCGCTGCTGCATTTTAACAAGTAAAATGTACCGTTGTATGTCATAGGTATGTGCGTATTGTTAGTGACTGGTAACTGTGTTACATGTTCATTGTGATTCTGAAGTATTCACTCAGCGCGCTTTCCGCGAGAACTGAATCGACAACCTTGAATGTTTTGATCCAGATTACAAATCTGTCAGTTTTTTCAGTTTACTATTGCACGAACAGCACTGCGATTGTCAGTTCAATGCTGCCTCGTATCGTCAGACGGGTTTCATGGTACAGAAGATCGAGTAAGATGGGTCAATCCCGATAACCATTCAAAGCAAAAACGAGAAGAAGAAGAAGAAGATAACAAGATGGGAATTATTGTCTGGGTCACGCGAAGACAGGAGAGAACGCCTATGATCAGCATTGGAGAACAACTTTTGGCTCGCGCTGTAAATAGGATTGGCAGACGAAACATCTATTTTGATCTCGGAGCGAGCGAATGCTTCAAGTAAATGGCGAAGCCCGTTTCTTCATCACTCTGGGGTGCGCACGACAGACGCGCTACAAATGTAGGCCATAGCCGGCAGAAGGGTAGTTCAACTTGCTTACACGTAACTTTTCGACGAGAGAACCTTCGGGACGTCAAGCCGAGAGGGAGACGCGGGAGTAACGGGAGAACTAAGAGGGTCGGGAGGACTTGAACTTCTTTCATCACCGGTACCGGGATCCGGCCCGTTCTTCTCTCGGCAAGAGCCGGTTTTGCAATTATTAGAAAGTCCCGTTTGTTCCCATGGCGACGAGTCCCTAGCCTATCTTCATTCTTCTCACCGTCTACCTGCCGGGACGCGGAAGCCTTCATTACTCCGTTAGGGTACATCCAGAGCACCTTGAATGCTTCTCGAGATACTTGTCCTCCGGAACATTCACCTCAAGGATACTTCCTTTGTGCCTAGTCTCGAGCATGGTTTGCGCAATGGTTTAGTGTGACGCGAGTTTGATCAAATCACCATTCATTAGCTTCGCTCGAAAATTACTCGAAATTAATATTTCGACAACTGGCAATCTCCAACCGGGATCGCTTATCGCCATTCGCATGCTCGTTCACCCTCACGAAGTTAGACTCTCCACATCCGGGGCACCGGAACTGAAGAGTGCATTGAATTATTAATTAAATCACCGTTACTGCACCGTAAAGATTCGTCGAAATTTCCGTGATTCTGCTCACGGTAATCCTGACCTATGAATTATAACGGAATCGATGCGTTACACGATTCAGGGAGCAAGTTATTACCACTTTATACTATCACAGAGGTGTATTCGGTGCTGTATAATAGGTACCCTCTTTATCCCCATGACAATGGAGGGAAAGTTGAAGAAATAAAAGTCACTTTCAACGAGTGTCATATACCGGCATAACTACGCCAATAAATTCAAATTATATTTCTCGCCTCCTTCAACAATAAGTACAGTATCCATATCGCGTGATGGGGTCGAGCCCATCTTGTCGGTGAGGCAGGTCTTTCTCCCAAGTTTCTCCCGGTTTATTTTCAGGAGTTTTATTCTAACCTTATACTTCGGTTTGATGAAACAGCGTTAAGTTGGCAGATTCTTTCATGATGCACCAAATAACCTACCACGACCATTCCAGCGAAATTGCGCTACCCCAGATTTTTCGGAAGTACCGAAAAAACTTGCCATCCAATGAAGGGTATGATTAGAATAATGCTTCCTCGGGGATTGAGAAGAGCACCGAACCTGGCAGGATTTGAAAAAAAAATCACTGGGTAGGGATCTGCTTTATTTCTTTTTTATTTTCAAAACAATGGCGGACGTATCGAAGAATTATTGATCGGTGATTGTGAATCGAACACTGAACAAGTTACTGTTTTTCCCTTTGAGTCTAGCTAACTTTCAAATTTCCAACCATAGACTGTATTTTAGGACTCAGAAGAAATTTGCAAAATTGGCGAAATATTCTTTCACACATGTATGTGAAATGACAAATTCGAAAATGATAAAAATCTTTGTAGCGATCAGATATGAGAGTGCAGGGTCGTTGGATCAGGTGTACTCGCCTGAACGTAGCTTCCATAATTAACAATAAATGAGCGCACAACGGAGTGCACGTTGCACATCCCTTCCATTACAGTTAACCGCGGTCTCTTCAACAAATTATGCATGTCCGACCACAAGGGGTCAGTTTGTAAACATTCGAACTTAATTAACCTTGCTGCTCGTGTCCGTCAAAGGCGGGTGTTATTTCAAAGTAGAAATCCAATCATACACTGTTTTTCCGGTTTTACCGGCTTGACCGGCTTATCCGGTTGTATTGAACGATTACACAGGCTTGCGATGATTTTCCCATGATAAAACCGAGTAGTAATTTCGGCAGGTATTAGATACGAATCTATGAAAGAAAGTGTTTAAAAAATTCTACGCGTAAATTTTCCAAGAAACGTTTTTTTCTGATTTCCTAGTACTCCTAGAGTTAACTTTCAATTTCTGTGTTAAATATATGTATTAATGGTAGTGTTGGTATTTAAATATTTATTTACTGTCACTAGATGTTGTTTAGGGTGATTTTAAGCATATTTAGAGATACGTAAGAACAAGAGAAAAAGATTGAACAGGAGTTTTGAAGAAAGTAAAAAAAGATATAGGTCGTTTCGATTTATCTAGTCTCTTAAATCTTGATTAAAACTAATACTGTACATTTTATACCTAAGCGTACAGTTCTATATTCATTATATTTTTATTTTTTCATAAGAATTGTTCAAAAATCAGTAAATATGCGTATCTTCCATAAGAATAAATCGCGATATGCTGTATAAGAGCCAGCGCTATATATGAACTCAACATACGTGAATACCTAAAAAAAAAACATCATTGCTTAAGGGGGAAATTAAAAGTTGTATTTCGCAGGTCTGTGTTACGTGTTTAACGGAGAGCGATCACTGCCCGACCGTTTCACGAAATTACACAAACAATCGCAGAAAAAAAACCAAAAACATATAAACAAACAAACAATTAGGTCAATTCACACATCTCTCCGATTTCACCGACGAGCAAAATCTCGGTATGCTCGAGACCATTGCAATAGTTTAAATCACTGTCTCATAAAATCGTATACTCGAGTTTGCTGATTTTGGGGTTGCTTTCCACATTTACCGACTGCTGACTGAGCGTAGGGATTGGGGTTGCGGTTGAGATGCTGGTGGAAGAACACAGAGATCACTTCCCCGATACTCCACCAGTGGCTGTTGCACGTGTGGATCAGACAGACTGATCTACGGTAGGTATACAAATTATCGTACAAGCTCTTCTATTCCCGTCTACGTACGGGACTGTAGCTCGGGAAATTATTCGTCTGACTCAAGGTCACCATTATATACATCTATATGATATACACCTATGTATGTTTGATTGGAATTGATGAAGTTGGCAGTTTACAGGTATGGGGCGATTTTCCGTATCCAGCAAGCTTATTGATTTTGTTGATGAAACAAAAATTGACTGGTAATTAATTTTCTGAATTATTAAAACAATTTCTTCACACATAGGGTAGTTGATTATACAATTATAAAATGTTCTACGTGTTGTGAACTTTTAATTTGCTTGGCTATTGATCGGTATATACGTTTATTATTAATACGTTGCGTTCGATTTTAAACGGGCTTCGAAAGATTCTTTCGCAAAGTTATTTCATTATAGCGGTTGTATAATGGCGCTACAGTAACGAGCAATTGGGAATCCGTCTGGAATTTACCTCATACCTCCTCGTTTACCATACGCTAGTGAACTCTAAGCCCTGCGATTTACAATGCCGAGAGTGATCCAACAGCCACCGGCGTTGAATTAATATACAACTTTATTTTTCTCCCTCATTTCACTTCTTTGTAGAACGGTTATTCGAAAAAAGTGTGTACCTATCTTTTGCAGGTCGGCCAGGCCCTTGCCATGCGATGTCGTTGCCCAGCCCCAGACTTCGACATTACAGGTCGAAAACACAAGATCAAAACTTATTTTCTCAAAATTTCTATACTCTCGTATTTTCCATTCTGAAATATTTCTGCTCTGCATCCTTAAGCTTTGGAATGAAATTCATTGATTCGAGTTACACGCATATTTTATACACATATTTTTTTTCACAACGTATTACGTTTCAACTGTAACATCATTGTTATACAGTTAACAGTTTTTGCATACGTTTGCAGCATTACATACAGCATTGTATACATTGTTGATTGTGTTTCAACAATACATTAAGGTAGTAGAGTTTTTCTTGTGTAATCAGTTGGTCGCTAACCATTCAACAAATTTCGTACAATGTGATTTTAAGTTCATTTGCAAACATATAATTGGCTTCATATACACATGTTGTAGAAGTAAATTACATATATACCTTTTATCGATCACTTTAAGAGAAAGAAACAGATCGAGAACGATTGATGACTTTTAATAAGAACTCAGACGAACGGTTTTTTCTCACTGACTGTAACTCGACCATATAAGAAGTTACTTTCAATTCGGTATTCACGCACACATGTACGTAGAAATATAAAAAAAGGAAGACCAAAGCAAGACTGTGGCTTCGATCAACTTCGTTCCAATTATGTAATAAATTTGATTCATAGAACCAGCTGAAAGACGCGGTTCACTAGACGAGGTTTGAACGCGAGACGAGTTAATCACCGTTTAAAACCATCGTTCGACTAAGTCTGTTAAAACTGCTCTCTCGGCATGGCCTGGTTAACTCTGTACTTCACTTTATATTATAATTAAGATGCACCCATTTCTATTCCTTCCACCGTATAAATACGATGTAAGCAATCCACTGCTGTTTGGTAGCAGTATCGATAACCGCGTCAATGTTTTATTTCCAGGACCATGACAGCAATTTGCTTCGTGTGCAACCTGCCCATCCTCAGCCATCAGGTGGGACTAATTTGGCAGGGCGGAAATGGGTGGGACGATCTTCTTCGAGAGCAGGTCGAAGAATCAACCCTCAAACAACGGCTGGGTAAATATTTTCAACCAAATCAAGCATGAGGAATACATATCATGGTTTTATAAATCACTAGCCAACTTGCATTTCTTATTAGCGCATGAGATTGAAAATATTTTTGACAATGAAATAGAAAGAAGGATTTTTCCATTCCGCATCGTCTTCTTTTTAACTATCTCGTACTTCTGTTTGAATGTTCAAGACTTCGTTTCTGCAATTATTTGGCCACGGTGGATAATGCAATCCTCATACATATTTCTACAGCTTTGGTTGGTATCGAAAATTGAGGAACAAAATATTTCTGAAAACGATGATCTGATACCTCTTTTAAATTGGATAAATGAAATTTCCTGTGGTTAATGTCACGCCGTCGAGGCGTTTGCTTGAGTATCGTGTTGGCCGTATCCAAGGAAACCTTTTGCCTTATCGCGTCCCCCGCAACCGAGTAATTTTAATCAGAGCTGGGCTGGGAAAAGAAAACAAACCAGCTAATTGAAAAGTTAGAAGCGTTATCCTAAATATTCTGAATCCTTGGAACGCTACAAGACACTTGGTAAATTAAACAGAAATTATATTAGATCAACCACATCGCCTTCTGCTTCTTGCTATTTCACCCTCGCATCCTCGTAATTTTATTACTGTACTCATAATTCCGGACACTTGTAGGAGCGGGGCGGAGGGACTCAGCCGCACAGATTACCTCAATTTCACCACCGAATGAGATCCAGGAATCGTCTCCTCCAAATCAGCGTCGGCGTCGGTCCAGCTTGGCCCAGTTGACGGAACTCCTGAAGGAATGGGGCGGCGGCGGGACGTCGAGCAAGGGTGGAAAGGGTGGGAAGCTGCATCGGCGAGAGACCCTTGCGGACATCGCGAAGTCCATGCCATGGCCGAGACAACAGACAACGGACGCGAGCCATATGACGAGCCTCCGAAGTAGGAGGGAGAGCTCCGTCGACAGCGGAATCAGAAGTCAGGTGTCCTACAAATCAAGGAGAGACTCGACCATCAGCGACTTCAAGAATGAATTGGCCCGATTTTGGAGCAGAAAGGACTCGCAGCAGTCTTCGGCCCCGCCAACGGTCATTTCGCCAACCACGAGGAGAGGTAATCGCGACTACTGTATTTTACTGTTACAATCCGGGCTCTGCAGCGATTCTCGAGTATCTTGTTCAAGGAGCTCGATTCTCGTAAAGAAGTGGGCTCCTTGGCAATGCTCGGGAATTCTGTGAGCTCCCGAAACTTTGTTACAATCCAACCCAGGCTGCCTCGCCCTGCTTTGTTCGAAGTAATAAAGAGAGAAAATTGCTGACAAAGTTGTCTTAAAGGTCAAGAATCTTCGGCGTGGATATACCGAGAATCCACCTGGAAGAATTTCGCGCGTTTGCTAACCGGGATCAAATTTTTTTTTAGGCTCCGGAGAATCCGTTAAAAACTCGAGACGTGGGTCTGGAGAGAGTGCTAAGTCGCGGAGAGATTCCGTCGTCGGTGGGCAGTCGGTCAGCCCTGGAGAACGGAAACACAATTGTCGACACCACAGACGCAGGCAGTCCCAACAGTCCCAGGAAGGCGGAGGTGTCACTCCTACTAAATACTACCGTAGTGACCAAAGGCCCAGCGCTTCGAGCACCGACAGCGGGGCCAGCTGTGCGGTTAGGTTCGTCTGATTCACTTTGGCAGCATTAATTTTGCAAGAAGCATGTGGGAACGTATATCACGATAAACGGATAGCCGACAAAGTTTCGCGTGGGCGGAAAACAGGAAGGGATTCCTCCGGTATATTCGCTATCAAGTTTGCGGCGTCCTTGCATTTAACCGGAACATTGGAAGTTATATTCTATTGAAACTTGAACGATTGTTGTTGTTGATAAAAATCGAGATATACACGCTCTGTTATACTGCTCAGGGAACATCTGGAGGCGCAGAGACTTCAGGCTGAAAAAAATGAGAAGGCTAGCTCGACGGTGGACGTGAAGTCTGACGTGAAAGCGCCAACGACGACGCTGACGGTAGAGATGAAGACCACTGCAACTGACAGTGGCAAATCCATGAATCTAGACCCGACGATGAATCCTCCCACGATCATCACGTCCGCAGTGACGCCGCCTCTGGTGTCACCGATGGCCGGAAGCAGTCTTCCCTTGCCAGGAATGTCCGCTTCCGGTGGCTCAAGTCCCGTAGGAACTCCGAATTTGAACAGCACCCCAACCCACCCCCTGCTCACCACAAGAAGAGATTCCACCACTCAGGTAAATGTTTCAACCAAATTGGTCCACGTCGATGTTTACAAATCCATATTCCAACGCAATTAATGAAACATGAAAGTCTGAATGGAACGACAATTGAATAGTCAAAGGCGCTCGGACAAACAGCCGTGTAGTCATTAGTTCGTTATAAACACATTCGGAAGAGGATTCTGACTTTTGATCTGAGGACAATTACTCATTGAAACATTTGTTCAAGTGCTATTACAAAGGAAAAGAGGCATCACCGAGCAAATTGGCAAGGCTAACGAGGCAGGCAGCTGCTATCGACGAATCGCTCCCACCTTCCGGTCGACGAGGGAGTCAGCCGACGCTTTCTCCGGATCCTGACGACGGAGGTACGGGCTCGAATATATAGAAGGGTTTCCGACCACAGTGGAAACGCCTCGAGTGTACTTGCTCATCAATTTTACGGTTTGTGGTAAGAAATTTTGTCCGTTTCAAGGTCGCAAGGCTCGCAGGGACTCGTTGAGTCCAGACTCAGCCTCCTATCCCAGAAGGCGTGACTCTAGGAGTCATTTGAGCCCGGACAGAAACGCTACTGATAAACGGGACATCAGTCCGATTCGACAGAGAAAAGCCAGGCTAAGACGGCAATCAACGTCCATAGCGTATGGTCGACCGCCCAGGTAAATCCTAGTTTACGTCAAAATAAATTGTTTTACAATATTTCTCCTGGTAAATCATTTCGGTACATCTTGAAACGATTTATCATAATTTCACGACAACTGTTGGGTTCACCAAGGATCGGGTAAACATAAGAGGTATTGCTTCTCATTCGCGTTAATGTGGAATTGACAGATGTTGAAAAAGATGTATATAAAACGATAATGAGAAGACTGTTGCTAGCTTCTTATACTTACGTTTCATGCTTGCGGAAATCAAGTCAACTAGATTCATTTATAAATTTTCACGCTTCACTGTCCCAGTCAAATATTGAAAATAACGTTGGACCGAATTTTTGTGAATCCCAGGTCTTCGGATAGCTCATCCTGTTCATCACGGGATCCGAGTCCATGCGCCCGTGGACCAACTACCATTCAACATGCGCCGGTGATCAGAAGACAATCAACGACTGAAGAGATTTTGATCGCCAGAGGTTTCAGGCGGCAGAGTACAACGGAGGAAATGATACGATGCAGAAATTTCAGAAGACAAAGTTCCCAGAGCGATGACACCGTAGGTTTTACATATTAAGAAAATCACGATTCATTAATCGCCGACCGAACAAGTCATCTACCTTTCAAAATTTGTTTCAGGTTCAAAGGTACAGAGGCCGAAGGGACAGTTCGGCTCAAATTACTGACGGAACCTTTGCCACGATGACGGTCGAAACGACCAGTACATTTTTTGACAGCAGCACGCAGACCGGTGAGTTATAAATTTCGAATGAGTAAATTAACGATTCCCGTACTGTGTTACATTGACTGGAACATCGTGGTATTCTGGACTATTTCATAAGTTTGAATGAATGACTCACATGCGTCATTGCTAACGCGAATATTCTATCGTAACACACGAAATAACTACAGTGGCTCAAAATACCTCCGATACGATGTAAAATTGTGAACGTATTCAATATTTGGAACAAAGATGTTGCCGAATAAACGCAATAAGGTTCCTTGAACTTTAAATTTTGGTACATTTCGTGAAAAAGTAGCTGAATCCGATCGAATCAATACTTTATCCGTATTCATCTCCATACACGAGGTTCGTGTCGTAATTTTTAACGTTTGAACACGACGCCGAAATCCCATGATACCTCGAATTTTTCGGGCCAATACGAAGCAGCCCTTTCGTGCACGCGCATGAGTAAATAATTTTCATAGCGGGTAACATCACGCAGGCGCTACCCTTGTTATAGTTCCCTTATATTGTAACAGGGTGCATCCCAGTCGATAGCTGACAACAGAATCAGCAGTAAGTAGAAAAGTCTGTCGAGAGATAATAATAATAAAAGAAAACTGCAAAGTCTTAAGACGGTGATAAAAATGCTACAACAACTAACCACGGGGTAGGTGTCATGATTTCGAACGTTTGAAGAAATGACAGAAGCGGGGAAATGATTGATTCGACTTGTTGGAAAGTGAATTGATTTGTTCGTTGATAAGTCGTTGATATCTCAAGTTGATAGATTTTTAATAGTGTCTTGAACGGGATAGAGGAAAAATTAAGTGAAAAATAAAATGGTTGAATACGTGAAAAATTGAATAATTGTTGCGGTGAAACAACGTCAATAAGTGTATGGTGTGCGTGATGAATAAAATAAAAAAAAAATTACAATCGCCCGAGAGTGGTGTATATCGTAATTGTTGAAGGGGTGAACAGTTAGAGGGCCGTTAATTAATTAAAAGTGACCGTTCGCACTATATTCGTATATGCTTAATCATTTTAAAAAATTCTCACCTAGGACGAACACTTCGATTTTTCATTAGCCACGCAATGGATGGCGCCCTTTCTGAATATTTTATCAACTCAGGGATTTTGTATTGGCAAAAAGTGAGATACCTTCGGTCATTCGTGCTAATGATGATAATTCGTTTGCCCATCCGATAAATTGCTTCGCAACGTCTGTCTCCGTTTTTCATCCGGATGAGAAAAACGAGATGAAAATTTTTATACCTTTTCATAGACAACCACTTGTGGATGCGAGAAGGCGAAATAAGCTCTTCCCGTATAGGACGAACGAAAAGACCCATTCTAAAATGTCATTCTTTGCAAAGCGCGAGTGAATTCTTGATTTAATTAAATCACCCATTAATCCCGACTTAATATATCAGTCTTAATGAAATTTTAAACGAAAATGGTTTCCGTAATTGAATAACCTTTCATTTCGGGATAAGGATTATAACACGTTAAGTATAATCAAGAAAAGCGGGCGGTGAATTGATATGAAGCGAGATAGCCAAAATTTAATCGGCGGTACACACCACTGAAATATCATTACGGATGAAATCCGAGGCTTTGTTGGGAAATTCCACCCCCACCGCTCCGGAATTTTCATTGTACTCAAGCCACACCCAACTTCTTTATTGCTGAAATTCCCTAAATTTTCAAAGTATGCATTTCACTCAAGGACCTTCGCTTTATTTCGATTTAAAGAACCTTCTCCACTTTATGACAACAACCATTACCACGAGGAGTGCCTGAGATGCAACAGTTGCGGCCTCAATCTTACCGGACCAAATCAG
Organism: Neodiprion pinetum; assembly: GCF_021155775.2. Taxonomy (NCBI): domain Eukaryota; kingdom Metazoa; phylum Arthropoda; class Insecta; order Hymenoptera; family Diprionidae; genus Neodiprion; species Neodiprion pinetum. The sequence goes on from NC_060237.1 coordinate 23,282,855, forward strand.
AAGCGCGCACGCAGGTGAGCCAACCAATGGCAATTTTTGCATTCCCCCGTATCTTCTTATACGTGTAGATAAGAGCATCATATAGAATTATTCTGACATGTATACGTACACCAGTAGTACGTGGTTACGCGTCTGCATGTTTAGCGAGAAGGACTTAATCGGCGGGAGTAGACCTTGCCACTTGGAGATATGAAACCCTCTATTGCTGACCTATACCTACATCGAGACGATAAAATTGCCATTCCCCATCTCGAATGTCGTTCGGATTCTCATTTTATGCACTTTCTAGTACATGATCATCCCTTCCCGCCTATGTTTGCACATACATGAACGACCAGGATTCGCCATTTCGCCCGCAGGTGCCAATAACGCCTCTGTTAAACCAGCGATCCGATATTCCTTCCAGTATTGACAATGAAACGTTTTGCAGTTTCGACATTTTATTACTCAAAATTCATACTCACCGCATTCTTTGTCCTTTACATACTTTTCAAATACATTTAGTCAGCTGGATTCTTCGGCACAGAAGCTCATCATTTTTTTTAATTATTATTTTTTTTTATTTACAAACTAATAGTCTACTGAAATCGATCTATTATAGGTTCAAAAACCACATTCTGTGTGACTTGCACTTTGCGGACGTCGCTCTGATGGAGTGTGCAGATTTCATGCAACAACTTCGCAGCTTCAAGCCTCAGAGTCTGGGCTGTGCCGTCGCCCGTCGAAAGTCATCGACTACCCTGATCTTCCCGTTACCACCTCAAGCTTGTTCAGGTTAGTAGCAATTCGTATTCCAGCGTACTAACCGCGTAGTGACAATTGCCTGGAAATGTTAATAAGTGAATATTTCGCACTCGTTATTACGTAGAAGTTATTCTGCAACATGTACTCAGATATTCAAAAAGCTCAACCGTCTGCCGGAGCGATACAATCATCATTAATAAATCGTAATGCAAGTAAAGATGGACTGCGCATATTTTCTAAATTGATTAATAAGCTGTTTGAAGTGATAGTAAATCAGCAGAAGTTCTTCGCATCGTGTCAGCCTTGTTAGTCGCGCTTCTTGCTAGTAGAAGTATTACATGCTATGTCAGCCACGCTGCTTGCCTAGTAGAAGATTTTGAACCATGTCAGCCATGCCAGCCTCGCAAACCGCGTGAGTAGAAAAGTCCTGAACTATGTCAGCCGCTCCAGTAGTGGAAGAACTCCGTGGCATACCAGCCACCGAATTATAAGTTATCTCACGTTCTTAATCTCGCACGATGTGCTAAATCCGAAGAAGTCCAAAGTGATTGTTGGGTCGCAAAACCCTCGCTAAGCTTTGAGAGGTAGTTTTCAACCTCACATCTGGTTCCCAAATATTTCTTGCCAACTCTCACTGAGTCCTTCAGCTTTCTATCCGTATTTCCTATGTTCAACCACTCAAGAACTTAGCTGCATTTTCTCCCACCGCGTCTGCATTTTCCAAAATTACCCCTGTCCTGTACTTTATCTACCCTCTCCCACAACTTTGGCTTTCTTTCAATTTCAAATGTATGCTAGTTTTGACCACGCACCCTTAACCGTAGCGGATGTTTTCACTCCACGAGTTGTTCTCAATAAATTTCAATCTATACTCGTGTAACAATCTATCACTGAGAACTTCACATAAACAACCAATCACATCGATCTACTACAATATCAACTCGTTAAATATATTTATTGTTATTTTAATCACGATCAAACCTCATTCAAAGCTAAGTACCCGTAATCCTTTAATTAGAATTACAAGGAGTTTACGTGATATCCGAAGCTAACGGAATACAAGGGAAAACGTTAACAGTGATCTTCAATGCCGATGAAGAGAATTATAAATAAACAAAAAAAAAAAAAAAAACGTACGTAAAGCTACCGCAGGCGGTTCACTCTAAGTTCGAATACCAAGCCCTGTCTGCCAAACAGCTTGGTGTTCTACCTTACAGTGAATCGACTGCGGTCATAACATCATCGCTTTCGACAAAATAACGAAGAAATTTATCGACAATACGTGCTCAAGGGTTGAAGAAGCTACTCTCCATATCTGGATCTCGGTCAAGATTTTCTTCTCCCTCTATGTGTACGACCATCTCTCGATTGGCTCACTTAGTCTGAGATAACGCAGCAGTTTGGCGAAGCACATTTGCACAATTAAGACAACGTTGATATTAATTATATTCAGTGGTAGTTGAACGGAATTAATTATCCGTGTTCTTTCAGACGAGTTCTGCGAAGAATTTCCTCACAATCTAATCCCAACCCCCGGGTACTGGATCGAATGCTCTCGTCAAAAGATTGCCTCGGATACTATTTGGGACGAGAGCGAGAGTGACAGAGAAGTAACAGATCCTGATCAGGCCGAAGAGCAGGCAGATTCAACGTCGAGGCAGCAGAGGCAGGATTTTTGCCTCTTTGAAGAGAACGAGATAGAGACGGACGATGCGCCGCGTAAGAAAACTGCGATCGAAGAACAGTGGGAAAAAAATCAGGGCTTCGAATTGACATCGGTTGAGCAAGAAACGTACGAAAAATACTTTTACGGGTCGGAACATTGGAACTATTTCACCAACGACGACGACCTCGGTCCGGTGATACTCAGCATTAAACAAGAGACGATTAACGGTAGAGATCAGTTCCGGATTCTGGTCAGAGCTATAAGCTACACCGTTCACGGCTTGATACCGGCCAGCTGTGTGTTTGCCGATCGTTACAACCGCGAGGAAGTTGTTCGTAGCCTCGGTAAGGAGGTGAATATCAACCCTCCGCTGACTCTGGGTCAGCTGCCAGACACACCTGAGGAGCTTCTCAAGTTGGACCAGGTCTTCATTAAGTCCGAACTCAAGGTTGGGGTGATTTACGTACAGGAGGAACAGTACAGCGAGGAGGAAATTCTGGACAACAACGACAACTCGCTCTCGTTCGAGGAATTTCTACAAATTCTCGGCGACAAAGTCAGGCTCAAGGGCTTCGACAAGTACAAGGGTGGATTGGACACCGTGCACGACTTGACGGGGCTTTATTCCGTTTACACAAACTGGAGAGGAATCGAAATCATGTTTCACGTCTCGACGCTGCTTCCTTATGAGAAACACGACCCTCAAAAGGTATTTCAGATACTCAGATATGCTTTTGCCAACTTTAAGTGGTGTAATACTCTTTGAAACAATATAAAGAATTTTTTTTTTTTTTTTTATTGACAGTACTACTAATCTCATTTTCCCATACGTATTCGGTGAAATTCTGGTTACAGCTGCAGAGGAAGCGGCACATAGGCAACGATATTGTTTGCGTGGTGTTTCTCGAGGCCGACAATACGAGTTTCAGTCCAGCGTGCATAAAGTCGCATTTCCTCCATACTTTCATCTTAGTGCGAGTCAGTCCAAGAATAAAGCGTAAGATCACAAGGTACGAGGTGTCCGTGGTGACGAGGGATGAGGTTGGCGCTTACAAGCCGTACCTGTGGGAACAAAGTATATTTGAAAAAGGTAGGAGGTTTGAAAAACGCCACTCATCGTCAAACACCGATTCTATAAGTTCGTGATCATTCGACAGGACCGATGTTCAGGGAGTGGATTCTGACGAAAATAGTAAACGGGGAACGAGCCAGTTACTCAGCGCCAAAGTTTGCGAGGATGCAAGAAAGGACCAGGAGTCAGATGCTCGAGGACATTGTCGCCAACTTGGCAAATCACGCGGAAACCGGGCAAATCCCTAAGCCGTACAGGTAAAATAATGCTTTCTAATTTACTCTGATCTTTCAGTTCGTAGCACCGATTTTTCCTGTAAGAAAAAAATAAAATCTTCTTCGTCTCGACGCTTAGACGCGGGTCTTGGAGACCTATCGGTCACATGAGACCCTCTTCTCCGTTGTTGGACTCCGTGAGAGATCAATTCGAAGACTACGATCAGCTGGCCAAGGATTTCACCCGAGTATTTCTGAACAACGTAGCGAACGTGACACTGAACGCCAGCTTGTTTGACGTGTCCTTTTTGGTTCCTGGCCAAAAGAAGCAAAAAGTTCGGTTTATCGGAGTTCGAGCTATTCTCGGTGTCAGAAGCAGGTCTGCGATTAAATCTCGAGTTATACCGACGAAAATTTACCCAAAGTTCTACGAGTTTAACGGTCTCGACATTTTTCCAGGGTCTTTCAAGAAATGCTGTACGGAATTCAAACGGGATTTGGAAGTCCCCAAGTTCCGGTCGGCGAGTTACTTTCCAGGCCTGTCCCCACTGCACTTAGTCCACAGAAGCCAAAAAGTTCGAACTTCCTTCAGGTTCCTGACGTGGAAAGTCCAAGGTAGGTTGAAGAAGCAGTATTTAAAATCACCCGTCAATCAATTTCCCTGAAACTCGGAGCAGGAATTTTGGCAAGCGTGTCCGAGAAACCAACGATTGGAGATTACTCTTTTCAATTCGGTTTCACGTTGAAAATAAATGCACTTAATGGTGATTGGCTTGGAATTATGTTATCGTTAATATGGTGAGATTGATTGCTGTAATTTGATCGATGTCGAATGATTGATATCCGGGTAACAACTACGTGGCGTAAAGTCTGCCATGATACAATCCACACATAGTGGCCATTACGATACATAAATTCATTTGAATTATGCCAAAAGATATATTCAAAAATTTGCGTTTAGTAATCAGATTGACAGTCAGGGATCAGACTTTGAATATAGTCCGCTGATACGAATAAGCCATGCCAATGCTATGTGGCATTAAATATGGCAGGTGGGCTACCCGGATATAGGAACATATATGTATATTTCGATGTATTTTTCAAGGCACATCCATGAATCCAATCTTCACAGCACCGCATGTTTCCAAATTTTTACAATTACTCTGATTTTGGCATGTTTATATACCGTTCATGGATAGTACATGTATATTATATATTTAATTCATGATTTTCAACACGCTTGCTCGGAACTTGTTGTCAATTGAAATATTTCTCACCTTATTGTGTTTGAATGTTTTTTTTCTCCTCAAAATTTACATTCTTCATACCACCCATTTCATATTTTACCATTCGATAACATACTCGATATATCCCAATAAAAAAATAATCTCTATGGTAATTTAATTCACTCTTGGTATTCGAACGACATCCGACTTACAAAAAATTGGAGAAGAATCAGACTTCAAAACTGAATACCGTGACCCTTCGCACCATGTAACTGCACCTTTTTTAATCATATAACTGTGACCCTCGGATCACTCTGTGTTAAACTAATTCTGCTACAGGAGAATTTAACGAATCGCACACATTGTAGACACAAATGAACGATGAACAGAAAAGACACTTCTTTCAGCACGAGTTATCCGCATTGACGTCTTGTTAATCGTACAAGAAATCACATACCCAGCTATCCCGAAGCTCCCAAAATCTCCTTAAATCCATTTTTGAATATCATATCTGATTGTCCTCCGAACCCCGAAGTGCCGCCCCGCGGTTTCTGTGAGATACTCGTTCCGATATGTTTAGGCCCAAAAGTGTGCCATCCTCTCCAATGGTGAAGCGTGCCTTCTCACGTCTCGGGACCATCACGGCAGGATGGGGTCGCAGCATTCGTAAACACGGAAGCGGAAACACCCTCCAAACGGAAGACCGAAAGTTGTGGTCCAGCTCTCAGGACTGCAGCAGTAAGCAAATTTCGCGCACGATTATATCAACCGTCCGCGTGAAGGCAAGTGTCTTTCAATTCGTTTGAATTGGCGAAATCCTAATTGCAGATAAAGAGGGTAAGGAAAAGGATCGAGGAGTACAGTCACTGGCTGTTCCCAGGCTGAGCGTCTGTGCCGATGCCCAGAAAGTCGACAGAGCAAAGCTCGCTCAAACTGAGGTACGTACAATATCCCACCAATTTTGAGTATCGAATGCCTTTTGCGGGTTGCAGCGTAGCCCAGCGAATGACCGGCCGGCCCTTCCAATTTTCAGTTCGACATAATCGAATTTGACCCGGAAACCTTCAGGACTTTGTTGGATTATCTGCACACCGGATCATGCCCGCTAACCTGCACGAATATACCGGGGCTGATATGCGCCGCCGAACATTACGACCTCCCCGAACTGCTTCAGGCATGTTTCCATCACGCGAAGCAGTTCCTGCGCATCGAGATAGTCTGCGTGATGCTCTGCGCTCTTGAGAACTACTACTGGAGATACACTTCGGCCTCGGAACTGGTCAACATGATCCTCGCGTTCGTTGAAACTCGGGCCTGGCAGCTCTTTCGGAATCCCGATTTTCTCACCCTAAGTGAATCCATGGTCCAGATGATCATGTGCCGGGAACTGACTGTCATTGAAATACATAAGTTCGAGGCTATGCTGGAGTGGGCGAAGCACAGGGTAGAGACCAAGACTTCGGAGCTCGACGCCGAGCTGGAGTTCAAGTGTATTATGGAAAGACTGACTCGGGACTTGAAGCTGCAGAATATTGCACCGCACGAACTCATCAGGGTGAGTCCGGAGCCAAGTTGCTCTATGGCCAGTAACGATTATGTAGATGGAGGAAAGTCGAACATTGAGATGAGTCCGCGAATCGAAATTATTGTTTCAGACCGTTTTACCGTCTAAGGCTATCAAGAACGAAAGGATTTTGGAGACGCTGATGTACCAGGCGCACACTGGAGTTTTTCGCAACGTTGACACTTTCTTGGAAGATTACCAGAGAAGGATACAGAATCCGGAAAGCTTGGATTGAAGGTTATAAATTAATTTGGTATTGGAATTCATGCTGCACTCCTCAATTATTCGAGGAAAAGATTCTCTAGTACCAACGGTTCAAGAGTATTAAAATAATCGTCGCGGATTTTTGGCTTAGATACTTTACCGGAATCACAATTTGCGCATAAAAGCGCGAGCGATCAGAAATCGTTGATTTTTTCGATTTCTAAACGCAAAATGAAAAAACAAAACCTGAGTAAAACTTTTAAAAAATTTGGAAATAAAATGGAGAAACGAAACAAATTTATTCGGACCGTTAAATACTATGCTCAATGTACTGGGATTTGCTTTTTCTAAATCTTTGCGACGCGGTTGATCTGCTAAGATCAAGACTTGCGATCACAACGGTCGTAAGTAAGACCTAACAATGCGTATACTACGTGTAACGTATACAATGGTAAGTCTGATGTATTCAAAATTTTGGTAGACAATACAGAGTGTTCCTAGAAATAGTTTCTGGTTATTGTATATACACTAGACGTGTATATAGATGCGTCTCCGCGATCAGCAAGTAAAAAGGAACTATAAGGAGGTGGTGAGAAGTTTTTAACGTTTATGAATTAGTTTTATATATATAATATATACGAATTCTAGATTATACTAACGATAAAAGTATAATAAAGTCTGCCTTGAACTGTGCGTTTGCGAGAAAAAAAGGTTAGAAATAACGCGAAACAATAGAAATGCGCGTATATTTCAATCAATCTCAAAATCAATAAGAAAAAAGAATTCAAACGTTATAAATTTATTTTTCAAGTATATGAACACGCTATATTTTATTATTCAATACAAAAAGGTTATATTTTTTTTCACCCCGTACGACTTGTTGGTCAACTTTTTTTCTTGTTTCCCTCTAAATTGAAAAAAATGTCGTTACTTTTTCATTTTATTCCACACGTACGAAAAGTTATAACAAGGTATGATTGAGAATTGTCAAACTTTCACCTTCTTACAGCCCTTTTTATTTCTGTTTAATGGCAGCCAGTGACGGTGACGCTATGACCAGAGCACGTATCGATGTAGCGACACTCTGCGTATAACTACTATACATTACATACATACATATGCTGCTGTATTCTAAATAGTGAAAATGACAAGCTAAAAATTTTCGCAAAATTCATGGCTTGGTTGACAAAGTGAAAGAAATTGATATCACACGACAAAAAAGAAAAAAACTCACGAACAAATGAATAAATAATATATAAACACAAAAAGGAAATGAAAGAAAGAAGAAAAAAAAAAAAAAAACTCCTCGACACCTTCGAACGAGGGCCGAATATTAGTTAGGTGTGAAAAATAAATATAAATTCTAATGAAAATACATGTGAACTTGATCTTTGGCAAACTGAAATCCATCGCATTGTGTGTATAAAACAATTTTTCTCAAGGGACGCGATGTGAGCTTGTGTGTATAAAAATTGAAATTATGTGACGACAATCTCGCCCGTTGTAATGAAAGTAACTCGCATATAAATTGTTAATAAATGTTTGTGACAGGGTTAAAAACCTAGCGCATGAATGGGAAGAATTTTTTTTTTATATATATTAGCGGAGTTTTAATAAGTGTTAAAAATTACTATCTGCACTTTATACGTATAACCTTGACAGGGCGAACGTCGCGTCTCTTAAAAAAAAAAATTCACGATTCAGGCTGTCTGCATTTGAAACCAATAGTAGACAGATTATTGTAATACTTATGACATATACTTTGCAAGCAAGATCAAATAATCGGCGGCATGTAAAAAAGCCGAACATGACAATCTATATAATAAAATAAAAATCTAATATTCGATAAATATGAAATAAACATTATATATACAATAATAATAATAATAATGATTAACAATAACAATTATTGAAAACAATAATAATATTAATAATGGATAATGAATAATAATAACTATTATTATTGAAAGCGTTGATGTTGAATGTGGGGTAAAAATATTTGAAGTCTGTTCTGTTTTCTATCGTAGATTTTGTATCTTCAATACTCTAAGACAGAGATTCTAAAATCTGTGGGAACGGGCTGGAAAATCATCATTTCTATAGGGAACGTCAAAACGGTTCTAAGGCTAAAACTAATTGTAAGACCTGTTAATCGCTGTTACGCAGAGCCAGAAACGTTCGCGTATAAAAATGATCGGGTCTGTAATTCGAATCACACGACTGTACTGTAATTTCGTATAAAGATACTCATTGCGCTGAACGGAGGCCGAGACGCGTCGAGCCAATTAATTATTCCTGCAGGCTTTTAAGCAACATATTATTATTATTCGTAGCGTTAATTTATTGTTTCGCGTCTCGGTTCACCGACACCTTAGTTCGCGGCTTGGAATTGGATCGAAATACGAAGTCACGAGATTCATACTTTGAAAAGGACGATCCTGTCATTACCTATTATATTACTGTGTCTTACCGTGTATATGCCTAACGTGTATAATATCTGGCCATACACAGAATATGTATGTATTACGTACGTACATGTATAATTTACACGTCGCACATGGAGACACGCACGCATACAAAAAATACAGACACATTTAAAAAACAAAATAATTATAGTAATCGTAACAATGATGAAGGTAATAACCATATAATCATAATAATAATAATAATAATAATAATAATAATAATAATAATAATAATAATAATAATAATAATAATAATAATAATAATAAGTGAAAACAAATTACACATACAGAACGTAGCTGCTGCAATGGAGAAACCAGACAATAGGATAAAATATTGTACAATACGTGAACAAAATTACATTATCGTGTACAAAGGTGTAAAACAATGAATTTATTTTGAATATTAATTGTGAAGAAAAAAAAAAAAAAAGAAAAGAAAAAAAAAACACAGCAACAACCAACGGGGATTGAAAATATTGTACTACGTGTGAAGTAGGTTATATGCTGTTACTATTCTTTTACTGGATCAATTCTCCAACGCTTATAATCGTCTAAGATACACCATAAATTTTTTGCATTATTCGTTCATTAACTATTTTTATTGTCTATAAAATATAATTAACGAGTTTTTCCGAGTGATAGAATTATTCGTCGTACACCTAAAACACTTGTTAAAACGTGAAACATTGAGTGACAAGTTTAGATTTTATACGAAGTGTTCAAGTCTTGTCCTACTCATATTCTTTCCTATTTTTTTCCCCTTTCCTTTAACGTAAAAACTGCTGTATTCTACGGATAAATTTAGACCGTTGCCAATGGGATCGTCCTTTGCGAATTCAACAATGATAAAACTTAACAAACTCTAATACATAATATTATCTAGTACATAATATTATACCTATGATTGAACAAGCAGCTGTATATTATTACATATAATCGTGTATAAGCTGTGGAGCATATTTTCAACGCCGAGTAATTTTTCGAGCCCCAATTCCCCACGTATAATGTATATTCTGTTATACATAAAGAGAAGAAAAAAAAAATTGTACTACGATATACATGTACATACATATATGTGCAAATATACATGCATGTACACGCATGTACGTATGTATGTATGCAAATATTTATTCATACATGTATAATAACATATTGTGAAATAAATATTGTTGGTTCTTATCGAAGAATCGCCCGAACTGTTAACAAGTGTCTTATCGTTCAGGCAGAAGGCTGGATGAAAGAATTATACAGAAAATTAATGTATATTTCCTGTTAGAATTTTCCATCGTACTCCAACATTATATACGCAACTATACATAAACCATCATTATTATTCGCATCATTCGAGTATTCGTACGTAACTTTTGAAATTGAATCGTCACACTCATACCTACTTTGTTATAATATTTCTAAATGTTGTCAAAACAACAATAACCAAATTTACCCTATTTCTTGAATTTGGCACACGCCTATCTTTATTGTACTCATGGTATAGGTAGCCAACTTTCATTTCACACACAGAGAATGTGGAGACGTTTCGGTTTTAATCAAAAACCTGTGACTCACATCGTCTTTCATCGTTATAATTGTGTAATCAGCAATAGAATATAAGGCATAATCATAACTGTATAGTGTATATTTCTTCATGTAAATCGGATATTTCAACCACAAAAGGAAAAAAGAAAAGAAAAACAAAAAGATCAAAACCTTCTACAGATGTACCTACAGAATTTATCGCGAAATGTTGCACGCTAATGATTGCGGATTCAATGGGATGTGTCCATCCATTTGCGACGTTAATAATTGCGTTATATTACTTGGTTTTACTGTCAAATAATTTCGATTCAGCTTTAGAATCAGTCTCTCCCATTACCAGAATTATATAACTCGTAGAAATCAATTAAAAAAATAATATTACAATGAAAACGATCGCATTAATTTCTCTACAGAATTTCGTACAAATTATACCTCATTTCGCGTACTTTGTGTATTATACCTTTCCACACGTACCTATGTATGCACATACTTGTACGTAAATACGCAACATCTTTTTTCTTATATAGATGTGAACTGTCCCTAATAAATCCCAACTCCCTTCAGCTCTTGTTGTACGAAGTTAATTCACAGTTATATAATCAAAAGGATGATAGGAAGAAAATAGAAAATCTTAAGAATAAATAAAAATTGCCAAACACCGTTACATAATGGGCACGTGACATATTATTGGAGATCATCTAAACTTTTGTGAATGTTGAGATTAGCCAGCGTCAGTTTTTCAATTAAGTCCAATATAACGTATATACTTGCAGCGACATCGAAGAAACGAATAAACGTTAATATTATCCCTATATAATGCGTGTTTATTCGATTTGTATAAAAATAATGAGTAATATTAATGGTGTAATGATAATAGAAAAACTTTATAATCGTTATAGTAGAAGGATGCGATTTAATTATCGGCGCCGCAATGCGCGAGAATTGAAAACTTTTTTGTTCGCTTTTGTGAGAAAATACATATTGGCGTTGTTATAAAAGTTAACGAATTCACGATATTGATTTTCATGTTCCTGTGTGGCAGGTCTCATCATTCAAAGACTTTTCGACGACACAATGACACGCACATGAAAGCCAACACAAATTAAAGTAAATTATTATATGACAAAAGTTTATTGTATATGAAGCTACTGTGATGTTACTGTTGAATATAATAAATATATATACAATATATATATATTGTAAATATATTATATATATTATATATATACGTATATATATATATATGTATGTATGATGTATTTATCTTATGGATTATTTATTCCGTACCCTGCGGTTGAGAAAAAGTAAGAAAAGACAACTCTTTGATTAACCATCCAGATTGATAAAATATGAATTAGTACAGAACAGAGGCTTATTTTCTTACAGAGGAATGAGACCCATCTCAGCATTCTTATAAAATCTCATTTATTTACAATTTTACACTCTCAAAGTGTATCGCTGTACAAGTTGTATAGAGTAATGTAATTATCGCTATAATAGTCATTTCGTTCATTGATAATGCGCCTTAAAATTTTTTTATACATGTGTTTGTATATATATATATATATATATATATATATATATATATATATATATATATATATATATATACAATATACTTATATATATATATGTGTACTTATCCAATATTAAATAATTTCTGTGTCCAGTTTCATGAATATTTGCCATTAGATAGATAATTATACTTATAGCTATATGTATAAAGATATTCGACAAAATTTGCGCAACTGCTTCGTTGATATTACAATTAATATACATGTTTGTACATCTTCACCCTTAATTTTCCATTTCCCTTACACCGATACAGACTAAATCAGTCGATAAATCTTACGATTCGCCGTTCATGATTGAATACTTAATCTAAAAAAAAAAAAACATCTTTCACATTTGCTGAAATACAAGACGAAAGATTTTGACAATGTTCGTAGATTAAATCTATGAAAAAAGGGATTTTTTCTCGTTCCTCCTTTTTCAGTCAACAATTGATGTCCACCACATAAGTAACTAGTCGAATTAAATCGAAATGAGCTTGATTTATTGTAAATCATAATTTTTTTTCTCATAGCGTCTCTTTTTTTTTGCTTTTTCGCTCTCTCTCTTTCTCTCTCTCTCTCTCTCTCTCTCTTCCTTTCTCCTATAAGCGTGAAATTTAATACAGACAAAAATACGCAATGATAAGACAATTTACAGATAATCGATAACAACTTTGATATAGCCCGCCATGGCACTATACTACAATCGGTAAACACTTTGTAGGGGTTCAATTAAACGTTGTAATAAACTAAAGATAGTAATTATGGTTCATACTTAATTTGTAGACATCTTACCACTGTTATTATTATAATTTTTGTTTTTTTACCCCATGCTACACTGATTTCTGGTGCCTGACGTACTTGTATGAGAAAATTAATATCAATGCATGGGGTAGTGCACTTGGACTTATTGAATGAATGAAATGTCCAGACCAAAGATCCTTTGCACCTTTCGACCACAACGTTTAAAAATAGTCTTAGGTGTAATTAAAAATGAGCGTATAGACAATGCTGGTATTAACGGATTTAAACAGTGGGCAACTAGCCGGGCAATGAATTTGAAAGGAAAAAGAAAAGCAAACGGAATAAATTGAGTGACGAGAGCAATTTCCATATCGTATAAAAGGAAAATAGTATTTGTAAAACTTTGAATTCCCTTGTCGAGACTAAAATTCGCATTTTTTGAGCATACTTCTCTTGTTTCATTCTTACTATACGGTTACTGACGGCATTAATCTAGTCAAGTTCACCACATTGCTTGTTCTTCAATGCCGCAGACGAAGATTTATTATTTTATGCCCAAGTTGTACGCAGTTTAAGTTTGGTCACGAGCTGTTCAACGCTACCGTGCATACAGACGATCAGACATACAAATAGATGATCTTTCTACGATTTTGTATATTAATATAATAACTGTGCAATCGTGAGTGGTACCATAAAATACAAGATCCGAACAAATAACAAGCGCACCACACCGACGTCGAACTGCTCTGGCCGTTGTCTTATAATTATTATTATTGTTATTATTAATTATCGTTATTCCTATATTATTAAATATTATTAAATACAATAAAATAATATAGAAGAAAGAGCGTTGGCAAACCAATTATACTTAAAACACATATGGAATGAATAATTAACAAGATCTCTATCTGTACAAGTATAAGAATTTACATCTAACAATATTATATACATACATATGGTGTATATGTATCATGCAATATTTTTGAAACTAGACACAGCAGGTTTAAAACGAGAAAAAAAGCCCCACAAATTCGAGAGTTATGTACAATTTTGCACGCTTGCGTGACGTAGATAATCAGTTCCAGGATTCCTGAAACGAATTTTAAATCACATTAGCGTATTTGTATTGCAAGATATTAGTTTTGTTCACCATTTCGCTCTGACGCTCCAGTCTTTTGGTGTCCAATGAAGACATTTTGGGTCTATTCCTATCTGACGCTTCTCCATTGCGGCGGCGTGTTGCTGTATTATATCTCTGTGAAAATATACAATCATAACTCAATGATTTTTCCACTAATTTTCGTTCAACGTTAGATGTCAAGTATATTCATAGAAGTTTAGATCACGATGAAGATGATGAAATCGATCATTTGTTGTCTCCTTACCTATTAAGCGTAACGATGTATTGTCCTTTGTAGTAATTAATGAGGTTTAAATTTTGCAGCGTTGATATGACGTCTTCTTTTTTTATCGACGTCAGTTCACATATTTCGTTTATCGTTATCTGTGGTTTTTCATTCTCGACTAAGGGTTTGACGTTTAGTAAAATGTCTAGTATCGTGTGGGCCCAGTAACTTCTATACGACAATAACCCCAAGTCGGACAGTGGCTTTTCCGGAGATCCAGTCTTACCCTCAAATTTCGATAATTCATAAGAAAATTCAATTAACAGTTTTCCATAACCCTTTCTCTGGTAAGGAGGCATTGTCAAAATACAAGCGACATTGTAATCCTCGGTCGATTCTTTCTCCTTCGAAAAATATCCCACAATATGAAAACCTCGGCTATCGAATTGTGTCATAACGTAGAACAAGAAGGGATCCGTGTCGTAATATAAAGTTTTATGATCTAAGAATAACTTTGCTAATAAACAAAGATTTTGAGCATAATTCTTGTTTTTCCTTCCATCTATTTCAAAGAACGATATCGAGCCTTTTCTGTATATTTCGTTTCCAGGCGGATGCCTTAAATTACATTTTGCCAAGTGTCTTTCTAGACATTTTCGACTCTTTCGATACTTGAGGCAGAATTCACATATGTAAATACATTGGAGGCTGACCATTTCTTGAGGGTACGGGCTAAAATACCATGGTTTTATCCTATGCCTTCCCAATTCAATTAATTCTATATTTTTCATCCTAGTTACAACATCATCGTGGTGATGCGCTACCAGTGAACCGGTAGACCTTGGGCCGGTAGCCGCAGGTACAGGTTGCGGTGGTGCTTCTTGAGAATCCTCGTTCTCTAAGAATGTAGCTTTTCTTTTTCTAGAAATTTTTTTCTGTAACGCTGCCTGCAGTACTGCCGAACCGTTGACCGGCTCAGGTATCACATTGTTTGGACTCGGCGGCCTGCTAGGAATCTGTTTTTTTGGTGTCGCTGCCCCCGTTCCAGGCGCTGTACCATCTCGCCTTGGAAATTGAACTTTCCGCGTATCTAAACAATTTTCCATCACCCACTCGTCCAATCGTTTGTTAACTGAAATAATTTAATTTCCTGTTGTTCGGAGTGGCATATCGAAGGGAAACAATGTGCACTATTCAAATATATCAAGTTTGCAGTGACAGTTCAAGTTTTCATGGCTAATGACAGTAAACTTTTAACAGAAAAGCTAATCAACTGGCTATTCCATGATAATACAAAGATACGTTTTATGGAATATTCATGTTTGCAAAGTTTCCTGTCATCTAATTGCAGTAATTGAATACTTACAATCCACATAGTGGACATAGTAGCATTTGACACCTCGCATCTCTTTGACGCTGATGATTTCAGCGAGCGCTGTAAAAGAAAACGTTGTGTGAGAAACGAAGAGGGCAGCGGAACGAGTTCCAAATATTTTAAATAATTTTGCAGGGCCACAAGTAACTTACGCCAGTCGTCGCCGTCTTGCATCCTGACCGGCAAACGACAACCCTCGACAAGTGATGACTGAAATTGAGGTTAGAATTAGTAAAATTCACAATTACATCCAACGTTTGCTCCGGGGTCAAATATTCATATCCTTCGCAGTTGTAATACAGCTCTACTTACCACTGAATCACATATCGTCTCCCGCTCATCGTGTTCCTCGATCATTTTGATCAGAATTTGACCAAAACTTGTCACTAAACACAATGTTGTTTTCATACACTTCGGGGAGCAGACACTAGCGCTATTCTTGGCTCAGAACAGAATCCTTTCACTAAACGCAAGCGTTGCCGGTAATATATATATTGTAAAGAGACAAGGTTTGCGGTTCGTCTCGTACTTTCCATTAATTTTGCGTTAATGCGAAATATTTAATTAATTCCGAAATGCGTTACAGATTATGTAGTACAGAAAATACAGAATACATATTTACGCCTGACGCTGCGGAGAGTAGCAATTTTGTACGACGCGGGCCGCATTCTGCGCATTCGCCGCGCGCAGCCCGAAACTCCGTTCCGTAAGTGAGCGGCGTCATTCGCTTTCGAGCAGCAGGAGCAGAGCCACGTGCGTTGATCGTCTAGAATTCGTACCGCAATATTTGGTCTGCATAAGGTGATTTGAGTTCTTTCTAAAATTTTGAACTTTTCTAGATAGTTCATTGACACATTCAGATTGTTCTCGGGCAAACGTTTGACTGTTCACCAGCGTTTTGTGACGAGAGAATGTCCCGTTAATTCTCTGTTGCGATTTTCTCTCTCAATTTCTGATCAAACGGACCTTTGTAAAATGCAATTTTAGCACGTTTATTATGACTTGGTTTATTTTGCCGTAAAAAACAGTCTATCGGAACGTACGCTGAATGAAAGAGTTTCGTTATTAACATGTAGTTGTACTCGCGTCCCTATAATGCGTAGCGCGGTGACTCGCGCAGTTCACCGTTCGCGAATCAACAGACCTTCGTTTGTTTATCAACACCGAGGCATTTCTGGGAATTTTGATTCGTACTTCCATGCAACAAGGGTTGACGCGTTACAGCGTTACTATTTATTTCGTGATTTTAATTGTGACCTTGTCGGTAGCTTATAAGGTGACATGTTAAAATTACACTAAACATCTTATACTTTATAAAATAATCGCTAATGAAAAAAATGAATGAAGACGAATCGCTGATTGTTGTTTATATTTTATATTGTCTTTTTGAGTAACTCTGGTAAATTTTGAATGCTGCTTAGATCGATTTTAAAGTTATATTATGAACAAAATATTGCGTCAACCTACCTGATTAGAGAAACAGATTGCAACAAAGTTGATTAATGTTAGCAATTAGCTGGATTGTAAAATCCTGTTAATAAATCTTGGAAGATGTAATGCGGTAGCTGAACAGATGAATTTATTGCATAAAGGTAGCAGGCATAAAACAATGAAAATTATTTCTCACTTTATTATTTAGGCAATCGATAAAATTTTCCAAGGCTTAGCGTAATATGTAACATACTACAATTCCGTTTGTTTAACACTGATCGTGAGTATATGGATTTTGAATATGAAATATTTAAATCATATGGGTGGTCTTTGATCTGATTACAGAAATAAGCTGCAGCGAGATCGATTGAGGTTCTAGCTAAAGTCTGAATCGTTTGACCTTAGCAATGAATGTGGGAAACAAAATACAATAACCGAACAGGTCGTAACATTATGGAAGATCGCAAAGCAGGTACACGTTTTATTTCATTCTTGATTATCCTTTTACACTATTTTCACTCTGGAAAATTGATCTTTTATTCGAAATTTATTGCTGTTTAGTTTTTTGATTATATTTTATAAAAACTATGGTGCATTTCCAATGCTACGTGTATTGATTTAAACGATAAAATAATAATGAAATGTTATATCTTACCCTATTACAGGAACAAACTACACTGCAGCACCAT
Organism: Neodiprion pinetum; assembly: GCF_021155775.2. Lineage (NCBI taxonomy): Eukaryota > Metazoa > Arthropoda > Insecta > Hymenoptera > Diprionidae > Neodiprion > Neodiprion pinetum. The sequence continues at coordinate 23,300,685 of NC_060237.1, forward strand.
TAACCGCATTTAGCAATGAAGTAAATAAAGTAACCCGATTAATCGATCTCTGAGAACAAAGTGAAAACTAAACCATCCACTACAGTGAAGAAAATTGGAAGGTACGTAATTGATATGATTATTGTTTATAATGTCGCTTTTGATTGTAAATGATTTTAGCTGCTCGTTGATTTTGTGCATTTACTCACTACTTGTGCTCATTTCATTAGCTTTCTTTTATTCATTCCTACATGTCATTTATTAATAGCAGCAGCGACCACTGAGATAATATGGAAAAAAAAAACCGTCACGCGAAATCTAGTCCAAGTATATTGTGTGAGTAATCTTCTGTTATTTTCTTATTGCAGTGTAAATACGGCGTTACCTCACCACTCAACCTGAGATGCTACAAGAACTACTGCATGTAAAGTGTGGAGCAACCTGGAGAAGGTAAGAATACCTATCTTAATTATTGTTTGATAATTCAAGGTGGCACATTGAGAGACGAATTTTTGTCTTTGTGTAACATTCAGTGAATAAATATGGAAGTAGATAACAGTAATAATTAATTTGAGTACTGAAAATCCAGTTTGCCGAACTAATTCGAGTTAATTTTTTTATTTTTCCAGAGTGAAGCAGCGACATCCGAGTAACTTCTCCATTACTCGGCAACCCCGGTGAGTTAGCATGCGTTTAGGTTACGGGTGTTTTCCTTGGTCCCCTTTGTAACGTAGCATGGCGATTTAAACGGTTTAAGTGGATTTATCTGAGGTTCTAATATATTCCAACTATTGTTTAATCATATTCACATGATTATTGAATCAATGCAATTTCAACGTTCGATATAGTGTAACGTAATCAAATTCCATAGGAATTTCTGATCCATCTTACAAATAGTTCATATACCGATAGTCCACCAGCAACCTTTAAAGTAATACAAACTATAGGGATAGGGTTGGCGGGAATGTAAGCTTGCCACTAATTTGATTGAAACCTGCGTCTAAAATACGTTATTGTCATTTTTTGAACGTAACTCTTTTAAGTACAATAGCATTGCAGCTAGAAGACAGGGGTCAAAAACATTTTACTTCCTAGAGGTAATCAACGAAAAAAGTAGGTCACAGTGAACACAGCGCAAATGAGGAAGAATGACGTGTGTTGCAAAGAATGGAGAATCGCGTAGATCGAATATGGGTAATCGGGTAGGTAGGTGATCGTCTCGGGATCCGTCACGATATTTATGTACGTATCTGTGTCTTTCTTTTTAACATTTTTTTTTTGGGTGGTTCCTTCTGTCATTATCAATTATTGTTCAACTCAATTGATCTCTGTGATCGTCTGAATGGGCAAAACTCGAAGGTTCGCGTCAAAGAGGACCGCCGGCCGCCAGGACACGCAGTAATGCATGCCCTTCCAATCTCCCTCCCGGTATTGATTCACATGATGTGAGTCGAGCGATCGTAACTTTTGTGCATCCATTTCGCCAGTATGTGCAAAAAAGTGACGTAATTTTTTTCAAGTAGGGAAATCTTCAAGTCTGGTCGCGTCTTTTGAGCGTCAACTTGATACTTTTTGATCCTGAGAGAAAGCGTGGCATTTGTAGGCCGGCGCTCAAAGCGCGTAGATGAAAATCGTGGAATGTATATTAATAGTGAAGAATCTTGTGTATATAGAAGTATTTGCTTTACTGATCGTATTGTTTTGTATTCTAGGGCAGTTAAGCGATTTTTTTGAAAGTAGATTGACAATGAGATATATAGAGGGTTTACTAAAAATGCTTACTTCAATAATTCTTGGAAAAAAATTCATGTTGATTCAAAAAAGGAACGCTCTCTAATAGACAGCAATAATCGCGTTAAAGTCCTATACTGCAAATGTGTTGGACAAGCACAGATTTTGTTAGTGTACCGTTTGTTGTTTGTTCCGTCTTCATGCCAATCCTATATATTATCTCATCTGTTTCACACTACAGTGGAACTTCACCATGGTAAATATGCTCTGTATTATCCACTGCTTTTGTGTAAGCACGGTAAAACGTGGGTCGGTAACCGACTTGCATTTACGGTTGGAAAAACCTATTTCATGTCAGAGAGTGCTACCAAATTCTTAGGAAAGCGAGTAAGCGCGATTGCAGGAGCTGAAATGCGAAGCGCGAACAAAAAATTGTCCACAAACACGACATCGACAGCTTTTCTCGCACTCTGAAGCTTCGACACGGTAAGCCGAGTCTCCGTTGTTCGAGTCAGATAATTTAAATATCGTTCTCGCGACAATGGTAGTTCTATAACAGTTCTCGCAGTTCCCACCATCTCGTACCATGTCGTTCCGGTCGGTCGGAACCAGGATCCAAGCTTTATCGACGCGACCTGCGACGGTATTCTATCATAATGGAGTACAATACGCTTTGACTCTTTCCTATTTTGTTGTAGCATAATGTTTGTCGACTTTTTGGCTTTACTACATCATTATTGATTTGTCGTATGTATTATGTAAAAGTGAAAGTTGAAAGTTTTCTGACATTTCACTGGATACTCGGTGCGCAGAGCTCTATTACCAACAGACGGTAACATCGAAAATCTGTGTCGGCGCTGTTATAAGTCAATACAATTTGATCGTGTTGCTCTTTACAATTCGCTGGCGGTTTGTTATCAACTTGAAAAAAAAATCCTTTTTTAAAAATATGCAGCATACTTTACACCTCCGTAATTAGTGTGTTCAAATGTTATGATGTTCAAGATCGAGGGCGAAATGCAGAAGCGAAGAACTGTTTCATGATATGTTACATACATTTCCTTTGCTTCTCGTTTCTTATTTGCCTGCTCTTAAATGATTTGCAAATTGCATGGAATTAGCACCTACTTACCTATAAATTTTCTGCTCTGTAATGTTTTCTGTAGAGTAACTTGACGATTTTTGCTGTTAACGTATCGCTTTTATAATGTCTTGCGGAATGTTTATTCATTTTCATCTTGCATAAATTATCAGAACATATTTTCGAACGCGTATTAGTATATGGATACGTGCTCTTCCTTGTGCATTTCGGTGGTATACACGCACCTGACTTTATTCTTTGTTTATAATTTATTCCTGCGACGGGCTTACTTCTAGTAATTATTTATGTGCCGCCTTCTACGTTCACCAAATATCATCGTGTTGATGTTTTAACCCTCTGTGTTTACCTCCGAATGAACCGGAAGTGTTTTATTACGGGATTATTCCATTTTATGTTAAATCGCGCTGAAGTTGAGACCAGCTTACCAGTGTCGAAAAATAAAGAAGAAAAATTTTTAGTCAAGTGTCTGTGACGGTTCATATTATATACCTTGCTCGCGAATATAAGCTATAGATCGTGAGGGTGGCAGATTACCATAAACAAAACTCGGGGTACAAATGGAATTCATGGAAAATACTTTGTTTTGCTCATTACAATGATTCTTATCACAATCTTGGCTGCTGATAAAATGAATTTCCAATTATGAATTCAACGTCGTTCAGAAATATTAACGCGATGTTAATGAATTATCGCAGATAAATCAAAAATTTGATTGCTACGATCGTTTCTTCAAGTTTTTAAATAGATGTAAGAATCGACAAAGATCGAATCTCACAAATATATTGATAATGGATAAGTAATTTTTCGTATTACACTGGAAAGCATTTTTTGTTGTGGTTTTCGTTTGATGTTGGTAGAATAATAAATTGATCTTAAGGCCCTTTTCATCTGAAAAATTTCGCAGACCAATCAAGCAGATTTAACGTTCCTATAGTCAGAAAATTTAGTATCATCGGCGATAATTCCACCAAATAGTAGCTCTTACAAAATTGTCTTGCAATTTTAACAACATTCAAACCCTTATTGAAACGATACAGATATTTTTCAGAACTGTCTATAGTAACTATACGAGAATAAGAAATTTTTTCTCTAATTGCTGAAAAAAATTGGTTTCGTTCAATCGAAAGGCGTTAAAAAAAGCAACTTGGAAAATAAAAGAAAACGTTGTAGATATTCAGAAAACACGAATAATCAAAAAAAAAATATCATCCTGAAATAAACACCCTGTGCACCCGGATTGAATTCTCACCCGGTAGATATGCGTCCCTGGGCATATATTGTTATACGAAGTCCCCGAGTACATAAGTGTACCCACATCGAGCACATAAGGGTTGATAGTGCTCACGCGTACAAGGCACCCTTATGTACAGGGCGTGGCCACGGCCGGCCAATCGGATCGTAGGAAACCCCCGAAAGCCCAAATCGAACGAAATAAAAATTTTAGCGGCTGTGTCAAACGCCACGACGTAAGGGGATCAGCAGGGTTGATCTGGGCTTACCTACATTTTTCTTACTTTACCGTAGCTCTCCGATCTGCCTATACCTCTTCCCTCTTCCCTCTTTCCTCCTCCCTCCTCCCTCCTCCCTCCTTCCTCTACACGCATACCGCTCTTCCAATACTCTCTATCTGCACACTCTGTCTTTCGATTCTTTTTACCACGGAAATTTTACCTTATCTCTCACTGTCAATGCATTTACCACTCAGGGAACGGCGCTCGGTCTCGTTCACATCACCCAACGACGCTCGTGTTATTCTTCGAGTCAACGTGCGATGCGAACCTTTTTTTTGCTTTAAAAAAAAAAAAAAAAAAAAAAAAAAAAAAAAAGACCTTAATGTACCTACAACCAACGGTCGATATTTTATTCTGTGCACTTGCACCGATGTCGTGTGATTATAACTTGTTAATTCAACTCCGTTGTATAACGAGACTGCTGAAACTAATTATTATCTCTGTAGAAAAATTTTTCCTTCTATCAGCCAATATACAAATTCGTAACGAAAGTGGGATAAAATACTTATAAATTTCTCGTCACAGGTAAAGGATAGCGATTTCACAGATAGAGCAGGAAAATAGTTCAACCCCTGTCCGAGAAGATGGAAAAGAAACAAGCTAAATATAAAATTAGTCGCGTACATGCTGCAGGCTTAATTCTAATCGAATTAACGCTGATTTTTAAATTAATTATTCAACCAATTTTCTCGGAGCAATGCGAAATGAGGAGGGCGTGTATTTAATAGCTTTAGTGTTACCTCGGAGGCATGCTGCCATTAAGAATCCCACAAGACCACCCCTATCCTTCTTCCTCGCCCTCCTCGCGAACTCCTCACCCTCTGCATCCCCGCCCTTGCCAACTCGCACACTTTATACACATTGACTGGTTCGTACGTACCTACGTAGGCGAACGGATGGGCGAATAACTGCACACTCCCCGAAGGTTTGTACGGCACATGGGCATCCCGGTGTGTACTAAAATCATTAGACACACGTGTGTCGCACATCGCGCAGAATCCTGACTTGCTTAGAATGCTTAGATACCGTAGCCCGGAAATCAATATGAAAACAAACTGTTACGAGATGTTCTTCGAGGTTCGTTCTCACAAGTTGCGTGTGTATTTCTTTACAAAATGTTGTTCGCTACGATGATTCTCACCTCTTTTACGACGATTCGTCGGTGTTGAACAGAAAAAGACTTTCGAAACCTGTAATTTGTGCAATGCTTTTAGGTATTGATACTCTTACCGCATCGTGTACACCTTGAAGAAAAAGATTGTTTCATATCTTGAATCTATTGAAGAATTAGTTCAATTTAATTAAATATTTATTCAACTACTCATCATATCTATGTGTAGGTTATACATTACAACGAACAGATTTTATTCTGGAATCATTCAGTGTGTGCAGAAATTGAAAATGATTTGTTTCAAATGTCGTGCTGTTCTCTCTTTGCGCGTGCCAGTAAAGATACTCGAAAATTCTCAACTTTACAAATTTTGCACACAAGTCGAGTGCTGGAAACTGACGATTTGGATGCATGAAATGAATAGCGCTGCACCCTTAATCTTGCAGGAAAATGAATTTAACTCGCGTCGTCAAGAAACGCCACGTTTACCTCTGTAAAACACCTGCACCTTATACACGTGTATTATACTACAATGTGTATGTGTATATAATATAGGTGGAAACACTTTGAGAGCTATTTCGCATATACGTACGTGATCTTTATGCATCTATTTTTCTAAATTACATTGCCCTCTTTTGCCGCGTACTTTCCTCGGTGTATGTACGCATGTATACAAGGTGCAGTGTATATAGATATGTATATACTGAATATAAAAGGTTGTTCAAAGGAAGAACGTTTTCTCTTGCGACGCTTAAAATTCATAAGACGTTCTGTTTACTTACTAAAGATACCCCTGCCTCTTTGCCGTCTCCCTTTTTCTCATGTTTAACGCGTGCTTTATCGCTAAAAAGAAAATTATTATTAGCCGCACTATTATTTTCCACCACGCGCTTAGATATTTCCACGATGCTTACGAAAGAAAAAAAATTTAATACGGTACATAAGTATGAAAATGGAAGCAAGTGCATTCAATTCAGTGAAATGTTTACTTTTGACATCAAGAATTATGTCACAATGGGCAAATTTTAAGGTTGACTTATAATCCACCGAAACGTTGTGTCGACGGAGGCAATAAATAGAAAAAATATTCTAGTCCTATCTATGAACAAATTTCATACCGCAGTGGAAAAGATTTGATGGTGATTACGAAATTAATCCGTTTCCGACGTATTTTCTCAGTTCTTTTTCCTACGAGTTTTTGGTCGTATTTTTGGAGTTCCCGATGTGTCCATTAGTTCAATATTGGGCGAGGAGGTTACAAATTAATTCCGAGACCATAAGCTTTTCGCTGCAAATTTCGTAACAAAACCGAGGCTACATATTTTTAGTTTTTGCCAAAATTCTGAACGAGTTTGAAAAATTATAGAAGTATGTTTTGACCACCACCGATTTAATTCTGCAGATCCGAGTATATTTTCATGAATAATATGAAATCAACATCGACATTTCGTACGTGTAAGTGCCTATATCCTACTCAATTAAATTTTTTCGTATTGTCAGACTAATTACTTAATTCATTTTATCATAAACATGGAAAAAATATCGATTATCTCTCGGTAGGATACATTAAAAATAAATTATCTTTTCTCTTCAAAAAGGTAAAAATTATCGTTAATAAAATCAGACGGTAACTGGTTTTAATTCCGTTTAACGAAGCATGCCGCGATTATGCAGTAGTGTATAATAGATTACCAAAAATAGAAATTCAATCAGAATCTCTGAGCTTTTCTTTTCACCAAAAGTCCAATGTGATAAAAGTCGGATTGAACAAAACGACCGTTTGTATCGAGATATTCTTACAAACTTGTACAGTAACAAATGTAGGTGTCGTAATTGTCATGCCGAAATGAAGTTATCCTGCGGAGGCCTTCGGGGCATGGTGAGAGGTGGGGTGAGGACGAAGGCATTATTCCTGGAGAACGTGTGCATCTCGGTGGGTGGATAGGTACATCGGAGGCGAATACCTGCAGGTTGAGTTACGTGTGTATATATATATGCGTATATATATGAGTATTTCGCGGGTTGAGAAGACATCAGCCAGGGTAGTAGAAGGGCGCGCGGTTGGTAGCAGCCATCTTGCCACAAACTTGGCTAGACCAATGAGCGAGGAGCCGTGGTCACCGCCGTCTTCTCTCTCATCCTATAATACACGCGCGCAACCCTTTAATTGTAATCAATTTACTCCCACGAGCTTTACTCGTGCTCGCTGTATAGGCATATATGTATGAATATACGTATATATAATTGTTGTGTGAGCCGCGGTGCGAATATAGTGAAATAATTAGCGTGAAAGATGAATTGCCAAAAGTTAGAGAGCTATTGTTAATGGCGTTGTTACTCTCCCTTACACCCTATACGACTACTTACACGCGCGCATACGTATATATTTATATAAAATCGACAACTTATATATATATATATGCACAGGTACATAACCGACTCGCCGACAAACGTTCAACTTGCTCAAATATCTGACTCGTATAATAATTATGGTACTTTCCTATAGTAACGATTAATCGCATTAGATTCTCATATCTTCGGTTGTATTAGATATAACTCAGGTCACGATCGTCTGCGAAATCGTAATATCACAATTACCCAATGCGTTGTCCACTCTTCTCTACTTTTCTATCAGTTCTTTTTTTCTTTTTTGTTCTCTTCACTTGAGGACGAGTGTTTGCTTGCATCAAATTACATAACGGGCTATTATGCGTTAACAATGTGTAACGTAGTTACACATTTGCCTAGTTTTGCATATGCTGTGCAGGGTCGCGTGTTCCGTAAACCAGTTTCGGTGGCATTCTAAAGGTCTTTTGCTGCACCCGCGCCCATCGCATGACTAACCCGTTGGAAAAGTTGCAGCGAGGGTCAAGAAGCTCTGACCTCTGCACGAGCGGCTTTCTCAAAATGTCAAACGGGTCACTGATCAGTGATACCGGAAACGTCACCGGTTTCGCGTGTTTATTATATACGTAGGCGCAGTTTTCTTGCTTCGTATACATCCTTCTTCCTGAGGGATGAATTGCGGGAATCCGGGATTATCGATCGATATTCGGGCTCTCCTGTTTTTCTCGGCGCGTAATCTGGAAAAGGATCATTTACATCGAATTAAACACTTGACTTGACGATATGCGATGGAAATTCAGAAATTCATACAGATTCATTGTGTTCGTTTAACGAATAGATTCCTCATTGAGCATAAGGATTTTCGGGATTTTTGTTATTGAGAGGGAGAACATTTAATTACGTAAGCTTTCTACAAAAACAAAAAAAGATACAGTAATGCTTGCAATCGTTTTCCAAAAGCTCATAGCCACGAATTATAGATCTATAGGAAGTGTTCGTAACCTTTACATTAATTCGCGTTCATTCTGCAGAGGGATGAAGATGATTATCATACCGTATGAAAACGTAAAAAACACTTTGCAGCCGCACATACATGTGCGATATATTGTTATATATATATTTTTTTTTGTACCATTTTAATCGTACGGAGCGAGATTTTGCGGGAGATCAGCAGCAGCAGCTTTAGGCTGCAGTCAGCCACCGGCTCCGATGGTAACTGATCAAGTTGTTATCGAGGTTCGGTCTGGTGAGCAAAAGGGCGAACATCGTCCGCGATGAATATCGCGTCGCATGTGTACGAGACGGAGGTACGGGTTGAGATTTTTCATCCCTCCGGTTTTGTTGCGGCAGGTAGTCACCCTCGGTGCTAATTAGAGCTGAGCCACCCACGTGTCTTTCCACAGCTTGGTTATGCTAAAAATAAACGCAAAAGGACCTTTTCAGGTTTCGTTTCAACGTGCGGCTCTGTATGCGAATCCGCACGCGCGATTCGAGCTGCTTCGCAAACCTGAATACACCTACAACCCTGTGGGTATAGGTTGGGGCTGGTTCGCCGCCGCCATGTCTGCATGTATATACCATCGGGGTAGTTAATTATCGTCCAAGTGTTCTTTAAAGAGCGAATTATACACGGGCTACCTTTGCCGCCAGCCACCGAGCCTTTCAATTTTCACTTCTCCGTCACCGCAGGACGTCGCGCGTTTTTTCTTTTACGCCTCGACGGATTTTTTCTCTCCCTCTCCGCCACCGTGTTAATTCGACAGCTATTTCTTCTAAATGCATCCCTCGCCTTCATCCCGCTCTCTTTATCCTCTCAGCTAATACGGATGCAACCATTTTCTTCCGCACGTTTTTCTCCCATCATGTATTTTTCGTTATTTATATTATGTATATATATATATATATATATATATATATTTTACACCGTGTGGGCTGTGGGTAGAAAATGAAAATTCGTATACTGTAGATTTTAAATGACGATGAAAGTGCAGATATGAGATGGAAGTATTAGAAATTTTTTCTTCGTACACACAAGTAAATAATTATAGCAAGTTTTTACAACTTCCAAGTATGCAAGAGTATCATTATATCCATAAGGCTTGGAATGAATTTTTTTTTGACGTTGTTGCCGTTAGATGAAAGATCATTTGTGCAGAAAAAACTGCACGATACACGTTATTGTGTTCAAAGTTATCGTAAATTATAATTATCGACCAGTGTTTAATCATTTTATTTTGTCACGATAATCGATCAAATTCAACAACAGTTTCGTTCGAAAATTAGTTCGATGCGTTTTTTTGGCAAAACTTTGAAAAAAAGAGAACCAATTGTGCCCTTAATCTCTAACTGCTAGAAAACGTCATTGAACTCGTTATGGCTTGTAAAATAAAATCGATGAGAATGGAGGAAAACAATTTCTACAAGATGTTATTCCACCAAAAAGTCAATGACGAATAAAACTTCATACCTGCGCATCAAGCTGTTATAATAATTATTCGTAGAACAAATCCTAAAACATGCGGTAAGCAAAATATTGAAGTCACGGTTAGAAGAGATATTTGGTTCGAGGTTCGATCAACCCTCGGGACGACGCCCATGGTCGTCACCGCATTTCACCCCCTTTCTCGTTGAGTCAGTGACACGGTGCGCAACGCCGTTAAGAATCATTTCCGCAGCTAAGAGACGCGAGACGTCGCGTCGCGTCGCGTCGCGTCGCGTCGCGGCTACGTCAACTATGCGTTGCAAATCGTCCGGTCTTGGTCCTCTGCCGTCGAAGGGAGCGAGTCCCTTATACGCTTCCTGTTTGACTCTGGGCACCTCCATTTTCGCGCCCCCCTCGCATCCCTCGACCCCACCTCGGTCGACACTCCACACCCACAAGCTCGGCACCCTCGACGTTCCGCATCCCTTCGGTGTCCCTCGTCGGTATTTCGAAAGCAGACCCCATGGCTATGTGCCTGGCCTCGGGGGCGGCGAGAGGGCGGCAAGGGTGGGAAGGGGTGGGGGTGGGGGGGTAACGGTCTACCAGCCCGAGCCCCTAAGAGGGTTTCCTCTGATATATTACCTCTGTAGCCACCCTCGCGCGCCCTAAACCATCCCTTATAGCAGCCATCTTGAAGGACTCACCCCGCCCGCCGCGCGATCGAAAATCCTGTTAGAGTTATATCGGTTTAGCGTCCATTTTGACGAAGGGTCCTAGGGTGTTCCCGGGATTTCACTATATTGCGTAGGTGTTTGTATGCACACGTATACGCGTATAGTTGATCGTGTATATACCCACGGGAATTTACCAAACTATTTCGAGGGAGGGTGTTTCGAGTTATACACGGAACTCGGTACCGAGGATACCAAACTAGGCAACGCGGTGTGCGCCGTACAAGAATCTCGCTATGCATTGTTAGAACTCTTCGAATAGTAGGGATTTCAACCGGGAGACGGCTGTGAGCTGCCCTGTAGTCTATACTTTCAACGTTGATAGTGTATTGGTACTTTCATGACGTTCAGACTGCTGATGAAAGTCTTCGGTCGGATGAAAGTTTCATTAGCTTCGCACCAAAGTTACGTGTTCATTATTCTACGATTGAGTGTTGGAATGAAAAAAAAAATATATATATATATATATTATATATATTCTAAACTCACCAACACGGCAAAGAAAATTTTCCGTTCATTCGAACATATACGTATGGTTTTATTTGATAACACAAATAGTTGTCAACATTTTCGAAATACGAAATAACATTTTTTTTCCCTATACTTTTTGATCGGTCTGTTAGGTCGTGTAAAAAGAAAAAATCCTTTTCTTGTGTTTCATAGATATATTCTTGAATGCGTATATAAATATACACATAATTCGTGAGGTGGTAAAAAATGAAAGCAATATGCAACGGATAAGGATGTAATGAACTGAAACCAGCGGAGGCAAACGTCACCTTATAAATACATCTGATAATAATTAAAGCATCGCGGAAACCGTGAGATAATTAGTAATCACCGCGTTTATCCCGGATTCAGCCTCGCAGTCGCGTACCTTTAATTTTCGAAAGAAGACGAAGAAGAAGAAAGAGAAGGGAAAGATAGGGCTAGACGTTAATTATTTTCACGTACTTTATGTAACGCTCAAGGATCGTGCCGACGCTTTATGTGTAAAGTAATGTATGTAATACATACATTCGTTACATACATTCTCTCGCGCGCTCAGGAATTCTCTAAAGCAAATGATTTTATGCTGAATATAGTGTACAACACACCGTGAGAAAATATGACACTTGACACTTGATCTGGTAATTTGAACAGATTTTGCCGAGGCAGTTTCAGACAATTGTATTGCAATAATTACTACAGTTGAGAAATTACTTTTAAAACTGCACGTATGTATATGTTTGATGCCTCGATATGGTAAATAATCAAAAAAATAATCAATGTAGAAGATCGATTTATTATACGCATTTAGTATCGCAGAAACGAAAGGAAAAAATTTCTTTCCCTTATTTTCAGCAACCTGCCTACGTCGCGAATATCTTGTACATACATATAATATGAGCTCGGGGTGATAAGCAGTTTTCTATACCGTATTCGGTACACGCCTGTATCGCTTCTCGCCTGTGACACTTTTGAAGATGGTAAAAGTGACGAGAAGGAGATACACACCCCACTTCCTTTCATCCAGCCACTAGGTTTTCACCGGTTCTTTTCCGCGCCTCGCAAGTTTCACCGCCTATCCAATTTTTTTTTTTTTCATCCCGTATACATGTACGCGGAATTTCAAAGATCACCTATTCTTATTCGATGATAGACCTTGTACACGTAGTACATTATACGAAAACATGTCACGCTCTGTCGTATGCTAGAATCTTTCCTGCGTAGTAATAATAATAATATATCAATATAAAAATGATTTTAATTTTTCTGTACTCCGGGCGGGTTTGTATTTTCAATGGTGTTCAAATGAACGTAGACTGAATTTTTTCCCTTGTCGCTAATTTTTTCATTATTTTGTTTATTAGAATTTTGATTTTCAATTTGAAATTTATACGAAATACCCTACAACGTTTAATATTAACGAATGACGAGCAAAATGAATTCTCCCGCGGTTAATGCTCACATGGGCTTGCATGATACATTTTTTTTCAAATATTGACAGTACAGTTTCGCATTTTTCTGAACTAGACCTGGTGTACCGATCGACAGATGAGGTAAGAATCGGCGTTCGTTCTCCCTTATGCAAAACCGATCGAAGACTGCGGTATACATATTTTACGACCCCTGGTTTGAACGCAGGATTTTTAGCCACCGACGCCGAGCGCCGGCTTATAGCACTCCATTTGAATACTGTCGATTCTCAATTGTTACGAATCAAAGAAGGAAAGGAAAAAGGAGAAAGAAAAAAGAAAGTATATAATTTGGGACCGACGCCTGGCAGCTGTGTGGGACCGATATGCAAAAAAGGGTCCCGGAATTAGAATATCCTCGCGGTCTCATTTGAATTTGAATCTCGAATGCGGATTTTCGGAGGGTTAGGTGAGTATCTCAGGTAGCGGAAGGGTTACAAAAATACTTTGGCCCATTAAAATCTAGGCTACCGACACACAGCAGCTACCTGGATCCTTCGGGACTCCGGCGTACGTTTCATATGGTACACATTCAGCGACGGGCCGAAACGGCGAGAGCCGTTCGCCTCTCTCCGGATTTCATTCCTCATTAGAACCGTGTTAAATATTAAATACGGAGCAGTGGCAGGGCTGCCCTACCGACGAATCCACTGCTGCCAACTTGGGGTCTGTATTTTCACTCGATATTTCAACGGCGCGGCTGAATCGTCAGCGCTAAAATGGTCCCAATATTTTTTTAATCCAATTTACGTCGTACCTAGCTACGGCATTTTGCCGGAAAAGGTAATCGCTGCTTTCTAATCTTTGTCGCAACGGAGATCGCCTGACGCGATATGTCCTGTTTTACGAAATTCCCCGCGTCTTCCACCTCGGCTATACCTCACCCCGAACACTTTGATATCCATATCGCACACGACACACGCGGTATAAGACGAGCGAGAGGGTGGTTTTGGTGGGTGGGAAGCTATAGCCCCGGGCCCTTCCTTCTGTACAGAACGTTCTATGCTCCTTCCACGTACAGTCAGTCCAAACACCCGACGCGATCATTGAAAAGTCATCGGTCTCCGGATTATTTCACGCTTTCTTCCATCCCAGAAAATGATCGTCTCCGAGAATCCGTGGAACGAAATTTGATTCGAACTGCTTAAAATTAACCGTATCGTTTGATCGACTCGGTATTTTTTCCAGATCGTTATCCATGCATGTACGGAGATTCAATCGGGACGGGTCGATTTAGGCAGGGGAATTACGAATACTCGAAGATGCGGTAATTTGACTCGAAACCGAGACGCGATCGGTATCTCAAGACCAATCGCGCCAATTTATGTGCAACGTATGTACGTATAACGCGAGGGGAGAAGAAGCAAGCGAACTTTTTTACGGTTAGGTATATTTTTGGAGGGCACTGTACCTACGCCGGGAGTACGTCGGGTCCGTCAAGTAACTCGTGCGAGCCCCGACGTCGCGCGTGGACTATAAGTTTACCGTCAGCCGGGAAATTTTCGACCCCTGACGTGCCGTATATACTCCGTCAAACCGTCAAGCGGAGCGCTTGGAAAGTTTTGGATCTCAGCCCCGGGGATTTTGGTTAGAATATTGAATCTCGAGTCGAGGTTCTCTGGGCTTTTGGATGAAGGCTGATGGCTGCTGCTACTGCTACTGCTACTGCTACTGCTTTCTGACTCGTTCCTGTAACGAGCGACATCCACTATATACGACAAGGCGATGTGTCTGCCTTCGCGTTTCTACGTCATTTCAACCCCCCCCCCGCCAAATAAACCGATTCCTTTTCGAAAAACGACTTCTCACCGAATCGAGAGACGCGCTCCGTCTCGTCTATTTTCCCACTTTATTTCGCCGTTTGGATAATCCTGCATGATCTATATGTATTCAGATTTTTTTTGTCAAACCCATATCGGGCAACTCTTTAATCAAACCTCTTCGTAATGACGTAGCGGTAGTTTTAACGGCTTGGTATATTAACTGACGAAGAAATTCACCTAAATTCCGTTAATTTCCAATTAAAGTTGTAAGAATGATTTTCCGAGCTCAAGAGAACGAAATTGAACACTAATTTGTTTAAATATAATATTTCGAAGAACCTTCGTAATTTTAACGTTAATTTGGTCAAACCATAATTTCGACTTGGGATTAAAATGAGCGCCGATTACAAACGAAATTTATTTGATACCTACTTACGCGGCAGTAAAAATACGACGAAAAAAATTACTTTATGCCAAACACGTGCCGCGGATGATATTCGGAGAGAATTTTTGAAGAGACACTTCTCGTGTCTTTTATCAATCTAAAGGTTTCGGAGCATTGATTTGAATAAAAATCATAAAACGAACTGTGACCAAGTACGTATAATATTGTAAATACAAAATTCTATCGTATAAGAAATTTTTCACTCGCGAAAACTACTTTCCACTAACGTTACAATAACGACTAATATCTTCACAGCGTTCGCCGTACTTTTTTTTTTGTGGAAAAAAAAAGACCAACCGCAAAACTGCAGTTGGAAAAATTACAAAGATATCAATATATTTCCTCATCGTTTCTTGAAATCCACACCTTATTTCGAACAGTTGCGGAAACAACACATAACCAGCTAGGAAAATTCAAATTTTCGAGGGGGGAAAATTGAAAATCAGAAATGGAAAAACTTGAACGAACACGCAGGGGGAAGTTGGGGGTCGTCCAGATTGCAGGTAGGCACTCGAGTCGTCAACGAACCAGTTTCCGTTGCAGACCGGACAGTCGATTCGCGCGACGATCCCTTGCTCTGTTTCCGGACAGCGCGAAGCTACCTGAGAATACATTTCGATAATTCGCTCGACGAGATCGCGACGCCGGTCACGCGAAAGGGTCGCTTTGACCATCCGAAGGCGCGTGCCCGACCCTCGGGCAAATTCCAGGGCGCGACCGGACGGCCCGAAGGGTCAGTCTTTGACCCTGGGCGTGCAGCCTGGCCCCGACCCTTTGGTGGTCAAAACAGGCAGAAACATGGCCTGACCCTCGTATATCAATTCGGCCGCTTCTTCCGGCGCGCTAATCGCCTTGGATGAATCGGTCACTCGACCGGGAGTCTAATACAGCTGAAGAACCGCAATTGATTCTTTGCGGGAGGAATATTAACGGCTATTAATTTTTGGCGCTTAGATCACGCGCTGCGTGTGGCGAATTGGGAAGATGAAGGTTTTTGCAGAATATTGGAAGCCGAAAAATAAGGATGTTTGATTGGTTCATTTGTTTATTCGTTCGAACAAAAAAAAATTGTTCCATATTTCATACATTTATTTTATTTTTCCTATTTTCAGTGCTCGAACATTATTGTATCGAATAAGTTTACGAGTCGATACTGAGTGTTTTACAATAACGTTATGTCGACTGTAGACGTAATTGCTGTAGTAATACCTGCCTAATTACACTTATTCCAACTTGGATGCCTAGTCGGTTTACAGAAATGTTCATAGAAATTGGAAAACGTTTCATCGTGATTTCAACGCCCACTTGTTAAACCAAAATTTAGGTCTAATACAAGTTTTCATTGGGGTGAAAGACCGAAATAAAAATGAAAATCGTAATACAAGTCTCCACGGTGCGTATTCTTGTGGAAATAAGAATAAAATATCAGATACCTTAACGGTTAATTACGCGATTGGTTTGGTGCAGCACCGGAAAGCAAATATTGGCCAAGTACCAAGTTTCCGATTACGGAGGAGATACGTCCGCGAACTTTTGGCATTGAATTTCGGAATTTCGTCTGCAGAGCCTCGAGAGTAATTCCTCCACGTATAAGGTATCCTGGAATGATAATAATAAAAATATATATCGGAGAATATATTGACAGCAAAATCAGACACGCGGGGGTGGGGAGCCGACACAAGGGAAGCTTCGGAACCTATAGAAGCTCGCCCCTCTTCGATATTAAAAATTTCAATATCCTAGCCCCGAGGGGGTGAGGCGGGAGGGGGTGGGGGGGTCGCCGAGTACGGGGCTGCTGCCGAGGGAAACACATAATGTATTCAGATGAGGTCGCGGCCATTCCATCGGCGGGAAAAACGCACAGTTTTTCGAGAAATCGAATTCTCTCCAACGGTTCTTTGTTTCACTTTTCTCATGCGGAAAGGAAAGTCTACCTACCTATAGCCGACTACGTGCGTTCACATCTATTTTTCACCTCTCGAGACGTAGTGTAGCTTCGCTAAACTTCGAGCAACGCAATTACTTTTCGCGGTCCGTTAAGTGGATAAATGATTTTGAAACCGGCAGCTTCCAGGCGGCTTTTGACATCTATATATATTTATGTATGTATATATATATATATATATATATTTTTTCCTCAGCGTCTGTTGAAACCATGATCATGGTCCGAGAACAGAAGTTTCTGGAATAAAAATAATTTTCAGAAAACATGTATCTACGTTACCGATTATCAGGTGCTTCGTAATCTTTGTATTAAATTAATAAATGAGCCGGAAATTTCTTTCCAGCGTAATTTGATCCGGTTAAATACTTTGGGAGCTTTTTTTTCGGCACGGACTGCGAAGCGAATTACATTTAGCTGGAACGCTCGTGTCCTAAATCTCGAACAGACACCAATTTCACGTCGTTTTATTTGCTCATTTGTGATATTTTAAGCCTCGAACTCTATCCGTTTAAACAATTTTGAAGCCTCTATCGAAAGAAGCGATTCATTTTATTAGAAGATTCAATTATCTGAATTACCAATCTTTCCTAAAAATATTACTTTATTCATACTACAAGGTTTATCAATTGAAATTTCCTCAAATTGTTTCGACGAACGAAAACGAAAATAAATATTCTATTGAAAATGATTCAAGACTGCAATTTTGTATACAGTAATATCGGTAACGTGCGTTTCTTCTTCCATCGAGCTGACGGAATCAGAAAAACGAGCTTGAAGGCGAAAAAATGGGAATACGTCTGGAAGTTGGTACAACGAGTTATTGGCCCGAAGGTTCTGGTAGATCGGTCGAGTTCTGACGGGAATAATTGGCAGCGCGAAACGGCCGGATTTATAGGTAAAAAATGTCCCGGGAGTAGTCAGCGCGGCGTCGAAGGGCCTCGAAAATAAAAGGGAGAGGGCAGAGGAAGTATGCAGTACGTCTCTTCCAAATGAACCCCCTTAACTGTTCACGGCGTTCGGTCTAAACAACTTAACGATAAAATTTATAGTTCCACAGCCCGCCCACCCCTGCGGGCCCCCGTCCTCGTCCTCGTCCTCGTCCCCGGGATCCCGCCAACCCCCACGAACCGCCCCTTCGCCCCCGATTTCATAGGCCTCGGGGTTTACGCCAGCGTCCTCCTATCGCGCTATCGTACTTCGCCTCCGTCGACGGCCTTAGGCGTCTATTTACCAACATGGACGTTGCGTGCATATGTGTGCGTGCCGTATAGGCAGCTAACCAAGGGTACGCGCGTGAGCTCCGCAGCATCCGTCGGCATCCGCGGGTATGCGAAAGGGGGCCTCGAGTGTTGGTGAGCTTCTCGCACAGCCATCGCCGTGGAAGGTCCCTTGTAAAGGACTTTTACCCTGCAGAGTTGCGTCGTAATTTATGGATGCTGTTCCCTTATCCTTAGGATACGAACTCCTCTCCCCACACGGTGGCCATCCCTCTATCGATCCCATGGCCCAACGGTACAAGGCACCTAACGGGTGTCTTCGAAGAACTTGGCCCTTCGCCGCCTCCGCGCTCCCTTATCCCACGGTCTCATCTACGACTTGACGCCCTGATCGCGGGGACGCTTAAGATTTTACTCATTTTTCACCTTTCTCTTCTTTCTCCTCTTTCTACTCGTTCGTACTCCTATTTTCGCTTATTTTGATACGCTTGTATGGTATATATATTTTTTTTCTCTCTTTGCCAAAGGAGGAACCTCCGTGCAATTTTGAAAAAGAAGAGTACAGTTACAGCTGTTCCCCCGCGGCTTGATAAAACTGCAGGATATATAATCGGATATAAGAAACGACCGTTCGAGCTTTTCCGCCTCTCATTTACCACCCTAATCGAAAAGTTTAAAGAAGATCGGGGAAGAGCCCTCTGTAAGGTACTCGAGGAATTCGCAGAAGTGAAAATAAGCGGAGGCGACAAAAATTACGGAGCCAAGCCGGGGTGTGAAAGGGGGTGGAAGTGAATTACAATAAAAATCACGAACCCTTGATATACCAGCACGTTGCAGTAGCAGTAGCTTCCGCTTTACTTTATCTTTCGCCCGTAATACCTATCCGGCACCAGCACCATATCCCAACTCCCTAGGTACGTACATACCTATAACACAACTCTTGTAAGTCGTAATCGCCAAAGTTCACGCGGCATTCTGCACCGTGGTAACGTTTCCGTTTAAAGGGACACGTTTTACATCGTTCCATTGCAGCTGCAGTATAAACTGTGTAGCTCCACTCATCCAGGTAGGCGAAGTGTAAAGTGAAAAACCAAAGCAAAAGATGTACGGATATAGTACAAGTTTAGAATCGACGATCCGTCAATTCATCCGAAACACAGAGTGTCGTGCATATTCAAATGAATTCTCACTTCGAACCCCTATATATAGTGTATACTGCAATTCAGTCCACCCGTTGTTTATAGCGACTAGAGACGAGTGTTGGTCTCCACTTATCGTTAGTAGCGTTGGTGGTCGGACCCCGTAAATCATCCAAAGTTTGAGGCTGGGTCCGGGGTCCGCGGGCATGCCCGTCGAGCTTGCAGACGTGTAAGGTTGTCACGTCGAGATACGTCTCGGCATACATGTACCTGGATACTTATGCGGTACCTTCATCGGACGCGTGTTAGCAGGAGGACGACGTCGGCGGTTCTTCCACAGCTAGGTCGGTTCTGGAGCAGAGAGAGGCCCGTCTTATATTGATTTCTGTCCGCGCCGTACGTCCCGCTTTCCCGCTTTCTACCCCGTCGCTTACCGCCCGGTCGTTCCTCCCTTCTCCACCTCCTCCTCCACCTCCTCCTCCTCCTCCTCCTCCTCCTCCTTCTCTTCGCCCTCGGCCTCACCCTCACCCTCTCGTTACCCTGCCAGCATTCGGGGGATGTGGATGTGGATGTGGAAGTGGCCGAGGAGGGACGGTAGGGGGCGGAGGGGGGCCGCCGCACTTTCGTCGGGCTGGAGACCCTCGGGGGCGGTGGTACTCTGTCACATTCAACCCCCATTGAAATAAGAGGCCAGGCGGGGGTGCTTGCGCCGGTCGGTTGGGGGGATGGCGGGTCGGTTGAGGGGGTGAGGCGAACGGAGGCGGGGGGTGAGTTTCGTCCGGCCAAGGCATACCTCGATCGATTGGGGTTGTCCAAGGGGGAGACACCCGCGTGTGTGTTATATATATATATATGTATACACGTGCATACATATATATGTATATATTTACCTGTGTCTGTGGCCATGCATGCGTGTGTGTTGGTCGGTTGCCATGGTTACCCACCCTCGCCGCGGGGGTGAAACGCCATTGGCCAGTCACGGACCCGACCAATCCGGGATCCGTCCATCCCGTCATCTTCTAGCTCGAGATGTGACCGACGATACTGGCCACGAATTTTCAAGTTTGTTACAATACGTTATATATATATTTTGTGCTGGCTATTTTTGATTCGCATTGATAGATAAAAAAAAATGAAAAAAAAAAATTAGAAGGATATAAAAATTAATTCATATTACAATGTAGGTACGGCGTTCGGATGAGATTTAACAGGTTTTACTAATTTTATACTTCAACGCGCTCGCGTCCGTTTTGTTTCAAAACTTGGAAATTACTGTTTACAATACTTTTGTATCAATTTACAAGGGTTTCGTTTCGAATTATACGTCTTCTACACATTTGTTGAACGATTGCTTTCATTCTGCGTATTCCTCTTACAGAAATACAATTGAAAATACTCGTTGTACTGAAATAATTCTCACACGTTATTATAGATAATCTTTCGTTGCTGATCAGGTTTCACACGCATACATGGCTATTCGCTTTGCCAATTATTTATGTACATCGAGTTTCGAGAAGCGAAATATACGTTGTGTATATCATGTATAGAAATATGCAGGGAAATGAGAGAAGGTGTAAGCGGCAGAAAAATAAGAATACGCGACTGGTGTGATAAAATAAAGATAACGTCGAGACACGATCTGAGGTTATCCGGTAGCGGTGGCGTTCAATTCGAAAGAGAGAAAGAGAAAGAGAGACATAGAGTGCAGAGTGAGGTCTCGCGCAAATAGGCGACAACCGTTAAACGCCTGAGGACGCTAATTGAAAGTACACCGCGATAACACTGTCTCGGCAAATCCTTCTCCTCCCCCCCCCCCCCCTCTTTACCTTGAGCAGCGTACCCTCTGCTTCCGTTCTTATTCCCTCTTCTTCGTCCTTATCACTCTCTTATTTCAGGGTTTCCTTGAGAAAAGACGGCGGGTCGAAAAGAAAATATGGAAATTTTTTTATTTTTTTTTTTCACCCTCAGGAAAGGGAGGGGGGACAGACGAAAGTTTGCAGGTGTGCGCGTGTATTCTCGATGCCGGTATAAGGAGGGTGGAGCTGTGAGAAGTGGGACGAGGGGGTGTGTAAGAAGCTGGTGGGAAGGAAGGAAAGACTCGGCGGAGCGCGCGAGAAGGAACTCATAAAATAATTTAACCCACTTTAAGAAGAAAATTAACAGAATGGCGAAAGTCTTTAAGGATCCCCTGTCCCCGCCTCAGCTAGCGCCACGTCGAGGTTGCCGCTCTTATTCATTGAGTAATCCCCCCCACTCTGCAGACTTCCGCCACTTTCTTCATTCATTCTTTCTTCTTACTACGCCACCGTAGTACTACTATACTACACCGAGGTGTATAAGGTACAGTTATAACGTACATAGGTATTCGCATTGCCACGTATATCGTACCTATACATACACCTGTGTATAGTTATATAAATGTATATATTTATATAACTACTCCTCTGTTTTCGCCCTTTGTTTTTTCTGCTCACTCTCTCTCTCTCTCTCTCTCTCTCTCACTTCCTCTAATTATGAATGAAAATCTTTGGTCTGAATTTTCCGACCTTCCCCTTCCTTTCTCTCTCGTTCTTTCTCATCTCTCTTTTCCCTTTTCTATTTACCTTGCACTCTCCGTGCATATTCCTGCAAGTTTAACTTTCTTATGCTACAGATCTTCGACGCAAACACATACACGTATGTTATATACTCTTACGCGCAGTGCACTTATTTGCATCCAGTTACGAAAAGTACGTTGTAGAAAGTTATTTTCTTTTGCGTTCTTTACTTTATTATTCTCAGTGATTTTATCCTACAAGTACATCTACATAACTGTATGGGAATGTGCAGTGTGATAGCATTTTTCCCGTAAGCTTTGTCTGAGTTTTTTTTTTTTCCTCGCGTCATTCCTAAATCCTACATAAGTTCTTTTACGTATATTTCATATGACATCTATATCTTCAGCCATGCACTCCAATTTATTACAGTAATTACTTCGTGGTTGCGGTTTTTTTTTTATTCTTCTCACTCTTAATGATACTCATGAAACACGTATCGATGTACTCGAATGCATTTTTACTCCTCACCGTACATTGTAAGCAATTTCAACGAATCTTTCAGAGCATTGTCACTTTTGTCCAATTATTTGATACCAATATCTATAATAGTATCATTCTTTTGGCATGATTATATTGTACGAAGGAATTTCATAAAATTGTAAACAGTAAAGCTTAGTTCGATAATTTCTAGGTATATTTATCCTCACCTGCGGCTATAATTTCAATACAATTTTCTTCCCACATATCTCGTTCCATTTGTTCTATTACATAACAATTAACTGGCCCTGTTCGATCGGGTGATTGTCTAGGCACGTCGATCCACATTCTAGACATGAAATAGAGGCGTACCCAAAACGCGAATTCTCTTCCACGTTTATTGTTAGAAGATTTTGCGAGTTATGCGCAGCGTAAAGTGGTAGCTGCGAAACGCACACGGCATACATATTTAGTTGTAGGGGTAAAATTTTCGTACGCATCCAAGAATGAAGTTTCATCGAGAATTGTTTTTTTCATAAGATATACATTCGCGCATGTATAACACATCACAAATCCATGTATGCGTATTATGCACGTATAATGTATGCGTTCGCTACACGATATCGCGTCTCTCGTCTTGTCTCGGCCCTCGTGTCGGTGTACAAAGCTGGAACATTTCTTTGGCAAATATGTTTTACCCGTGAATAATATAGCTACTTCAATCTCCGAGATGATAATCGTTACACGTGTATAATATGCGCGCATTCATGCGCGGGAAATGTTAGCTCTGCTCTGCAAACAACTTCCAATGCCTACGTGGTGTATTATATTTACGATACACGTATCGTAATATACCTGTTATTTTTATTTTCAGTTTTTTTTTTTTTTCAATTTTTTTGATTTATTTCACGGGGCTGGCAATTATTTCGCTGCCAATTGGGTTGAAGAATCTTTGTCTTACACTCGGTAGAAAAAAAAGAATGTCTCCTTGACCTCCTGCTGACGTGGTTATCTCATTTTACGAAATTCCTTCGTACAATGTAATCGTGTCAAAAAAGAACGATACTGTTATAGATATGAATATTAAATAATTCGACAAAATTGACAATCCTCCGAACGATTAGCAGAAATTACTCACTGCCTTGTAGAAGTAATCGAGACACATTTCCTGCCGTCGAATGTTACAACTTAATTATTTCGTGGTATCAAAGAATCACGGACAACGAATTTTTTTCCTTGTTATGTTAAATGAATATCCTTTCAAAGATACTTGATACTACTGTCAAATTAGTTTAACGCTGTATAAAGACGTGTCTGATAAAATTACGTGACATCTAAAGAAGTTAGCTCTTCGTTCTTAACCCTCCGACGGAATTCATTGACAAAGAAAGCGCGTATTGCTCACGCTAAATCGCATTGTATGCGAGAATAATTTTTTCATCAGTTTTGAAAGCCCTCAAGCTTTGATTTACGAGGAACCGCGGGTTCCGCGCGTCACTTTTCAGAGTACGACGCGGGGTTCGACCAGTTTTACATCCCGTCTCACGGTGCTTTTCAAAGCTTACCCTGCAAGCCGAGGCGTCGTTCGAACTTGTACGACTCGTCGTCGTCCTCGAGCCAACCCGCCGGGTAAAAATCGGGGTCTTTTCGAATAAAATGTGAAAAACAAAAGGCTCGTGCTGGATGCTTGTGGTGCAGGGCTCAAATTTCCTCTGGTACGTTTGACGCTGTGGTCAGATACGACCTTCTGCCATCCGGAGTCACACGCGTGGAGAAACAACGGCGAGAGGAGAGCCCGAGGGAGATGGAGAACGAGAGAGAGAGAGAGAGAGAGAGAGAGAGAGAGAGAGAGAGAGAGACGCGAGCGAGTGGCAGGTCCCGCCGCGACCACGAGATCAATATGTATGCTGGGGGGGAAAATCGCGGGTTGCGGACCGTTCGCGGAGGTTGGGGGTGGCCGGCGAGGAAGCTGATTGGCCAGCGGACAGCCCGAGGCCACGCCTCCGCCCACACACGCTGTCTTAACCCCCTGTAACCACCTGGAGCGTCGCGGTCGCGCCTTGTCCTCCCCCCCCCCCCCCCTACCCCCTTGCCCCCCCCTTCCTCTCCCTCCCTCTCCCGCACCGCAAATCCCCCCAGCAGCCTGCATCCGCCAGGGGATGGAAGCCGGCTACCCCAAACACTCTTACCGAATTCGGGGAAATTCATCGAAAATTGAAAATCGTCTTAGAATAAGGCACCCGTCCGTCCCGGCGGGTTTGAAGCGCGTTTTTTTTTTTTTTTTTTTTTCTTCCACCCCCGTAATTTTCCGCGCGCACGTGCGTCTGTGCAGCGGAAAATACTTACGCCTATTACGTATAGATCATGTATACGTGCGTATTTCGATGGATAGTACGCATGCAGGGATGTGCGACGTGTAAATGTATTTAAAGAAAAGTTTATCAAACCGTTTTCCTTCCCGACTGTATAAATGTATGCGTATATATGCATGCTCGGGATGAAGAAGAGAGGCAAAAAACGCTGGAGAAAGAAGCTGGAAGAAACGCGCGTCACGCGTCTTGTGATTTCATTTTCCTTCAAGCCTCCTTTGTGTGAAACAAAGGAAAGGAACTTTCCTCGTTCACGGTTAAGGGTTGATTCTGAATTTTCTCTTTTTATTTTCTACCTTTATTCTTCTCATTTTTTTTCTTCGGCTTTTCCATTATAGCTTTCTCTTTTGCGAAATGAGGTGAAACATACTTTTCGGACGGATAAACCTCTCCTACGTACATAACCACTTTACAATTTTCATCCATTTCTCGCAAAGAGATACCGTACATGTACATGAGTGACGATCGTGTTACAAACACTGATATCTTTGTATACAGGGTTAAACGAGCTTTATTATAATCACATATAATTGTAAAATGTATAAAATAATTCGCGTGTACACGCGTCTAGGTTTCGATGTACGTGCATTGTGTTGTAGAGAGAATTTTCCTCATTCGGCAGGAAACAGCACGGACGTTTTTATAATAGATTTTGCAAAAAATCCCATCTTCTTTACATGGAACCTAAACCTAAACGCTAACCGTAAAACGAGTAGGTCGTGTAACTCCGTATTTACGTGTGCAAACGCGCAATATCGTTATGGGTACGTTGCAGTTTTGTTACACAGGTACGTAGCTGGTGCGTATATTGTGCGTGCATGCATTCAAGCGTAAGTGCCAACTCGGGAGTTGCGTTTCTCACGTCACGTATCAAAGTTTTACAGAGTCTTCTACTTTCCATAATCTGCACCAGTCTCGCTTACCTTCCGACGACCGTTTCACTGAATATTAACCAAATTATCGTCAGTACTATGCGACGACGCGATCTCGTGGCAGAGATGTATTTTTATCACATAAGATTCCCGTAGGAAAGAGTCGGGAGATCCTCGCAGCTTCTCCAGCATCCTTTAAATTGGTTGAATATCATTTTTTTTCACGCTCGCATGCTGCACGTCATTTTACGTAGGTACATACATTTATCTACGTGTATATGTATATATGTATGTATAAACGTCCCACGAATGTCGGCAGGGATTAATTCCCGTTGAATCGACACCCGACAGCGACTCCCTATTTTATTCGCTCTTTTTTTTTTTTATCCCTTTCCGAGTTGGACCGTTGGTCGATTCGAATAATAATGCGTGAATGAAAAAAAGAGGAGAAAAAAAACAATAGTAATAAAAATGAACTAGAAAAATGAAAAGAAATGAAATAAATAATAATAATAATAATATTGATAATAATAATAACGGTCAGCAGAAACAATACCGCGAGTTCCCACAAAGCCGTTGGCTTCCGTTAAAACAATGGGGGCAATGCGGA
This sequence comes from Neodiprion pinetum, assembly GCF_021155775.2. Lineage (NCBI taxonomy): Eukaryota > Metazoa > Arthropoda > Insecta > Hymenoptera > Diprionidae > Neodiprion > Neodiprion pinetum. Next base: position 23,326,950 of record NC_060237.1, read on the forward strand.
TAAAACAAAGAAATAAACATGAAAAGACAAAAGGGAGAAAGAGAGAGAGGCCGAGGGAGACGGAAAGACCCCGCTTGAATCCGTAATTTGCCCCCGCGCTCTTTTGTTTCTCGAAAGCACGTGCCCCTCCCCCCACGTTCGCTCTCTTTTTCCATCTCCTTCTCACTCGATCACTCTTTTTCTCTCACTCTCTCTCTCTTTCCCTCTCTCACTTGTCGAAATGAAACCCCTTTTCCTCGCCCTATACCAGCCACCGTCTTTGCGGTAGGTCTTGGGCATCCGAGAGTACAGCTTCCGGAGTCTCTGTTTTAAAATGTCGTAAAAGTTTCATGGCTATAAAATTAAGAGGCACCAACTCAGACTCGACGGCGCCTTCGCGTTGCTGTATATAGCATGCATACATATATATATATATATATATATATATACATATATATAATATACCAAGCGGGAAGAATTCGAGATAGAGAAGAAGATAAAGGGACAGAGGAAGAAATTCTTTTGATTCTGGTTATTTCGAAAAAGAAACCAAAAAAAAAAAACAACTGTGAATGTACGATCTTCTCTCGATCGACGCGAGACATTTGATATTGGATTATACCTAATTGTAAATCATACTATAATACTCAACTAGATGTGTAATGAGCGAAAGTAATTCGCAAGTTACTTTCTTGCCGGCGAGTTTAAAGTTTGGATTTGCCGGAGGCGTGCGGGTTATACGATATTATATACAGACATCGGATGTACGCGGCGCAAGGGGAAGTAAAATTCTTAAGGGAAAGTTTTCCGGTAAATTCTTTCCTCATTTTCCCCGTGCGACGTTGAATTATTCACAAGCTCCTGCCTCTCTCTCTCTCTCTCTCTCTCTCTCTCTCTCTCTCTCTCTTTTTCTCTCTTCGCTTTTGTTTCTGGGCCAGGGTCGCATCCGGCAGGGTCTTTAGGTTAACGAACTTTGGATGCTTATTTGTATCTTTATTTCCAAACGAATAGCACACTCCTCCCTCTTCGCTCTCTTCCCCCCCCCCCCTGGTTCTTCATCCCCTACTCTTTCTTACTTCATCACCTCTTTATTTTCACTTTCTCTCACCCGCTCTCGCTCTCTGACAACAATTTTCCCCGAGTTCATTAACCCGCCAACCTACTTTTTTCCTTTCTTCACTTCTTCCTTATTCTTATTCAGCTTCTTATTCTCCTTTTTTTCACGACGAGCTCAACTTTTTTCACCTTGCTCGAGGTCAGGATCGCTATCGGAAACCTTTGAGTTAAATCCGAGACGGTAAACGAGGAAGAATTTCAATCCCCCGAAAGGGGGGGGGGGGGTGTGAAACGAATTTTAGTCGAGTAACGCGTAATTGAGATAAACTAACTTGACTAAATCTTATGTATATTCAAATCCGCCATTCCGAGTCAATTGTCTCTCTGGGAAATCTTTGCATGCTCGATTAATAACCGTCCGACGACATCGCGGTGTCGTATTACACATATGTATGTATTATATATATATATTTTTTCATTCATATTTTCTTCACTATATTCATGCCGAACCTTCGCATAAAGTAGGGTAACTTTTCCGGGTAATTTGACATCCGTAATCCTACAGTCAAATGCAGCAGCAAGCAAATCGAAGAGTGTGAACGAGAATTGATTTATTCAAAATTTGGCCCGAAGCGATTCCCACGGACCCAGTCAGCGAATAACTGATATATTCGGATTCCGCGTCCTGCTGCCGCATGCGGCGCGTACGCAGGCACGGAACCGCAACGAAATAGTGAGCACGCATCCTCCTAATAACAAACGAAGGATCCGAAGGGGGTTGGAAATTCGAGACGAAGGTTTTCGCCGGGGTGGACCTGGAATTACCTACTTTGCTCACGGCGCCTCTTTTGTCAATGGACCTGCCTTCGGATGCAGTGTAACCCTTTCCCAAGACCCTTCGAAAGCCCCGCTTGCACACGCAACCCTTTCGGAAGATGATGCAGTGCAGCGAGCTCTCGCCCCGCGTTTTCTTCACCGATTTTACCCACCCGATTCTTCGCGATATACCTACGATTCTTCGACCCTCGCGTGTCATTCGATCAGAAAATTCGTATAGCCCTACGGCAGTCTCGATCCCTGCAGCGGCTCACATTTTTCATCCGGTTTACATTGTTCGTCCTCTTCCCGAAGCGAAGAAGCCTCGTACGAAGCAGGGCTTAAATTTAGAGGACTAAGACGCGAAAGGGTTGTTTTATTTCACGGTTATAAACACCGTGGCTAATCCTCATTCTCGACAGCGAAATTACGACATCACAGTCAAGCCGTGAATCCAGGTTAAAGGGTGGAGGTCGAAAAGTCGAATGCCCACGCGATAAAAGGATCGAAATATCGAATTTTCAAACCGAAAAAATCTAACTCGTTGAATATCAAAACACTGACATGCTTAGTGCACTGATATCGAAATGTAGAAAGGTTAAAGAAAGCAAAAATATCGTGGAATCGTCGAAATGTATTTTTACATTTGAAGATCGGTTCGGCAAGTAATACAGTTCGGATTGAAATTCTCTGCGTCGTTTCACCTTACATATTCTCATCTACAAGTCGGAACATTGATATTCACACTCACTCAAACGACTCCGCGAAACGTTGACATTGCGTGTACCGTCAAATATTCTATTTGTTTCACATTTTTAAGTTGTTCAGACTTTATTCAACGTTTGAAGCGGCAAGAAAATCGGCGTTCGATTTTTCTTTGCTAATTATTCCGTATCCTGTTCCTTGTCAACGATTAAAAAATCTCTGCGAAATGGAGCCTAGAAAAAAGGTTAAATTAAATTCGAGTGATGTTATATAAGAAAAGAGCACGTGTAATTTTTGGCATAAAAAATAGGTCAAGTATTATGGAGAAGATTACAGCTGTCTGTGATTAAACGTAGGAGAAATTTTTATATTCTTTTTCACGCGTCTCTACCTCTCTCTCTCTCTCTCTTTTACTCCATCTTCCGGACACTGAGAACACCCAATGTTAAGCTCTCTTACTTCTTTTATTTCTCTCGATTTACTCTAGTCTAATTTACTCTCAAGCAGCGTATTACATCGTGCTGTCCATCTCTCTAGTCACAGAGTAATTTTTATTTTGTAATATTTTCTTTTATTTATGTATTTTTTTTTTTTTTTTTTTTGTAATTCTCTGTGGCTAGGTACATTGTCTGATATTACTACAGACATAAATACACATACATATCCATCCATCTATCTATCTATCTATCCGTCTCTCTCTCGTTCCCTCGCTTTGCAAAACGCAAAACGACGAACAATCCCCGGTGACACACGAAAAGTTACCGCAGTTGTTGTAACCGCGGATTTGAGTATAGGGATATTTTTTTGATGAAAAAAAAAAATAAAAAGTTCACGTGTATGCACGCATATGACCTATAGAAGAATACGTACGTGGCACGTACAGGGTTCGCTTTTTTACGAGGTGAACATATGCGTGGCTACGGTTATCCATCTAGTTAGCGTGTACGGTATCGGCTCAGCATCCCATTGAAATATTGAATGGACCACCGCGCTTCGTTAACCAGTCTGTCGCATTTTTAACCCATCATACCCGCTCGCCGAACCCTTTTTTTCGATTTGAATACATTGTACCATAGGCCAACATACATATGTATGTATGTATATGCTGCAAACCTCGTCTCCCTGTGTCTCTATATCAAAAAATTTATACCTGAGGCCGCGCGTCCGCCGTTTTGTTGCCTTCGGTCGCATTTTCTTTTCTACTATTTTTCCCTCTTCTCTCTCCTCAACAATGCGTCTGATTTTGATTTATACGACGCGAGATCGAGCCTCGGATTCAATGCAGAACGAGCTGTCACGTGTTGCGTGAAAATTATAAATTCATATCCCGATGCATCGAAGCGTTTCGATCTCTTCTTTCCCTTTTTTACCCCGATCTACATCATCCTTGTTCCCTGGCTCCCGTTACCCTTTCGTACCACGTTTCATTCCGAATGTAATACAATTCGAGCCAATCACGTGTACGAAGAGAATGAATAAAAATAAAAACAATCTGTCACTCTCGATTTTTACCTATATTATCATACGCGATTACTACATACTACGTAAAAATAAGCGGTGGAGTTAAAAAACGTTTACTGGTATTACACGTAACTCCGTCTCGTGGAACTTGCGGCAGAAAAAAGGCTTAAATTTTATCCCGTCACGCACTGGGGCTTGACAATCAGATTAATGTTCCTTGTTAGGCAACCCTTATTTTTTTTTTTTAAGGACCATGCTCTTCGGAATTTTTATACTCCTTAGGTACGCCGCTCCGCCTGCTCGTGGTTTTCCGTTTCGCACGAACCGCGAAAGCTTTCCTTCCCTCACATTCATATTCGGAAGGAAACTTTTTTCCGCCTCTTCCCCTTTCCACTCGTCCCGCCCGCCGTGCAAAGTCTTGAACCTTGAACTACATTTTTAATTGCGATTTCCGCACCGCGCCACGGCTCGCGAGCCTGACGATAAAAACAAAAGGGAAACAGTTCTTCACCCCCTTTTTCACCCTGCACCCTCCGACCAGGGCGCGGGGGGGGGGGGGGGGGCAACACGCCCCTGAGCAACAAGTAGCGCGTTCGTTTAAGACGTGTCGACGTTCTTTTGTTCCTTTTTAAAAGGCGGCCCAGCAGCCGGCAGCTTCCTCTACCCCTCCACCAACTTTAAAGAGAACGACGCTCGACGAAAGAGTTAAAACTTTACCAACTTTTTTTTTCTCCTCATTATTCTTGTTCCTTTCTTTTTTTTTTTTTTTTTTCCCTCCCACACCTCCTTTTCCTATTTCGCTTCATCTTCTCTCAATTTTATTCCTGCACACTTTTCATTCCGACTTTTTCTTTGACCTTCGCGAAGCTTTTGCTTCCATCACTTCACCGCGGCAAACTCTTTAGAGTCTCGAAAAGAGTCGAAAGTGCCGTAGTATGTATACTATATACATACATATATATACTATATACATACATACATATACTATACACATATATATACATATGTACATACATATGTATACAACACATACGTATAAAACATTCCCGAGATAATACCTGCAGCGCGATTTCTACACCGCACAATGCCGCGGAGTCAATTTATAAAAAACGAAAGAAAGCGAAGATACAGAGAGAGAGAGAGAGAGAGAGAGGAAGAAAAACCACCTGGCGCAGAGTCACATCGGTGGATTCACCGAGTTTCCGAACGAGGATGATCAGATCGTAACTGTTTTCCTAGTACACACTCGGTGTCACTCGAAACGGTGGAGTAGACTAGACTTTGGTTATTTTTTTATACCTGCCGGTCGGTGGTTTCCCCTCGACTTTTTGGGGCGAACACGAAGATCGGTACCTAAGTATTATACGCGTGGAGTCTGCGAACTGCGTTATGGGGGGGCTATGGTGCAGGGGATCGGCAGGTAAGCCCTTTGACGCGATTCGGGGTGATTTTTTGAAAAAAGCTTCACCTGTGTCGTTTTCGGGATTACGTCTGTTGAAAGGGTAGAAAGAGAGCCTGAGTCTCTCTCTCTCTTTCTCTCTTTCTCTTTTTCTCTGTGACGGAAAGGGCGCGGTGAGGAAAAAAAAAACGCGGCGGAAAAAAATCACACAATGAGAAAAAAACAGCATTATTGGCTTTTCAAAATAGTATTTACCGAAAATAACCAATTTGGGGGGGTAATGCGAGTTCTATAACATTCGCGCGACACTTTGATCCCGCCGCGCCGTGTCAACCACCTCGAAGTCATTTTTCACCATGAAATTTATTAATATACGATCAGCGCTGCATGCTGTGCTCGGTAAAAATATTTTTGCAGGTTCGCGAAAAGAGTAGGAATTTGAAATTGTGACTGCTACGATACAAGTGAACCACGTTTTCTCATTTAATTATATATACTTTTCCATGATCTGATCATGGTCAATTATCCGTGTGCAGGTTCAAAAAATTGATGAATATTTTACTCGCGAGTGATTTGAATATTTGTTCATTCAACGAAAGTGTTCTTGATCACAAAGTACACTCAAAGAAACGAAGGTATTTGTTACAAGATAACAAAAATCTCTTCTTTCAATCCCAAACAAAAATGTATAGAAAGTAAACTCAGTTTTGTTTGATTTTGTGAAATGCAATTAAATAAATTCCTTTACCGTCTGAAAAAAAAATATTTTAAGAAATTTCTATCGTAAAAAAAAAAACAACATTTTATCGATTTAGCAAAGTAAATTTTTCTCCGAAAGAAATTATACTTTATGTAAATTGATGAGGCGTTTTGCTCAAACAACAAACCGATTTACTTACGTTAAATAAATAAGGGCAAAGAAGTTCCGCGAAGTGAGTTCAATTTTCATTCAAAGACAATTAGTTTTCCCATTAGCGGGTAAAACGGTCGAGGGCCTTCGCTTAACATGGGCGATTCAATCTCATCGGTATCGAATATGAAATCACGTAACTATATTACGAGGAAGCCCCGTAGAACGTACGGTTCGATTGCCGATCGTAAAAGGACGACGAAGCCATACTCGGGCTTATACACGGCCCGATACGCGTCCGGGACGTCTTGCCGGTTTGAATCGTATCGCTTTTCGGCTCCCTCGAGCTGAAATCCAGTAAAAATGGCATGTGCTGCAGGTTTGTAAATTTTCAAAAGTGACAGAGCTTTTCCCCGCAAGAGGAATCTCAACGCTTGCGTGCAGCAATTTGACCGTAAGAAATTGAATTCTTGTCGGGAGATTGTTGATGGCGGAGCCGCGGGACTGTCTCATCTCGAAACTGTCCATATTTCTTACTAACTGAAACGTCTTGGCGTCACGTAACCGCTCTCGCATACGTGCCGAAGACTCGCGTGCACCAACACGCAAAGCTTAGTTCCTGTGTCACGCGACACGTCGGGGAGGACCGAAGACACGCAATAGTTTCCCAGAGTTCACCCCTTGGGGAGAAACCGACGGTCCTTTGCCAGGGCTGGTCGCTCCTTCCTTCTTCAGTTCGCGAATTCGCCTGTGTGCGTCTTGCCGTCTGTACGTTTACACTTTATACACTGCGCGTATGCAACGTACAGTGGAATCTCTCTCGAATAAGGCGAGAACGCGGAGAGGAGAGAGAGAAAGAGAGAGAGAGAGAGAGAGAGGGCGCGAGAGGGAGAGAGCGGGCAGGCTTCATTTGTTTCAGGAATGGTGGGTGGTGACGTCACGTGGTGGTCGTCGTCATGGTTACCATCTGGGCTTGTCGAGACGGGGGGGGGGGGGGAGGATTTCCTATCCTAGTGGCTGGAAATCATCCTCCTTGGAAGTATCTCGATGGTGTTACATGACCTCTGAAACCGTCAAACGAAACTTCCTCTACCTTGTACCTAACCTTCGCTCCTGATTCTCCCGGGAATCGCTCTTTGGTTTATACTCCTGGCACACCTCGCGAAACGATCGATAATTATAAAACGCCAAAATTCTATACTGAAATTTCAACGGGATTGAATGAGAGCGTTATTTTGACCCCATACCCTCGAATGGTGACGACAAAATTAATTGAAAAATTTTTAGGTGTATACGTTACGACGATGAATACATCACCGTGGTTGAAAAATTACTCACACCTCGAGTCAGTCGCGTCGAATTGTGAAGACGTTAATTTCAGCTAAAAACGACGAAGGAACGATTAATCAACCCCAGCTCGCGCCACTCAACCACACCGATTATCACAACGTAATGTTTTGCGCGTATAAACTACGTGTCTTGTAACCCTGTATATTAATCTTGTTTACAGAGTGCATTTGATGCGCGATCAAATTTGTATTCCAACACTACGAAGCTTGAATACATTTTTCTTTGTACTAATTGTAACGTTCGTTCGCCAAAAATTAAGAGTGAGGAAGATGCTTTTCAGCATTTTTTATGGAACAATAAAATTTTCCCACACACAGTGGCGCAATTTGAATTGCAGCATTGAGCGAATGATTTATCATCGAAATATCTTTTAACACATTTTTGCGATCCATTGCGTACAATTATGATTGAACATAATTAACCGAGCATAGCCCGGGGCTTTTGTATACCGCCTGTTGACTCGCCGATCTGTTTCCGTATGCGTGTTTGCTCGCTACACGGAGTAAGGAGAAGCGGCAGTGTGAGGCATATACGCGAGTATTGTTTCCTTCTATGTTTGAAATTAATTTGAAGTTGCCTAGGCAACCTTGTAGAGCGAGGTTCGCCGGGCGCACTTGGGAAGGGCCTTACATCCCCCGGAGCCCGACACTGCCAGTCAATAAGGACTGTACCTACCCAGCGAAGCAGTTTCGAAGTTACGTTCGCCGGGCGCCGCGAGATTTTGGCGAAGGGTAGATACGAGTCCAGAGTTTTCCGTGAAACTGCTCCGCTGAACGCCGTCCGACAAGCAACCGTAGCTACATAGGTAACGTTTTGAGCTTTACCTACGTCACCGATAAACAAGCGGCGAGTTTCACGGCAATCTGTCCTTTTCAAGTTTTCCTGATACTTCGAGAGAATGCAAAAATCGTGATTTCTCCCTTGTATCATCATTCAGCCTCCGCAGGGCGACTTGTTCGACTTTCGCGAGCGTCTTCGCGCCCTCGCTACGTTCGAGGGGCATGCGAAAACCACCCTGCCGTACATCCTCCCCGTTGATATATAAATACGTGGCACAAGGTACACCCCCGCCGACTCACACACGCCGGGATGACAGCCAGCGTCTCGGCGGTCCTCCCTTACGGGTCCCTTTACTTCGCCTTGAATACACGAGCCGCGCGTACAGCTCGGGATCCAGGCTTCTGCCGGCTTGACGGTATGCGAGGTGCACCCACACCTCGATACACGGATACGGACACACGCGAAGGTTGAGACTTTGAATTGCTTGCCAGCGACTTATCGTTAGCGTCTTCTGCAGTTCGGATATATCCCGCTGCCATAGCCGTTGCCGGAAGGTGCCTGATGCCAATTTACGTCGACTTACCGTCGTCGGCCCTTTACCCTTTATTCAACCATTCTTAAGAGAATTGACAATTACCCGCGACATGCCGTGTCAGGATCGGTTACAATTGCCGTATGGAATTAATTGATTGATGTTGGTATCCGGAAAAAATTGGAGATCAAACGTTTGTTCGGAATATAAAAACAACGTGGCGTATGAATCGAGGACTTTTACGATTTTCATGACGTTGATGAATATTTTTTAACCCTTGCAACAGGCTTGCAAATTTTTTCCATTCCATTTATTCGCGAATGCGAAGGCGATTATACGTTTTTAAATTTGGCTCCATTTGTCTACGGCTAAAAGTTGACAATTGATTGACTGACAGGTGCACCGTGCAAGTCGCACGCACACATTAGCTCCGTTTGTATTTTATTCCAGAAGTTGCCGAGCTGATCCGAACCAAGCTTATTGTTTGTTTGATTGTTTATCGACAAATTGATCGCAGAAGCAAATTAATTTTGAGGTTATAGTGCGATTCAAACGCGAAGACAAACCTTTATAATAGAAGTTCATTATCAAACTAATGTTTTTTTTCTTATTTAATATTATTTTCATAATTTTTACAACCAAAAGTTGAAGTATTTGCGACAGTCACATTCGCAAAATATTCCCCACGTTTTTTGTGAATGGGAATATTCGTTACATCATTAATTGTGATGTAAAAACGCGGGAGGTACGTAGAAGAAACAATTCAAACTTACTGCATTTTTATAGCATCACTGTAATTAAATATTTACTCCAAACGTACAAATAAATATTTTTATTTGGTATCAAACGATTGTGGCGTATAAAATTCCCGTTCGGATTGAACAATAACTAAAGCAAAAAGTAACTTGAAAATAAATTAAACTGAATCTATTTTTACGTAATCGTCATTTACCGTAATCATTACCTTGTAGTTTCGAACTCTGCATTATCTATTAAGAGAGGTATAAGGAAATGCAGCGTGTAATTTACCGCGCGATTACATTTCACTTGAACATTTGAAACTGAGAAATTTGCGGCGTCGTGTAATTTGGCAATGCGGAAACTTTGTTCCAAGCCCCGGGACACTCGGCTACGGGACGAGCATCAGGCGAGCCACGGCTGGGCGTTTTAATTAAGGGCTTGTCTAGGCGGCTTGTCCTCCGCAGCTTGACGCAACGGTTTCTTACCGCAACACCTGAAGCAGCGTTTCTAGCCGTACGGCGATCTTCTTGCGAACGCGAGTAAACTCGGCTACCCGGGCTTCGTTTTCCCCGAGATGTATTAATTGTCATTGTCGTGGCACAAAAAAAAGAAAAAAGAAAAAAATCGTCGACTGATTCTCCGCGGTTTCATCACACCGCTCATCGGCGAATTAAACCGTCGTCGTTCCGCACCCCGAAAAGTACAAAGTAGCAGCCCATAAATCATAAGGAACCATCCCCGACGTTCGCCTGACCGAAAAGTGTTGTTTGGACTGACCCTCGACCCGGCACCTAGTCGGGGCACGGGCCCAAATGACCCCTGGTTGACCGGCGAACCGGATTTTTCACTTCTCGCCGACCCGGCCGACCCGAACGCGGTTGCATCACTCCTCCCCGTGGCACGCGTCCAGCCTTATAGACCTTGTATAAACCGAGAAGGGATGATGATAATTTATCGCCGTTTCGTCTTACAGCGCATATATGCGGAGCGATTATTAACCAACTGATTTGTTTTCCGTTCCTCTTATGGCCTCGGGATCGAAGTATAAAGGTACTTACAAGGAGTAGGTATAAAGGGAGTTTCCAGAGGCTCGCTATTTTTTTTTTGTTTTTTTTTTTTTGGAACCAAAATCGGACAGGGTTTCCTTTCCAAGCAAATCTTATGCGCCGATGACTAGCCACGCAAGTGACAGGAGAAATAAACGATACCTTGATCATAGACACATCAAACTCCTGTAAAGAGAAAACTCGTTGCAGTTTTGATTCCAAATAGTTTGCGGACCACTGGGAACCCATTAATGAAAATTGTTGTACGTAGATAGCAGAAAATGTGACGCTGGTGGTCGGTCAGTTCAAAAGTTTGAGAAACACGTTCCTCGATTCTCTTTCGCCTTTCTCGATCGATCGATGTTTGGTAGGATTGTTATACTTAAAACGAGACTTTGCCAAAACGCCCCTTTCCCATCGTCGCCATTCTGCTCTAATCGAGTTTTCTCCACCATTGGCGCTCGCACCAGGCGCAACTTGTAATTTCCGGTCAAATTCACTCTCGTCAAATCAACTTACTCACGGTCAAGTAGCACTGCCCAGTGGTCAACTGGCTCGCTGCGGGACGTCCGATTCTCTGGTAAAGCAGAAGTTCACTCGGCACAAAGAGGGCGCGGTGTTTAAACCTTAAAAGGGGTCGGACACGAGTTTTCATTTCGCGGGTGTATAATCGCCATTTTGACTAGCTGCCGACGGCCGTCGCGACGCTACGCTGGGTGGATTTTTCATTGCGGAATACAAACGTCCCTCTGTAGCTACGTATATTGTACAACGATGACAATCACCGCTGCAGATTTATCCATTACCGTCATCATCGTCGTTAATATTTCTCCGTCAATTTTTCATCACTCGCAATACTCGCTGAATATAACCATATTTATACGTGACAAACGATCACGTATTTTATGAAAGACGATATGCGGACTTCTACAAGCAGCGATGCGTTATATCGAAGTTGTAAAAATTTTCTCTCCACTCTTAACTTCAATTTCCATTCTCGCATACAAGTTGCGGTAGCTAGCGTCCGGATATATTTTACTTACATAAAGACGGCTCAGCGCGAAAAATCCAGGGTGCAGAAGCGCGGCTCGTCAATGTTAGGTAGTTTCCACAAGTCTAGCAATAAATAAAACGGTTTATACGTGGTAATAAGAGATTTTCAGGATAGTTTAACGCCGGGCACCAAAGCACGATGTTAAATTTTACAACTATAACGCCTCCATTTTCAACGCGATCGCCGCTGTATACGAGGGAGGTGGCGGTAGTAACTTACAAGACGGTTATTACGGACGGCGCCTTTCCTTAATGTCGTTTTCGCATTACTTTATTGCTATATCTGTTATACGTATACGTGCATATCGTTTGAACATACTTTTATACATATACGAATGCTTGTATTCGACGAGCAATATTCATTCGTTGTATATATTCTTCGACGCCATTTTTATTCCCTATACACATTCCTTGTCGATCGTACGACTCGCCGACGCGTCGGAATTCTCATTGCCATCTTTTAGTTGAATATATTTTGACTTGACGATCACTTTTAAGTCGCTCGAAATGCCCGAATACTCTCGAGTCTTGTAATGTACATGCACGTAAGTTTCAAGTCCGCGTCACTCGGTCTGAATTTCACACGAAACAGACAATATTTACATAAATTATATGTATCCGTATATTAATGCATATTTTACGATCTTGGATACACGAGAGAATTTTGTTTTTCAGATTAGTATTATATTGTGTGGTGTCCTGAAAATGCAGGCTAATTTTTTATGGTAAATAGTACAAATTTTGCAGTTATACCGTTTACAAGGATTTCTAAATATGTTCACCCCTGAATTTCAGAACGGATGATGTAAGCACGCCGCGTGTATACCTACTCTGTAATTTGTGCCGGTATTTATGAAAATTACCCAATGTGCGCTGGTACCTAGCGTATAAAATACCTACTAAAGTATAGTTATCGTATAAATTCCCTGTGGTAAGGTTTGATTCCCTAGAAGATACCCAAAATCGTTTGACGCTGCGAGTAGTAAAAATTGCAATCAAGAGGTATAGTTGAAATTCTCTGTACGAGTACGGACAGATTTATTTGTTTGTTGTCGCAAAATTTAATATGAAATTAAATGATCTAAACCGTGAAAACTCGTACCGAATTTTCGAAATCTTTTTTACACGAGTGTCTGTACGTAATTCATCGGCATATTATATCTACAGATACTTTTTGAAACGAGATGTTAGGAAATTTTGCAACAACTTTTATCACACGGATTTGTGAAAATTGCAGAGCGACGCGATCGCGACTAATTGTAAGAGAAAAATCTTACCTCGACTACACCAGAAGTCCACAGATTATATCCGCGTTGAAGCAAAAGCTGCTGCCGTCACACTGCCAAATCGTCGACTAACTAAAGGGTTAAAATATTCCTGAATATAAAAGACGCGTGACGCGGGACACGTTAATGTATGCGTGTGCGTGGCGGGGCCGCACCAATACGGTGCGAGCGAAACTCACGCATTTCGGGGCCCAGGTGGGGCCTTCAGAAATGACGGAGGTGCAGAGCGTATGGAAAACGCGAATCGAAGCGAGTCTACCTGGGCCGGACGAGGAGGGGAAGGGGGCCCAGACTTGGGGGTCTCGTGCCGATCGCGAGTCCTGGAGCATTTCGAAGGGCTTGCTTTATCACCTTAATGCCAATTTTATAAGGACATGGACGTTAGCGCTGGCCGCCAAACCATGCACTATACTGGATAATTGATGATCTTTCGAAAAGTACCATTTGTTAAACGATCGTTCACACGAGGTTCGGTTCCCTCTTCATTTTATTGCTTGACAGTCCTTGTTGGATTGCGGTTACCTATCACTTACATCCTCCGGCTCTATTGCCGTTTTTTGAAATCCATTTCAGACTCAGCAGGTGCCGATATGCCAGTCGGACTCCGTCCTAGTTCGTTCTCTGCGTGTCGCTACAATTTTTATAAGGCTTGAAATCAAATTGACGTCAAACATCAAACGCAAAAAATTTATACAGCTAATTGTATAATTTTATCGGATACGATTGTTTTCCATTGGTGATAAAAAAAAACCAGGATGATTTCAGGCCTTTCAGATACCGGTGTGAAAAGCGGGCAGGTTCAGCCACCGAGCAAACAATAATCCAGACAAATTGAAAGGCTTGTCGGTGCCAGCTCGGCTATATATAATATGTATATATATATATTTATATACACGTCTGATTTAATCGCGCTCGGATTTATACCGCGGCAATCCTGGATTCGCGACTCAAAATACAAACTGAAATCACTCTTGTATGCACCTGTAGCTTACAAGAACGTTTCTGCTGACAAAACGCAGTCGGTTTGTTGCATCGGAATCTGCGATTTTCAGATCTTGCATTACCTTCTGCGGTCTACGCGCAGATCGGAATAATAAAAGCTCTGTTTTTCTTCAACCCCTGGCTTAATTTAATATCGCGCTATTTTCGGGGCGTGATTTGAATTGGGTATAAATTTTTGCACAACCGTAGGATATCCGCGGGATCTGTTTTACGGCCGCGCCGAGTCTCGGATGATATATATAAAGTACACGCGAAACCTCGGTTCATTTGATGATTGAATTGGATTTTTAACGGCGTCGCGGTACAGGCGGAAGGGTGGAGGAGGGAGGCAGATAGCCCGAGGCGATAAGGTTGTTTTTGTCAGGCGTCGAGTAGACGGCGAAAGGGGTTATTTGGGCCGCGTTTATAACGGATGGAAAATGTTACGTGGAGGATCGGCACTGGACTCAACCCGCAACCCTTCGAAATGCCGCAACGCCGCTTTCCATGCAGAGGACTTAGTTAAGACGTCAGTGGGCCTGACAATAAGGTCACCCATGCGGACCACTTTCGCACCTTTCGTCGTATAGAATTTGATTTTTATCTTCGAGTGGCCCTACTCTCTATGCGGGGTTGATTTTGAGATAGCGCGCGTTATTTTCTAGGACTCTTCAACGCCCGACGGACCGGTCGACGTCCCCAATCGTAAAATCGTTCCTCACTCTCGTCGACTTCGAAAAGGCACGCTCATTGCATCGGCTTGGCTCTGACCTGCATCTGCTTTTTTGGATCCGTGACGTTCGAGTGTAATTTTTTAATTTTCGTTTCGGTAATTTTTTTTCCACGTTTTCGGTGTTTCAACTCGCGTTAAACGAGACGCTAATTCAACCGTTCGCACAGGGAAGTCCCGAAGACTGTCTGTCCCGTAGCTGTTCGTGCAGAATGGAATCGAATGCGTTTACAATAACATTGATTACGTCAATAATGGGCCGAATGGGTCGAGGGTTGAAAATGGGTGTTAGGTTTTCCGGGAGCTAACAATGCCCGGCGAAGTATACAAATAAAAAATGGGGACGGACGGGGTTCCAAGATACCTAGTTACCCCTTGAATATTCAAATCGCAACCCTTCTACCCTCAAAAGGAATTCTCCGACCCTTCGATCGCTCGTTCAATAGGAATCGATATTCAAATTTTTTTTTCCGATGGAGGTCACGGAAAACCGTTACAATACGACTACTGCACTGGTTATACTTAATTCGCCTGCTGCACATCAGCGCCATCGGCTTGGGTAATACTTACATTTGCATTTTTCTCTCTCCTCTCTTCTATCTTTTTACTTATTCTCTTTTGCTATATTCTTGCATCAACTCTATCTCCTCTCTCTCTCTCAAAATCTAGAACGGAAACAGCTGTGCGACGTTTTCTATTTGTACACACACTATCCGAACACCGTTGCATTCCGGATGCGCGTAGGTACAGTGGAGCGAAGATTCTTCCCTGTGCATAATCTGTAACAACGCAATTCGATCTCTTAACTGCACTTGGAGTAGAGTTTCTTTTCGAATGTCTTTCATGATCTGCAAATTGTCGATACCGTCATATTACAGTTTCAGCGATACGAAAAGGAACGTATGAGGTGACATCTTCCACTGTAAGCTCGGATGCTACAGTCAATGAGAAGATTCAAATTTTAGGATGCGATTTAGTAGAACCGAGTACGTTTCGGAGGTTCATTCAAGTTATACGGAGAGGAGCAAGGGGGAGAAGAGAAGACTTCTTTCATCGTTTACTACGGGAAATAATACGCCGTAGCGCGGCGTAAAGTATAACCTGTTAAATATTCCATGGAATCTTAATAAGAAGAAGAAAATAATGACTCTTGTAAGTCTGGGGTGGTTTCGCGTCGGTTAAGGGATGGAGAATATATAAGGCGCCGGCACCGATGCTGGTGGTGGCGTCCTGAGCGGCGTCGGCCGTGACCTGGTTTTTTCCGAAGCAACAGGTCTCTTCTAATTAAGAACACTTAAGAAAACTTCCCTCTTAAAGCCGACGCTCCCCACTTTCTCTTTCTTCCGCCTCCTTTGATAACGCCGTTACATATTTTAATAACCCCTTATAAAAATTCACTGACATTTCACCGAGCAGCCAACTACCGATTAATTACCCCCAATGCCTAGCTCTGATTTTATTCGACGCAATGTTAGGTAAATTTGTTTCTTTCAAGCGTCAAGTTCGATGTTCTACAGTCACGCCTTCGCGCCTCATGACTTCTTTAATCGTGTAACAAGAATATGAAATCTATGACAATCTGTTCATGTTTTCATTTTTAAAAATATCCTAGGATATGTAACATACTTTTGTTTAAAATTCATTCAATGTACAGTCAAGTCTTGTGCATATAGACAATTTTTGGCTGAAATTTACGAATCATATATTTTCAATTTTCCTTCTCGAAATCACTTATAGAAAAAAAATTACAATTGTGCGCGAAGTGTGTTAGAAAAGTATTCAAACTTATTAGTGGCGGATTTCGTGACATTCGTACTTTTTATCTGCCTACCCGAGGTATCGGGTACTTGTGCCAGCTACGGGTGCAATGTGTTTTTGTGTAAATTTGTACCTCAAGAAGTAAGTATACAATCGAGTTAAAAAAAGAAAAAAATCTACAGAAACCGAGTTTACTCCTCGGGCTTGCAGAAACGCGGGCGGAAGTTGAAGATTACAAGAGACTCGGTGAGAACAAGATCGCCGCATTGCCTAGGTCATGCAAACCGTGAAATAACGACGTACAAAATAATTGTGTTGTTCGGATGGATGCTCGGTGTAACAACGACGACGAGAAAAAGAAGAATGATAACAAGGATCAGACTCGGAATAAGAAGAAAAAGAAGAAGAGGGCGATACTACAATTTGGGTAGCGTTCAGAGTGCCCTTCAATTCACCCGGGTCACGGGTGCTGCCATTTTTCCCATTGTCGGGGTTAATTCTCCAGAGTATAGAGAAGAGCTATGCTCGATGCTTCGTTGGCTCTAAGCTCAGGTTCAATTCCCAATCGTCGCAGAAATTTGACTAACCCGCAAACAGGCGTATCCACCTCTCCTCTCACCGATTCCACTTCTCTCTTGTTCGCCCACACGCGACCCTGTACACAGAAAACCCATATAAACCCAAGTATAAGGTACAACGCGATACGAGGTGAAGTTTCTCAGCCTTTCCGGCATTCATTAAACTTGCAACCCTCGGGGTAGCTAGGTGGATACGTTGACTACACTTGATACGCTCACCCCGGTAAAGCTCGCGCCTACGCGCCCCGACGCACACCGACTTTCGCCCCCCCCCCCCCCCCCCCCCCCCTCATCCTCATCCTCGTCCTCATCCTCCGCCACCTCCTTCCGGGCCCTCAGAGTAGGCGCGAGTACATACGCAGCTCGGAGAGAAGAGAGCTAGGCCTCCGCGCTGAGGAGAGCGAGCCTCGGAGGACATGTATGAGGGAACGAGTATGGCTGGTGGAGGGATGGGGGTGGATGGCGGGCCGGCGGCCATTTTGAGCGCATATATCGATTGTTTGGCGGCTAGGCGGCTCGGCCATTCGCCGTCGGGGGGTGGCGGACGGGGGTGGGGGGTTGGGTCACCCTAGCTCTCGTCCCTCCATGTTGGCTAGAGTCAACGGAATGCTGCAGCGGGGCGTCGCGCGGACTCTCTGCCCCGTATATTTCGCCACCTGTCTCTTCGAGTGCGAATCTCTTCAAGGTATTAAGTGTTTTTCGGGGTGAATGCAGGTGATGTCTCGGAAACCAGCCCTTTGGCTTCGCCGGAGTCCGCCCAGACTCTCTCTCTCTCTCTCCCCCCCCCCCCCTCTCTTTCTCCTTCTTTCTCTCTCTTTCTCTGGTCACCAATCGGAACGCGAAATGACCGCCGGACACACGTCTGCCAGGGCGCAGGTCCGAGAACCAGCGTCCACCGCGGGCGGAATGGGGAACAATTTCATCCCGGGGGGATCGAGAGGGGATTAAACTGGTGGATTTAACTTTCCATGGCCGTACTTGTTTTATTTTTCTTCTCTCCTCTTTCTTTACTCATTTTAGTTAACCTCCCGACGGGATATTGTGAAAACGATACGCGGCGACGACGTCACTCGTCTTAAAGGGGAGACTTTCCGTTTAGCCTACCTACACAGCGGGAAAGTTCTTGCGAAGGTTTCACCGTCTTCTTCTATTTCTTGTTTTTTTTTTCTTTTTATTTTTTTTTTTTTTTCATACATATACTTTTTATCTCCCTTGCTTCTCTTTTCCCTTCTGGCGTATCGCCAACTAGGTGAAAAGTATAACAGAAAGTGAACTCGGGAGTTTGCAGTAAGCACGCGATGGTTGTACATACATATCTTATATACATACATGTATACATACTTTCGTTTTAATGTTTGAATACGTTGTATGTATAAGTCTTAACTCTTGTAGGTATATTTTTTGTATAATTAAAGGTGGAAAATTGACAACGATCCAGGGTAAAATGATCTAGATTATTTTATTAGCAAATTTTCATTCGCCTGTATTCCGCGTAATCATTTATTCCCGTTCATCAGGGCACGAATTATTCATTTTTGTTACACGGTTGTGCTAACCGACAAGATTTGACACGGAAATTGACCCAGTTCTTCGCACCCTCAAGTACCTCGGAATCATAATTTCTCGTATCAGTAGACAAGCGTAAGACAGACGAATGCTTTCACTGAAAATTTTCCAAGCTATCTATCTGTAACCCATAGAATCGAATAGACATTTAATTTTTCAGATACACAATAGTTGGTGAGATAAAATCTCCGCACTCCGAAGGTATTGTAAACTTGAAAAATGAATTTCGAATCTGAAATCGACCAATCAATCGACGCGGCGATTACTATCTTTCCGAATATCGTCCGTCGCCGGAACCTTGACGATTTCGCTCCCTGACATCTTACAGACTATAGGAGCGCAGCGGTATCATGTGGGTAGGTACGTGTATAAGATATATAATCTATTCCTCCGGGAAGAACGTGTAAGGTATCTCGGAGCAGGAGGCATTCTAATCCTCTTTGAGAGACTCGGCTCAGGGCGCGCATTGAGATATGCCTTTGAGGGGCGCTCCTTGGGACTTCGCTCCTATTGGCTCCGGGTAATCTCGCGTAAGTTGGGTTGCCTAGCCACAGGATCCCGCACACAGAGATATCCGCTCTCTCGCACATGTGCTTGTTAGCCGCAGGACGCCGACCGTCAGGCGTTCCGATCGATAGGGCAGGTCCCTCTAAACCTTGGCGCATGTGCCATCCGGGTTAGCATTTCGCCTCACTAGCTTCGGCATCGCTCCACCAGAGAGTGCTAGATTACGTTTCCAGGCTGACCCGGCAGGCTGATGAAATTTCAAATCAGATCAAATCTCATTTCAACACCATTTTTATTTTGCTAATTCTCGGAATTTATTTGTCACATCGATTGTTATTGATTCAAGGTACTACCTGTCGCGAGACAAGCAAGATGATAGCAAGAGAATGAAATGCATCGATTCATTCATTCGGGTAGAGAGAAAGAATTGTATAACGAAATTCATCGATTTCGCATCGATCTTAGGTATGACAACGGTAGTTGTTAAACATCGTTTAAGAATTGCGAGACAAATGATCGAATACGATAATAAACGTATTTTGCAAAACATTGATGTAGAAAATGTGAAAAATTGTTGAAAATAGAACGCATTTTGGTGAATGGAATTTTTTACTGCTGGCAGAGATAAAATTCATTAAAAGCGTCAATTCAAACAGAGCCAAAGACTCGCGATATAAATTTATAAACGAGTCAATGACCGGCTGGCGGTTTTACCGCTTGGTAGAGAAGAATTCGCGATTTGAACAAGCGATGTTTTTCTATACCGCAAATAAGGTCAGAAATCCTCGGCCTTATATGTTACTGATAATGGAGTGCATAGTTCGCTTGTACGTCATATATTCAGAAACATCTGTTGACGTCATTTGGATTTTTTTGTTCCTTCATTCTCGCCTATTAATCATCGTTGTATGCCGTACGAATGGCGAGCTCCTATCAATTTCTATCGAACAGACATACGAATTGTTACATCACAACTCGCATGCAAATTTATCCATCTTATGGCACAGGTCGGTCCTAATGCCAACCGGTGCGATAACTTAATGCCAAATTTCGGCTAATCCTTTCAGAGTAGCTCAATTATTAATTGATGCATAAAATAATTCAAAATTGGATGGTATTTTTTTTTTTTTTTTTTTCGAGAATAATAACTTCTCAGAGTGAATATACACGCAATGACGATAGATTAGGACATTTTTTGATAATATATTCCTAGCATGATTCAACAATAATTACAACATCGAGTGTATGATTGAATGAAAAAAATTCCAACCGCGATTCTATGAATTAATAACGCGGAATCTATAAGCAGCAATCGGCAAAGTCTTTCAACGACATAGGTATGACTTTTGTTAGATCTGGCGTCCGGGCCACCGATGTAACGTGACTAATATTTCCCGAGTCAATATTACGCAATAGAAATACTTGGACTCGTAGCTCACTACTGCAAACTCTTTGTTATTTAGTGTATGTACGCTTGTGACGTAGGCGCGATACGCCAAGCTGCCCCTCTTTCCTCGCTCCTTTCGTGTACGCCGAGTTTCGTTCGTTGCGGACATAATTTGCGGTGGGAATTTCGTGAAAAATAATCATTTTCTTTGTTTAATATCGCTGAAGCTGCGAACGCGAAAAATTGGGCCCGTTTCGCCTGCTCCTATGCAATTCGTTCGCTTCTGCACCCGGGTTGCACGTCGTCAGGGTGCAACCCCTCTTTAAAATTCAACCATCGAGCCTTACGGGCCGCAACCCGTCGGACGTTAAGCGCACCCTTCGCTGCATTTTGCGCCACTCGAGATGCGTTTCTAATTCGTCACCTTCGGTCTTCATTCGAAGAAAAGTAATTTGTCGAGCGGTTACATGGCTTTTGAAAATTCAGAAAACCTATTCAAAATTTTTTTATTTTTTTTATCTCATAGTAGAACATGTCAAGAATATTTTCCCAAAGTTTCACGTCAATCGGAGTAAACGTCTAGGAGAGAGAGAGAGCCTTTGAAAATTCCTCTGATCAGGCTAGATCGGCCAGAAGCGTTATATAGTTCTTTTCTCAAAACTATGTTTTTCAAGTCGGTGGACACGATTTTGCAGAAATTGATGCACCGATTTTATTGATATTCTGCACACTCCTTCTAGATAGAATTGAGTAGTACTTGAACGAACGTTTTTTATTTTTCTTCGATTACAACTCATTTTACAAGGCAATACATGGTGTAGATTTTACCGCAAATTGATACAAATATTCCAGTTTCAATTTTTTTTTTTAAATCCCTCTCTCAAATATAAACTATACTCACCTACTAACAAAAAATATTTCAATGTTTGATTTCTGATAAAACTATCACGAGTTGTTCTGTCCACCGCAAGGACACTTTTTTCTAAGGAGTTTCTGAAAACTAGATCTCGACGTCTGAAGTTTGAAAGTTTTAAATGAAAATTTTATAAAACATTATTAAAAATATTGTTCGTTTTTATGCCCCAAGTTTGAATAAAATAATTCGTTCATCGCATTTTTGAAAAATTGAAGAAAATATGCTTTTTTTTTACCTGCGAAACCCATGTAACCCCTTAATAAATGAAATGAGTTCAACTAAATAATAATAAATTGTTGAAGAATTTTGACTTGATTCTTTGAGGAAAAATTGCACTAAACATATATAGTAAATATTACAAAGTCAATGTCGGAATGTCAAAAAATTTCGGAGAGCAACTATTGTTTTTATTAGTTTGTTTGAAATAAATAAATTTGAATTATTTTACACGCAGACGGAAGACAAGCTCTTTCAAGAGCGACTTAACGAGGCTTAGATTTATTATTTTCGAAATGAATCGGCCGAAGATCTTCTTCTCGGGTTTCGGTATCATCTCGATCCAGGGGGCTGAATCTCGTTGATCCTCGAAGAGTCCTTATCTGCAAAACCTTAAGAGCGGAGCGAGCCGCTCTCCTTTGCGCAAGAACTCGTGTGTGACATCGCTGTTGAGAAGAAGGGCCAAATTGGAGCAGTCTTGGATACGCGGAGATTATTAATCCAAGGTAAATATTAAAACGGTAAACGGTGGCGAGGCAGCGACGAGGAAAAGAGAGCGAGAGAAGAGAGAGCGAGAGAGAGAGACGCGGTGTAAGAAGAGACAAAGACTGGCGACGAGGCGACGAGTAGCTTTGAGATATCTCAAATGTGTTATCCTGCACACCGTTTGCTGCCGCTGCTACGTACCTAATAAATTTATTTCTGAAATCCCAAGAGCGTTTTGTCACCTCGGAATTTTTGCTCGTGGTCACACCAGAGGCGACACAAGAGCAAACAATTGTACAAACACCGCTGTATTTCATGATAACACGTGTTCAAACAAGCCACTTACGTAAGGCTCGCAATTAAAATAAAACTGGACTAGGAAAAATACCCATACCTCAACTCCGTTTCACGCTGTTATTATTCGACTCGACCGCGTTACTTGCCGTCTTCGCCTATCGCAGGACCAGCCATTCGTGCCATGTTATCAAAATTTCCGTGAAAATTATTCACATCTCGACAAATAATCGTATATCACCCTTATCTTTGATAACGAAGAAGCAAAGTGACCGCGTGATTGCCCCGCTGTATTTGTTTTAAACAACTTCGTTTTTATTTTATTTTATTTTTTTGCCAAGATTTAACCGCTCGCTATTAGTCAAACCTTCCAGGATCCTTATCTGCATATACTTTTATTATTATACGGTCAATTATTTGATACGATCATTTTTCTCTCGGTCCCTTTGATTTTTTCGCAAACACGTAGTCAAAATCGTCTGAAAAGGCTTCCAAACGAAACGCGGCCTCATGTTTGCACGATACGCGAAACGAGAAATGGCCGGTACAAATTCTCGTACAGCTGGTGCAAAAGTTCTCGACCCGGCTGCCTGTTTTCTTCAATACGCAGTTTCTTTTATTATTCAAGTAAACGTATACATTGTGTGTATATATATATATATATATATATATATATGGGTGTGTGTGTCTGTGTGTAATAATATTTCTCCGCAAGTTGGAGAAATGTTAATAAATTAATAAGTGATTTTTACCGTGGGAATAGCGGGCGGGCTGATACGAGCCGCTGCTAATAACGTAATAAATTACATGCGAGTTTCTTTTACTATCATTTTGCCTTTTATACTTTTTCTTTTTAAATTCTCTACCCCGCGCATTACATTCACGCCACGATTTATAGACTCCCCGGTGAGAATGGGTCTAGGAAATTGAAGAAAACCGTAACCGCGTGCAACTTCCTTCCTGACCCCGCGAATCTATCTCCTACAATTACTAATTATGATCTTATACTTTTCTTAGTATTCGGTTCTGAGCCCAGGTGTTTAAATAATTCCAAGTAAATTTTCCGCGGCATTGGCTACAAAATTGGGACGAATAAACAACGGACGTATGATCGAAATTATATTCGTAAAGCCAGTCGAGGACGTTGTATCACAAATTTGTTAACAATAAATTTCACGCTACATGTGCATGTGACGAAAAATGTGTTTTCTTGTTAGTTTATTGTTAACAATCGCAAAGGTGCTGACCTCAAACCGGAATCACTTTCGGTTATTTATCTGAAAATTACCATTTCTACTTATTGTCGTCAGCTAGCCGAAGCCAGTGATGTAATCCTCTAGGACATTTACTTGATAGAGCAATTCATACGCATCCGAGGATCGATTCCTGGGTGTATAAAGATCCATAGAAGATTATCCAGGCAACCTCTAATTTTCTTAGACTTTTACATTTCTTCCGCTTTCGTTTCTCTCTCTTTTTTTCATTTTTTTTTCTCTCGATTCTGCTTCTATTCCTCCCAAATTCACGAATAATAGCCATTTGAGTTCAGAGTGCTAGACCATGTGACATAATCCCGTTTGACGCGAACATGCTCCTAAAAGCGTGAAGGATCACTCTCAAAGGACGTTTTTTCCAGATTTTGTAAATAGGAGAGCACAATGGGTAACTGGTTGACCCCTGAATTTATCCACCCTTGGTCTAAGCTTGCAGTCCTGTAAGCTCGGCTATCCTTGTTCTTTTATTTTTATGCAAAATCGTTACCCAATTACGGTTTCGCGATATTGACAATTTAAAAACAATTATCTTACTTTGTTTTCCCTGAATTAGAAGGAAAAAAAAAAAAAAACCACGCACGAAGGTGCATGATCGGGATTCTTGCGATTGAAAAAAATACAGGTTAAGGTCGCGATGTTCCGGCTGAAAGAATCTCAGGTGCAGGAGGTTCAGGTCGAAACGGGGACAAGGAGGATGGCGCAGGTCCTTTCGAGTGAATTCGGCCAGCACAAGATCGGGGGCAAGTCGGGCATCCTCGACGATCGAGGATGAGCATGCCGGGAAAAAACGTTTTTTCTACTCCTCTCTCTCTCTCTCTCTTTCTCTCTCTACCTTTCACACTCGCTTCATCTTGTCCCCGAGAAGGTAAATCCTTTTTATTTCGTCGTTGCACTGCAGAGATCGGACACCCATCCGGCTCCGTATGGGGGACAGCGTTATGGGGGACAGCTGCAAAAACGTATCCAGCTTTGCCTCCTCGTCACCGTCGTCCTACCCTAAGGAAAGGATACGTTCGGCCGGGTCAGGTCGGCCGGCCTGGGGGACGAATCTTTTTTATATCTCAGATCCTGGCTGATCATTTTTTACGAACCCCTTTTCCCTTTCTCGGCTACGTGAGAGGAGAGAGGGGCCCAAGGGCCCAGAATCCGACCCCTACACGACTACCCTCGGGCTCTTCGTTTCGCGCAACTGTCGTCGGAAGAAGGGCGTCCTTGCCGATCCTTTATCCGTTTTTCTTTCTTTCTTATTTCTTCGTCTTTTCTCTCATTCAAGTTTCATCATTATCCGAAATTTCTGTATCGATTACTCGATTCACGGTTGGCATTCAAAACGGTGAAAATAAAGCCCTTCTATCCAAGCGGTATTATTAATTGACAGTTCAAAATACCTGTCTCGAATTCGAGCTACGAACTCGCGACGCCTTGAGCGAGATAAGCGCGCTAAGAAAGAAGCTAGAGATATTTACAATTCAAATTCCTATCCACGTATCCTGCGCGCGCACTTGTTGAACAAATTTTCACAGCTGATATAGTTCCAAAAACATCACGACGACGGACACGCCGGTACATTATTATACAGGTATACATATATATATGTACATCCCGTGGCGTTATAATTGCTCATTAGCTCAGCTATACCTGTATATACTTGTGCCGGTATACATACGCAGACATTGTAGCGTTCGTTGGTCCTCAACGCCACTTGATCAAACATTCGTGTACCGTCCATGGATTAATCGATGAAAAGACTCTAAAATTTATAACACATAGCCTCAGAAAAAGAAAATACCTCGACTATGACACGTCAAGTCTTTAGATCGCGATAGGATGCCCGCAGTGCGCGGTTTTCAACAGACGCACATTTATACGTCATTACATGTATACGGTTTTAGAGGAATCAACTAACGCAGCATTAATGATTTGTCCCGCGAACTTTGAAAATTATATTACCTCTCATCGATCTTACGCTTTGCATTTAAAAAAAAACTTGTGCACATTGAATGGTATTCAGTATTTTAAGCAGCTCGACACACTCGTTGACCAGCTGTTAATTTGATGGTTTTCAATATCCTGCATCCCTGCGTACTAACGAAACGAGAATCCAAGCCCGACTCCGCACTCTAAGGGGTTTTAAATCGCCAGTAATTTCAATGAAAAGAACCCTAAGGGGTATCGGGAGGACGGATTTCGAGTATGGGGTCAGGTTGGCCGGACCCTCGGACTTTTCGCGGGGTGTAAAAAACCGGGGACGGGAGAGAGAGAGAGAGAGGATAATGAAAATGGTAACAGAACCACGGTAGAGCGGAGGGTGGCTTGAACTCGACCTTATCGAGAGTCCGTCCCAGGGGCGGCTAGTGCCACCCTGTAGTAGTCTCCGTTTTGGATATCGTGACTACTGGTCAGTTCGAGTTTGTTCGATAGTCGGTGCCAGCCAGAGATAGCCAAGGGTTTGCCAGCGGTGACTGAGGAGGGTACAGGAGGGAAAAGGAAGAGAAGAGAAGGGGACGGGACAGGATGGGGAGGTGGTGGGCCTTGGTACCGTTCTGTGCCAAGAGGGCCACCGGTCAATACCTTCAGACGTGACTGCGAAGAGCCACGTGCAGAAACGGGGGGGAGGGGCGTGTGCCGTGCAAGCCTAGTAAACTAGCTGAACTGTTGTAGGTGATCGCTGCCGCGGATATAGAAAATAGTCCAGGGTGATACGGAGGTGAAATATAACCAGGTATACCTACACGCGTATGGCGTGCATGCACAATGAAAGAGGAAGAAGAGGAAAGAAGAAAGAGAAAAAAAAAAAAAACAAACGAAACGTCGGAACTGGTATAAAAGAGCGGGAAAAATTTATATTTATGTAATAATAATAACAATAATAATTTCGTACGGGATATCATACCGAACACGGTTGTCGATATAACCGCGCTGCTGCATGCCAGCAAAAGTTTCCGAAAGCTCGCAAAGCACGCGTGGGCACCGAATCAGGCTACCTATGCGAGTGTATGGAGGTATAGTTTATTGCATAAGCGCCGTATCGAAACATGTATGTATGTATGTATGGTGTGTGTTAGGTTGTGTAAATAAAAAAATAAAAAAATGACAAACGACGTGAGATAAGAATAAAAACGGTGCAAGGTGTTGTCGGTGTCTGGATTTTCTTTACCGCAACCTCTGACCCCGCATTCTGCAAAACCTTGACCGAGATATGCAAAGTTTGAGCTTGCATTTGCAGGAATTATAATCGCGTGCCGGTTGAACCAGCCTCGGATCTCTTTGGCTGCGTCGGAGACGAGCGGCGTCGCAGCGGTGCAAGCGTGTTATAAGGCTCAGGGAGAAAAAGGATGCGCTCCGTAAGGTCTGTAAGGTCTGCGTGTCTGCCCACGGATCGCCATCGTGAAGTCTAGACGCAACAGCTTCTCTTGGGGGTGTTGGAATAAAAATAGTTCGATGTACCGAGGGTCCGACCCGCGGCTCGGAAACTCGCCTCGTGGCACGCGCTACCCCCCAACGGATGTTGGCAGTCAGGGCTATTTTCATTTTCCCGCAACTATCTCTAGACCGGCTCCTCCTGCGTGCTCGATGTCTCTTCTAGCCGCCGCCGCAAAGGCACCGAACTCCTCGTTTCGATTTTTCTAGCTTCGAAGCTCAGGACTCGGTGTCTGTCGCCTCGCGACCTGCATGCACGTATTCGGGGTGTCCTGGTTACGTTGATAGTTTTTTTTTTTAAGCTTTTCCTCGTACTTTTTCACACAGTTTTTTGTCGCTAACCGAGAAACGCCGATCAGTTTTTCGTACCAACGATACTGAGTCTTGTTAGAGAATGTCAAAACTGTACCCAAGAAAAAAAAAAAAAAAAAAAGAAATGCTGTCTGATATTATTCATTTTTCGATGGTTTGTAATTTTCGTAAAACGCGTTACGTTCACGATTCTTACAAATCTCACTGCGACTAGTGTAATTTTCAAAAACTGATTAATTATATTTGCAAAACTAGAAGTTATTGTACGTTCAGTTTTACGCAGGTACATAGATTGAAGTTTTTCCGTAGGTACATGGAAAACGTATAATGAGTTTTTTCTTTCCACCTGCGAGTATCTGTTTGGTCAGAAAAATTGGAAACTCTGGATGTCACGAGGCGTATGCAATTCTTATCGCGTAAGCGCTATTCGAGCTTAAAAGGCGCAACTAGTATCCGAGTAAAGAGATGCGGGGGCGGTTGATCGCCTCTGGCGTAATGACGTCATACCCGGGAGTTATACAGAGAAATGGCGCGCGAATTTTCGTTGCATGACAAAGTATATAACGCGAGTAAATTACGGTCCGTTTGTTAGTTGATATACGATTCGTGTCAAGATAATATTTTCGTACGACTGGAGAGAGACAGAGAGGGAGGGGTTAGACCCAGCACGCGGAACGTAAAGTCAAGTCTTTATGCGATTAAATTTAACGAGATTATAATTGCGTACAATTGTGACCGCTGATGGTTGTAATATAATTAAACAAAAGCTGGAAAGGATTATCTGCTTGACTTTGAAAACTTTTTTTCTTTTAATTTAAATAAAAAGTTTCGCTTATTTTCAAACGGGAGCCTCTTGCTGAAACTTCTATCAACGTTTACGCCCTGATCAATCCTGCTGCTGCGCGTGACATTTTTATATTATATGATAAAACTCATTTTTTTCATCTAATACACTAACATACGTAGACGTACGGATTTATACGAGATTGAGCAACGCGTGAACGTGATATATTGATACCGCAACGTAACCGTGAGAAATATCTGCCGTGTCCAGACATTTACGTACAATCAAATAATTCCTGTGGGGTATTTTTTGCTATCAATTGTTTGGTTTTTCATCTTTCTTATTCCTGTTTTTTTTATTTTTTTATTTTTTTAATCCGCAACAGCCAGCTGAGAATTTTCGAATATTCGTGAGAAAGTATACGTAGAAAACCCTCGAGAAGATCAGTTTTTTTTTTCATAGGGTTTGTTTTTTTTTTTTTTTTTTAACTTTGTTCTCGTCGCCGAAGTCGGAAGAAAAAAGTTGCACTCGAGCGGGGTGGAAAAAAAAAAAAAAAAAATAACTTGCGGCGGAAAAAAATGTAAGTGACCGGAATCGTAGGATATTTCGTACTTCTGTTACAACCGGTGCAGGCCAATAATATCGATCTATTGGACATTGCGCCCTGCATTGTCACCCTGGCGCGTTTTCTATTTGAATACGCGTATACGCGCGTCCTTCCGGCCGGCTCCCCTATTATGTGTAAATTGTATTATTTTTACCCCAAATATATATCCCCTCTGCATGGGGTCTCGCCCGGGGTCAACAGGTCAAATTGCACATGTCCACCTAAAGTCATATTGCCCGTGGTCCACGACGTCACATGGATGGACATCCGAATCTGTATCGTGTGTGTGTGTGTATATTTGCCTCCTCGTACTCACTGGCGCGTTTTTATTCATGCGTTTATTCATCACACCCTGCAGTAGGTACTATGTATGCGCATGTATACACTGTTAGAAAAAAAAAAATGTCCCAGCAGGTCCACTAAAATTTTTGGATTGATTTAACCATTTTTTAATACATTAATAAGTCAGATGTTGTTACGACGATTTAAATGTTAAAATCACAAAAATGTGTGTCATGTACACTGACAGAAATGTAACAAATAACACGCTGTATAAAGTGAACCTGCTGGAGCATTATGTTCAGTAAAATTTTTCAAACAGTGTATACATATAATATGTGTATGTACGTATTTCATGGAGTTTATTTGCCGAAATATTTGCCGAACTTTTACCATACGCGCAAGCGGCGATCAGTTTATGTATACCGACGTATGCAATAGTAGATGAAGTTTTTGATTTCCTCTTCGAATGGATTAAAATTACTTTCAAAGAACTGAAACACAAATGAGAAAAAATGAAAAAAAGAAAAATCTAGTCCGCAAGGAAAGGACAAGAAAAAATTTATAACGGTAAAAACAACTCAAATTTCACAAATAATTCTATAACCGTAAATTCATCCCTCAACGATCCTGCGAGGTAAGAAATGGAGAAAAAAAAAACACTGAAGTTGGAAAAAATCATCCCGTTGAAAGGACGTGAAAAAGAAGAGCGCGAGGAAAAAAATGTATATATAAATTGTATGCAAAGAAGCGAAAGGGTGCTTAATTTAGTTAATTTAGATTTTATCCGTTAGCCAAGAAACGAATGAAAAAGATTTTGAAAAAGTGGAGTGAAAAAAAGAAACCGAGAAAGGGTTGAAACTACCCCCGGAATTATTATATACTTATTTAAGGTCTGGTTTTCCGAGGGTCCTCTGGTCGGGATACTTTTTTGGTCAGTCCGCGTTTTTGCATCAGTTCTTTTATTATTATTTTTTATTTTCCTTGGTTTTTTTCCACCGCGATATTATAATCGGTGTGAAATCGTAACCGATCTCGGACCAGGTTCTGGTAGATTCACACACACGATATGGGGCGTCATTTTTTCGCCAAGAAAAACAAGTACCATGTTACAACGAGGGGGGGGATGACACACAAAAAAAAAAGAAAAAAAAACTTATACGTGCCCGGTTAGAAGTAAAAAATTTATGGTTTTAAAATCATGCGAAAAATTATTATGCCCGACCAGGCACCACCGGCAGGAATTAAAGAATAAAAATAAAAAAAACCTGCCGTGCCACAGAGAGTGAAAAAACAAGGGCCACTTTTTCAAGTATTTATCGGGCAGGTATCTTTTGTATAATCACATCGTTTTTGCAAATACCTTGGGTATACGTTTGAAGCAGCAAAAAGTTGTCTGGTTACGGGTACCGAATTTACGATTTTGTAATCCGTCGAGAAATTATTATCGAGACGAGGAAAAAGAAATAATATCAAACGTAGGCCCATAACTCTGTGCGTTGTTCAAAGTTGAGAAATTTTCATTTTTCTTTTTGTAATTTTTCGTTAACGAAACAGGTTCAAGACTGGACAAAAAGACACCGTTTTATAAAGGACGTTTGTGTGGATAGAGAGGTGGAAGAAAAAAAAAATGTAATAAAAAAGTATTACGATGGTCATTTAACGTTAGATAAAAAAATACACAAAAGAATAGAAGGAAAAAAAAACGCCTTAATAAAGAATCACACAAACGGTAAATACAATTCTCCCGTAGGCTACGTGTCAACATTTTTTTACCCCGCAATGCACGCGCATTGTAGATATTATACATACATACATGTTTGTCGTCGGTAGACATTTGGTCATTTTTGGCGACCCTCCTTTTTGACCGTTTGACCATATGTGGTCGTATGCATAGACGCGTATATGCAAAAGGCGGATATCGATTTTTCGCAATAAAAGGCGGAAAAGCCTGCGGCAGACAAGCGAACGTTCGCTCGTTCTCCGGTGAATGGGCCTGATCGCGTTACCCAAATTGCGTGGGTCCCACCGTGACGATTTAGTCAGATACCCATGAGCCCATAGAATCGTGGGATACCAATGACCATGTTCCTTGAGCGTGTGCCTCGAGCACGAGCAGAAAAAATAACGGCCGAATTTGACAACGTGCTAGTCATAAAGATAAAGTCTAGAGTGTTTCAGATAAAAATAATCCACGATTTTTCACCATGGCACCACCTGAAAAGTTTGTTTGGGTTAAAAGAAGGTTTCGGTCAAAAGATGAGCGTTCTACGTTATGCGGAAGATCGCGCTCAGTTGATTTTTCACTTGTATAAAATTTTTTTTCAATTTTTCAAGTATCGCGAGTAATTTTTTATTTGATTTATTGCTCACGTCAATCATAACATCAATTCGCGTCACCGAGATGACCCACACTTGTAATATCAAGTCTCCAGTTAATGTTTAAGAGTGTGTCTGACAAGTTTTCCATTATTAATTCAATCTCATAAAATAGTTACAATTCAATATTGACTTTTAATTTAGGAGAATAAAATTCCCGAATGATATATCGTTGCGTTATGGATCGTGATATTTGGGTCGAATATAAATGTCAGGAAAGAAATAATAATTGAAGTGCTACGACGTGTT
Organism: Neodiprion pinetum; assembly: GCF_021155775.2. Taxonomy (NCBI): domain Eukaryota; kingdom Metazoa; phylum Arthropoda; class Insecta; order Hymenoptera; family Diprionidae; genus Neodiprion; species Neodiprion pinetum. The sequence continues at coordinate 23,358,727 of NC_060237.1, forward strand.
TCTTTGCAAATTCAAAAAAATTTGAAAAATGAAATGATCGCGATCTTTCACACAACGTAGAACGCTCATCTTTTCACAGAATCTTTCTTTCAACCTGAGCAAACTTTTCACGGGGTGCCACAGTGGAAAATCGTGATTTTTTTTTCTGAGACGCCCTGTAATAGATACGCACGAACAGGAATTCGGGAGGACCGAAAACGCGACGGTAACGTGAAAAACGCACGTGAACAAAAATATATGATCAAGGTCCTCTCTCGCCAATTAAGCGAAGTGCCGACAGTTTTTCTCTGAAGATGAACATCCCATCCCGCCTCTTTCTCCCCCGTGTTGTAGTGCAGTAAATGACGGCCCGCGACAAACGCGAGTACGCCCGCTCTTTTAGGGTCAGTTTTAATCCGAAGTCTGACGCCTGCTTTGACGCGAAGCGAGGGATTAAACGGGGGGGGGGGGGGGGGGGGGGGAGATAATACATGTATATCAGAAGAGAAGGAGCGGGAATAAAATGTGTTTATATACGTGTATCCATTTCATTATTTCACCGCTAATTAATTCGCAATTACGCGAGCTTCCTTTTTACAACCCCTGTGAGCCTCGTGTCCACGCTGCTTGTTAATCCCCAAAGAGACGGCGTCGCGCTCCGCGGGCTTGACAAATGTCTGTTCATCTTTTTTTTTCCCCACCCCGCTGAATTCGCGGGGCAAGAATTCAGCATCGAAGGCGTGTGGAAAAGTAACCGAGTCGAGGTGATTTATTAAGAATTTACGACAATCCCCGGGCCTCTCTATAACGCCGCTTTCTCTGTCTTTTGCTCTCTCGTTCTCTCTCTCTCTCTCTCTCTCTCTCTCTTTCTTTCTCCTTCTTCTCGCTCTCCCTTTCTCCGTCTCTCTCGCTTGTTTGCACGCGAATCGCAAATCCGACGTAATTTTATTACACCATCCTTTACAAGGCTGTGCTCTGTACCCTGACCTAACTCAACGCGTCGTAAAGACTCGAGTGATATTCGTTATACGAAGAACGTTAAAATTTGTATTATTATACTTACGTCATTCGTTTCGTAACGTTTGTTCTTGTTTATGTATAATATATATTATATACGTATATTTATAAATACTATTATCACTTTCGCCCCTTGCTTATAACTGTTATACCTGTGTATACATACAACATACCTATGTGGAACAAATCATTGGTACTTCACTATTATTGTAATAATGGGAACGGTTATTCGTATCGATGTTAATAATTCAATCTAACCTGCGCTTAACCGCCACCTCGTCTGCACGGTGCACCATAAGCTATTCTTTGATTCCATTAGATATTCAAACCGCTGCAACGAGCCGGGGGATGGTGCATGGCTCCGTTACTCGAGCCTCGGGTAAAACGTTGAGGTGTACGGTGCAGCGTATAAGAGTATAGAGTGAAAAACGTTGAAGGAAATTCTTGGGATCGGAGAAGATACCGAGATAGGTGTGCATAACAGTAGCGTTAGTGTCGTAGGATCGACGTCTGTTGGATACCCCGATTTTTTTTTCCATTCTCTTTTTCATCCCTTCGTTTCTGCATCTCTCCTTCTTTATCTTATTTTTTCTTTTTTTTTTTTTCCTTCTTTCATACTTCTCTCTGCACGTTGTTTGCAGAGGGTAGCGTTACGGTGACGGGAGCCAGTCTCTTTTTAACCCTATGCTAAATAGGGGTGCGTCTCGATAAAAAAAATAAAATAAAAAATATATATATATATTAATAGCTTCCCAGCCCTCGATTTTTCAAACTTTTAACCCCCTCTGCTATTCGCCCTCTTTCCCCCCTCCTCTTCTATTTCTCTCACTCCCAACGAAATGCGGTAAGATATATTATTACGCTCTTGATTATGCGTCATCGGTTACAGTATAATATACTGGATTTATTTATTGTTCCAAGACTGATAGTACAACGTCTCGGAAAGCTGAACACGTTCCTATTCGAACATCCGTTTGAACTTGCCCCCTCTCTGTCTCTTTCTCTCTCTTTTCCCTTCCCTCAGGGCGAGTATCTTCCCGCTTTTAAATACGCACGCATGCGGATAGGTACCAAATAAATTTACCACGAAGAGACGTGAAACACTGAGATTGTCTGCAACGTCACCCGGTGTCGCTGCCACTGCAGCACAGCTGTTTTGCCCGAGATACGGTTTGGGCCAGCTAACGGTTTCACCGAACCCTGAATGCGTCGGGGAAAAATGTCTCGGCATGCGCGAGAAGAGAAGCGAAGAGAAGGGGAAATGAGAGAAAAGAAAAGCTCTATACGCTCCTGCACTTAGCGTCGTCAATCAGCGGCCTCCGGCCCTCGACGTCAGCGTTGACCCTGCAGATTTTTCGGGGATCGAAGGAAGTGGCTAATCTCCACCCTTGGATACATTGATAGACAGAGGCGCAGGATGCGATTGTGCAAGCTGCAAGATGACGTATCGACGCGAGGCCGACTCGCCGCTGGTTTCTGGGAGGGTGAAAGGGTGCGGGGGTGGGCGAAAGGGTGGCGACAGAACGGAGGAAAGTATAATGGCCCGGTATGATGGGCGCTTTCACTTCCATATGTGTGAACAGAGCATAACGGGGAACCCTTTCAGACCGTACTGACGGACAGACGGACAGACGGACGGTCCGACCATCGTCGGACTTACGGACTTTCCATCCCTCGGATTCTGGCTGCCCAATGCCGCGTCTCTTTCCATCCCAACAACCCCCGCCGCTTGCGTAACGCAACAAAACAACAGCTGCGGCTTAGACGATCATCAAAACACACATGCGTGCCGTGCGTGCGTGCGTGCGTGCGTGCGTGCGTGCGTGCATCGCACGAATTTGTCCGTCAGCACTGCTGCAGGCTGAGCTTTGCCCGTTAAACCGGTGCCGCACAGTGAAGAGTGGATAACAACAACAACAACAATAGCAACAACAACAACAACGACAACAGTAATAATTTCATTGATAGTAATGATAATGATGATAATAATAATAACAACACGCACGGGTGGCGGTTGGCACGCCGAATCACCTATTACGACTATTATGTCGTATTCAACACCCGCCTCTGCCGCATTCACGTCACTGTCACCAAACCGTGAGGAAACGAGAGCGAGTCAAAGAGATGGACACCGGAAAGGAGAGGTATAACGGCGAAGAATGGAAGAAAAGGGAATGAAAAAAACTTTACAGGGGTAAAACAAACAGAGACAGAGGAAAGGATGCGCCGGATATACGAAAAGAAAAGATAGTCTGGACGGTTGAAGGACCCACGCTCTTCACTCAGGGTACGTGATTTTAATCGAATCAACGTGAGATTTTCCTTTACAGATAATCGGGATACCCGAGATATTCTCGGCTCAATGTACAGCCAGCTGTAGCGAAGAAACGAAACGAAGGTTAAATTTGATTTGAAAAAATATTTTTGTTTACTGGTTTCGATAGACAGCGTTCGGTGATGGTGAATTTTTGTATCTTGTACAGTTGGAGACTAAACGGCAATATCGTACCTGACGTTGATGATAATTGAAAAATTCAACGCAACACCGTAGAAATCGCATCTGAATAAATCAAAGGAACATTTATAACGGCAAGATTTTAGGAATGGTCAGTTGTAAGTGGCGGAAGGATTGATCGAAAGCGCCGAGATTCGATTGACCTGGGATACTCGATTTATTCATGTCTTCCAACGAAGGAAGAAACCAGACGAGACGTGGGGGAAGATTTATAGGAGTATATCTAGGTATCCAACTCGAGCCAAAGTGAAGGATGCACCTGATACCGGTGAGCCCGTGGATAGAGAGCCTCCTTGGCAGTGTGCGGTGCGGTGGATCCAGAAGGCGAAGAAGAGACTCGGTGCACCGCATCAAGGCACGAGGCATTGAATAATGTTTGCTCTCAATGACCTTAACGGGTCAGGTTGGAATGCTCGTCCTCGTCCAGCCACCGTCGCACCGCCCGCCCCGTCAGCTACTTCGGCCTCCGCGTTAATTATAACCGACTTCCGCCGATCTAGATTTCATTCTTAACTCATGCTCCGACGGAGTTTTGCCGGCCTGGATGAGGAGGGGGGAATGATAATAGCTACCGTGACCCATGTGGTCAGTTCACACGAGAAATGAGACTTTAGCAACGGAGCTTCGTACATAAGAGACTTCCACAATATGCCTTGTACTCTCCCACACTCAAGAAGTCTCACGCCCTCGCATCCTCTCCCGCGAGTCCGCACACACTGCACGCTCCTCGAGATACTCCTGCCGATGTCTGTTCCAGGAGGCGGACTTGGTTCCGTTCGACACGACGTCAGATCGTAGACCGATCCTCGGATCGGTCGCACCTGTTGTTCGATGCCCAAAATCTACTTGCGAGATCATCTTTTCTCTTATTCGGTAGGTTGAGTCTGGAAGGAAGGAGTCGAGTGACGCAAGGACATCGCGGTTTGCGCGTTTTACCGCTTGTCGCGTGAGATCGCAAGTTAAAATGGAGGGTTTTAAGTAAATATGAATTTCGCATGCTCGGCAGTTGACGAAGCGGCAAGGTGAAGAAAAGGAATTGGAAACGGCTAAGGCCTCGATCCGATCGTTCGTATCGTCGACGGTGAGAGGAACACTCGAATGCCTTCTGTGCGCCATGGCTTGGCCTAGCGCACTGCTATCTTTGATCTTTACTTCGTTCGACTTAAGACACCGCGTAGCTCTACTCCATTTCATTAATGTTAATTGTCCGGCTCCGTTGTAAGGTGCTTCTGCTCTCCTTCGACCCAACGTTTCCCGGGGAGGGAGTTGAGCCGACTACCGTCCTACTACCGCGGGATATGGGAGCCGGATTGACAATTTTTCATTCCCTTTCTAGATTGTAAAATTTATACAGACGCGGTAGGCTTACGTTTGCCTACGTCAAGTCGACGCGTGCAGGCTTGGCGAAAAGTTTCGCGTTTCGTTTGCTTTTTAATTTTCATCGCTCTGCCGAGGTGTAATCGTACGGGGTCTCCTTCGTCGCGAACGAGCGGAAAGAACACCGATCGAAGTGAACAATTATTACCGATAAGAAAATTTTCTCATCCCTCTGGCCGTCACCTGGCGTAATTAGAAATTCCTAACCGTGGGTATGTTATAAGGCTTGTCCGAATACCTCGTTAAAAATCCGTGACACACAGAGAAAGTTACGAAGCCTCTGTGGAACCGACGCTGGTTACCTTTGGCTAACGATGCCTACTGCGGTAATACATCTATTCGCTTTACAATAACGCTGACAGACTTACTTTACTGAAATTGGCCGGTCTCGTGTTTTCGGAATAGTTTTTCAAAGGAACAGTTATGTATCTAATATTTTTTATTCACATCGTAAATGCATTTCACGAGTGGATTTACTTGTCGCAATTTTCTTTTTTCCTTGTTCGATTTCGGCGCAAGAAGTTTGTTCGCAGTTGTTATTTGAGTTTGTTACAAAGCGCTGGTTATGCTCTTCGCTAACGATGTCAGCTGGGAAGGGCTGCAGGAGTAGCAGTGGTAAAAACTTATCAAAAAGACATTAATTCGCAAATCACCGCGTAATTATATACAGGACCGGATCAGGTTTTGCGGTCATCATAATTTACTGGGTGAACAATTTCAATCTTTTGTTGTTGTTGATTTTTTCCATCTCATCCTCGATCCCTCGGTACGACTGAAAATTATTTTACCCAGTCCAATGATCCAACAAACAGACGTTATTTAATTCCGTCTCAATACATCGCCATAATCGCGAAAATCGCGAACAAACATATCTTTGCAATTTATTTCTCATTCTCTGAAATAACGTTGCGCTTGATTTTGTTACTGTCTCTACATGCGACGAAATGATGTGTAAAAAATTGGAATATCAATATGTCATACGAAGCAATAATTGATGAGTGAAATTTGTTAGTTAGAAAGTTTTGTCGTTCGAAATAACTGAGTCGGTAATATATTGCGTCAATTTGTCAATCGATTCGCACGATATAAATTGTAATTGCTAAGAACGTTTTGTCCACGCGATTAATATGAGAAGAAAACAAATTTTCACAGTGAATTAATTGAGAATTGAAAAATGCAACGAAGCATCTAATCGCAGATCATATCCCTTCTTCAAATAACCATACAATATTCACGTTAAACGTACAATTATTTGTTAATTACAATGCCGAAAATTTCTGCCACCGTGGTTCGGAGTTACGGATTCTGTTTACATGAAATTGTTGAATCCTGATTTAGGAAAATATCTCCCGGTGCTCCCTGTCGTTACGGTATAATTGAATCAAGTGCTGGGTTTGACTCGCGGACAAGTTAGGGAAACGGTGGCCAGCCAAATCCAGCAACCGTCCCTTCAAACAATGCGTCCACTTCAAAACAAAGCAAGATATTAGATAACCGCTTTTTAAATACGCAAAGCCAGGACTTAACTCCATGAGGGCTGTCCAGGACAGACTTGATGCTACGCCGCGATTAACTTGAAAAGACTCCGCGGCGTGCGTCCGGCTTTGATTTCACATTTTCCAAAAAATTATTTATATCTCAAAGCTCCGTTATGACGCGGCACCGTCCTCGCCCACTTTTGTCGGGTAGAGGATGTGAAACGTTCTCCGCAAACAGCAAAACCGAAACGACGGATGAAAAAAGAAAAAATGACCCACGGTTTTCACCCCTTTCATCGGACCTAAAATTGACCCCGATCAGCCCTTCAAATTCCCAAGTTCCCAAGGACTGGATATACCCGTTGCCCCTACCACAAAATACATACCTATCTGTATATGTATGTGTGTATATATATATATATATATATATATATATATATATATATATACACATATTATACGTGTACGCATAACTGTTCGATCCATTGGGTTCAATATTTGAGGAGATCTCATTTCAATCGAAGACCAACAAGAGAAGAGCCTGCATGCAGTTCCCGCTGCGAGTAGTAGGTACTATAGTGCATCCAGCGAGGTATCGACAAAAAATACCTACCCCTAACGGATCTTTCGAGGGTAAGGAAAAAAGATTTAAAAAAGTGAAAAAGGAGAAGGAAGAAAGGGGGACGGTGGGGGGGGGGGGGAGGGGGGGGATAGCAGCGTTTCGGGTCCAGGGTTCGGAGATGGCGCGTTAAAAAAAATCCTGAGGGTTTTCGTATCCCGAGATTTGTTTGGGCCGTGTACCCGTACTCAGCACAGGTATATAATCTACTGGTCGCGATGTCCCGCATCTCGGTATAAAAAAAAAAAAAAAAAAAACAGAGAAATAATCTGGCCTGAGAAGCGAGAGAGAAGGACGCCCCGTTATCTTTACGATATTTGCAAAACGATGGCTTATTATCTGGCGACACACAGTACAGGCCGGGATTTCATCATGCCAGAGGATGGGTGTATAATACATAACGTGCAACGGCACGGCGAGGTCTCTAAACACCGAGGACAATTTTATCTCAGTTAAGAATTAATCTTGGCCACACTTGCTACACAGCCTTACGGACGACCCGCAGCGGGAAACCCGCTTCTTTGAATCGCTGTGGAACGAGCGGAGGAAAATAGAAAAATAATAATAATAATCCACCCCGTGAAGCTTTCATAGTCTTATACAGACGTCGACGTCGGCAGGTTACACGGGGGAAGTGAAACGTGAACGTGGGGAGAGTTTCAGACTCATCCTCATCGCCCACTAAATACCCATATAGCGCGAAAATTTCGGTTACAAGCGTTATACGGTTGCGAATTGTCGTACGGACCGCAGCGACTCGTTAGATTCGTTACGTTCGCCATGCGAAGTGACTGTTTCACCCTTTTTATTCTTGCGTTATTTCCTTCTTGTTGTGGTTTACCGAGAGACTCTCGGTGTAAAGGTAGGGTAAGATGGAACCGAGAGGACCGAGAGGACGATGACTGCGCCTGACCGCAATGCAAGTGTAAAGAATAGCGATGCGAAATTAAGCACGAGGGAGTTTTAAGATGCGGGTGGGACGGGGGGGGGGGGGGAGAAATTTTTACTACAAATCGTCAATTTTACGCAATTTTCTTGGGTGGTCCTAATCCCGGATCGCATTCGCTCGACCACGAATCTATTTTCTGGGTCTTAGAAGGCTCTGACCGAACTCTTTGTCGAATACTGAACGCTACGCGAGGTCTCGTCATCTACCTTCGAATCCCGAGACGCGTTGGACGTGAGAAGGCATATTATAACCGTGAAGTGATCCGTGGCCGTTTCCCACATCGCCGACTTGTGAACGCGGAATTTGTACATTTGACAAATTTTTACGAATGGTCAATTCCCCCCGCGCATCGGCCATGTCGATGGAAAAGAACGAATCTTGTCCTTGCTCGTTTGCTCTTCATAAAATCAAATAAACTAAATAAACTGAACGAGGGATGTATATGCGTTATATATGTTCGTGCGAGCGGAGGGATCAAATTATGCCTCGGTGCGTATAATAAAAGCTGTTCATTCCGCATCTAGTCAATACCGGGAATGTGGGGAGAATACGTAATGGTCGCCAGTTCCGATCGGATAAACAGCATGAGAGTGATATCGGCGAAAACGGCGTACCCACCTACCCTTGTCTCTCTCTCTCTCTCTCTCTCTCTCTCTTTCTCTCACATACGCATACAATCGGTATCTGTATCCGTGTATTACATTCACGCACGTATGACGTAGTACAGAAGCCAGCCAGTTTTGTACGAGCCATGCCGAAACGCAGCTATGCATACATGCATAATGTAATATGCCGAATAGGAATCACTGTTAATCCAACCATCTGCCCGCCTTCCGACAGTTATTTCCGATTTCGTGTATTTCGTATTTTCATTCTTTCAACTTTTCCTATCACTACATCAGAGTTAGTTTTACACGAAAATTATTATTTTTATTTTTGCGGTCAAGTTGACACTGGACGCCACATAATGTGACGAATCGTCATCGTGAAAAATATATACTTGCAAAACGGTTGTCTAAGGTTCATGGAAATCAATTGTTGTACCTATCAATTCCCGTTTCCGTAAAACTTGTAAGAAAATTATTATAAAGAGTATAAAAGAGCCGTTCGATTAACCCCGCATATTCATTGAACCTCGATGCGATTGCATTAATATACCAAGTTCCAAAGCAGCGATGTAACATGACGGTACAAAAAAATACGGGAACGTTGGCGGTACGTCTGCAACGGAGTGGCTCCGCAGTATTTTATAACGCTCGGGCCAAACTTATCGTTGAATAAACTTTGAGCGAACGGACGCAGCCTATGGCGAAAGATGAAGGCCTCGACTGTCCAGTGTCTCACCTGTTCTCTTATCTCGACAAACACGGCTCGTATCCGTCACGGTTATACTCACCAAGTTCTCTCGCAGGTCAAAACCAACGAAATTTTTCAGACCCATAAAATGACCGCTTTCTTTCCCTCTTTTTTTTTTAGCTTTATTTTTATCTCTCCTTTTATCTTTCCTCCGGCGACATTGACGCCTCAGCGAAGTCAAAATGTAGAGATTTGCTCGTCGAAAGGATTCGTGATGTTTCTAATTCGCAGCCCCTCCTTGAAAAAAAAAAAATATAAATAAAAAAAGTGATTTCCGTAGCAAGACGAATGCAAGAGAGAAGAGAGAGAGAAAAAAAAATAAAAGAAACTCGCGCGAATAAATTTCGTTGGATTGTACGAGGAGCATAGAACAGCCTGCAAGACTTCGCGGTCTGTACCTACCGTACATTATATATTTTAGGTCACTCGAGCATTGCCCGCGGTGCGGCATACGTGCAGCGAAACGTGGCGTTCAAGGGGGCACTTCGTCACCTTTGGTGAAGTAGTCAGGTGAAAGCGCATTGTCTCGTTAAAAGAAGCCCGCCGATTTTTACCCGATGAGGTGAGAATGAAGAAAACTGACCGTAACAAAACAGCGCTGTTCTTCTTCCATTTTGCCGATAAGGCGACGTGGTCATTTGTTACCTTGTCCGACGAGCATTGTTTCCCAAATCTGATCGATACTCTGCCCCCCCCCCCCCCCCCCCCTTCGGGCCCCCCTCCGATAGACTCCGGCATGTTGCGTGCATTGTTTTCCTCAATTCTTGCAAAAGAAAAGCGTCTCTCGGCGAGATGCACGCGTTTCATTTCACCACGCGCACTTAATAAATACGACCCAGCCATCAACGATGTTCGCAAGTTTTTACTTTTATTCTTACGTATAATTGTTTTTGTTTTTTTTACTCTCTCTTTTCTTCACCGAAACTGCATCTGATACTTTTTCCCGATCCCTCGAAATGCATGCGACTGCATTCTGTGGAACCGTAAATGTATAGGTATATAATAAGGGCCGAGTCGGCTGCCAAGGGAATTGCGAAAAGAGAAATTGGAAATCGAGAGTCAAGTAATTGGATTAGCATCGATTTTCGATTGTTCGGTTAATTGATGCTCCTCTATCGGTTTATTCTCATTTCGCAGAACGTATTAGCCGATACTTTTACGATAATGAAGCCAGTTGTTAGTTTTCGTTCAAGTTTACAGGGTCCCGTTGCGATGCGACGTGATAAGAGGTGTATATAAGTTGAATGAGAAGAAGAGTTGATAAGATAAAGGCAGCAATTGCGAATCTAGGAATATTTTTCATTCCACGCAGCAATCGAGAGCTTGAGGAATTGGAAAATAAACGCAATTCACGATCATTCAAATATAGTAAGAAAATTCTGATTGTGAATGGGAAACGCCGGAATATTATTCACGACACCGGACGAAGTTTAGAAAGCCCGAATCAATTGATTTTGGAGAATCTGTATTGTTTGTAACTTACATAATACACGGACAATTCCCGCATTTGCAAAGCGGCTACCTACTGCGCGAGTAACAAAACTTGTACCAGCGAAGCTTTTCACGATATAATTGACCAGCTCCAGTTGTTACAGAGAGACGTTCGACGAAGCGACGTCAGAATTAACGAGAATACACTCGAGCCGCGAAAGCCTTTCCGATAGACGAATAATACATCTACAAATTTATAAGTTTCAACACACTCGCGTTACGTGTACGTATACCGATCGTACAACTCTGAGCGAAGAATATAATAACTTGTGCGAAGCATTGTCGATTACGTAAGCCCGGCGATGGCATCAACGACGCCGTCGGCTTTGTGTCCCTCCGCGTTCCTTCTTCTCTTCAAAGGTGCAGAGCGGAGACTTTCAAATCGGTAAAAATCTCGCCACCTAAGAAGGCGAGCGACGGACGCCCGACGTATCGTTCGAAAGCTCTCGCTACCGATCATTCAGGGTGCGTACGGTTTCCTCATGGCGCACATGCGACCCGCGATCGGATACTTGTAGGCTAATTAACGCTCCTGTACCCCCGATGAATCGGTTCTCCAGCCGATCGTTTGGCTTCGCACGCCGCGATTCTTGGACTAGGATTGCGCACCGGGGCATCGGTGGAGAACTACGAGCGCGCGTGGAGATACCGCTGTACACATACCGATCAAGAAACTGCACGAGACTCGACGGCGGTGGATCTCATCGTGAGTTCTGCATTAATCCGTACACCAAACGCGTGTGTGAGTAAAATAATATCGGTGTTTGTCTCTCTGTGTTCGGTTCGAGTGGCTGCGGTACTGTTGGCGCGGTGAAGCGCCGGCCATATAGGCCAGATACATGGGAACGAGACGCGAAAAAGTTCAGTTCTCCTCTTCGTTGCGAGAGGCCGAAAAAATGAATTCGTGCGCATCTCGTGCCCACACATCTAACTTTCACTTTGGCTAGATCCTCGCCACTCGCGGACTCCGCATAGACCCCGTCGTCTCACCGCCGACGACTTCTGTGCTGGAACAACGATCCTCGTTTGTATCCTGCCTTTGCCGGACCCGCGAATCGACCGGGAAATATATTTTCAATGCAGGTTTTTCACTCGGTCGAAACTGTCCCAACGACTTGTTGCCGAAAATGGATCGGAGATTCGAAGGGTCAAGATCTAAGGCCACTTACTTCGGATTTATAAACAAATATTTATCAATTATTTACAACCCCGTGTTGAAAACTCGACGGATCCTCGTCTGGAGTTCACTCGTTAGGTTCGGTCAAATTGCAGATTAGGAGCGTTACCTCCGGGCGGAATTCCACCCTATTTTTGAACTTGATTCCTCGACTTTGTCCACCCTAATTTACATATGCGTATTCGCCGATTCTCCGCCTCGCTTCTTACGGTATTATATATAATGATTTGTATAGTAAAATCCATCCGCGCCTCGCAGTGCGTATGAATAAGCAACTTATCTTTCACTTGAAAAATATTAAATATTCTCGTTACACTTTCGTTCGTTCGCCGATTCATGTTATGCATGTCCAACGTACCTACCGATCCGCGTACCTAGTATGTGAACGCGCGAGACGATTCAACCGTTTTCTTCGGTATAGGTGAGGATATCAATACCTAGCTACGTGGAAGGCGAGATCTACTCGTGCCAGACAGTGTTGCAGTCGTATTCTCACGTGTCGTGACGTATGATACATCCGTGTGCGATACCGATCTGGCAGCCTGGCTGGTCGGACCCAGAGAAACATCCCCAGCGCCGATACCGCAAATGCGCTCTCCCTATTTTTATTCTTATACTTCTTCTACTTCCTCTTTTCTCTTCTTTTTCATTTGCCCCTCTTATACCGCAATCTGTACCGTAACTTTCTTCGGCTTTTCTGTAACCTATGTTCGATAATTTCTGTGCGGTATGGGAATTTAATTCCAATGATCGTTATCCGCAATAGCAGCTACCGGAAGAAGAGGAAATCGATTCAACATGTTTTTTTAACTTCTCCACGGTTTTTCGGTTGTAAGACGTTGCAATTTCCGTCCCGAAGAATGATACCAAGAAGAAGAACTTTCCTGATGAACGTAACTCGTAAGAAGTTGTGTGTAATTTCGGTTTAAGAATCTGTTCCGCGATTATAACTGTGACCGACTCCTTGTCACCGATCGAAAAAAAATCGTCGAAAAAATATTGCATCTTAACAGAAACCCCGATGACGGCTCCGCGACTTCTCGCTGTTAGATAAAACGCAATTCAGACGATTTGAAGCGGAGATCTGGATGCCCGGAAGAGGTGAGCCATGTACATGTTTAACACCGAAGCGACACGTAAGAGGAGAGAAAATGTGTCCGCCACGTGTGGATGAGAGGAGGGTGGGAGTCATAACGGCGGAATGTCCGATGAAAATGCAGCATCCGTACGTATACTCGAGTGAATAGGAATGACGCAGAAGGCCGGAGCCTTTCTTCTTCTCGAGCCCGGGCTTCTGACCAGTGGTTAGAGACGTCTTCCCTCCGGTGAAAAAAATGGGCAAAACCGCTAAGAGCGCAATCTGAATACCGCTTTGTCGCATCACGATTTTGCCCCGGTCCAGCAACACGAGGCGACAGCCTCCCGGCTCTTCTCGTCCTCCTCGAGAAGCCCGGCCTCGAGTCTCAGCCTCGGGTAACCGGGACTCGGCAATTTTCATTAAACATTGTGATTTCGTGTAATGTGCTTTGTTCATTTTTATTCGCCGTTTCCAACCATCGTCGTCGTCGTAGTCGTCGTCGTCTAGTGCTATTTCCATTCCTATTTCTATTATTCTAGTCGCGTGTATATATATATATATATATATATGTATATATATATATATATTCACCGCCTTATAGCTGCAGGATACTCGAGGCTCGACTCCTCTAACTATAACCGACTATCTTTACCGCTTAACTCTCGATTCTAATCTTTCGCAAACTTTACGCGTTATCCGATCTCGCAATTTCGGTACTACCGTGTTCGCCTTGGTTGCCATTTGCTTACAAAAATTTCATTACAGACGGTGGATTTCCACCTCAAAAAGAGGAGAAAATAAATAAACTACTCGCAATTTCGAGTGGATATTCATGAATCTTGATCCGATGACGTGAAATTTTGAACGACTTCACACGAAGATCGTAACTGATGTGACATTGCAAGACGAAGCTTTTGAACCGAGCGACCGATCGGAGACCGGATTCTGCCTCCTTAGCATCGATCTCGATACATCGAGCCTTTAAATTCAAAATCTCGACTCGTAGCCTATATTTCGCTCGGATCGCGGCCTAGAATGAGGGGCACGAGTTTAAAAGACAGCGACACAAACACAGGAGTCGTGCTCTCGTACGTTCCCAATATAGGGCAGGCACAGTCTCACGGTCTAAGGCATCTATCTGCTCGGCTATGGCTGTGTGTACACATCCTTACACACTCGAGTGGCGTTAGAAGTGCACGATACACCCACACACCCACACACATTCGCTCAAAGTACACACGTACCGAGTTGCGAACTTTTTCAAACATCTGGGTAGTCGGCGAGCGCCGAGCTCGCTTTCCGATTAGATTTATTAGAATAATTATTATGTCGTCGAGATGCGCGGAGTATATCGCGTATACATACACGCGTGTATGTGTATTTGCTCGCGATTACTCGCACGCTGATAAAGGCTACGAGGCGGCGCTAAAACGAGAGGAATAAGGGGAAAATACATCAGGGTAGAAAGAAAAGCATTCGAGACGGTCGGACGAATCGGCAAGACGCGTATGCCTGCACATGCAGGACTTGGTAACCACCTCATTGTATAACCCAACAAAGGAGGCAGCGAGATACGTCTAAACTGTGTAGGAGATAGCCGGCCGTCCTCGCGAACTATCGTCACGAGCATACCGCTGTAGGTATACAGTGAACTCTTGAACCTTTCGTCCGATCGCCAGTCCATCGTCGAGCGTACGTACGCACACTTGAGATTACATTCAAGACGCCGGTCCGACGACCGACGCGACTTCGTCACCGCTACGGGGATAAATAACCGGCCGGAAATCCTGCGTGAGAATTGGGCAAATACAATACCAGCCTGCGTACGTACGTACGTGTACAAAAGTTGTAGTAGGTAAATGACCACGTGCGAAGTGGGCCGAAGCACGGGCGAATAATGGATAAGAATTGGAGGAAAGCGGAAGGAGAAGTTTAAGGATTCGAGTTTGGTTTGCGGGAATAAATGAAGGGAAAAAAAAAAAAATAGAAAAATAAGAATGGGAATAAAATAACGGGAGCTAGGGCTGAACGATCGAGAAAATAATCTCTCCTGTACCTCGGGGCGGACGATTTCCCGTTTAAGGTTAAGGATAATATACATTGGCAGGCGTGCAGAGAGGCAGAGGTCGGTGTTTCCGTATATAGGTAGGTGTGCTCCGTAGAACGGATGCGTTTGGTGTAGGAGGCCGATGCCGCGTAGCTAATCAATCAGTATTGCTGGGTTTTTTTTTCGGTGGCCATATGTCATAGCTGCCGGTAGGAGAACATGCCCGAGCATAGATCCTATGGATCGTCGTTTGGACCGTCGCGTTGCATTGCCTCGGCCCCCGTCCATTTCGTTATTGAGATGGGGGAGGGAAAAACCGCAGGGCGTATTTTCGCGGGAAAATTTGTCGCCCGCGCGCTTACGGAGCTCACCGTTATTAACGTGTGGGTATAATATTTATGCTAGATTCTGGCGCTGACAATGAGCTGAATGCATCTTTTTACCGGTTACAATACGTCTTGAGGTATTGTTTGTCTGGTCACCGACTTGACTTGACGCGATGTAGACGACGTTGAAAACAAGTTTCACGTATGCGAGACTTGAAACGTGTAGGTTTGAAACGTGTGTCTTTTTGCATATGTTGCATGCACCTAATAATGTGGGACGTCGGCTTTTTAGCGGTCGGAAATTTTGACCGAAACGACTCGCAGTCAAGTTGACCGCGTTTAGCGTGACAGGTACGATTACGAGTGTAATATTGAGCTCAATCACGTTTCGGAATACTTGTAGCCGTAATGAATGCAGAGGTGCAACCCTGTCCGTGGTGTAAATGAAAATAAAATATATCACGTGGGTGGGTGCAGTGCGCCAGTTCTTTCGCGGGGCTAGAAAGTGTCCCAGACCGAAAGTTGAGGAATAAGAATGAGAATAAGGCAAAATAAAGAAAAGAAAAATACTCGTGGGGAGAGTGAGAGAGGGGGTGGGACAGGGAACGGGGAGAGAGAGAGAGAAAAAAAAGTCCGGGTCAGTTTGAATAATTTTGACCACACCTCTCGTCAAAGCAATACACGAGCGTATGAATACATACATTTAAATGTTATCCCCGCCGGGAAGCTATTGACTGAATTTTTAAGCAGGTTCACCTTCGTTGCAACTCTCGCCTGCGTATATACGGACACTCTACGATTTTTCTTACTTTCGTTGTTTTACATTTATATTTTACTTCCGATCATCTAATCGTTGCGATGTCAATGTTCTTTCACGAAACCCATTCTACGTCAAGACTTTTATCAAGTCCCTAGCTACCGGTCGCAAAATAGTAACCTACCGCTGGTATGCGTCTTTGATAAAAGCGTCAATCCGAAATATTGCGCGCACGCATCGCGACTCGTGTAATTCGAAAGTTACAACTATTCTGTTGGCCGTCATTTTCAACACGTTCTACAGCGTGATTTGTCAGGCAAGACACTCGAGACCGGTACAAACATGAAAGATTTCGATCGCGGGATGATTGACAAAAAAATAAAAAATAAATACCTAAATAAATAAAAATAACAAAAAGAGTTCGCGGTACGCGAAATAAACTACAAATCGGATGCAAATTGGATAAGTAGCGATTAAAAAAAAGTCCTCAAAGAGACGGATAGGTGCAGGGTGTGCACGGTTATACCCAAGGCATACATGTATAGTAAACGCGCGCGTACCGTGTTAGCGGGAAGGTGTTCGTCATTCGAAAACGAGTCTAAGAGTATTTTGACTTACGAGCCGATGTCTAAAGACATTATCGGTGACATTTGTCCAGGGTGGACAAAACATGTTCCGGTCCGGTAGGATGACCCTACGCCGCGCCTTTTGTCAAGCGAAAGGTATGGTCGACCCGACGTGTCTTTGTCATTATATAACTCCATTGTGCCAACACTTGCTAGTCGGAGAAGTCGACTATATACCTTTGCATATTATTAAAATGACGATGATTGTCATTTTTGTCCCCGCTTCGCCCCCTCCTCCGCCTTCTCTCTCTCCTCTCCTCTCCTCTCCTCTCCTCTCCACTCTTCGCCGACGCTCTCGGTCCGTCTGCATCTCTGTGGGTCGGCCGGTCGGTCGGCCGACTGGATTGCTCGCTGGCTGGTCTGTCTATCCATGGTAGGTGGGTACGCGAACGGTGTTTACACGTACGTGTATAACACACCAGAGGCGTGCGTCTCTCCTCCGAATCGCTCTCGGTACCCGAACGTCGTCGAGGAGTGACCCGGTGCAGGAATTTCTTACCCCCGTTCCCTTGGCCGCGCATCATCCGAGCAATGGTGCGCCTAGTTTTCTCGATCTCTTCTTCTCCTCGTCCTTGTCTATCTTACTTACGCATCGTACGAACTTCTCTCTCTTTGGCGCCCGGCTCTCAGCCGTCACTCGTTACACACATCTTTACAAATTGAAAAGTAGCCGGTACACCGTTGCTCACTTCGTTAAACTTACGATAATAGCAACTTTTTTTACCACCGGGTCACGTCATTTTAGCGCGTCAAATTTTACGAGGATAACGAAATCATCGTTCGGTAGTCCGACAACGGTCGTATTTATGAATTTCTAATAAGGAAGATAATTTTTTCGGATCTCTAAGCCTCGAGGAAAGGAATCAACTTCTAGCTGCGGTGTGTCTAATGAAGAGCAAAAAATTCGTGCGAAGTTGCTTTCAACTTTTCGTTTTCTACTCGTTTCCAGAAAAGAACGTTCAAGTTCCTTGCCGAACTTGAATATTCTTATCAAAAATGAAAATTTCTCTTTCCTTTTTACTACAACCGTAATCGGTATCCTGCACCAAACGATCGGCGAGGAAGGAACGTCCCGGTACACCGTAAGTCGACGGCTGCCTCGGCTGTGCGAGTATATGGTATAATGTATACATGTATATACACACATATACATATATATATATATATATTCTCATGAAATAGTTACTAGAGTAAAATGTCACGAAACCTATCGCGCCTTTCTCTTGCGGCGGACGCAATCCGGGCGAATAATTTGACCGACAAAACTCTGTGTAACAATGAGAAGATGGTCGACGTCGAATTATTGGTCAATCGTTTGCACTCGGTTGAATAGCACGCGATTCGACCTGTTACGTTGCGATATATACGTAGAGGCACGCGTGATATCATTGTGTCGGGATTGCAGATTCGAAAGGGGGGGCAAAGAGACGCTGTTTCGTTATATCAGGCCAGACATTGATCGAATGAACTTAACGTCATCCGTTTACCGTGTGCGAGAATCATTGCAATAACGAATATAATTGTCGGGTGAAGCGGGAAGATGATCGAAGACTCCAACAACGAATCGTCAATGTACGACGACCTTCCGTCTTAACAATTTCTTACGTATATAACTCGTATAACGCGGGTGTAAGAC
The DNA here is from genome assembly GCF_021155775.2 of Neodiprion pinetum. Classification (NCBI taxonomy): domain Eukaryota; kingdom Metazoa; phylum Arthropoda; class Insecta; order Hymenoptera; family Diprionidae; genus Neodiprion; species Neodiprion pinetum. The sequence continues at coordinate 23,377,155 of NC_060237.1, forward strand.
ACACGGCTCATTTCGATGCTTGAATACTCAGCAATTTGGTTGGAAAATGATTAACAAGTGTACGTATATAAGTTTCACGAGCACAGCCATCGCGCACGTTGTACGATGTTGGATATATATCCATGGATACTTACACACGTAAGCGCTCCCTTTTCGAAGCAATTGGTAAAAAATAGGTTCTGACGCAACGAAACAATTCTTTTTACCTTAGCTCTACACCTGTGTACCTATTGTTTTGACATGTGTCCCATTGTCGGGTTTCTAGCACACGGACTCAACAGCCAGACAAACGTACGTTGTACGTACGTATTCATTTCTGGGTCCGCACCTATGATACTTCTCGCATGCGGGCAGCGAGTACAGTCAATGTCGAAAAACACCCGTATACGAGGTATGAAAAATAAGACCATTCCTAGCTTTCGAAAGTTTTCTACTTAGTTCATTGAAAGTTCTCTAATACCTTGAAAAATTCTTATCCCAAGCATCGCTTGCGATATTTATATACGATCCGTTGGCCAAAGCCTTGACCGATGTTTTACCTTTTTCAGCGAAATTTAGTACTTGTTTTAAAGTATTCGTAATTCCGTAATATTATATTATACAGTGATCGCTTCGAAACGTCTCGTCCCCGGCTGCAAACGTATCCGACATACGTGACTTTGAGCAGCATGTCGTCCACGAACCGTTTGTAAAATAAACGGCCGAACGGCGAGTATCTACTCATTTTTTGCGCCGCTGCTTCCGATCGACAAATATTGCAAAAATCTTTAACCCCGAGATATCTTCACCGAATTTCATCAACGACGAGGGGTAATATTTTTTCGGTGACTGTACACCGTGGTCAAGTTGCCCCATGCGCACCCGCATGGCGAAGAGGACTCGGGACAGGTGAGGCAAAAAGATAAAATTCGATCTGACCCTCATCGCGTGTACATACATACGTACATACATACATATACATATATATATAGATATACATACTTTACATGCTCGGAAAAAATAAACTCGTGCAGGTTAATTAGCGCGAATGAAAATGTAGGTTCATCGTGAAAATAAGGTCGGACGGTGTCGAACAGCCGGGACATCGGATGCGACGAGTTAAAAGTTTGGAATCGATGTATGGAAGGTTGGTGTTTCTGTTTGCACACGCGGAAGAAGTCTAGTTTGAATACATGTGCATATGACGCCTCTTTTCGTGGGTGGGAGGGAGTAGCCGGATAGACTTCTTCACATGGATGCTGTTGCTGTGTGTGTGTGTGTGTGTTTGCTCGTCTCTCGTAATTTGTCACCGGCTCGTTATCCTGCGAGAAGAACGACGCGCGACAGTTACGAAGGAATCTCAAAGCTCCGCAAGTAATTAGCAAAGAAGAAAAGAAAAATGAAGAAACCACAATTCCCGCCTACCGAACCGCCGTCTTGCACGTGTTTCTTTTTGTCTTTTTCTTCTTCTTCTTGTTTTCTTAAAATATTTTCCAATTCTTCATAATTTTGTTATCATTTTTAAACAAGTCACGTTTCTAATTTGCGGTCTGCCTCGCTCTTCCACCTTGTTACGTATTATTCGACTCGGACCCGACAATGCGTGCTTCGCAAACACGTATTTACTGCAGTGGGATAAAATTGGCCGTATATACTAGCCATTGCAGGGAACCGTTTATCCGACAACGCTGCGACGGTATTTGTGCGGACCGTCGTGATCACTGACTTATTGAATATTACCTGCACAGAAGCATTTTTTTTTTTTTTTCAATCTTTTTATCTGGTTTTTTGAATTTTTTCCCTCTGATTCTTTGCAATTCTGCTTCGTGACTCTATCATTCCCACCGCTGTACATCTTCTTATACCTTGCGGAAATAACACTGTGCGGTTTCTTTGCAAGTTCTGACAAGGGGCATTTAGCAAACTTGTTCGGTAAGGAAGGGAGGGGTTCGGGGGGGGGGGGGGGGCGACGGCAGCTAGAATAATATGCGGCTCGTTCTATAAGGGGAGAGATCCTAATCTTTCTTAGCTTTGGTCGAAAATTCAATTAAAGTTTTGATACGGGCGGGCAGTAAACCAGGACGGTTGCGGCTGAGTAAACCAAAATTTCGCAAGGTCCGTGGACTTTCCTTGGCCCGGGGGCCCGGAGCTGGATCGAAATCCGCCCGTCCGAGGGGCCCGTGAGTAAAACGATTAGACGGACCCACCGCCCGAGCGGATCGGACGGGGCACCTGGTTTTTTAAAACGTATACTAGAAATCTTGAAATTTATCTACGGCAATTTGTCAGAATCCGTTTTTCTCGCGTCCTGATCCCTCTGCGGGACGCCCGGCCAACCGGCCGGCAGCGACTCTGAGGAAGGAGATTCTTCGGCATTCCGCATCGGAATGTTTATACTTTTGAATTACGTCAGGCTACGTCGATTTTCAGGGATGTTGGTTGACCACAATTTGATGATTTTTGACAATTTTGCTGCACGGATTTTATTTATTTTTTATCGTTATTACCAGTGAATTCAATGTTGCCGTCCGCTTCTCTTTATCAATATCTGTGCAATGTTGTAGAATTGAATTCTACGTTCCCAAAATGACGGAAAAAATAGCGTTCTAGCGAAATTGTGGAAAACGAGTCTAGTTAGATTTTCTAAAAATTTGAAGCGATTCGAATTGTACCGTAAATATCCAAACTTCGGTTTCTACTAATTCTACTATGTTGTAGATTTCTCGGTAGCTTATTGTTTTCATAATTATTAACAAATACTCGGTCCACGAGTATCTCGGTGTAAACTCACAAATAGCATCAAATTTTAGACGGCTAACCTCCGCAAATTCGGCGATTCTCGCGACAATCGCCGCGTTATTTCGTCCCAACTGAATCGGCCGCGTCACGTGGCTTTCCTCCGTGGCTTCCAGTCCGGCAGCCTTTCTCTCTCGGTTTGGCGCGTCTTACTTTTCATTTTCCGCACAAAGGCAACAAACACCACGGGCAATCGCGGAAGGCATCGGAGGAGGGCGACCCTCCTAATTTCATTACAAATTTTAAACTCGATTGTCTCCGCGCTCGCGGCTCGCGAACCACTTAAAGACTTCCACTGAGCCTCCGGCCCTCCTCCTCCCATTGCGGCATCGCCTGATAATTTCCAACCTCACAGCAAGAAATTTTCTCAATTTCTGACGCGGCTAAAACTATTAACGACGGTTAGTCGTGTAACGCGCGGCTTCTTACCTTCGAGACGAATTATTGCTGACCCTGTTTTCCTGCATCCGCGATTTCTTCCTCTCCTCTTTTCTCCTTCTTCCTCCGGACACTCTGGATAATCTAGATCCTCGTAACCGTGCGAAAATTTCGACAATGCAGTTAGCGGAGTGTTATACCTAGTTTAGTTCGAAAAGGTGAAAGGTCGGTAAGTCCGGCTAGTCGTAGGAATCCGCAGTTGTCCAACCGGTCATAATCAACAGAATTGCCCAAATGTGGTCCGTTCGGCGCAAGAAGGATCAATGAATTTTGCACGTCATTCCGAAAATCTGTTTGTTGTCCCTCCTAGCTTTCCTAAAAATCGTCCATCATAGGCAAATATGACAACCGGGCAGCGCCCTCTACAAAAGATCGGCACCGTGAATAATATCCGAGACCTGACGGTGCAAAATCGGACCTTCCATCCCGCCATCCGATCTACCGAACTCCTCGCTGCAGAACAAAATCTCCGCATCTCTTGGCTGCCTCCGATATTGTCAATGACACTTCCATCAATGCCAAACGGTCAGTCCACATCGATTGAAGGTTTTTTTTCTTTCGCTTTCATTCCATTTTTCCTCCTCTCCTTTCACCGGCTAGATTTGTGCAACGATTACACTCTTTTCAACTTTTTTGCATGACTTGGGAACACATTTTTTTACTATCTACTTTACTTTCTAAGAGGTTTGAGAATCATTGAAATTAAGTATTTTAACGTTATTTCCAAGTAACAACGGGCAGTGAATAATTCACGGCGGGTTTTAACGAGTGCAGTCGGTGAATACCATCAATTACATCTGTTCGGCTAGTCGTTTGAATTTCCCTGCGAATAATGCGCGGTGCAGCGCGTCGCGTAAATCGCACGCGTGTCTCTAGCGCGAAAAATAATTTTTCTCCCCATACTGGGCTATTTTTGACCCAACGGAGTGCATCAGGAGTTACTGACCCTTGGGCAGTCCGTGACACCGTCCGACTATTTTTAACTGTGCGAAAAATGCATCACTTCCTTCGAAAGCGGGAGGCGAAAAAATACGCTTCTTTGTCCGTCCGTGATCGCTTGCCAGTTGACCCGGCGTACAGCTCGCTGAATTCGCGTTCACCACGGTTCACGTAATATTTCACCACGTTGAAGAGAATCTTCCAGCCGTGGGCGGTTAGAGTGTAGATATATCAGTCGACAGGCTAACCTCTTGTAGCTACGCCAATTTTTATTCCCCGCTTCTTTCCCTCCGCAACTCGTTGATACAACGATTCAAGCGAAATTTCCCACCACCGTCACAGGCTAGTCTGATTTTCGCCGAAAGGGGAAAACGGGGATAAGGACTGAGCTAGGATTGACTAGCCAGAAGAAGGTCCGATTCGTGGAAGCCACTCGGGTCACCAAGGAAGCAATTATCCATCACCAGGAGCTTGGAGCAGGTCGACAGTCAAGGCTCTGCACATTGCCCAATCTCCGAGAGGATCTTTGTCCCGCTAGGACGATGTGTCGTTCGTTTTCGTCCCGAGAGAACCAGTGATTGTTCCTTTTTCGCCGTTTCGTTTTCATTTCTGTTTTATTATTTTTATTTTATTTTTGAATTGATTTTTTTCTTGTAATCCCCTAACCTGCAACTAAACTTCAAAATCGAGTGGTGAGGAGCAGGTGTCGGGGAAAATGTTGCCGGAAGGAATCTTAGAGCTCTGTATACCTACGTGGTGAGGTTGAAATTTTAGGAGAGGTTAATGATTCCGGATAATAAATATCTGGTAATCATTCACTTATTATCTCCTTCCTCCCTCCACGACGGTGCGGCACAAATTTTCGTTTTTATCACGCTGCAGGATCTTTTTGCGTAACTGTAAAGGATCCTAAACCCGGAGTCTCTACCTATCCTGAATCTTGGATGACCCAGGATGGACTCAGGTAGAAAAATCGAAATTCATAAAAAAAAACAACTAAGCGCATCTTAGCGCAGACCAGCTGACCAACCGTGGGAAGAGGTGATTGTGAGTTTTTTTTTTTTTACTATTCATCCCACTTTCACCTCCTCCGCTTTTTCGTCTTCTTTCTTGTCTTCGTCTTATTCAAGGGATTCGAGAAAATTGCTTTTAAATTGGCGAACCCCTATACTGGATATACTCTACAGTGGACAGGTATTAATCTGCCGGCCATTTCCGGGGAACCTCGAAATTAGAACACACCGTATATTCCTCCTAGTTTACAATGCCGGCTGCCAATTCAATTTGAAAAAAAAGTCTCATTCAAAGCTCGCACATCGACACAACGTGTTAAATTAAATAAATACAACGCCTTGATAATATAATTACGTATACAGCCTGCGGTAATTATCACCGAGTATTATACATTAGTAATTAACGCACCTGTTTGGAAAAAGCAGAGTCCGTTTTTTTTCATTCGCTACATTTTGGTTTTTATCAATTTTACTTGACTTTTATTTATTTTTTTTTTTTTTTGCAAAATTTCTCTGTGACTCCCTTTGCTGTCGGGCAGGTTTACCTGTTTCGACGAAAGACGCACAGCAACGATAATATACAGAAATTAAAGGTGGGGTACAATGGGAAGTATTTTTTGTTCTCGAATAAACAGCAGGAAAAAAAAGAAGACAAAGTCTTGAAGCCGATCCGAATGAACGAGACCCGCAACTGGAGTCGAGTGTTTTTAAATTATACCTACAACGTCTTGTCAACGAACGGTCCACTCAAAAAAGTTTGGAGTAAGCCGGCATGCTGTTGGATCTTCTTGGTTTCGTGAGCTCGTGGACAGATTAAGAGAGTCTCGCTGTGGTACATAAGAAGCTGAGGAGAGAGAACAGCAGAGTAAAATAAGGAGGAAACAAAAGTAGAAAGAAGAAGAAGAAGAAGAGAAGGAGGAAGAAAAAAAAACATCCGTACGTGAATGGTCGAAATTTGATCAAAGGACGAAAAATCTGGTGCCTCCTTCGGCGTCCATCGGAAGACGAAATGGTCTCACGAATTTAAGAGAACACACGTGGTTCCTGGGCATCATCCCCTGCCCAGCCCGTGCTTTTTCATTCCCTTTTTATAAACCTTTTTTTCTTTCACATTTTTTTCTTACCCCTTGGCTGGCCATCTGCCACTGCGGAAGGGGCGGCGAGGTGGGGACTTGAGGGCCCGAAGGCCTCCGATTTAGGGGTAACGGCTTGAGCCTTCGCGTTTAAGATCTCGGCCGAACAACTATAGAGTTGAAGGTCCCTAAGAAAGACTGAATGAAACGTGAAAGGGGAGACCGGCCTTTTTTCGAGATAGAATTTGATAAGACTTCGATTGTCGTGAATTTAACGAACCGACCGCCAAAACTATTTTTACGCCCTTCTCACATTCCGCGCTCCCTGCAATTTCCTTCTTCATTTATTCCTCTGTTATTCGTCGTCTTTTTTACTATCGACGTGCGCCGCAATTCGTAGTATAGCGATTCCGAAAATGTTCAAAATTCATTACTCGTATTCGAATCTCCTCCTAAGACCGCCGAATATCACGTACTCGAAAGTTTTCGATCCGTTTTCGCGATCGTCGAAGCACGCAGCTTGCGCTTTCTCCCCTGCGCCACTTGTGACACAGGGTAAAAATTTTCACACGGAAATTGTTGGATTTTTTGAAAAAATTTCGAAAACAGGGAATGGAGGGGCAGCCGCGCACCCGTCTTTGGCAAAGTTTTGTCTGGGGGGTGGGGGGCAGAGGGGGCAGCGCGCGCACACCCCTCATCTCGACTAACAACCTAGCAGTATTTCAATTTTTTCTAATACATTTTTTTCACCTTCCGCTGCACTGGGAGGAGAATCTGTGCCACTTGGGGTACCGTAAGCTTTTTTATACGCTACTTCCGTCTTCGTTTAGGAGTTCCTGGGCTGGCCTTCCCTACGCTCTTTAAGCCCGCTCGATATCCTTCCCATAAAAAACCAAGGGGTCCGTTCGAGGCTCGCGTACCATATCCCATCGCGGGGCCCCATAGACTTACACCTAGCACCTAGCGGAAGGTTACCCCCCGGAATAAATTTTTTCACTTCTCATTTCCCTCTTTCTTTCTCTCTCTCTCTCCCTCTTTCTCTCTCCCTCTCGCTCATTGAGTTTTTTTCCTTCCTCACCTTCACCGCGGCTTCAAGGGGTCGTGCGAAACTTCGACGGTGAGAATTTTTTTATGCAAAAATGGACATGGGAAAAAACATCTTCGCGGTCTTGCCGCAGAGTGGCTGACGCAGCCACACTGCACTGCAGAAGTTGATGGGGGATTTAGAGGAGTCTAGGATCGAACGGACCTCGGCTTCGTCCTTATTTCAGCCTCTAATTCATCGGGCGTCCATTAAATCAACGGCAAATTGGAAACGCGGTCGAAGGATCCGCGAGGAAACGAATATACGCAACGCTTCTCTTGTCGTCCAATCGCGAATCGCTCTTTTACCGCGAAACGCGGACAGAGTGAACCGATCGTTATAATGCGGCGTGCACGCGCGCATTATAACCGTGTGAAGTTGATCTATTAAAATTGCGAAAGATCGTTAGACGGAGATCGTTTCGAGGGCGTGTTTCACTCGGTGAGGAAATGCCCTGAAACGGTACCTTCCGCCACCTTCCAACCCTAATCTTCGGAAAGCCCGAGCGAAGAAGAAGAAGACGAAGAAATCGTGCAGGGCATTAGCGAACCAAGTATAAATCTCCGTGACACGCGAGCTACTACCCGTCATCCTCTACCGATATATATTATATCCAACGGCTACCGATTCCAGATCGAATTACTTTCTCCGTAACTGCTCGCGTGGATATATATAGCTACGTCTCTGATCTCAAGTCGAGATATATCCTCACCCGCAACGAGCTCTTCCATACACCCACGATCGCATGATACAAAAATGAGCAAATCAGATGGAAAATCTGCTCGGGGGAAAAAAAATCTCATTCGATTTGCGAATTTTTTCAGGCTAATGGGAATATTTTCTTAAAGATTTTAAAACGTGTTTTTTGGTGTTTTTTTTTTCTAATCCCGTGACTTTTTCTCAAGCGGATGAAAATTTCAACACCATCCTGATTCATTCGATACAAATATTCGACCAAAAAATTTTTGAAGATGACGATTTGCAAACTATGTACATCGATTAGGAACCATATCTTCGTTGGCGTATCGAATCGAAAGGACACGAGCCTTCAGAATCGGCCTAGCAAATACAAAGAGTACAAAGCCGAATGGATTAGATAGAATTTCTGTAAATCGTGGGGCATTCATGACTGCAGTACGTAGACACACACGTATGGGAAGCTTGCAGGTTCCCGCAACCCTTGCGTCGTTGAGCCAACTTCCAAACACCCTTGGCAAGGGGTCCGTCTCTGGTTATATTTGGTGTCTGTCACTTCACAAGCACACATGCTCGCAGTGGCGTAGTCTCGCTCTCCTCGGACGCGATGTTTTTTCTTAACTCCTCGGAGCGAGCGGCGTGCAGTCTGCAGCCAACGGTTATCGGTTGTCACATGCGGACGATCTAAGAAGCTAGCCCACCGCGCGGTTTCACCGAATGCGAGAAGAGAGCCAGCGGAACGATTTGTCCGAGACCGAAGGCGCTCGGTATTTTTTTTTTTTTTTTGTTTTTCACGCGAAACGAGACCAGCCCGCGTCAAAATTCGACTTCCAAACGCGGCCAGCGCAGATCCGGGGGATATCGGGGCTCCCACGACGCTGACGACGTCGGTCCACGACTCTGGCACTGGACGCTGGAGAGAATCTGCCTCTAGCAGTGATGTACAGCGGCACGAAACGCACATGTGCGTCTCGGAGTCGCCAGACAGAATTTTTTTGCCTCCAAGTAAAAATAATCTTAAAGCCCCGAACAGGATGCGTTGTTGGGGTATGGAGGAGCCCTGGGGTGAGGAGGGGGGGGCATCGTCACCACGATGGTCCAAGATGGTCCGCGCGCACCAGTACGTTTTTTCACCCTTTGGACGACCGCGTCTTTGCCATCAAGCTAACTCCTCATCCACTACCGGGTGACTCAAATTATCAACCGAATTATACGCGGCCTGAACCTCTCGGCTTCGTTTTTTCACTTGCCCGCGTGACGCGCAAGCTGAAAGCTCGCGTCAACCTCGATTCTCGGACTCGCACGAATTTCTGGCTAAAGGAGGTGTGTGCGGCTCGAAAACAGAATCAAAATTAGTCCCTGTGTTTTCGAACGAATTCACACTACAAGTATTCACGTTTCTTTAAGATTACACAGGTCTGCGACGAAATCGTCATTACAGAAGAAAATATTACAGCATGAAGGGTATTACACGATATGATTTTTTTTATTTCTTGTTCGCGAATCAGAATATGTTGTATTTTGTTTTTGCATTCACACTACTTGACTCTATTTAAATAGTATCTGTATATACAAAACCAATTCGAACTGATATAAAGAGAATTTGAAGGAGAAATTAGAAAGAGAAGAGATTCGTCGTGAAACTTCAATCGATGATACGAATGAAAAGAAAACTACTAAATAACTAGAATTATACTAGTAGACAAATTTTCTGATGATTTTAATGTCTAAACTTCTTAAGTTTATAACTTTTTTTTTAAAGAGATTGCTGCGATCATCAGTGTTTGGTTATGATTTGTAAGGAAAAATAGCGTTTTATTAAAAAAAAAAAACATTACATTAAAAAAGTATCCGTGGTACATAATTCGATTCAAGAGCATCAAATCTATTATAATTATATATAATAATAAGAAGCATAAAAAAAAATTAGTGTTTTTTTTTGCCCACCAGTGATTATCTGCACTGTGAGCTGTAAAGCGGTTTTCTACGAATGATCTAGGTATTCTACAGTTTTAACTTTAACCAATTTCTCGCTAGTGGGTTCTACCTATTGGGAATCCCGGGTTAATTACATGTTATCAATTATTTACTTGAACTGTCTTACGAGCCGTCAGAAATAAAACGTAGATACGCCCGTCGACCGTGATGAATTATTCTTAAGGGTTGAAAAGTTGGTGACCATGCTTTCCCTTCAATTAATTATTTCTCAAGGCAACAAGCCCGAGTACGTCGTCGCTTCGTGTCCGAGCGGACTGTCACACACACATATATATATATATATATATATATATATATATACACATATGTAATGCATACAAATGCTACACAGCGTCGGTACGTAACACTGTATACGCAAAACGCATGTAATTGAACAACTTAAATTTATTTATAACCATTATTTGGTCGGTGATGCCAAGTATTTCTTGATCTGGTATTTCAATCTAAGCTGCCGTAAAATGTTCTCGTCATTTTCGCATACTGCTAGTCTATTCCTTAAAAATTTCTCAGTGCTTATATTCTGCGCTGGCTTTTATAACATGATCGTGATGGCTATTTTCTGGCTAACACTTAAGGTAGCTCTTCAAACCAGGTACGGATTTTTTGGGTGCCTCGTCAGAACGTAGCATTGGTTTTTTAATTTTGAATCGTTCAAATATTCGTCACTGATTATTCTAAAACCTAAATATGGTGAAGAATTTGGAGAGAAATAATAAAAGTAAAACGTGAAACGTGAAACACCGTTTTACCGATAAAAAATCATCATTTGTTACATTAGAAAGCAAAACTTTTGAAACCTTGGGGAAACCTTTGGGCTTTCAGTTTTGGAGTTATAAATTTTTTAACCAATCAATTGGTTGAATATTGAATTTTTTATTTTTTTATTTTGTTGCTTCTTAACCAGCATTTTAGGAATTATCAAGAATTCTGTAAGTTGAGGGTTCCGATAATTTGAGATAATTCACCACAAGGTTAATTAAAGTTTATTCTTGATTACTAATTTTTCTTGCGAATGCGATATTTTCCGTCCATCTCTACGGCCGGATACTTTTAGCGAGCGATGTACCATCAGTGGTCGAAAAAACACAATGCTATTGCTATGTCTGCAAAATTGTTTTCCCAATTCCGAAACAAGCGGCTGAAAACTTGAAAGTCTTGAGTGTAAATATTTTCATCCGTACATTTCACAGTAGCCAATCGTACATTTGTTGGCTGAGAAATCCACAGATATATAATATAAGCTCGATCGCTGCGTCGTCGGGTTAAAAAGAAAAGCGCGGAAGTTCACTATTTACGTATTCACAGCGAATTTGTCACATTTAAAATAAAGTTACAGTTTGAAATTGTATCAGCGACGAATATCTGAAACATTGAAAATGAAGAAATGTTTCCATTTGTAAAATCACATGTTTTTACACTTTTCCAAAATCTGTTCGATCACACGTCGACATACCTGTTTCTGGACCAAAAATCAAGAGTATAAAATATTACGTCGGAATGAATTGAAAGGAGCTATAATGCTCCTTTCACACGTTTGCAATGTAGGAGATATAAATAATGGGCATGCATTTCACAACATAGACTCTGAATAAATACCTTGGCCACATGTCGCAAATGTATGAATCAACATACCGATGTCCAAGCATATGTATAATAACATTGACGTATCAAGTGGTCGGTAAACGGCGGTCGATGACATCCAGGCTTGTATTTTTCAATATATCGTCGTTTACGTGTGTTGGTAATTATTTATATTTTCCACCTGTCCATAGATAACGTGTACGTGGTTATTTAAAAATGATCGATTTCGTAAAATCGTAGAAAAACTCGATGATAACAATTGTATTGAAAATGATTGTGGAAGTGACAGAGATTCCGAACGCAAGTTGAGCAGGGCAATTAGGTGGGGGAGCAGGCGCGCTGACGCGGTACAAGAGAGGCTAGCGATGAGGACCGATGAAGACAGCCGTCGAGCACCGAAGCGTGGAGCCGCCGCCGGCGGAAGAGAAGAATCGAGGGGCTTGAAATTTTTATTCATGCAATTTTTCTCACAATCAAATCGTTGTGATCTTACCCGTCGTATACTTGGAGTATAATAAATTTTCTCAACTAAAATATATCTGGAGGACTGTAAGAGAAAAAAAATCGTAAATTTTTCACAATCGTCAAAGTCACTCGTCAAGGTCAGATTCGGTTCTCGAGTCACATCGAGTGAAATCGATCGATTAACTTCGCACCTTCCTCAAAGGTTTCGGGTGATTTCGAGTCGAGATTAGCCAGGACACAGATCCGACCGACTCTATAAGTGCTCTTACCGAGTGTGTATGGGATTTGTTAAACAGGGCAGGCCTGGCAGCCTCGAACCCTATATATGCCTTTACAGTTCCGATAGCGCAGTGTCTCTGGTCTGGCTTGTCCAGCGTGAGTCCAGCAAGAGGGTTTAAGAGCAGGGTGAGATTTTGGGCCCCGTCGTCTGGGCCTGATGCTTATATTTAGTCGAGACCTAGACAAAGAGGTTTTTTGAGGAAAAATATTGGATTTTTCCACCAAGCAGGCTCGGCAGATTGTGTAAACGGTATGCATTTCAAAGCAGCGTGTTAATGAAAATGCGATTGAAATTTTTCCGATAAAATCTGTCCCTTATTCAAATCTTTTGCCGCAATCTCGAGCCTTGCCGCAGGTTGAAAGCTCCCCAAAGTCCCGGAATCTGTGAAACTAAAGTTTTCGGTCCTCCCGCTGGCTCGCTGAAAGAATACGAATTACCTCTGACCACAGATAAGTTTCGGGCGCTAAATAAATTTCCCAACTTCTTTCGGACAACCTCATTCAACTTGACTTCTATAAATGCATAAAATTTCACAGCGACGAGGGACAGGAATTGAAAACGCTTGGCATTATTTTGTCACAGTCGATGATTTTATTTATTTACGTATCTACACATTTTTTTTTCTTTTTTTCTTTCATACGGAAAGCATGAAATGAGAAACTGAAAAATGCGAACGGGATTGAAATTGAGATTTGGTTCGGCCGGCTCGCAGATCTGGTCAGGCAACGACGCCCGCGATTTTGAGCACCCTATAATTTTGAAGAGGGTGGTTTTGACTGCAGTGCGACACTTGATTGGAGGGAAGGGGGCCGACAGAATTTCCCAAGCCTGGTGCAGCAGGAGCGAAATTCTTCGAGTCTGAAGTGAGTTTTAACAATCCGGAAAAATTATCTGCTGTTGCGGTCTGCTTCGAGGCCTGGACAGTCTCTCCTGGACCTGCCCAATATCTTAAGCACCCAATCTTGGGCGCAGCGTTATTTAGAACCCAGAGGATCGAAAACATTGTCTCTCGGAAAAACAGAGGCGGAGGAATGGCCGGCTCTTGCTTCTTTCCAAGACACCTGCATTCTCAAATCGATCGAATTTCTACACAGCGAAAGAAGAGGACGAACAAAAAGTCAGACATACACAACACCGGAATTTATTTACAATTCTTGGTATTGTTGAAACGATGATTTCACCGCACGTCTTCTTTCAATCCTCGGTATTAGAATTCGTACTAGGAACGTTGAACCGAAAACAGTGTTTTACATGCCGGATGTGTCGAGAAGTTTGATTCACTACTATTCCAATAAATTGAGATGACGCAGACGCTTATCATTCATTTTTTCAATGTAAAAAATTTCCGTTCTTTCCCTGCCTTTGAAGTAGTCAAAATTTTTATCGATTTCTTGGTTTCTTTCGCACCCGTTTACCCATCGTCTGTTTAACAAATGGCAAAACAAAAGGGAAACAAACCAAGTAATAAAAATATTCTACGGCCTCCGAACGCTTTGCTCGAGCAATATTGTAATCTGGAAATCGGTCCGATACCTGAGCAACCGAAATTCGTTTAATTATCCAACAACGCGACGATGGATGTCATCATCTCTACTTTAGGACAGTATATTTGTACTTATATCCTCGGTACGATTGTGTCTATATAAACTTAAAAACCACACGTGTTCACCAATCTGCAATGTGTATTGATACGTGTAGGTACATAGTAAAGCATGGCCTTAAATACAACTACACGTCTCGTTACTTGCGTCAGTTTACCGAAGTTAATTTAAAACGTTTATGCCTGTATCAACGCTACCGCGGATACATTCACGCGTGTCTGTTACACGCGTGCACGCAGGTATGTCGGAAGGGAGGGAGGAGGGGCAACTCACCGACGCCTCCACCCATCCATATCAAACCACGAGGTATTTATCCTCGATTTCTTATAATTTCCCACCGTAAGGAACGCGGGGTGAATCTTACTTACGGTTGTAACAAGTGCAGGAAGAGCGTCGTGATCGGTAACTCGAAAGCGATGTGCGCGCTGCTCCGAACTCATCAAAAGTACGAAGGAGAATTTTTCCGCCGCGGTGGAAAAATATCCCCGACAACGACAACGGGTCCAATTAGCACAGTGTGCGTTTACACATCCGCCTCGACTTTCCATTCCCCGGGTAAAATCCCGAGCGATTTCATCGCACGGTTACCCAGTGTGCTTTATACATCGATGTACAGGTATATCATTTACCTACGGTGGCACGAAAAACGCGAGTACACACACGCAAGCACACGCGCACACATACGCACGTATCGAAGGTACTTGAAAAAAGTATAATAAGTATCGCACAAACCGGTGTGTCTGTGTTCGTCTTCGCGTGGGCGCACACGGTGTGTTTTATACCTCCGAAGCACCTTCTCACGTATCCGCACCGCACGAAGATTACGTTCAACACCGATGATATTCTACTTGGGAAGTAATCGCGGTGTGCCTGTAACCCGCGTTACGTATCGGATACAACGTACCCTGGAACGGCGGGTGCGGCAAGGGGGGAAAAAAGTAAAAAGAAAAAAAACGTCAACGGGATCAAGGATCGACCTGTTAAAATCGTGACCATGCACCCAACGCTGCATCGATCTTTCACCGTTCTCCAGATCTTCGGATTATTATATGTTACATGTATATAATACAGGTATATAATACAATACATGTATGTGTGCATGCAGTGCGCTATTCCTAGGTATGGAAAAGCCAACGTTACACAAGACAGAGAAACGGAGACGCGCGAATGTGCCAAAGAAAAGCAAGGAAAGAGGGTGAAAAAATCCTCCACCCGGCAAGGTTACACCCCGCGACTCGGTGTGTCGCGTGTGTTATATATGCGCGCGAGCAGAGGAGATAGAGGCACGGGAAAGCGTACCCCGAAATTTCTGCCCCACGTAGAGGCTACCCCCACCCCGAGGACGCGTTCGCGCGAGGGCTGAGGGAGCGGGGTGGGGCGGGGGGGGGGGGGGGGGGGCAGGGGGGGTGCAAAGCCACCCCACGACGCGTGGGGTGTCCGGTCGAGCCGAAGGTTGCCGAACGCGTCCGAAGTGCGCCAAGTGCCCCACACAGCAGACCCCACCGCCCCGCCATGGCGCAGCTATCCACAGTCCACTCAGAGATACGGCCGTCGCTGGACCATCGCTCCAGGTCCACGCCGAACTCTTGCACGAGCTCTCCGACCAGTGACAGCTACTTACTCGAGGGCCTCCGCATCGCTCCGCTCGAACACCGTACCTCCGGAGATATTTAAATACGCACGAATACCGGCAGTGTGACTTCTGCGGGCACATGGACCAACGCCGAGGAGATTGACGCGGCTGTGGTACGACGGGGATATCGCATAACGAGATTGATAAATAAATAAATAAGTAAATAAAGAAAGAAGTAAACACACGCCGCACGAGGAGTCGACGTGATATCTCTAATTACCGTATCCATCGACACCCTCGACCACCCCCCGTCTCACCCCAGCCCCGCACCGCCCCTCCGGCTGAATGTAAATAATATATCCGATGATATAATTGTCGAACAACGAACGAGCGAGAGGAGCAGAGCAGTTTGTGAATGGTGATCGATTGTTTTTAGTTATTTTTTTGTTTACGCCTCTATCGTTTTCCTTCGCCTCGATCCTTGTATGTACGTACGCGCTCGTTTAATACGGTATTTTTATAATTATTCGGCGACGGAGGGGTTGTGTAATAATAAGAAAATATTTATTAAAACAAGGATAAAATATAAAAATTTCTTATCGTATTATATTTGCTGGTTTTGATAAAACGTTCAGTTCTGTGCCACATCGTCATGACGCTTCGCTGACGGTAAATCAACGATAATCTGTCAGTTCTTCGCCAACCACGAGGGAAACGACAAATTTTTAATTCAACGCTGTTTTGTGAAATGATAGTTTAACCGCTAGAGGATCGCGGGGGATTCTCGAAATCTCGTCAAAGATCGCCAGTGACAAATAAAATAAAAATTAAATTATATCGGTTGAACAGTTGTGAGCGTAACGTATGCGAAATTCGAATCTGTTGTAACAACGCAAGTCTGCTACGAGCAGTTTAAAAAACAAGGAAAGAGGGTCAGTGACAGTTTTTACAGACATGAGGAACATTTGACAGAAGTTTTATTTATTTATCAATCGACGCGGATATAACATTCGGTTTTGTTTTATTACGATTTAACGTTCTTTTAATTCAAATTTTCATCACGTTTTTTTGTGAATGGTGACAAAGTTTCGCAGAAATGCGGTGAAACCGCGCAATGCGATGCGATGCGATGCTGCAATTGCTTCGTGTTACCGACTATAAGTGACAATCTGAAGCTGGACCTTGTTTCTAGTTTTTGTCCGGGAAAACGAATCATTTTGTTGTTTTAATTTTCTTTTTCCCCTTTTCCCGCGGAAAGAAGATCAGAACTATCAAAATGAGGATCAAGATGCCAGCTGTCAGAATTGCCCAAGGTAAGTCGCCAAGAATTACTCGTAATTTCGAATTGAATATATCCTGATCTCGTCTCATTTTTTTCGTTCTCCAAAATTCCTCTATTTCACCGTTTCCTCGCTAAGGTATTTTGTCCCTGTTAAACGCGGGGATGCGAGAAATCGCCGTAAGAAGAGAACCAGTGTACTCTAAAAGTTGCGCGACGTGTTCTCCGGTAGTCCGAGTACGATTGTCACCTATCGTTCTTTTCTCCAATACGATCGCGACGTGTGTATTCCGAGTTACCGACTTATCACGCTCTAAAAATACCGTACTACATTGTAACATTCTCCGTTTCTGCGACGAGAAGTAGAAGAAAAAAACTTCCGTCCAAGTACCAGCGGCTGTTTTTTCCTAACATTTTTCCTTTTCTCTGTATCTCGTATCTTCTCCCACGTAGACGTTGCGAGGCGAAGAAATGAAAAAAAAAGAAAAAAAAAAAGTGAAACGCTAACGGTTTACATTCTTTTCGCAACTTGCGAATCAAGCGTCTTCCGTTGGACACATGCACTTCTCCTCAATTACAAATAGTAGGGGGTTAATTATGTGTGAAAGGACGTTGCTCGAAGCTCGATTATATTACAGTTCCCGTTTAGTCCGCGATACCGTAATTTCACGCGTTTTTTTCCCGAACTTGATCGTTCGGAAATCAGTTGAAAATGAATGAACAAAATAAAAAAAAAGAGAGAAAACCTGCAACTCGTTTCGTCACTTGTTACCGCGAAAAAATAGCCGCGACCCTCGTCGCACGATACCGAATCCTCGACTCTCGCGATTCCTTACTCCGCGCGTTAAAACTCGTCTGCCGCCTTATTTTCGCGAGGTTAACGACTCGCGGATCGTCGAGGGGTAGTTGGAGAATTTTTAATTAGTTGGTAACCCCCCCGTCGGTTTCCCCTGACCCCCCTTCTTCATCTTCGGACGAGATCGCAAAGAGCGAAGCTCTCCTGAATTCTGCTCGAGGATGACGAGGGGGGGAATCGCGGCAGGGGTTACGGGGGTAGGGGACGGCGGGTGGGGGGCGCATTGTCATGCGCGAGTTTTTCACAGACTTTTCCACCCCCTCATCCCCCTTTCGCGTCGTCGTTTTCTTAATTACAACTGCGATATTCTTTAGTCCGCCCGATGGCGTCGGGGCGAAAAGATACCGGGGGCATCTTCGGATGACCCGCCCGTCGCTCTTGTACCGTCTCTCGAATCTACCTGTACGTCAGAGAAAAATCACAACGTATTTCCGATTGCGATTCCTTGTAACCGACGTCGTTCGATCAACCTGCGGTGATAACGAGAACCGTGCAGCGCGTACGTCATGGATTTCCCCTTTTACTCCACGCGGCTTTGCAGATGATTCAGTGTTTTCTCGTGTCAGTTATGAATTTTGACAGCTGCGGGCTAAGTGCGGTAAAAATACTCGAATTTTTTTTTCCGAGGTTCTTCACAAATCAATTGATTCGTCAATTGATCCGATACGTGATTTCTGTCTTTTTCTCGGTTTCTTTCCTACCGCTAACCACCCCCCCCCCCCCTCCCCCTCCCTCGTTTCGTGCTTTCAAAATTAAGCGATCAACGTCGATTTTCTATTGAATTTTAACGATGCGAATGTTATCTCCATCGGAGTTTCTCTTAACGATTCCATCAGGTTTTTCGCTCATCATACCTGTCGTAAATTTTCCGCAATCATATTAACTGTTTTTCTTAGATTGATACGTCATTGAACACGAAGTTGTTTTCACACCGAACACAAGCGGAGATGATATACGGGCTACCTGTATATGGGAGAAATGAGTTCCGTTGCGCCTTGCGCTAGTTTTTCTCAACCTGTACAAAGTACAAATAAAAAGAAAAAAAAAAAAAAAAAGAGATGGAAAACAACGATTTCTCAGTGAAGGAAGAATCCAAGTTCGATAGAAAGACGGAGGAAACTAGGCGTTTGAAAACTAGATCTGCTCGCGTGAGAAAGATAAGAAAAAGAAAGCGAAAAAAATTGATATCCTCACAATGTGTTGTTGTTTTTTTTTCTCTCTCTCTCTCTCATTGCGCAATTTGATTGCACATAGGTATAACGCGGTCTTCTTGTACCGTCTCTTACACACATAATAATCGTAAAGCTACATAAGATGCGCTACACGTATGCATGTGTATAAATGTATGTACGTATGTTTGTATGTACGTTGGCTACCGCGTATAACAGATAGCGTATAATATGTATAACTTTTGAACGGTATCCGTCGGTGCATTGTTTTAACAACGGTGTCTTTACACGTCAAATGGATCCGCAAGTGCACACGTAAGATACGTAAAAACTGTTATTTATTAAACAAAGTGTGTTTTCAACACCCGGACAACCCACTCTTTCCCTCCTCTCCTCCTTCGACACGTGTGACACATATGTGTCGTATCTATTAAATATTGTCTTTGATGTAACCCGTCGCCGTTGCAGGATCGTCTCCCTCTCCCTGTAACACACACACACACACACACACGCAAGCGCACGCTTGATCACCTTGTACCTACTCGCTCCTCTCTCTCTCTCTTCCTCTCTCTCTCGTCGTTAAGACACGGGCGCAAAAAACTCCACCTCGGCTATGCCTCTTCGGATTTGACTTCGGAGATGAACCTCCCGGGCCAAGTTCGTTCGCCGCGTGGCCCCGACCAACCAACCCTTTCTTGGCTCGCGCCCCGCACGCGCCCAGGTAAGGTGGCGTCGGATTATGTCACGAGACAGAACTGACCCGAAAGAGTACGGATGCTCGGGCTGGTGCTCGTGGTTTCTTTCCTCGTCTCAGGGACGCAACGTGGGTGGCGCAAAGAATCGTCGACGGAAAAATCATGCCTTGCGGAAAATTGTAAAGGGATTGATCGAGAGTAATAAAAATTGAATGAAAATGAAGTTCCGAGATCGAAGATTCGTCGGAGATGGAAAATCGTGCGTGGGTGGTTCGACCACCCTCCTAGAGATGGCGCCAGGGGTCGTCGACGAACGACGTCGGGGTGCGTCGACGCAAATTATTATCAGTGTCAGGCGAGGAATAGAGAAGCTGCGGTGGGAACATCCGCATTTACAATTTTACTTAATTTTTTCTCGCGGAATCGCAAACGGTTCGCCGTTCCGAAAACAGACGAGACTGGCCAGCGCCTCGTTTTATCTGCACAATTTTCGCCCCACTATTTTCTGACAAAACTAGCCAAGGCTGTATATCGTCTATCCAATCTAGTCCCGGCAATTCCGTCTGAAATATACGATGGTTCGCTCCCATTTGCGGCCGAGGCTAACGTCAAGTGGGTTTATTTCGTACGTTTTTCTGGGGGGTCGAACTGCACGGAAGCCCGCGGTATACGTTCTATAGGTGTAACGATCGACTTTCGAATCATCACCGTGTACGGAAAGAGATTAACTTCGGTTATAACTGCCCCGGCTTATTGCCGCAGGTCCGACCTAACCGACCGTCTTTGTAAACCATTGACTGCTTACACTCCTTTCTTTAAGTTTATGTTCGGGGCCAAAAACAGCGCTACGTCATACGCGATACACCTAACGAGGATTAGCATCGGCGATACGGTCGGTATGTGTTATAACGGCGGCCATTTTGTATTTACCATTTTTATTCACCGGCTTGGACACACCTGCAGCCACCACGCCGCGCTCGCGCAACGCCTATCGCAAACATTCTATTACGTATACCGTTTCTTTCCTCTCCTATCCTCCTGTGCTCTGCAATAACGATCTGGAATTGATCAATCAAGGAAGTACCGAAACGAATATCATTTTGGAACAAGTCGAAGGCGATTGTAGCAACGGTCACGGGCTGACACACCGTCTGCGTATATTCGATTACGTTCTGCAGCCGGTACCGCGAGTCGTTGATCGTAAAATATAGCGATTGTTAATCGCAACGAATGAAGAAACAATCACCCGGATAGACCGATATGTACAAATTATTCCACGCCTGTGAATACCGATGATGTATCTTGTCGTCTTTCGGTCGCTTTTCCCACTCTAAATTACGGTGACAAATGTAAATACTACATTGTTGCAGGCTTAAGAACCGATACAGAATCATTTTGTGCCCATTATATCGGAGACACCTGATTCACGGGTTTAAATCTTGACCCCCTTGGGTAAAGACTATTAGCACGAAGGCAAAGTGCAGCGGAGCGGACTGACTGAGGACCGACTGACTGGTCAATGGTCAGGTAGCCCTGGACATCCCCCTTTGACCGAACGACCAACAAAGCCCACAATGCCCGAAGATTATTGCTTCAGAAGTGTTCACACCTTATGCAGGAGGTGAGGGGCTGCTGCGGGGCGGTGTCGGACAATGAGGGACAATGGCCAGGAAACCGACACTACAAACAACATAAATTTACCTTGTCCCATCGAACCGGCGCGGCGTCCGAGTGGCGCGTCTCTCTCCCTGTCTCTTTCTATTCTTCTTCTTATTCTTAGGCTTCTTTTTCTAAACGCCTATCTTTTGGGGTTTTCTCTACGCCCGACGTACGACGCTGAACGCCTACTATAAACCGTTTAAGGGTGTTTGAAGGCGTTTAAGAAAACTTACGGCTTAAGAGGTCGTAAAACTATTTTATCCGAGATGAAAAGCTCGGGAAATAACTTTACAGAAATTATCCTACTCCCGCCTACCTCGTACAACCCTCTCTTGCAAGTTTAAGTCCGTGAGTAAAGATTCGTTGCCGTTTAAAGAACGAGAGAGAGAGAGAGAGAGAGAGAGACAAACTTCTCTCGGTGAATGATTCGAACGGTATATACATCACACCTGTACGTATTCTTCGAACGGGGAGGGGATGCTGACGCGAATGCTGACTTTGCACCGACTCTCTCGATTTATTATATCACGCTTACGAGGTTGTTGATAAGCAACGTTCGCTCGGCGTATATCGCGAAAGTTTCTTGTACAAAATTTCACCTGCGAAGAAACGAGAGAAAAAAATCGTAGCGCGAAGGAGAGGAGAGAAAACCGTTGGAGGGGCAAAACGAAAATTTGAATCGCTCCATAGGCATATCATATACCGTATACCAACCAACCAACGTGCCTCGACGCCCGTTACACGAAAGAGGCAGAGATCGAGGGTACAACACACGTATGTGTCCGGACGTATGCGAGGTTCTATAAATAAAGTTTAGGAGAGCAAGTTCAGGGGAATAGGGAGAACGCGAGTGTTTTTAGAATCTCTTTTTATTTTCATTTGGCTTTTTCCATTTTTGACCCGAAGCCTCCGCGTACGCACGCACGTACATACAGATACGACACACGTACGTTAGTACGGATCGTCGTTTATACCGCACACCGTGTAACGAAGCAATTTCTGTGTGCCCTTGCATACGGCACTGCAACGTTTAAACGCCCCCTGACCGAGGACAACGAAAACAGACGAGGAAACCCGGGTGAACTTCTTTCGGTTTTTAGAGTTTATTAGATCTCTCCGAAACTCCGCGGTCTCAAAGGAGGACCTCTCTACCTCCGAGCGAATGGGAGAGAGACGGATGGATAGAAACGTCTTGGAGTATTTTCTTGCCAAGGCTTTTAACTGCCAGGCACGTAGTCCGACGCTCTGTGTAGTCCAGTTATTTTAAAAGTTATCTACTTTTCCTCGACCCCACGCGGCGAGGTCGAACGGTCAAAATTGACTCTTGAGGCTGAATCATTTTCTGCTGTACTTGCTCTTTCCTCTTCTTCTTTTATTACAAATTACCTAAACTCGATGCACGGTTGGGTTGGTTTTACTCGAAACTAGACGTCGGAAAAGTCTTAGGTAATTGAGTACACACCTGTATACATGTACACCTACACGTGCAGTTCCCGTCTCAAAGACGGATAAAAGATCTCAACTGAGCCAAGACCGCGCCCGTTTGATTCTTTGCGCCGGAAAGGGAAGCGACAATTTTCAACGCGATCAAGCGCCGCGGTTCGAGCGGGACAGGAAATTTGCTTTAACTTAAAATGTGAGCACCGCAAAATAAAAACACCGCACGAGAGAAATTTAAGAAATCATGTCCGGCCATTGCGACGTTGATTTGAAGGGGAAAAAAACCTCGAACCGAGACATGCATATATAGTAAAAGCGGCGTGGCCGATTCCCTGTGGGTATGTACAATTATTTCCTCAGCTCTCGATTGGCGCACTCCTCGTGCAAAGGCACGACGGGATATTGTCGTATTTTTTTTTTTTTTTTCTATTTTTTTTTCTTTCAGAACAATAATTGCCGGCTACTGGACCGATGGCGCTGAAAGATGGGACCAGGAGGGGCGACCTTCGGGGCAGTGGGGTGGTCTCCGAGTGTGATTCTTTTGTCGACTTCTTGGGCAATGGGGTCGTGATTCGCGGGGGGTCGCGATGGAGTTTTTCAAAGTTGACGCAAATATCATTCATTTTTTCGGTCACCGGATTCCGATGAAATTTTTCAGGACCCAATTTTCCGTCATTATGAATTTGATTCGTAGTTGAAAATTACTCCTTCGCTGCGCATCTCTCGACACTATACAGATAATTTTTTTATTATTTTGTCATTCTTATCCTTCTTCTTCTTCTTGTTCTTCTTCTTAGCGAGTTCTTCCTCCATTTCTCGTTTATGATCCAACTCACGTATTTCTAGTTGACAATGAATTGCTTTAAGAAAATTATTCCTAAGGTGTTGGGATAGCTGATGGTCAGGTTCGGTAAACACCCTTCTCCGTACAACAGTTTTCACGGAGGAATTCAAACGTGTCGAGGTGTGACCGAGTGTGCCGGAGAGACACGATTCGACCGCTGAATGAGAGTAGGCGGTATAACCTTTGACCTAAAGAATTGAAAAATTGGCTTTTGTCGTGGGTATGCCTATGCTGCCGAGAGTAGCTAAACAGCTGATGGAACAAACCCGAAATGATCGAACGAATTTTTTCCGAGCGACGTTTCAAGTTCACCGAACTTTTTTATGCACGTCTATTCGGCTGGATTAATTTACTCAAGTGCGGCTTGTCGTTGAGTTCGTGGCGAGAAGGACACGAGATTTTTTTTTAATGAAAATTTTCTAAATTATTTAATATTTGTAACTTCACGCTTGCGATTTAACGAAGAGAATTTTCGCACTCCCGTTGACCGAAGGTCGTGCAGGGCGCATATCTGCTAATTAGGAACTCGTATGGCGCACATGCGTCGAGTTACATTATTCAGGGGAATGCCGAGCTCCGAAACTCACGGTACACCGGGCAGCGATAAAAGGTAGAACACAAAACAGAAAACACGGTGTGGACAAACTTTTGCAAAACTCGCTGACGATGAGAGTAGCGAAATGGGTATAATATACAACCGCAATAATTAATAAATTTCAATTTTGATTGCTGCGGTGATATTGCGGTGAAATATTAACGTCGTTACGAAAGGTATTTATTTTTTTTTATTTCAATCCATCCCCATTCTAAAATTTATCACAAAATAAATCCCCACAACGATCGCACACTCATTCTGAAAAGTATTGAAATTTGAAACAATGAAAGTTACCATCGACAGCCTAACGAGGCATATCTTCGATTTAATCGATGCCAAAATATAAGATTTCCTTCTCAGCGGTGTCTCAAAATTTTGTCGAAATGTGGTCAAACGGACATGTGCGAGACACCTGGACGCATAACTGTATTCAGTCCGATCCCACATGATTTATTTTGATGAAAATTTCACGAAAGGGTTTTTTTCTCACTCTGAAAGAGGTTGAAAAGAGGGACAGGTCAACTCTAGGACCTGTTTGCCCGATTTCAATGGACAATGTCCTGCCCGGGACAAAGGCCACCTAGATCCTCCCACGATACGCATGAGGGGCGCTCTCGCGGTCCATTCAACCGATCCGTGAGAACTCCGTTTCATATTTTTCATAACTCTCTGCAAACGGGATGATATTTTTCTGCCACACACCCGCCGTTTCGGCGTCCGTCACCTCTGGTCACTGATTCCCTCCGCTTGTCCGTGGGTCGACGTTTTAGCCGGACTTATCCAAGACACCTGTGGGCCCCGAAATCCGTGAGAGAAAAGTAAAATCCATCGAGAGTCAGTTCAAAGTCGAAGGAGGCAGAAAGCTTTTTTTTCAGTTCATGGCGCCTGCCGTTATGCAACCAACCTAGCAGTGATGTATTACCGGTACTATCAACGAACATTTCTTACACATGCCCATATTCCGATTAACAAACCGCGGGATTTTGCGTCGAAGCAACGGAAGGCAACGACAGGTGAAAAAAAAAAGTATAAAAATTGGGTGCCTTGTTTATCGATGTAACGTACAAGCTCACCTCTGGGACAACGTTTCCCTAAAAGAAAGCTGGAGAGAAAAAAATGCGTCACCATTTTGAATCCTTTGTCTACCGTACGTTTCGGGGGAGACGGAACGGGGACCGGTCTAAAAAACTGTTACCCCTCAGGTACGCGTATATATATATATATATATATATATATATATATATATATATATATACACATGTATGTGTATAGCCGACAGTCGTAAGGGGGTTTTAAAAAGTGGGGGATTTTCTATAAAAATTATCCCCACTACCCCGAGGGTCCTTTTCATTCTTTGATATCCTGTTCGGCTCTCGCCAGCGCGGGGATCTTCAGTTAGCATCCAAACATGGACCAAACAAGATCTTACACTACCGTTTTAATTTGCGAATGAAGATAATTTGCGGTACTTTCGATCGTATCCGTGAACTTTGCCGATCGGCGATGCAAAATGGGTGGATTGAAGGAATCGAGTGAGCTTGGACGGTGCCTGGTTTGACGAATACTTGCTTCGTAATTGCGAGTGATGAGTGGATGAAGACCGTTTCTGTACGCGTAGAGATCAGTGATTTTAATCGGAACGCGATGCGGATAAAAGGTGAATGTTTAAATTGGTTGAAAATTTCGCCTTGAGCCTTGAGCCCCGAAACGAGGTGTCGGCATTCGACATTCGTGCATCATAGGACAGCTGATCTCCTGAGATGGGAATTATAATTGAAAATTAGCCGATTGGTTGCCGTTGATCCGTTTAGCAGCTGTACCGCTGGGACGCTGTTCCGTTACGGCTTTATACCTATAGTGTGACTTTGATAGACGTTGAGGTAAAAACGTACGTATATAACGCGTCGAGGATCGCCGAAGGCGGTGTCCTTGTTAGTACCTACGGCGTCCTGTCAAAACGACCAGAGGACACATCGAAACAATCGAATTACGATCATCCCCAGGGCGAGTCCCGACCCAAACCAATAATTCGATTACCCATTAGTATTGACTCTCGCCAATTTCCTTTCGGGTCCGCCGACCGGAGTACAGGAAATATCGCAACCTTGCGACAACTTTGACGATCGAACTCGGATTGAGATTCTCGTTAAAGTATTGAAATATTTTTGGAATTGATATCTTCCCCTCGTCGCCTCTGCCTTCCGATACGAATCGAATCGACTTGCGGTATCTCGGAAAATTGATTTCGGTAAATAAGAATCGACACTCGGATATAACGCGCGGTTACAGAAAAATTACCACGCAATAAAAGAACCACCCTGTATATCATGGCCGGGCATTACGGATGTATGGACCAATTTGTAAGCAATCCAACTTGTAGTCGCGAACCGATATTCCATATACTCTCTGCACCTTATCTTTTCCTCATATACATCCGCGGGACGCGAAATAACAATACCCGACACACATCGACCGATGCGATGTTGCTGCAGTTATATCGGCTAGATTCGTCGTCTATCTCGAGTACTATGTATACCTAGTTGTACGTACGTATGTTACGTATGTATGTACCTTGGACGCGCGTGTAATGCCGGCGCGGTTCGAGGCACGAGTTTTGGTCCAGGCAACATCTGCCCCCGAAAAAACAAAAGCCCATTGTCGCTAACGACCGGTCGCACGTCTCTTGTTTCTAACCGAGCGCTTTTCAATCGTAGGTGCTCGCATAACGGACTCTGCTGGTCTATTCAACTTCTTCCGAACTTTTTTCCTTTCTTCGTTGCTATTATTTTTATTTTCATTCACCGCGTTAGATTTGCTTTTTTTTTCTCTTTTTTTTCAATACAACCCTCCCAAATTCAAATATCCTTACGCGGGACGCGGTTGATTCGACCAATTTTCTATGCTACGACATGAAAATCTTGGACCTTGCCGGCAGTGGAATCTGTCTTTACTTGTCACTATCGTTGCGTTTGAATATTTTTCTTACACGTACGTTTCGCGGACAATGTATTTTTTTTTTTTGTTTTTTCTTTGGGGGGCAAGCGCCCGTCTATTTCCCGCGCCTACGCTTGTTATACCCACTCTTGTTTGTTCGGTCGATCGGGTCGAAAGATTCTCGAAGAAGGCGCATGTCGCGGGGGCGAAATCGCGAAACTAAGGAGTGGGATGGGACGTTACGATTTCTATAAGGACGATTTGGCCACAAGGAGGTCCTGAGGTCATCCGCAGACGTCGCAACTCACTTTTAGGGTCCTTGAAGAGCATTTCTGGCAGCCGTACGATTTCCCGTTATACGTTGGCATTAACATAGAGATTGGCAGCGTTTCATATATCGATCCGTCCACCCCGCCTCCGAGTCTCCTCTCGCTCATCTCTCAACCACTCTTCGCGGAGTCGAGTGCTCACACCCGCCACCTCCGACTGCCCCCTGACAGGGTGTCTGGCACGAATTGTTTTTCCTTTTCACCTCGCGCCCGGCTGATCCGACCTCTTTTCCCCGTTTTAACCCCGCTCTCGCCCCTTCCGCCTGGAAAAAAAAAGAAATAACGAATTCCCCAGGGGTGGAGTCTCCGCTTGACCAACGTCCAAGGCGCAAGCTCGACTCGCAGGCTCCACCCTTGCGGGGAATTTCACCATCGACACGTGGAAATTTGAAAACCTGACATTTATGCTTGTTCCAGCGGAAACGTCTCAAGGCTCCAGCCCGGACACGGTGCAATGCGGGGGATGTCGGGCCTCCTATCCTCTCGGGGACATCGTCAGGTTCATCGAGCACAAGGTGAACCACTGTCGGAGCACCCTTCAGGGCTGTCACAGCCCGCCGCCGGCCGCTGCCCCCGAGGACTCGGACCCCGAGGACGCGCTCGCCCTGAAGAACGACCAGGAGAAGCTCAACTCGGTGCCCAGCATATCGGCGCCGATCAACAAGCGCGGCAGTCGTCTCGAGAGTCCGCCGACGCCCCAGGGCTCCGGATCCGACGGCGGCAGCCCCATCGAGCTCAGGGCAAGCGCAAGCTCCACGCCGAAGAGAAGACTCGAGGAGGACAAGGAGGAGTTACCTAAAAAGCCTAAGACGGAATCGGTCGATGCCGACACCAACACGACCAGTTCCGGTAAGCGGAAAATGGGGTCGCGAGAGAGAGAGAGAGAGAGAGAGAGAGAGAGAGCCGTCGGCGAGCTTAGATCGGTTCTTCAAATTGTTGGTTCTTTTTGTTTATTTGTTTCTTCATTCGTTTATTTTTTTCTTCTACTTTCATAAGTTGACCATTGATCCTGCGATTGACGCGCCCGTGATCCTGGAAAGGGGAAAGAGCGAATGAAGAAGATGAAAAAAAGATTTTTAAAAGGACACTCGCAGCGCGACATGTGACGATCGGCACGGTCTACCGATCCCGAACAATGAGGGAGAGAGAGGGAGAGAGACGCGCCTCGTTCGATTTTTGAATTTAAAACCACCCCACGATAGGTATGAGCGTAGGGGGTGAATTTTGCCCATTGTCAACCTCGACGAGCCATGTGCTGAAAGGGTTAACGCGCCACTGTCACCGTGCTCAGTGCGGTGAATATCGAAGCTCATGCGGGATTTTCTTTGTTGTTTACTTGTTTGTTGCTGATTTCTTTTTTTTTTTTTTTTTCACCTTCGTCAAATTGAGGAAAATTATCCTTATAATCGAAAATATCGTCACCCGAATAGATGTGCAACTGGTAAAGTCATTCCGATTACCTCTAGTCTGCTGTATCGAAATTCACTTTATACCAATGAAAACTATTTGATGAAGTTGCCGATGCTCATTGTTAGTTACTAGTTATTTTACTTTAAAAATATGAGTGCATTAAAAAAACAGGATATCGTCTGGATGATAATTCTCGTTGCAAAAAAATACGTTACTCAAATTATGACGAAAAGATAACTCGGATCAATACTTGACTACTCTGGAATGAAGTCACTTTTCCAGCTGAAGGTATTAATTAATACATATTCACGAAGTAGTTACAGATTAATTTTTTTTTTTTTTTTATCGTCTCGTACTTATCGTTTTATCCCAACCGTCGAACAACATTACATAAATAGACAATGCTTGTCGTTGAATTTCGTTACCTGTAGTCATCTAACAATTTGACAACTTGGAATGGCGTGAATTAAACAGCATCAATTTTTTCCATCGGAATGAGCAACGGGGTTTCGGTACAGAAAATCTCTGTGCAGGTCGAGGGACAAATCTCTCGGTCGTGACCACGACACGAACCACTGACGTTGATAAAAAGCGCATCCCAATAAATAACTCGAGATGATCCCTCAATTACGCATTCGGCGTGTAAGAGGATCTTCCGGTCGCGTCTCTCCTTTGAGTCCTGCAGGACGAGAGGCAGGCGGCGTGCCGCAGACACCCGGAGGACGACCCCTGTCGCACACCCTGCGAGCGTGGAGAGGATATGACTGCCGCGTGATCGCGTGGACGGCACACGAGGGCATTTGCTTTAACCCCTTGGCGCGGGTTTTTGTCGGAAAGTTTTTGTAACCGAGCAACCTCGAGCCCAATTAGAGTCCTCCCATTGTGATGCCACGTGGCGACGTAGCCGTGACCCAACTGCACGAGCCACTCGCTTTAAATACGACGAGGTGTTCCTCGCTCGGCTGCCTACCTTCCTTCCTTCCTTCCTTCTTTCGTTCCATCCTTACTCGCGTGATCATGCACCAGGTACAGATACCGCCGAAGGGGTGAAGCGGATCGTGGCACCCCGAGTCTCTAACGAAACCTGTCATCGCCCTGCGCAATTTCTCCATCTCGAGACACGTCAAACGAACTTTTTTTTTCGCTGCTTGACGACGTGACGCGCGATATTGAGAGAGAGAGAGAGAGAGAGAGAGAGAGAACTTATCGCCTTTATAGCCGTTACAGCTCGGAAACAACGCGAGCAGGTCGCCGTGTAAGCCGTCGAAATTGACACCCAGTCCGTTACGCGGCGCGATATACGCAGATTTGATATCACGCGTCAGGATTGTCTGTCGAATATTAATTTTCGAATGGGGTGAGATATGTGTATATGTATACTTTTTCTTCCGTGATTCCCCGTTCCGCGTATGCGGCCTTTCTTATTTCATCCCCCCCGGATTCTCGGTTCCTCTCAGTTTCCCGGTTTTTTATGACGCTTTTCCGACCCCTTACCAAAGACCGCCCAAGGCGATCTGCGAATTGCGTGTCAATTGGCGACCGACACACGCGGTCGAGATCCTGGAAAATACGCTTCCAGCCTCGGGTATCCGGGAGCAATCTCTCTTCCGCTATCTTATTCATCTTGTATCCTAACGCGTGTACAACTTGGCGAGAAACTCGCTACCTCCGGGTCCGAGTTTAGGTATACGATATACGTACATACGGACAAGGAGAATTTCTCAACTTTGTTCTACAGTATGACATTAGGAATGTCTTGCGGCGAGACGCGAATACGACGTAAACGGCTTAAGTACCTTCTACTCGACAAACGGCAGGACGGACAAAGTTGGCTGACCGCAAGGTACAAACCGACCGTGCAGTCCCTTTGTCCGATATAAAAATAACAGACTCGTCTCGCCGCGAAACGCGTCCAGACGCGGACGTTTCGTCGGATATTCCTCGCACCATGTGCCCATAATCTGAGAGTGATTTTTTTTCCACGACAGTTTCCTCTCGGTTTTTGCTCGCGTTAACATGTCCTCTCCTTCTGCTTTCTGCTTTCTGATTTTCTTCAATCGTACGGTTCGGACGAAGCCGCGGGGGGTGGGAAACGGGTCCAGGATAAAGGTTCAAAAGTTGGGGTGATTAGTCGAGCTCGAGAAGCTGCGTCATGGTTTCGGAGATTATTCCACCGAGGTAGATCAGAGCAGCGCGCGAATCATTCGGGGATCTCTACCTGGACCAGGTTCGCGTGCGTCGTCGAATTTTGTCCCCCTTCTGCGGCTTCCGAGCGCCGATGCACAACCCTATCGTCGTCCGGCCCGACAACAAAGTGCATACGCCGAATACGTCGGCTAATCGATATTTTAATATAATCAGAGCCCGTGGATGACGCGTGGCTCTGCACCTTTGTGACGTTATACTGCAGCCCCGATGCAGGAAAATTGAAAGGGAAGAACGACGCTAGAAATCAAAATCCCAATATCGAGCGCTTGGATCTTCGTCTTCGTGCTTTTGGGCTGCTCATCGACAAACGCGGCCGTCGCATCTAGGCGACGTGACGCGAATTCGAAACTTAAATTCTGCCCGGCATTCGTGCAACACATGTCTTTTACTGTGCCGAATTTCACGGGCTTCGAACCCCCCGCGCACGTGTCGTTTACACTAAAATTTCCCGCTTTATAGAGAGCCGCCTTTGATAACGCGTGTAAACTTTCGCGTCCGCGATATATATATATAATGTATATGCGGTTGGTCGATGTGTCCCGAAAGTTTTCTCGACGTCCTTTTTGAATAGCGGTTGAATCGGTCTTCGGAAGAATTCTGATCTATCGGATTGCAAGATCCGGTTCCAGTGAAACGTCGGTGCAGCATGGATTTTTTTTTTTACGAATTCGACCGATTCTTTTTCCCGAATAAATGTTCTCCGGATCTCCGATTCTCCCGGGGCTGCGGGGCAAGTCAGGCTTGTTTCGAAAGTGACCGAACAATTTTCTGCAGAAAATCGGGGTCCAAATTGCCTGGCAGAGCGTTTAGAGCGAAATTGTTTGGAAGAGCATTGTTTAAGGATGAGTTGAACCTTGGCCGTTCGTTCGACTCTGACTCGGAAGTGCATCTGCGCTCAGCAGCTCCCCAACCTGCAAGAGGGACGCGGAATGTACGGGAGGTAATTGTCGACGATGGATAAATCGAAACTATTCTATCCCCGAAGCACAACGCGGTGCGATCTTTCGCGGCTTTTGAATTTTCAGCGAGATTTCGTCCCGCGGTAAAAAATAATCCTAACGGATGGCCGGTCCGTCGTTTGCATATGAAAAGTACACAGAGTCACCCCCTTTAGCCCCCCCACCCCAATCGATAATACTTTCTATAGACTAGGCTCTGCTTATCTTTTACCCTTGCGGCGCGGCGCCGCCTTTTCTTCGACTACACAAGGGGAAGTTGGCAATATTTTCGACTTCCGGACAGAAAGGGAAATTCGTCACGCGCCGTTATAACCGCCCCGACTTCTGCGGATCAGCCCATCCTTGGACTTGAAACAATGATCTTGATTTTTAAAAAGTTTTTTTTCACGCTCGAAAAACTCGTTCCTCGAATGACTCGGGAGTTTTTCCTACTGGCACCTAATTATCGACGCTTCGAAATTCGCGCCTTGCGCCGTCCGGGAACTCGATAGCAAAAGGTGCTTTCCGCAGCGCCTCGATCTAGCGACGTGTCGAATTTGGAAACCACTTAAAACAAAGGATCCTCTCCAATTCGACACGCCACGATCGCCTTGTTCTCCCTTCGCTACCTGCCCATTCGTACAACCAAATTGGTTACCCGGTGGTTCGGCTGTGTTCGAAAAATCATTTCCGACAATTTTACTCGAGGTGATTTTCGAAGGTGCAACAGACTTCCGTGACAGGCATAGAGGCGATAGTTTTACAAACGTGGATCAACCCGGGTGCAAAATTTAAGCAACAAAGTATTGCAGTTTCATCGAACGATCGAAAGAAATTTTAAATTCAAATGGGCAGCTAACAAGATCTCGGCTTTAAGTCGCTTAGCGAACAAAGATTTCTTCTCGCAGTCTCCGGACTCCCGTTTAATTAAGATCAGTTTATTTCGTTGACGGTTCTTTGTCCCTGATCGATTTTGCCGCTTGTACCTGGTAATCCGCAAATTTTCATCCGTTAAAGCGCACGCGTTTCGTTTAATTTTGTCACGTCCATGCTTCTAACCTGAGTGTGAAAAATTGGAATTCTCACAAAGGGTTTTCATCGGCGTTTCGGACAGTCTAGTCGTTAAGCTTGACCGCGTGCATGAATCTGCGGGCATGCAGGGCTATATGGGTGTATAAATAACGGTAAGAATTTTCTTCGCTCGGAGAGTTATACGACCCGTTGAAATATGCTTTTGCGGTTATGTCTTGCGTCCTTTCAAGAGGGTCCGCGAAACACATGGCGATGGACCTTTTCACCGAGGGTGAAAAACTGAATTAATAAAATCCGGCGGTAGCCGCGAACGACGTGGGCGATGTCGTCGACGCCACGTGGGGCGTGAAAAATGACCGAAAATCTGATATTCCCGGATTAAAAACATTGAAATTCAAAACCGCATCCCTGCATCCCCTTGCCTCCCCCCCCCCCCCCCCCCCCCCCCGGCCAGGGACAGAAAGTCGTTAAGGGTCAGTTTCATCCCGCTCCACATCCCCCGCTTATTGTCGGGGATATTATTTTTAAGCCCTCCTTCCAGCCCCGTACCACCCGATATATACTATATAAGGCTCTGCAATTTGACACAGACGCGCCGTTTGAATCACGAATTGAATTCGTTCGGCGATTGAAAATTAAGGAGGGATGAAATTGATACCCCCGGTTGCTCCGCGTCTCTCGACGGGGGTGATATTTTACGATTTGCCGCACACCGGGTACACTGACCAGTCCCGATACACTCTCACCCACAAATCGACGATTTTGCTTTTTACACATCCACAATACAAATCTATGCGGCATCTAGGGGACGTGCAGTTCGGTCAAAGCTTGAGCCATGTATCGAGTTCGCGTAGATATTCGGCTCACTTTCTCCTTCCCCATCCATCTCTATTCTCCTTTACTTACGTTTTGCACTTTACGAAAGAGTCGGAAGACTTGTTTTATTGTTGGTGAAAAATAAAAAAAAAAACAAAAAACCTGCAAGTTTACTTTTGATAAGTAAATATATGTTTGAAGAAATGGTAGATCAGCTCAACTTCTATAATTTGTTTTTTTTTTTTATATG
Organism: Neodiprion pinetum; assembly: GCF_021155775.2. Taxonomy (NCBI): domain Eukaryota; kingdom Metazoa; phylum Arthropoda; class Insecta; order Hymenoptera; family Diprionidae; genus Neodiprion; species Neodiprion pinetum. Next base: position 23,411,125 of record NC_060237.1, read on the forward strand.
GCATACATTTCTGAAGTAATATTTGAAGCATTTTTTAACCAATGGATTGCAAAAACGGGTCGCAACACGACGTTGACACCTGCCCATTAATATCAATCGCCATTAAATTCAACGTCATTCCTAGAACCGTTCTTCTAATATCATAATTTGCAATAGCAATTCAATTTCACAATGGTGACACTCGGTGCCTTGTCTTGTCGTACCTAGAGTTACGCAATCCAATCGAGCGTCGTCCCGTAAGAGCACCAAAACGGCGGTTTTGCAATAACAGCGTGCAACATGTTCCGCCCGGCTAACCATAAATCAAAATTAAAAAAGGCTGTAATAGTGTGACGTGGGATCCGTTGTACCGGAATAAGACGATCAGTTTGACCGCTCTGTTGCAGAACCGAGATGGCTCCAGTGTTCCCAGTGCGCCCGCAGGCTGTCCTCGGCGTGGGAGCTTCTTCAGCACGCGCAGAGCGTCCACGGGGCGAGACTTTACACGTCCTCGTCACCCTCGGCGAATTCATCCTCCAACACACCAGCCCCAAGTCCTCCGACGCAGACGTCGACGCACACGCACCACCTGAGTCCCCCGAACCATCTGAACCTCAGCGGTAAATCGACGGGAAGTTCGTCGGCGGGTAATTCTTCCGGGGGTGGAAACACGAGCGGAAGTAGCGGCAGGCAGCTTCAGTCCTCGGCTTCGCTGGTCGGCGATCCTCTGCACAGTTTTCTCAGACTTCCGCAGCACCTCGAGAGGAGCTTTCCGCCGATGTTCAGGCCGGACTTTCTCGCTCTGAACCCCCTCGCCTCGTACCGGGGACTCCAGGACCTCCAGACCGCCACCAGGAACCTGCAGAACCTCGGAGACCCGCTCCGCGGGATGGACGGCCTGAACCTCGGCGACTCCCTCGTACGGAGTTCACTCGACTCTTTGAACAACGCGAGGAACCTGGCGAACCTGGCCGAGCTGTCCCACGGACGTGGGCTCTCGGGACAGGCGCATCCACCACCACTCGAAGCGAACCTGGATTTTTACTCGGCGCGCCTAAGGAGCCTCGCTAACCCTTCCTTAGGCGCGGCTCCGAATCCCACCCCAAATACGCCGTCGAACCAGGGCGCGGTGGTCAGCGTGCAGCCGATCCAGCCACCGAGTCCGGCGGCCAATCCGGCGAACCTCACCCACAACAGCATCCAGAAGGAGAACTCGCCCCCGTGCTACACCCAGAGTCCGATCGGCGGTCACCACAACAACAACAATTCCACCGACAGTGACAAGACCAGTCCGCCGGTAGCCTCGACCCCGATAATCGCCGACTCGGAGACCGTCTACACCTGCGAGGTGTGCGAGAAGAAGTTCCGGTTCCAGTCGAACCTGATAGTTCACCGAAGGAGTCATCAGGACAAGGAGCACGCCTTCCAGGAAACGATACAGGACACCACGGCGACCAGGTGCGAGATATGCGAGATCGAGGTGCCGAGCTTTTCCGAACTGCGAAAACACATGCGGAACGAGCACCAGGAGGCGCTTAACGTCGCGTCGAGTCCCCAGGGCAGCGTGGAGACGGTACCGGACGACGGGAGCAGCTGCGACGAGAACATGGACCTCGACGAGGGCGAGGAGACGGACGCGAAGCGGGAGGACAACGAGGAGAACACCCCCGAGGACCTGAGCACCACTCAGGGTCAGAGCAGCGAGGAGGGCGGAACGCGGGTCGACCAGAAGCCGAGTCTGGTCGGTGACCTGATGGAGAAATTCGGGCTGAGCAACATCGCCCAGTACTCGGAGGCCTACAGGCAAGCGTTGCAGGAGAACCATCGGGGCGGTTTCGTCAAGACCGAGTCGCCGTCGAACCTCGTCAACTCCCTGAACAACAACAAGGAGAAGGACAGCGCCCTCTCGCCGACGAATTTCAACTCGTCGACTACGCCGAACATCTTCTCAGGTCAGGGATTTCCCCGTTCGGCCGGGCCCGACTTCGGCGGTCTGTGGCTGCCCAGCCCTCACTATCTGGAGAACAACGAATTCCGGAAGGCCTCGAAGGCCACCACCTCGAGTCTGTCGCTTCAGGGACTCCCCAGTCCGTTGCTCAAGAAGGAACGGAGCGGCAGGAACGACACGTGCGAGTACTGTGGCAAGGTCTTCAAGAACTGTTCGAACCTGACCGTTCACAGGCGATCGCACACCGGCGAAAAACCCTACAAATGCGAACTGTGCTCATACGCCTGTGCCCAGAGTTCGAAGCTCACGAGACACATGAAGACCCACGGTCGTCATGGCAAGGATATTTACAGGTGTAGATTTTGCGAGATGCCGTTTTCCGTGCCAAGCACGCTGGAAAAGCACATGCGGAAATGCGTCGTCGTGCAGCAGGGCCAGAAGATGGGGATGCCCTACTCCGGGAGTCAGGACGAGGACTCGTCCTTGAGCACGAAGGATACTTGATCCTGGAACGTCAGTCTTCCCCCTATACCGCCACTCTGGCCCCACAGGCCGCCGTATCCGGTGTACTAGACGTTCGTCGCGTTCTTCCGGCTAGAGGCCAGAAACATCCCTTCGCCACTTTTCCCAAGACTCGAAAGACACGGACGATTTACCCATCCTCGTTTATACTTTCGAAAGGGTAGGTGAAACGCGCGGATTGTCCGAGTCCCTGCAGATGATTGCCAAGTTTTTGTTTCCTTTTTTTTTCATCCTTCTCGCAACACGCGCTGAAGAATATCGGGAAGGAAACATTTTTTTTTTTTTTTTTATTTTGCTCCCTCCAAACCCATCTGCAGTTTAAAGGTTCAGCGATTCGCGATGTTATCGCGAGGATGTGTCAGACTGGCGATTGGATAAATGCCAAATGCGAATTCGAATGGAAAGTCAATTTCCCCGAAGACAAGTTATGCTAGTGAAAACTGTCGGATTTCGAAATTCGCCAATCAAATATCGAAGCTCTATGGTCGACGGTCGAAGGCTGGAAATGCCTGGAACAATAGTACTCAATACTAGTTGTCAGCAACCTCGGAGAGATGATATCCGCAATACGAAAAAGAAAAGAGTCGCTTTGAGGTGTAACAAACTTAGAACGAAAACGTTCCAATAGCGAAGACTGGACGAGAATAAAATCAATATAAAATTTTAAACGAAATACTTAAACCCCATTAATTTTATTCAAATAAATGGTTACCATAATGAGTCTCATACCCCCTATCAATAACACTTACGAATAATTAATAAACAAATAATAGTAATAATAATAATAATAATAATAATAATAATAATAATAATAATAATAATAATAATAATAATAATAACAATAGGAGTAATAAAAATCACACACGTACACATATACACAAAATAAAACACACACTATGAATAGTAACTTTATTATCATATTATAAAGATTATTTATTTAATAATATAATATATCGTAATATATATCGAAACTTTAAAACTATGAATGTACTAGTACGTTTTTGTACATTGTGTAGTAATTTTTTGAAAAACAACGTGTCGCTTTGAAAATGGCGCATTACAGTTCTGTATATAATAAATATTCACTCTATTATGTATTAATATCGAGTAAGAAAAAATATTAATTTACATAATAATTATTACGTGCTACCCATATGTAATTTAAGGTCTAGATCGATTATGTGTAAAATGTATCATACCTATTATAATTATTATCACTATTACGACTACTACGACTATTATTATTATTATTATTATTATTATTATTATCATTATTATTACTATTATTATTGTTATTATTATTACAATTATCATTATTACTATCATTGTCATTATTACAAATTAAACGAAACGTACATTATTTTGTTCCGATATTAAGTTATTATTGAAATGTTTTTAATAGTTAAGAAGATGCCAAAGTTGTCTAGGTTTATCGTCTATTATCTATATATTGTACACGTGGTGTCTGTGAGGGAAGATATGTAACTATAAATTAATCGCGTTCTTCTAAGTTATTTCTGCGGTGTTTGTGAGAGTGCAGACCTTTTTGATTCAGATGATTTAAAAAAAAAAGTTATATCGTTGATTGGATCTAACTTCCTTTCCAGTCACCCCGCTGTCACGTTTTATTATCGTACTATTATTGCCTATTATTGTACGTATCAGTTCATTCGTTGATTATATTTATTATTACTATTATAATTATGACTATTATTATCATCATCAACATCATCATCATCATCATCATCATCATCATCATCATCATTATTATTACTATTACTATTACTATTATTATTATTATTATTATTATTATTATTGAAGTCGAAATACCCGTTTCGACCTTCGTAAAATCAAAGATTCATTACATTCTTGATCCTACGAAAGCCGTGAGCGATTTCGATCTTCAATATTTCGAAAATTCTGTTTCTTGCCCAAGACTGAGGTTTTTTGAATATATTATTAAAAATATTATTATTATTTGAATGAATTGTTTTTTTTTTTTGGTTTTTTTTTCTTTTTTTTTCATATTTGTTCAATCAAGATCGTTTTGTCGTTGTAAACTTTTTGAAGAGAATTGTTCCTAAAAAATGTAGGCAATAAGGATAAAAAGAAGAGATAAAGTGTGTGTGTGTGTGTCTGTGTGTGTGTGTGAGAGAGAGAGAGAGAGAGAGAGAGAGAGAGAGAGAGAGAGAGAGAGAGAGAGAGAGAGAGAGAGAGAGAGAGAGAGAGAGAGATAATAAAATAAGCAAAAGGAAAAAAATGGGAAAACTCATATCAGATAGTTTTTGGTGTTAGAAATGTACGGCTCTAGATAAAATCTCGTTATCTAGTTAAAAATTTGTTAGATAATCTCATATACGTACCGGGCCTGTTTATATATGTACGTGTATGTGTATATGACTATATCCCTATATACGTACATGTATATGTATATATATTATGTAAATAAGGCACTATATTAATACTGCCCGTAGCAAAAATTTGAAATAATTATAAATTCGAAATGTTAATAATAATAATGATTATTCTAGTGGTTATTTAAATACAATTATAAGGCCCCGTTTTGCTGCGGACAGGATGAAGGGACGGTGTTTTTTCGAGAAATAAATGAGCAAAAAAAAGAAAACACAAGAAAAAAACGAAAAAATTTGAATGTTAGCCGAAGACCGCAAGTTATAGTATGTGTCAAAAAATAAACGTACGCAGAAAATACCGTGGATGCGAATGTTCGTTTCGGTTTCTTTCCGGTCGATTATTTTTCATGTTGAATTCAACTCGCAAATTTCATGCTCTTTTTTGTCTGTATTATCTGTCATGCCATAGGACCAAATTCTCTGCCGCAGACGCATATATTGTATTGATAATTTTGCATTGCAGAAAGTCGTTTCCAATATTTCTACACACAGGGTAAAAGAATAAAGACAAATTATTCCGATAAAAGCCAGTATATAATGATAGATTCAAAGAGTATCTATAGACAAACCTATATATGAATAAAATATTTCATGTAATTGTATAATAATAACAAAAAGAAGAGAAGAGAAACAAAGAAACTAAGAAAAAATTCGAAGTAATCGACAAAGTAAATGAATAAATTTGAAAGAAAAGAAAGAAGCAAACTAGTTGCGGCGAAAAATTTCGATTTTAACAAAAATTTTCTGATCCAGGGTAAAATGAAATTAAAAAAAAAAACGTAAAAAAAAAGTGAAAAAAAAAACAAAAACGAAAAGATGAGAAAACAGGAAACACAAAACTCGGTTTTTACGGCAGTGGAGGTCAGGTTAAACCTGGTCAAAACGAAACTTATAAACCGAGATTCGACTTTAAGGCAATACGAACACGGAACTCGCGTGGAAATGTTTGTCATTCGCCTCGGTCGGCGAATCGACTGGCAAACTTTTTCTCGAGATGGCCATTAGTTATAAAGTAGCAGGTACGGTGTATGTCTTGTGCGATTCAAATAAACGGAATTGTTTTTAAAAAATATAAATACACCTATATAAACTTGTTTTGACTCCCTCGATCCCGTTTATTAATCCCGCGTTAAACCTACGCTCACAATTTTATAAGATTCTTCGCGATGTCATCCGTCCACCCCCCCCCCCCCCCCCCCCCCCCTTCCCGCGTCCCGCAGATATATTAACCGAAAGGGAATAATTTTTTTCATTCCTCCACTTTTCTCGTACGCCACAATTTTTTTCAACTTTTTTCTTCCAGTCGAACAAACTCAGCAACGTCGGCTCTACTTTACTCGCCCGAACGACTTATAGAGCCGCCGAAGCATTACATACGTATATACACGCAGATACGATAGAGCAGTAAGGATAGAAGGACGGTACCTGTGTACCAGCTTTAGATTCCTCCCTCCCCCACCCCCCCTCCCCGCCCCCCGCCCTCATTTCGGGAGAAATTCACATGGATAGAGGTACACTAGACCCAGCTACGTACAGACACAGGGTTCAGCCCTCAAAGTACCTGCAGCTATGTCACGGTTACTTTACATTTGCAAGAAGTATTTCGAGCGAAGACGTCGGAACGTCTGGAGGCTTTGAGGTGATACATGTAATACGTTACACGTATAACGTATCAATGGGGGGGGGATGAAAGGCGGGGGTGAGAAAGCGGCGGGAGCTGAATAGCCAACCCCTGGCGAGCGCATCCGGGTATTATCGTTGTAGGCAGTGGAGGCAGTGTATCGCAGACGTCGAGGTTGCGACGGGTAACAGATCTGTAACCCGGGTTGCATATGCCCAGGGAGCCTGACCCCCGTTGGACACCCCTGAGTCTCTTACTCCTCGACGACCCTTAAGCACTCGGCTCGCGACCGTCGCGGTCTTTCAAAAAAATCGATACTGCCTGCCCACATGCATTTTTAATTAGACGGAGGCGTTTTTCGTTTTTTTTTTCTCTTCTTTTTTTACGAGTAATCGGTAGTTGTGAAAGTCTTTGTTGTTAGTTCGATTTGTAACTCGTCACGCGAACTTTACTCCCGCGGTTTTCATTCGGGATGTTGCGTCTTTTTTCGGACAATTTTTATTTGTATTATCAGAATTACTCGGTTTCTAATTTTCAAATTTATATTGTAATTTCATAGAGTTTTGACAACGTCCAATATCGTGGAAAAATTAACTAACGGCATTTTTTTTTTTTTTTTTTGACAGTTTGTTAGCAGTAATTATGATTTTATAATGTTACACGCGACGAACTTGACAATTTAAGCAGAGGTTCGAGTATTCAATACACATATTTCAATACCAAGGAGAATGAATTAGGTTCTACGCAGATGTATGCATAATACTGTAAAATCACAGTATCATTGGTACCCGCATATATTCAAACCCATTAATTTGTGTGTACTTAAGTTGGCTGGTAGGAGATGTATAAAATGACATGCGTCACCGTGAAGGATAAATCTAATCTGCACCTTTTGATAGACCTACAGAATTACTCTAACGAACCCAAAAGTGATTCAAAATTTTCACTCAAAGGAAATTCTCGAAAATTTTCACTGTAGAACCAGACGAATGACAAAAGCGGCACGGTAATTTCGACCATTGAAAATTTGCGCGCGTATATACGAGAATACGTCAATAAAATTACGGTTGTTCACACATTAATCGTCTTACACAACAAACCCCGGAACCCAAAGTTAAGACAATAGCGTCGATTTTTGGTATAAGCTCCATTGTTCGTGGTACATTCATCTGTCAAGTGCCGTGACTTCTGTGAGTCGCTTAGAACCAAATCTGAATATTAATTAATCAAAAACAGTGCGAAAGGTAATGAATTTTTTCACGAAAATTTCACAGAGACGTGGGAACGACTCGCGTCCATCGATTGAGGTGGAAATTTTTGAACCAACGACGGAGGAAGTACGAGAAATTGAACCGCAACGCGGACACCGGAGACAATTGTTTTGCGATGTCAGTTGAATGCGTGTTAACTATAGTGACGTCACTACAATGGCGAACACTAATCTCGACGTCAAGCACAGCAGTGGCCCTCCTGCCGACTCTATCACTGATTTACCCCTTTATTTTCAAAACAAAACTTGTCCAAACAATTTCTGACTTGATTGCGACGGCAAAAATATTTTACGGAAAAGCTTTGAATTTATTTAGAGAAAACCTTGACACATCCAAAAATTTTTACAGCCTTTAATTCACATACTCGTCTTTCGCATGAATTAATTTCAATTGAAAATAATCCGGTTGTATTTGGTCAGTGGATTTACATTTTGAGACGCTCCGAGGAGTGACTTTATCGTTCGTAATTTAGTTTTCAGGACACTTTACAACAATTTCTCGGGTTAAATACGAAGTGAGGTATTTTAATTACCGAACTTGAAGCAAAAGTAGGAATTATGAATATTCATAGTTTACAAAACCTGTTCCGTTACGATATTAAGATGGTAACGTCAGTTTAAGAACTAGGGCAACTTTTTGCGCCAATGGTACCGCAACCCCACGACAGTGTGTCCATGTTACCTGACGCCAGACGGTACACTCTCACCAAAAATTAAACTCACCCTATAGTCGGATTTATCGGTGGGTAAAACTTCCCCAGGTAAAATTTGTCCCCCGGCAAACTCCGGGCCGTGCCTTTGCCCTAGGGAATAATCTCAGATCGATCGTTGATTGTACCTCGTACCTACACTGCGCTAAAGGTATATGATTGGCGAATATTTTTTTATACGATGAAATGACGTAGAAAACGTGTATAACCCTTTCGTAAATGGATTAGATTTTCAAAGCCTGAAAAATTTCGTACGAATGTAATCCACGGATACGGAATAATCATAAAAGTTACTAAACAGTTGGGTAGTAATATTTGACCATCCAGAGATGTGCCGAGCAAGGTTAAACTGTTATACGGAGCAAGTGATTTGGAGAAAAACATTTCGTAACGGGGATAGGCCTTTAAGTTTGAAGTTTGTTAGATCGTCGAGTTAGTCAACTGTTAAGCCAGATAAGCAGCGAACATGCCTGAAAACAATTGGGCCGGATTAGAGGGTAGTTTCGAGCCGGGTTTCTTGCTGGTCAAAAGGTTACCCAAGACTCATTTGTCTTCGAATCAAACCTGCCGGTTTAAAATCACACGTTAATGCGGAATTGAATAGGAGCCACGCAGTCGCGTCTTGGCGATGTTATCCCCCATTTGTATTGCTCAATTCACGCATGAACCTTCTGTGAGCCGTTTCCTGATCAGCTGTAATCCAAACCCGCAACGCGAATGTTATCTACCTTAGCTACGAGTCCTTCTGCGAAATGCCTTCCACATCAAGGTGATCACGATCCTTCTTGATAGGATGGAACCTGAAATATTATATACCTTTTACCGGGGGAATTAGCACGTCAATGCAAACCGCGTCTGCGTCGCCATCTAATATCACATCTCAATTGTAATCGACGACTCGGAATTCTAATCAATTGTAACTTTCAAGTAACTCTCAGAACTCGCTGACGAGGGATGAAGGAGTTGGAAAACCGGGGCAGCTGGTCAACGTCAAATTCGCAGCCTTGTTCGTTCGTCGGTTGACCACCCCCACCCTAATTCGCTCGTCCTCGAACGGTCAGCATTCGCCTGCGTGCGAGGGTGGCGTTGACCAATGACAGAGCGTCCTTCACCGACCCCTTTCAACTGACCAATAGAAAGATTTCGGCAAATGCGTCGAGGACGTGTGAATCAGCGAACCCTCGCCTCGCACGATCCTGCAACGCGTAAGTTATGCCTATTTTATCGTCAACATCTTTAGCCGCACCTATGTATGAGCATCCGCGTAATTCTACCCTAGAAAATTTGTTCAAGATCCCGAATACAACTCGCAAGAAATGAACTTCGCGAGTAAAGCACACGTGCAGAATCTCGCCACCTTCGAGTCCTGAAAAGCGTGCGCGGGGCCGCCTTAGAAACGGTGACGAAAATCGCCCCCGCACATGTAGCGAAAACAAAAGAAAAGAGCTTAAAAGCCCGACGGACTAGGAGGAGCCGCGGTGGTGGAACTTTGCTCAACTTAAACACTCTGTAAGTATAAGTATGCAAGAGGAGAGGTTGACTCGGATGAGAGCGAGGCGAAACGTAGAACGAGCGAAATGGAAACGGTTTCTTCACGCGTGTGTGGTACGTAATATTTTTTTCCACCCTGCGAAGCGGGAACCGTTGCATCCCTCGTCGCAACACGCGGACTGCAATCAGTGCGTGCCTATGCGCTGCGCTCAAGCACCGAGTAATACCTAATAATGATGAAGTTCCGTGCAGCAGTCCGCGTTGAGGAACGCGGTGGCGAAGGAAGGGGGCGAGAAGCGAGGGAAGAAAGCTGCAGGGCTGCTGCGGCGAAGGGAGAAAAGGGGGGGGGGGGCGAAGAGAGGGATGAAGGGGGTGGCGGTGGGGGGAAGGCTGAGGAACTCGGCGTTGGGAGGGTCGAAGGCAACTAACTCCAGCGGTGCGGAGGTGCTCCGGGGTGGGTTACACATTTGAGTACATAAATGTATGTAACTTTGAGTTTGTGTTGGAGTGGGCGGCGGCCATCTTGTCCGGTGGGTATTGACCGAGGCGACCGCCGCTCTCGGAGACGACATGCCATGGCGGGCCGACCACGCCGACCACGCGGACCACACTCGGCGCTAATTGCACGCTCTTTGATTTCGCCGGAAGCTCCACGTCTCGTATTCCGGCCGTATCTCTCTTTCTCGGAAGAATTCGAGCAGCGAAGCTTTCGATGCACGACGTCGCGAATCACTTGCGGGTCAAAGCCCAAAGCCAGGACGCTGTGTGTCGGTGGCTTATTTGTACGTGGCGGATAAAGTAATTGAACGGACTTGTTATGTCCCTGGACGTCCGAGGGGTGATTTCATGCACGCAGGCGCGAGGACTCGTTTTCTTTACAAGGTTTAGGTACTTACACTTTGCAAGTGTAAGTATCCTACGATACGTTTCTTCTGTTCTGAGTTTAGTTGACACGTCTGGCATTGTTAATTGCAACGACAGAGAGATGTCTCGGAACGTAATGTGCTAGATTATTTGAACCTTACACTTCATCTGTTAATGAAATCGTGGCCACCGAACCACTTTTTTCTATTTCAATGATGGTCCGCAGACTAAGAAGAGACGTGAGGATAAAGTAATTGCATGGAGGATCGGAATGATTACTGTTGTTTCTGATTATTATACCTCGAATCGGTTAATAAAATCGCAATAGACAGCACTAAGCCATGCGGAAACAAGATGAGGAAAAATCATAAATCTTATTTGAAATATTTTGAACCTATGAAACATACAGTATTTCTTAAAAAATTCTCAAATATACATTGCTTCTTCTTTACACAAAATTACTAACTATCGCCATCAATTTTGTATTACTAATAAAAATATTGTAAATAGCACAATTTTTTATGAATAAAAACACTGGTCAAACGCGTACCAGAAAAAGTTCACAAGTCATGGGAATTATTAGTCGAAGCTGGTACGTTAGGTGCTAAAATTTAATCGTTATACCTGTTTCGAAACGATCGATAATAGTCTTCTTTGACACCTTAGCTAAAAATTTTCTTAGCTTAATCTGAAACGTTCGATCAGCACATGCAATCCATGGGCCACTTTTCTTCTCTGTCTTATAAAATTTATTATTCTAAAAATACATGAATTACCGTGAGTTTCGGACGTTTTAACCAGTTTTTAATACGGAAATAAATCCTCAAAGTGGCACGTGTCACGTACCTCTTTGAAAATTTTTCCAGCTGTACGTTTGTGCCGTATCAACCGGACTGATCGAAGAATCCAGCGTGAAATCAAGGCAGATTATAAGATAAATGTGCCGGTTATTGAACTCGTCCCAATTGTTGACCTTTTTTCGTTGTATCTGTTTGATCCTTAGTTTTAAACCAACCAAAAAATCAATTTTTTGTGTCTAACCCTCTGGTCGTTGGTTTTAATCGTCGAGAAATCTACAATTTGTGCCTTCAATTTGTAATGTTGTAACATAAAAGGGTCAATTTTGGGTTTAAGCGTGTCAATAACTGGTACACTTACCTTACCTACGGGAGAATTAATTTGGGAAAACGTATAGTTTGCACTGGCGAATTTGCGGCCCTAGGCGCGCCAATCACGGTGAGTTGGCCTGACGGGAAAATCGAGATATTGGAGGAGAGGAAGGCATCCCTTGGAAGACGGCATCCACGTACCGAGTACTCGAGGTCAAGGCGACGCAGCCCCGAGTACTCGAAAGTCGAAGGTACAGGCAGCGTCGTGAAGTAACCTCCGCAAAGTTCGAGCGGGATTCCCTCGGAAACGCGGGAACCCTTTTCTGCCAGGGGCATCATCCAATTGTCACCTCACGCCCGCGTAATCGATCTCGTCAGAATAAGAAATTCATCAAAACGGCTCGCGGGTCGAGCACCAGGCACTCGAGTCTCAAACGAATCCCTACGCGAGCGATATTACCAGCTAGAGTAGAGGAGCCGGATCCTGTAGGGTCGAATTCCGCCTTCTCCCGACGGCGGAAAAACAAGAGCGTGCTCCAAGACATTCCAAAATCTGAAGCGGAGTTTTCTCGTCCAATTATTCCGGCTCGGATTACGTTGAATATAGCTTATCTACGTCTGTACCTTGACGTTTGAATGAATCAAAAATTCACTTTTGGATCCACCGCAAAAACCTTGATAACGATTAAGTTTTGACAAATGTTCCCAAGCTGGGCGAAGCTGTCTTCCGACCGAAGTAACTTGAACCAGTGATAACCGCGAACTTGAACTTTACGAAGCCGTGTAAAATTCGGTTTGGCAAACTCGACGCTGAGCTCAGCACAAGCGTTCAATTTCTGAAAATATCAACTCACCACGCAAGTGTAATTATCCCTGAGTTGTCGTCAGGTTTCAACGCTGATACAAAAAGGCCAGTAAGGACTCTGTCAATCAGCGCCGAAAACCTACAAAGAAGAAAGAAGATAGTAGAAACAAAACTTGGCACCTTTAAGGCATTTTCTTTCGTTCATGGAACAACATGAGCAACGTATGAGAGTTATGATTAAACTCAGGGGCTTACACCAAGGTTAGCGTGAAATGAATTCCTCCGAAAATTTCCGGGGTCAAAATCTGTCGAAACAACATTCCCGTGGTAATATCGGCGAGAGTGCTCAATACCGCGCAGCTCAGCCTGGTATTTCTGGCTGTTCGCTGTTGCATAGTAAAGACTGGCCTTTATTCCCCGTTTTCGCCTGGCACGTACTGTTTCAAGGGTGAGCTAGCCACCGACTCTCGCTCCGGCTAAAATTCCACCCTCCACCCTCCGTCCTCCGCCCTCCACCCTCCCGGCAACCCACCGACGCGCACTCTTTCGCGTAAAGGGTATCGTCCTACCGGGCACCCAGCCTCACCCGTGAATCTCTGTAGGAACGGTTGTATGTGCCCTGCTCCGTCGGTGGCCACCACCTCTGATTATACGCCGGCATCGGCATACCCTTTCCAACAACGCGCTGTACTCGAGGTCGTAGCGGAGCAGCGCCGAGCCTGTAGTGGAGGTGTGTGTTATAGGTATACCTAGTACACCTACCTACGTATAGATGTAAAGGTTGTTCAGCTCCGCGGTGGCGGCGAGGAGAAGGGGGGTCTTGCTTTTGGACTCAGCTTGTAGTGGTGCAAGGGTTCGACCCTTAAGGGGTTGTGGCTACACCACCCCCACTACCGCCGCCCGCTACCCCCTCGCCGGCGGCCATTTTATTCACCCTTTAGTCTGGACTCTCCGACGAGTAATTCGTAATTCAAAGTATTCCTGTCGGGAAGGATTTTGCACGACCTGAGTAAACTCGCGTTTTCATCTGGACCACCGGTTGGGTGTAAACCCACACCTGGAATTATACCAGCGATATTTTCTACCGATTCAATCAAGTTTCCGAGGCTCTTTTGTGCCAGACGCACTGAACTGCCGGAAGTGTACGTCGAAACGCCATGCGATACGGGAGAGAATTTTTCGGGTACAGCTAAATTGGCTTACCGGTTCAGCAGATCCGTCACACTGCAATGCTGAACGCGGATTTTGCTGTACTTGCAAAATTCGAACCGTCGCGGCGAAAAAAAATTTTTCCGCTCTCTCTGTGTATCGAAAAAAGTCTTCCGCTGGATCAGCGAATCTTTTTGTTTTCATCCCTGCGAATGCTTTATCTTTACTTTCAAGCACGCGTCTTATTGTATCCTGGATCAGTTGTGCATTCAAGAATATCTACGAAACTCATCAAACCGACATTTTTTTTCATCGTTATTTAATCACGTTTTTCCAACAACTTCCGACCCCGAAATACCATTTACGTTGTATCCACTGCAAGTATCGGATGTTGGAGTTTTAGCCTCGCGATATCGAAAGTCGGTTCACCGCGACTCCCCGAGGCTTGATTGGGATTTATTAATTGACACAGCCAGTTAACCCCCACCCCATGTTGCAGAACCATACCCATACTCAGAGCTATAACGTTTACTTGCAAACGATCCGAGAGTGCAGATTACACCAGGACACCGCGCCATGCCGTTATCAGATTTGGCGCTCTATTTCGGAGGGTATCTGTTTACGGCCGGACTAATGGTTCGGTCCAAACGGTGTAACTCCCTGAAGCTAAACGCGAGGTTCTTCTTCGATAATAATTAATATTCAATTACTCTTGCGGCCATTCTGTTTTCAGCTGTTATCCTAAACCTGTACACCAAATAAGGCGGAGGATGGGATGAAATAAATCGGGAACAAGCAGTCACTCGTTTATTAGAACGGCATCAGTCACGTAAATGAGGATTTGGAGTATCTCTTTATTTATTCACAATCAAATATCTTACCGTCTACGTACTACCTACGTTAATTACAATGAGTGTGAAACGGTGATCAAGATCATTTTTGTTCACCTCGTGCAGCTGCCAGAGTCCTTCGGCGAAATGCGATGAATGCAGGTCCTGAAATAAGAAAAAACTATTTCAACCAACGGAAATTTGCGATTGTAAACAAGCTTGTTCATCGGTTTCGAACAAGAGCGTTTCGCTGTAGCGGACCGACCGATCAGTCTACTCACGGTCTTCAGATTAGACGAATCAGATTCGGCTACAGACATGGCGCAGCTGATAGCAACGGCCGTGAGTTTTTATTCGCAATAAGTTACGAACAGACGATTTTGTCAAACAAAAGTGGCAGTGCTGTTCTGCGTCCAGAATCAATCCTCTTACGGATTCGGAAACATTATACGATATTTCACACCATATGAATCAAAAGGAATAATTACATCATTATTTTCCTCCAATACAATTACGTCGAAATTACGAGAGGTTGTTAAATACCGAGGAAAAGTAATCGCCAGAAGGAAAACCGACGTGCCAGTGTTAAAGATTGAAATCCAACCCGACGTTTGTGAACTTGTGAAGACCCGTGAAGTATGAGGTCTCGATTTCCATTCCCGTGGACTGTTCAGTTTCCGAATATTGTTCTGGCGTAAACAGAGTGTGGTGAAGAAAAAGAAGAAGAAGAAGAAGAAGAGGAAGAAAAAAGTGTAAGTGATGTGAAGGATCTTAAGCTGCGGCAGGATTGATGAAAATATAAACAGTCTGCCCATATTTCTATTTATTCAGCTCTCAAATAGATCGTATCGCGAAAGTACGAGTATAAATTGTTGTCGAATAACATTAGCGGTGGGACAACATATATCATTCTGGGCGCGCACCTCTGTGTTGACAGGCTCTACCCCATTTCTGGGGTAGAGTTCACGTAAAACCGGACACGGAACCAGACTGGCTGGTCTCATCGCCCCACATACGACTGACCACAATCGCCCTGTAGACAAATTTGGCCCAGTGATGCCCAACCGCATGATGTCGGATCGCCAATCGTGAGTAACGTAACACTTACAATTACATACCGAACGTAAACAGTGATTTGTTGCGTGTTCAAGAGACTTGAGGAAGAAAACTTTATTCGCCGTTAATTAGTCCTCACCGCCTACCTTCAAGGTGTTTTATAATAAAAAAAATCTACGAAGATGACACCGAGACAACTTCGTTGAAAGTAATCGCAGTAAATACTTTTGAATAATTGACGACTAATTCCGGTACTCTCCGAGTCTTGGATGCAATAAAGAAGGCCTGATTTATAATAATTAATATCCCGTATATATATATATATATACACACATACTTACGTAGGTGAGGAAATCGGCCTCTTTAATTATGACCAATTTCTTTTGATTTGAACACGCTTTTCTCGCCCGGCTTACATCATATAATTAGGTAAGAACGAGGCCTCTTCAACTCGCTTACTAAATAATAACAATTTCTGTTCCCCGGCGGCGTAACGCCGCCTCGAGCCGGCAGACCCAGGCAAGGGAAGGTTATATTATACGGGGTCGAACGGGGGTGGCTGAAGATGGAAGTCGAGCTTGCTCGGGGGAGTGTACACATATCGACATCGTCCATGCATGACAAAACGCCTGGCTAGCCACGCCGGGAAAAACGACGAGAGATCCGGTCTTCATCCTCTACGAGGATACACCCCCACCGCCCTTCGCATCCACGTATGTATCTTACACGCGTTATACTTCATACCTACCGACTACGACGCCAGCCCCCGAAAGCGAGATGCCGAAAACTCGCGAGAAAACTTTGCGATAATTCTCTGGACGTCTATCCACCCTCAGACCCGCTGTTTTCGCGGTATGTTTTCCCTCTTCCCTCTGTGTTTTTTTTTCGCCCCTTTTTCCCCGTTTCTTCCGTATTTTTCTACCTTTTTGCCAAACAATGGACTCCCACGCGACTAGGGCATTGGCCGGACGTCACGTCATCTCGCGGAATAATAACATTCGTGGGTGTGGGAAAAAAAGAATAAATAAATAAATAAATAAAATAGGAAAGAAAAATTCACGCCGAGATAAGAACTGATCTGAATAATACGGTCGTCTCGTTTTATGCACGCTACCTTCGGATCTACTACACCGTATATGAGGATATCACTGCCTCGTGAATACATATGTGTGTGTGTGTGCGCGTGCGTGTACACGTGAGGGACGCATCTGTGTACATACACATATACGGCCATTAAGTTGATCCTGCTGCACCGACTCGGAGGGTCAGAGATATTTTAATACTCGATCTACCGGGTCCAGAGGTCCAGCATCATCCTAACAGGTGATGAAAGACACACCTGTAAAGGTGAAAGATCACATCTTGCACAGCCAGTTTGCAGTCCGTGTCCAGAATCTCTCCACAGCGACTATTTCGTCGGATACTCCGAACCCCTGCACAACAACATCGACCGATCCCCATTAATCAGGTCAGATTGTCGTAATTGCGTTTTTCAAAATCCGACAAGAGTTTGCAAGCATTTTTTTTTTATACAACGTATCCACGGGAATCTTGTTTCGAAAAGAGAAAAAATTTCGAGGATCCCAAGAGGACTGAGATAGTGCAACACAAAGTTCCGAGCGAGATACGAAAAAAAAAGTTTACAAACTTTTGTCAATTAATTGGTTCACAAGATATCGGTGATGGGATGATTAGAAAATATGAATATATTACGCAGAAATATGAATTTAAATCGGTGTAAGCCGGGTAGGATTTTCAAATTTTCGACCTCTGTTTCCTTGATAAGATTACGACCTTTTGACCGAGTAAAGTTCACCCTGATTTTAGAGAACTTGAATTTTCATATCTCGGGACATTGCGTACTGAATAATTTTGCGACTCTTGTAGAGATTTTTTCATCGCAGATATAATAATCAGAAAAATACAAGGCGTAGTTTACAGTAATTACTTGCGTCACTCGAAAAATAAGCTCGCTCCACCATCGGGAACGGTCGATTGCTTTTGAAATCGTATTAAGAGACAATTTCTGAGAGCTCTGCGCGGTGGATAAAGTTCGGAATATGATATCTTGTATATTTGCAAAAGTAATAACCGTAGGTGGGTACTGGAACGAGGGTGTACTAGGGGGTGGGTGCAGGGTGGATGAAGGGAGGGAGGGAGGGGGGGGGGGAGGGGGGAGGGTAGCCTGGCGACACTCGAATCTCCAGCTGTAAGGGTCCATCTCATAGCAACGCCCACAGTAGCTGAGATCGATACGAGCGCAGTGTTCTGGAAACGTCGAATTTTCTCCCATTTTTCAATTTCCAATAAGTATTAAAAAATTTCACCTCGATTACCGAGACCTTGGGCCGCAACCTCGCGTTCGAATTTTCGAAATACGCTACTCCAAAGACCGGGAATAAATTTTTGAAATTATCATTTGATTCGCACTTTCAGGCTCGACTTCGCTCCACTACTTGACTGGCCTTTGTATCTTGGTCGTACAGTACACGCTCAAAGTTTGTACGATGAAATTACAACACAACTGCGATTTGTAGTCCTGCATGTGTTTCGAAATTTTACGAAACACCGTAAGGCAGAAATTCACGAGTTGCCGTCTAATTTCGCGCCATGATCCTCGAACGGACGCGCAGATTATGCTCCTTGTAATCTGTGCCCGAAGATCGACGGCAAACGAACGCTCTTGGATTCTACTTAAGTATGCGAAGGAAAGAAAAATTAATAATAAAAGAGCCTCGATGGCGTGGCCGAACCTCCCTTTACTAGAATAACTGGGCCAAGATCTACAAGATCTGTTCTGTAATAAGAATTGAAACGGCGGGAACATCGCTAAAGGTTACGGTATTTTTTCGCACTTCAAGATACACGGAGTCGAAAATTTTATTATTTACAATTTTTCCCACAAGTGTTTGTTCTTGTCTTTATTCTATGTAGTCGTCACTTAAACCTCCCAAGCTCTGAAAATATCTGCATTCGGGTATTAGGCATTTTAAGTCTTCCTCTATCCGTTACCAGAATCCCCGTTACTTGCAGAAGTATCACCACGCTGTTTACTGTCGTTCAGCGATCGTTTCAGAAATTAATTATTTACACTAATTTCTGTGAATATCTGAGCACCTTGGTGTGACCTGCGTTACATAAAAGTAGCGGAAAAATCGCCTCGAGAAGTTGCTTCGATACGCAACGCGAAGTCGTCGACAGTAGTAAAAGCATTGCTAGTCAGCCCCTGCTTGACTCGCCTGTCGGGTAAGAAATTCCTGAAAGGTCAGTTCACCTCGCATAGAAAAACCACGCGATTTTAATATTTCTGGTTTAAATTTCCTCCGCCAAGATTTCTCAACCGTTTTCAAATTTACACCGTATAAATTAACAAGAATCAAAGTCGATTAGTGGCAAAAATGGCGAGTACTAGTCACAAGAATCGTACCCTATAATGAATCGAATATATATTAGCGTGCAAATAAATCCAACCTTTCGCCAAGTTGAGATAAAAATTCGGACTTTCTCTCCCGATTCTGTAAGATTCTTTCTTTTATTTTGTAAGCGCTATCCCGTTGAAACCATCTCGTTTGACGATCAAGAGAGAAACAACAACGAAGTGGAAAAACTACCGAGCCAAATGAACGGAAGGCTGCATATACGCGCAAAGGCACTCACTTAGCGAGTCTCCGTGTCTCGGTCACGGGTAAAGACACTACCGACGCCATTAACGATTCGCACTCGAGGCAGCGCGACGCTTCGCGTCGGTTACGAGCCGAAGTACCCGAACGCTAAGTCTTTCGAACGAAGGAGCTGGGCATCTCCTCTGTAGTGCGTAACGCTACGTACACCGGTATAAGGGAAAATGATACCACGTTTCTAGGGACGTATCTAACAATAAGGTACTCGCAAAGTGCATCGGCAAAGCTCAGTCAGGACTCAGAATTCTCAAGTGTAGTTCCATGCAGAAAACAAGTGCCTGCTAACCTTGGTCAGAATTTAAACAAACAGCTTTGCTACTAGTTGTTGCAAATTTCTACACACGAAGGAAATTGGAGATAATTAGATCTTGTGATATTTTTCACGAAATGTTGACCAATTTACATTATTAGTGATAAAAAGATTTTTCCATATTCGAGTGTAGTTTATTACGATCATAAATTATGACTTCGTGCAAGTTTCACGTGTAATTATAGAAGTAAAATTATACGTAAAATAGTGTATGAAATAAATTTTTAAAACGACGAAAGAATATTGCTGATTTTGCAAAGCATAGAATGTGCGTACAGAATTTAACATAAAATAACACGTAATTTTTGTCCGCCGTTCTACCCCTAGTAAGAATTTGTGAATGATTGTGAATTGGATTGTTCGGGTGAATATTATACTAATTTTAAATTTTCTTTCGCTGGTTGAGCCATAAAAATTTTATTCAAATATTTGCAAAATATTACAATGAGTTGTATAAATTTCGTACCTCACGTAAAAATAGCAAAAAATGCAACGATGTTTCCGAAACGCAATATAGAACATAAAATGCACGGTTTTCGGCCACCTTAGTTCGGTATGGGGCCCCATCGATTGATCCATTTTCAATGATATCAATACGATATAAATAAAAACGTGCGGTTACGTATGATACACAATCAGCTATGATAGTTATAAGCATTGGTTTTTGAACAATCAAGTATTGAAAAGTACCGTTCAACATTATCAGTAAAAAACTGTGCTTCCGTAATTAATTTATCAATTATTCAAATCTACAGTACCAGAACCAAGTGTGCAGAACGTTTTACAAGTACAGTGGCAAAGGCACAAACGAGGCCTTCGTTCTATTACCTAGATTTATTGAATCAAAAAAAAAAAAAAAAAAAAAAAAAAACAAAAAAAAAAAAGACGTTTTAACGAAAATGGCAATTCAGGGTTAGCGAGGACGTGAAATATCGCGTATCCTCCTCCGGCGAGTGCAATGAGGATAAATACAACAATAGCCGAGGCTGGAGCGGCACTCGGGTAGCCCTCTTAATTGGGTCCGCCATTTTCGGTGTTTCGGCGGGCGGTTGGGCAGCCCCCGCGCCCTCGCAGAAGGGTTGCATCCCCTTTCCCTTGCCGCCCGCCGCCACTCGGTGGGATCCCTCGTCGCCCGGCGTCCCCGTCTCGCCGCCCCCGCTGCCCCCGCATCAACCGTTCCGTACACCAAGCAAGGCTCGTCCACGTCCCGGACCCTCGAGCCTCGAGGCCTCGTTCGCTCGGCCCGAGTGGCTTTTGTTTTCGCCCCAAAGGATCCGCCATTTTGAATTTATGATCCCCGGACCCGCTCGGACACCAAAAAACTTTGGTCGTTAGCGGAAATTAAGGGACTACCTCGGTTTTCGTACGTACGAGGCGCGTCGTCATCGCCCGTAATAAGAGAAGAAATGGAGGGGGAGGGGGGGCATGGACGACCCTTTGAAATTTAAGACCCAACCGAACCTCCTGACACGTGTGATAATTACAGTACGAAAATACTGCGGGCCGCGGATGCCATGGATTGGCTAATTCTCTGGCCAAGGATCAAATTTTGTCAAATGCATTGATCATGTTGTTTCCAAGTATACAGCAGTGAGTCTGAACTAATTTCCATTAATTCTTCAAAATTCGTGATATGTACAGAAAAATGTTTTTACCTTTTACCTCTAAGACTAAGTAAATATAATATTTGGAAGATGAAGATGCTATTTTTGAATTTTAGCCAAATTTGAGATTTTCCAGCTCGATGGCTCAAAGCATTTGCACCTTTGCTCTTTTTTAACGGGCTTTTGTGATTCGAGAAAAAAGCAGATTTCGGAAATAGATTGCCGTGATGAACAGGAAAATAGATCTATTTGAAATAGAAGATCGTGTCTGCAGTTCTTTCGAAAGAAAAATTTTAAGTAGTTTGATAATTAACCTCAAGTTGCGAATAAGAAATGGACAATTGATCGTAATGTGATAATTCCAGGGATAGTATAAGGGAAAATTAGTTAAATATGCAAGGGCGCAAATAAATTAAGCCCCCACCTCTCATGATAAATGTATACACGATAACGCACGAGGCATAATGGTGTGAAAATACCTACGCGGTGTTATTATCGCAACGATTATTATATTTATAATTAAGACGTCGTAATTAACGTGCGATAATCGTTGTGGTCGTTATCATTCCGGGCACGTAATTCGGTGAGAAATCGTCGCCGTGGATATTCCGATAACTCGATTCACTGTCTAATAGTTTAGTACAAATCGAATGTCCGCCGGTCGGGGGCGAGCGAATGCAGGGTTCTGCAGTCGGCGGAGATGTCGACTTAAAACAATTGCACGAAGGCGTTCCGCAATATCCCGACGTTCCTAATTCGGTTACGGAACTAGAGTGTACCTGGGCTCTCTTCCCTCACATCCCTCCTCCATACCGGAGCCTCGAAACGTGCTGAGAAATACGGCGATAATCGATATGGATTTCCAGTTCAAACATGCGAAACACATTAACTTGGTAGAGGTAGCGATTTATTGACGGTTGATTAACGCCTCGAAAAAATTCACAATTTTCTCTTCGATGATGTGATTCAGCGATGATTTGTGAATTAGTCACAACAGAGGTAACGGGATGACACCCTTGCTTCGCTAAGGGATGATTTACCCGTAAACTATGATAGGTCGCGGTTTCCGGTAAACTTTGGTTCACGTTTAAACCTGGATTCTGAATCTGTTTCGTTAAAATTATAGAAGTATAATCGCAGAATACTTTACGTGCAGTGGAGAATTTGGGAAATAGAATCGAAAGTTCTTAAATTCAATTGAATATAGAGAAGTTTCATGGATTCTTTAAATTTCATATTTTAGCAGCTTAGGGAAAAATAATTCAGTAGTTTATTTTCGATTTTACATTCGAAACAATGTTGAATCAATTTATCAGCAGGTTTCAAATGATACTGTGGAACAAACTTTCGTTACTCACAGACGATGAAACTTGACCGGGGAAAAAATTTAATTTTTCTTTAGAAAATCTGCAATTACAGTAAAATGGTTCGTTGTTGTAACTAAAAGGATGTCGACTTTCGATAGAAAATAGAACAGTTTGATAAAAATCAATTTTGAACATAAAGCTTAATTGTGTGACATAAATTACACGAGGCTTGTAAAAAAATTGTATTTTCTTTCCTGCCGAAGTTATGACGGAACCGGTATCGACGTTTGATTTTTGCAATCAGCCTCGAAACTGAAACTTGAAATTAAAATTGAATTTAGCGGTCATACAAGTCGTGCAACGCGATGAAACAACGTTTTCAGAAAAGACGCACGTATCAGGAGTGAGACTAGCTTCTCGATATATAAATGTTTGAATATTCATCGGACAAGTTTCGAGATGATCATTTCGCGATTAAAAACTTGCAGAGATCTCAACCACTCGTGTAATAACGATCAATCAAACAATTAGCATGAAACTTTGCCGTGAAAAGTTGCCGCGGAGCCGTCGCTCCTCTCAGATTAAAAGATTTTCATATTATTCAAGTAAAAAAAGAGCGACTCAAATACTTCCCTCGATCTCGCCCGGCGGTAATTTTATTCAGACTGTCCCGTTCTCCCCTACCCTTATACTTCGGGCATCGTACCCTCAGTGCCAGAATCGTTCCGGCCCTGCAAAAATGGGCCAGCCCACCAGTTTTGTCCACCCCTCGAAGCCGGTGCGGTTTCCCAAGCGTAGCAATTAAGCCCAGGGGCGAACTTCTGACTCAACACTCACCGGATATTTTGTCCTGCATTACCGACCCTGCGCACAACCAACCCTTAACGAGGCTTCGAACCCCTGGCAGATGTCACGGAAACCGTTTGTACCGACCCGGGTGAAACTACTCCGAGGGCGGTAAATGCGAGGCCTGATTACACTGGCCGTGCGTCTGTCGACTCATACCCAAGCGACGCCGACGGTTCCGGCACTGAATATTTATATCTAATTCATACCCGCGGACAGCTGGAAAACGCTTTTCTTTTGGTAAGTTATTCCTTCAGCATCTTATCGCGCTTTAACGCGAGAGAGAAATTTTCGCTATAACTTAGAAGATATTACAAGTGAAATTAAGGTCAATGTAACTTCCGGTTTAATTTGTTTCTTTTCTTTTTTTTTCACCGCTTCGTTCATCGCGAGCCCTTTGCAAATTTATCTTGGGTGACCGAGTAATGTCAAAAGGAACACAGTACGATTCCAGGATCGCGTCCAAGAGCATTTTAGTTTTTCCTTTACGCTTCTCTCTTTTTCTTTATTTATTTTTTTCTTCTCTTCCACCGTCGGAGGGAAAGCGCTTGAGTCGTGAATGGCCTGACATATCGCTGCCGTGCCTGTACCTGACACTTGGGATTTTTCCATTAAATTTTCCAGACCCGGAATCTATCACTGTTACAGTCCTAGCGGTCGTGGAGCGTGTAAGTGATATCCATTACAATTATTCTCAAGCTTTCAAAGCCCGGCAAAAGGAGAAGCAGAGCAAGGCAGTGCGCAGGGAAATGATTTGAGAAGGGATAAAAAAGAAAGAAGAAGCACGAGAAAATTTTTCAAAGGAGCGAAATCCGCGGGCGCAAGAATTCATTCGCGACATGTCGCTCAGCGATGGGGTTGAAAATTCGTACCGACTTTTGGCGATGCGCGTGATAATTTTAAGGTCAAAGTCAAACGTGCAACACGTATTAAGGCACCGATGAAACCTCGCGCAAATTGAATACGGACTTGAAAAAAGTCGAACCTCGTATTCAGAGTATGCAGAAGTTCTTAAAGTGCTATATAGCCCGGTTCGTAAGTCTTGTGCCAATATGGAGTCACCGTCTTGAAGTAAATGTAGATTTCAAAACCACATTCAAACAAGAACTGTCCAAATACAGATGCGGAGCTGCGGGGAATATTTGCCGTGACTCTGTAACTGCAAGGATATTTTCTTTTTTTTTTTATGGTTCCTTTGTTCCTCGCCTGCAAATCACCGATGATCTTGAACACGTCTCGTTGAAATCTTTCACACAACTTTGCTCCGGATCTTGTTCGCTTGGCAAATAGAATTTTCCTCAAACTAATTTCACGTGCAGATGTTCGAGATCTGTGAACGTAGCTGATTGTGACTCGATTTGTTCCTTTCCATTAACCGACAGCCGCATTAAATCATTTATTAGTTTACTCGGTTGCCGTGCAGAGTAAAGAAAAGGAGAAGAACGAACAGTTAATTTGCAAGGTTAACGAACAGCCGTCATTTCGATCGTCCGTGATGCCTAGAACAAGTAACTTTTCAGCATTCGTTGTACGTTCTTTACGCTAGGCAAGTCTTCCATTTCCATTACGGCAGAA
The DNA here is from genome assembly GCF_021155775.2 of Neodiprion pinetum. Lineage (NCBI taxonomy): Eukaryota > Metazoa > Arthropoda > Insecta > Hymenoptera > Diprionidae > Neodiprion > Neodiprion pinetum. The sequence goes on from NC_060237.1 coordinate 23,436,215, forward strand.
TAAATTTATGATGAAATTGTTACAGCAAGTTAAAATGAAAATCTTCACGGCGCGTAGAATATATGCGAGGGTCGAAAGTTTGAACTCGAAGAAGGCGTTTTGTCATTTTGGCGTGCTCGGCGGGCACAGGGCGTATTAACGGAATTTAGATGCCTCGTGTTTTTTGTAACACGGTCGGGCGATTCGGCCGGGTCCGTAGAGCCGTCGGACTTCGGCTAAAACCCAGCCTAATCGCAACCCTAATCCCGAGACTCGCAGGCGCCGGGCTGCTGATTCATTTTTCAAAGAAACCGCGAGAAAATGCAAATGCGGAGGGCATCTGGCAACAATGGCCAAGGTCTCACCCCCCCATTTTAAGGGTTGGTTTTCGCCTCGGCCCGAGGGAGGCTGCCGGGTAGGTGTGGGGCTTGCCGGCCATGCAAAGCAGCCTGGCCTTCCCCGCCGCGACGCCCCCCGTCGGTATCCCCGACGGAAACCTCGACACCGACCCCAACCCCAACCCCTGATAAGGGTGGACACCAGCGATCGATTAGAGGCCACCCCCACCAGCATCTACACCGAGCTTTCGCTACATTCTAACTCAAAACGCCGTCCGCGTTACGGTCATCACCCAGAAACGGTAATATTGATTATCTGCATATTTGCAATCACTTTTTGCGGGTCCAATTCGCATTTGTCTCGCAAACAGTGCTGGGAGTACCTGAATGATTTACGGTAGACGCAATTTTACGCTTCTCGAACATGATCGCGAATTCGTTGTAGGAAAAAAAATTACGTACACGTTGTTTCATTTGATGTTTATTTTAAATCGCTTTTTTCAACGTGTTATATTCGACGATTCTCTGGTATTTCCGAGCCCTTGCTCTTTGTTACGTATTCGGTAGGACGAGGCGTCAGAAATAGCGAACTATTTCAAATCTCTAATTCAATCGGCTTCGAGTTAGCCGTAGTAAGCGAGGGATCAATTATCGGCGAGAGCGAATAATGTGTTTATTTTTATACCGAGTTGCAGCCCTGGCGATGTATACCTACCATAGATTGAAAAGATCAGCCGAGAAATTGGAAATAAATCTAAAGCCTTTAAAAAAAATTGGCAATAAATTCTGAAGTTAGTCCGGTCCAGTGGGCATTCCCACTTCCCCCTTGCCCTTAAATTTTAAAATTCCCTAATTCCGTGGAAAAAGGGGGAATAACACGGAGTGCGCTGCAGCAAGCGAGCGGAGGAGAGAGAGAGAGAGAGAGAGAGAGAGAGAGAGAGAGAGAGGGGGAGAGAGAAAGATATATAAATGGAGAAAAGGGAATAACTGAAAGAAAGGGAAGAAAGGGTCGGTCCAACGACCGTACTGGGAGTACTGCTCGTCGGCTATGCAATCGATATAAAATTCGGTGATGTCACCCTTTACGTGTTTTCGAATCTTCAATTTTTCCCTACTCCGCGGGCTAAAACCCGCCAAAGATAATAAACCGGATGATTCGAAAAGGAAACGTTAAACGAATAAATTCACTCCGAAATAGAAATAAACAGATGCAGTGGCTAGCCATTAATTGATTCGAAGGGTAATTCCCGGAGCGATATAGGTACACGACGGCAGACCATAAACATAATAAATTTGTAGTACCGGTGTAAAATTCGTACAGGGTAGTCCGACGGTGTAAAAGGGAGAATGAAAAAAGCTGAGGAAAAAATTTTTCACAATGGCCTGTCGCGCTCCAAAACCCAAAACAGTTCGGGAAAATGTCATTTATTTTATTATTTATTTTCGTTTCCGGGCACCCCGCACGTATACGCGAGAGCGATTGGCAATGTGAAATGTAGGGAATGACACGGCTTCGAAAGGGACGATCTCTCCTAGCTCCGAGCTTGGGATATCCCTGCAGGAGCAGTAGCCTAATGCATTGTCGAGTCGAGTGCGGATTTTTAACCCTTAAAATTTAGCGAAGGGTGTCGCGACCGAGAGAGAGAGAGCGAGAGAAAAAAAATGGGGTTCAAAAGAGGGATTACATCGGGGATTTTGGTTTTCGCGTTTCATGTGCAGAGCCAAAGCCGATTTCCGATTTTCACTTTCAGCCTTGCACTCAGGAATCAGCCGTACTCGCTACACGTCTTTGTCCGCGGGTAAATTGGCCCGTTTTCCCCGAAGACTGGCCAGTTTCCACCTTGTAAATGCATTAAACACGTGTCAGGGAAAAGCTGGCGCCAGTCGTTGCGAATCAATTCGCCAGGACCTCGAGTAATTCCGTATTGAAACCGTTCCGATGGATTCTCTCGCTAATAACTCAAGTCAGCCACCTTCCGTTCATTAATCAAAATCGCACGGTTATTGTCTTCGGTTCGTCGTCTATTTGCCGAGCTCAGCGCTATTTACTAGATACTTGAGAATTCTAATTACACGCGGCGAATACGCGCGTCACCTTGCGACCAATTCATTCGCGTGTGCAAATAAATGTTCGCAACATAATCTATTCGCGAATCAGCTGTCGAACGTCGCGTTTTGGAGTAAATTTTTGAACACCTCCAATTTTTCCCCCACACAGATATTATCGTCGAGTAGAAATTCGCTATTTTCAAAGAAACGATGAGAAATAAATAACCGGAAATCAGGCAGAATTATCCCCGGAATTCTAATATCGAAAAAATATGACAAATTTTTAATATCAAATTCCCGAGGCTTCGTCTTCATTGCCTTCGCTTTTCTGCTTTTCGTACATTTTCCACCAAAAATTCCAACGAACCACGAAGTTTTATTTCTTTCCAAGCGCACGACTTTTCAGCCTCGCTTAGTTCCGCGTATAAGTATGTGTAACATATAGCATTCCTGCGGTGAGACTGTTTTTTCTTCTCCTCATTTTTCGTCATATTAACTCGAGCCATCGACCAAACTCCCGATACCGCATATTCAGTTTCCGCGGTGTTTCCGAGGATCTTCTCAGCACCCGCAAGTTCGTTGTGTATTTTTTATTCGATATTAACGTGTAAGCACGTTTCATTTTTTCAGATTCCGTGAGCTCCGAGTCCCCCGTATGCGCAAAGTCGGCTATGGCCTGCAGACCCCAGCCTTTGAATTTTGAAAAGTCACGTTCTATGGGTGTGTTTGTTTGGACAACGGTTTTTTTTCCGCCGTGGGAAACGGGCCCAATACTTCGGAAGAGACGGTATCGATCAAAAATATATTAGTCCCCAATATGACAGTGCAGAGTGCTTTTCTCTCTCTCTCTCTCTCTCTCTCTCTCTTTTTCTGCAGAGGGTAGAAAACTTTTTCGGATCCCAAACGGAAACACAAAAGAGGCATACCTGCCGGGGGAAAAGGGTTTTGCTACCTGTAAAAAAACGGGGCAACTAAATTAATGATTTAGTGTCAGTTCCGATTCGGGGTTCCGTTTTTTCTCTCTCTCTCTCTCTCTCCGTCTACCTCTCTCTTTTTGTGCGAGCTTCAGAACACACTCGCGTCTTTTGGAGTACCGCGAATCTCTACCGTAACGTTTCTTAGATCAGCGTTATAGATTCTGAAAATCTGCAGCCGTTCAAAGAACGTCCGACGATGAAACTGACAAATAAAAAGAATCTTTTTGAACCAGTGACCTGACGCCGTAAGATATATTAGGCGCGTTCATCCGTTTTTGCGATTCGTTCACGCTTAAAAAATTCTAGATTTACAAACGTCTGGTATTTTCACCCCTTCTTTCCAGCTCTTTCTCTTTTTCGACGAAATATTTCGCGAATGAACAAACTTGCGCTGTTTATATTCCCTTCCTTCTCTCATCTCCTCCTTTTTTTTCATCGCCTAGCTCGCCCGTCAACCGCGCAAGATACGATACTTTTTCGCAGTTTGAGAACACAACGCGTTTCGCCCCTGCCCTCTGCTCCCCTCGCATGCATATACGCGAACCGTTGCGTTCCGAAGAAGAGAAGAAAGGAGGAGTAAAAAACAAGTAAATAAAAATAAAAAAAAAAAAATGACGAAGCGAAAAAGGAAAAAAAAATGGCAGCGAAATATTACACGGGCAAGATGTAATTGAAAATTATTGCCGAAAAACGCGTTCGATCGGAAACTAGACCAAGGAAAGGGTTAAAATACCAGGTACGCGAAACCTTTCGACCCTTCCGCATTGAATATATCGTACGGATGTTACCGGGGGTTGTAAGCACGTACATAGATGTGTAGGGGATGCGTTATAATATCACCGAAACGTGCTGAACCTCAACATGATGCTAAGGGCGGATGAAAATGGCGCGTGATTCCGTTCACGCGATTGTTTTCGAGCGAGAACGAGAAAGGAAGAGAGCATAAAGTAAACGGGAAACAATTGAAAAAAAAAATAAATAAGTAAGTAAACAAATAAACGAAATAAATGTTACATTCGTCGGTTTTTTGAATTCGAATTTAAATTCTGCATCCCCGCGACTCCCTCGAGACACCGGAAACTCAACCCCTGGTCACTTCAAATGCAGTTTTCAGTTTCGCGTGTCTCTCCGTGCTGTAACCTTCAATTTTTGAACGCTTCGTAATTCCCGGGAGACGCCGGGTTCGGGATAGCGAGGGAGGACCGTCCGCCATCTAATACGTATGTAAGAAAATCCCATCGAAGTTGCACAACGTTTCGCGACGTGCTGCTGGAAAGTTTTCAACTTTCCACTCCTTGTTTCGGCTCGGTTATTATGCCGTCTTCGGGGGCTAGAACCACCCGGTTTTTGACCCGGAGAAAAAGGTCCAAGTACCAAGGTGACCCCTCGCCAACCCTAGAGGACCTCGAAGGACCCCGAAGCCCCAAAGAAGGCCTTTATAACGACGTGAAAAACCAGCTTTGACGCGGCTTGACCACGTGCCGGCCTCACCTCGCCTCCCATTTCCGGTTCAAGTTTCTCGTCAAGACGCCCTTGTTAATCGGCAGCAATTCTTGTAACACCGAAACGAAAGTCTTGTTATATTTTTAGTCGAGAGTAGACGCGGAATTGCGTTAGGCGAACATATTATACTCGGAATTCGATGCGTACAGTGTAGGTACGTGACAACGGGAATCCTCTCTCTCCGTTCTATACCATACGGACGGCATATAAATACGTAGGTATATTTTCGAAGAAGTTTTTCTAAAGGATACGGAATTCGCGCATAAAGGACGACTCGAATCGGGGAGCACAAAACACCACTTAGGTCGAGCTCACGCAGCGCAAACATGCTAATGGACGCTATACTATCGTTGCGGGGTCCGTCTTCGGAAGGATTTCTTTGCCAGAGCTACTTCAGCTTCCTGCAACCCCGTTTTTTCGCGTATCGAAGCCTCGGGAGTGACAACCGGAAAGTGTATATTGCCCTTTTGCCGAATACGTCATACGCACGAATTTAGGGACGATGAAAAAGGTGGCGAGATTAATTGGCGTGTTATTTTCGCTTCGCGATACGCATTCGGATCGTGGGTAGAATCGGCAAAAGCTAGTCGATAAACCGGAAAGTGGAACGGCCTCTCGGAAGTAGGATAATCGGATCGAAGTCAGAATCGGACAGTTTTGTCTTATCGAGAGGTGTAATATAAGGAAATCATTTAGGCAGGCGAGAAATGTGCCGCAGGCTTGGCCGGAAATAACGATTCAAGATAAGGGATGAAAGCCTGCACGGATTCGCACCTATCGGTAGACGCATCAAATCATGTTAAGATCATTTCATCGCGCCTTTCCTGCCCCGAGGTTTCCTCTTTTTACACTCTTCCACGTCTTCTTCCCCCCCCCCCCCCCCCCCCCCCCCCCCTTTCTTCCTTCCTTATGACCCTCATCAGAAGCAGCAGCAGCAGCAGGGTTAGTGTATGACTGTAGATAATGCCCCTGGTCTATCGACTGTCGAGGGTCTATATAGAAAAATTGTGCCGCCTCATCGAGGCCGAGGAAGAATTCTTCACATTGTAAAAATAGAAGGAGAAGGAACGAAAGGAGGCTGCGTGGGGTGGAAGAAAAAACAGACACGAACCCTTCCGATTATTAACAACAAATTTTGCCCCGTAATGATATCGGTCGCTCGGTGTTTCCTCGGGGGATGAAAAACGCCATTTTGTTCGGAACCCTTCGGCCTACCTCCCCCGTTATACCGTATTGATAAAAAAAATACAGCCACCCCATTGGTCCGCTGGACAGAGGGGGGCGACCCCTTGCTGACCAAGCGAGACGCAATCCCTATAAATACACGTATCGCGGAACGCGTTGCGCGAACGAATGCTGCATATTTGAATTATTATCACATAAATAACCTGCCGATCTACGTAGATTTTCATCAATTACGAAGTTCCAATTCCAGTATTAATTTTTTTTTAATGAAAATATATAACAACGCGACACCATTCACATCGTAACATTTTTTGAGAAACCTTCCGCGTCTCTATCGCGTGAGTGAAACTAGTCGGTGGACGAATACTGTGCACTTTTCGCATTTGTATAGATTTGAAAGTATCAGAGTAAATTAGTTTTAACCCACTCTCACCACGATCATTTTAATAAATAGTAGTACTAACCTGTGATTTCAGAGTTCGACACCTCCTCGTTGATGCAAAAGAACTTCCCTCAAGAATTGTCAGAATTAAAATCTCGTTATCACCGAGTGCGGAAGAAACAAGGTACTATTTATACCTCCGTTTATTTTTTTAATAAAAATTCTCCAACTTATGTGAGATTCATCGGATGAATTAAAATCAAGGTACTATAACAGATCGTCAACTCGAACGTGGAATGATTTACTCGGTAACAAATGAGCACCGAACAGGCTGGCACTTGTGATCGCGATCGGGTCTCTTGAGATCGAAATCTTGACATTTCTTTGGAGCGGTGTAATGAAGAACGAAATGATCTTCTCGGCAGTGAGTTCAGACAGGGACTGACTGAACGACGACGGTAGAAGAGATCTCTCGTGAGAGGTGTGAGAGGTCCCAAACGGGGTGAATAGGCCCAAAAATCTTACCTGAGGCAACCGCGACCTATTGGTGGGGGTCAGGTATGAAAAGGTTTTTACATAACCCTCATTATGCAATGCCGCAGGAGGGCAGAATGAAAGATGTAGGAAAGCTCGACTGCTGCTCCACCTTTCCTGCATTGCACACCGTGCAAAACGGTACAGTCTCAACGTTCCCATACCTGCCCGCCATGTGTAATTGTTCGAGTTCCGCTACCTGAGATGCAAATACACACTGTATCGTACGGCCGTGTGTATGAATGTGCCGTGGATACGAAAACGGCGCAGCTACAACATGACATATCAGCATCGCTTCGCCCGTTGCAGGAAAAATTAATTTAATTTATTTCTACCCCGCTGGGAAAGGAAGGTGGATGGATGGATGGTTGGATGGAAGCGTTCATGACGTCGACGCCATCTCCCCAACGAGCCAAAGGGTTGGACCAGATGACGCCATTTCCAATTTCCTGAATGAAAAGCGGAACCAATTCACACTTTCAACACCTGGCTCCCCCCCTTCCTCCTTCTCGACGTATAACTGTTCTTTAATTAACTATTTCAACGGACTAATTGGCTTGAGAGAAATGACTCTCACCGGCATGTGAAACTACTGCAGGCCTGGTGGACGCCTGTTACATATTCGACGTCGTTTGTAGCTCGACGAGTGAGTACCTACTTTTGTTCTAAGCTCTGCTCTCTTTTTTGTATAAGAACTCTGAAGAATGTTGTTTTACTTGTTGCGTGATTTACGACTGGCAGAAAAAAAAAATAATACAAAACGAATAAAAAACAGTGAAAAGTTAGAAATTTGCGAGATGAGAGAAAATCCCCGGTGTGTTCGTCGCCGGTGCTGTGCCGAGAGGCGCGTTGATGGGGAGTCGCGCACCTGATACCCTTAAATTTTTCCCCAAATCGCGTCAAATCGGTTTTAGCGTACCTGCTGAGTTTCCGGGTGTAGCTGCAGTGTCAACCTGCTTTCGCCCGATGAAGTCGAAATGTTTGATCCACCCCATGGGGTGGATTACGCGCTTTTGACAAAAAAAAAAAGTAGAGAAAAAAAACGACTACACAACGTGTCGAGCTCACAATAACTCTGGGGTAGTTTTGGGTGAAAAAACGTGAAAACCGACACCAAAATAAAAGGACGAAACTACGGGTGCGCGGGTTACATGCACAGAAATTGCCTGCGGCAAAAAGCGCATGTAATATACAGCAAATAACGATATCTGATTCACCCTTTGCACTTGTTCGAGTATCGTACCTATTATTAAGGTTTCTTTACCTCTCACCCCCCCCACCTTTCATTTCACGCGATCATATCAACCGTTGAAATCTCGTTCTCCTATCAACTCTGGCATCCGACCTTTCGTTGCGGCCTCTCAAGGACGCCGGGACACTCAGTGTAATTAGTCCATATATACGCACACGACGCCCAGACTAGACGGGCAGACACGCATACAGGTGTGTAAAGTAGAGCACGCAACTGTGTAGTATTTCTCTAAGAGTTTAGAGGCACGGATAATTGGGTACCTGTGGGATCCGCGAACTCGACCCGAAGTCAACGCGTGTTGTTTTTAGCTCCCACACCATCCGCCATCGCGATTTTAGCACCAACAGCCTAAGTCGACTTAGAGGGAACTTGGACCGCGGATGACTTTTTACCGAAACAAATATCGCCTAGTATATATATACATATACCCAGGCATAGGCGCGCGTGTTTAGACGGCACGGTATGCGTTTGTAATCGCCGATTACGATCCGAATTCGTTCAAGTATACCCAAGGTACATGTACAATATACATTCGAAGCGCGATGTTATCTGCGGGCGGGGAAAAAAGGTGTCCTTGAAATAATTTCCCGCGGCGCGACGTGATCCTCCAGAACGCACTGACCCAAAAAAAAAGAACCTCCCCTCCTCAGACCGGGGTCTGACGTCCAATTGAGATTCGGATCAGTTACAAGAACCATTTCGCAGAGCCGCCAAGATTTCGGATAATTTCCGAGGCGTTCGGCCGCGTTGAAGAGCCCTCGAGATTCCGAACCGCGTAGAGTTCGTTCGAGTTCGAAATTTCATTCGGGGGCGAGGATATCCGGGGTGCCTCCACTCGAAATCTCCCTCTTTGCGGTGGCCGTTCGCCACCCCGTAGATACGAGAGGCCGCTGCTCGCCCGGTCCCGTTTTAATTTCCAATTTTAATTTAGCTCCGATAATTTTCACCGCTCCAACGGGTCTCGTGGAATCGGCGGCGCCGATGCGGAGAGCCACGCCAGCGGAGGAAATCGTCGAACGCGCGTAACGCACCCCGCGATCGATAGACCGCTTGTAATCCTCTTCTGAATTTTAACCCCATCTGTCGTAGCATGCGCATCCCGACTCGTCGTCGACCTATTTCGTTAACCGAGTTCAAAGGATTCGTACCTGGGCCCTAGGGCCCCGGTCCCGCAGCCGCACGGGTCCGTCGGTTGCGCAAGAGCCGAGGGATAATCCATTAACATAATTTTACATAGAGCCTTATTTAACGCGGGGAAACATTATATCCGAGCCCGCCAGATGCAAAAGAGGGAAATAATAGACGGTGGCGCGTAGGTATGCCTGCAAGCCTCGAAGGTCCTCAGGTATACGGATACTCGCTATCCGCAAGGGGTTAATTCAAATATTTAAAATATCGAACAGATTTTACACGTAACGGTCTCCGGCTACCTGAAACTGGTAACTCTAGCCCGCTCGAGTTTTACCCGGCAGCGATCCGAAGGGCTCAAAGGGTTGCGACGCCGTGAGGATCCGGGAGTCTAATTTTCGAGCGCAGGTATAAATGCACGTTCGTTCACCGTTTTCCATCGAAATTAGGACCTTCCAGGTCGCCGCGATACCTTTTTATCCGAAGCCTCCCTAGAGGCGTTGCGCTGCTGCGCTTTAAGCGGCGAACTGGGACAACGCGAATTTCGACCTGTCTTTGATTTACGCCTCTTCTGACGGCCCATTTGTCCGCGGTCCCTTGGACACTGAGGGAGTATCGGCCTTATCTACGCCAGCCAGTCGCCATCTTAAAACCACCGCTGCCCGGGTGCTCGGGACAGAACTAACCTTCCCCCCCTGCCCTCGTTTCACCCCCACGACCCCTCCCTCCAACCACGCGACCCCTGCCTCGAAGAACTCGCCACTACGCGTGAATTAACCAGACGCCCTTCGCTGAGAGAGCCTCGCTGTTTTCGTTCGCCCACATTTTGCAGCTTCTTTTTTCTCGTTTTTCTTTGTCGTTTTTCTGTATTTCATTATGCGAGTATCGACGATCCAACATCGACACTTATATGCAAAGAGTAGAACCCAGGCTAGCGATTCGACGAAATTACGTTTATTCACTTACACATCGAATTACAAAATGAATTCATTTTTCTGAGTTGAGAATTACCAATTTTTTTTTTTTTTTTTTTAAAGTTTTACGGTCGTATGCGAAGAAGCTCACACGGAGAAGATCAATTCGATTGAATATAAACTTGTCGGAAAATTTATTCACGCTGATCGAATTTTGAACCGATCACACTGAATAAATTTTATTTTCAACCAAATTGTTAATCTGATACGTAGATACGTACCGAAATGAATTTGTTTTCCAAAATCGCAATCCGAGCATCAAAAAATAAATACATAGGTACCATTTTTGAGTGACAGATAATTATCGCTAGAAAAAGGAAATACCGATGGACGAGCTCGCAAATTGGTAATAAGTAACACACGTCCGTGAGGTTCGGAAGTACAGAGATCGGGAAACCGATTTTGAGAGAAATAGGTAGCCTGTGTACGTATACCTATCTGGTATAGATATAGACTCCGCATCATGGAGGGTGTGAAATTTGATCAATACCCACGACTGCTACATTTTTCAAGCGGTCTGCTAAGCTGGCCATATGTATTCTTATGGACCACCCTGTTTATGGGGTGCAATTTATTTCCGAATCGAAGGTAATGGCCGGCAGTTTACAGAGATCCCCAGCCTCGGTCGTTCGTGGCCACATTAAAATTTCAAACAAATACAAAAATGGAAATATTCCGGCCGCTTATGTGTTGACCAATTTCCCCAGCCGGCTGACAAAGGGAGGCTGAGCCACCCTCCGAACTCTCGGAAGATCACAGCCCAGGAGGCTCATTGGGCCGCCAAGAACCACCCGAGGATTCATCGATCTTGACCAAACTTGCTCCTGCCTGATAGGACTTCGAAACAGGAGGCTTCGCAAGGTTCCGTTCGTTAGTTTTTTCCCTGAAATTTTTCGAGCAGAAATTGTACGGCTGAGAGAAACGCGGAGGGTGATGACAAATATTTTCCAACCCGTGGGGATATCATATACGCGGCGCGGATTTCGCGGGCTTTAGAAGACTTTTCGAAAATATCTTTCCCAGCTTGCAAAGGAAATTTCTTACCGCGGTAACTTACCCTGCAGCGGATGTATTCTCCTCTGTGCTTTCGATATAAGGACATCCATGCCTATACGTGTACGGTATGCTTTGAGATTTTTCATTTATTTTTTCTCCTCTCTGGGTAGCTCGGCGGTTCTCGTCGCGTCTTCTACCAGCTCGCTTACACTAGACAGCTGAAATCAAGCCGGTGCGGAAGAACCTTCGCCGGAGATTAGGCCAGGCATAAAATTAAATTTCGATAAGCTATCGAACGGACACATGTACGGCTTTCCTCGGAGAATGAGCATCCTCGAGACCGTTGGAGATTTCCGAAACGCCCTCGAACGCAATATCGAACTTCCGAGAGTGATTTCCGTGAAAATTTACGTGGAAAGAAATTTTTTGACTCGCGTTTTGCGCCCCGGATTCGGCGAGGAATTCGCGGCGCTCTTCTCTCTTTCGGATTTCCTTATTTTTCTCTCGTCGGCAGTTTTCAAATCGAGGGACAGTGACTCGCCCGTTTCCGCCCGGTGCTTCGCGTCCTCATACCGACGTATTATATATATCCCGGGATTTAAGGGACGCAAGGAATTCGCCCCCTCGCATCCCGCAGCCTACCAGGGACCCCCCCACTCAATTTTTATCATATATCTAAAAGTTTGGCCGGATTGGCTTTCGCTTGACCTATGCCCAATGGCGCGAAATACCAGCCCCCCTTTCCTATCCCTGTATTATATCCATCCAACCCACCCACGCGCCAATGCTATCGCGCGAGGCAATCGCCAGGGTTGAAATTTCTTTCCAATCGGTTTTACATATACACGAAGACGAGTTTTATTCCTCAGCCGGTAGGTATTCGTCTCGAACTCAACCTAGATCCCGCATCTACGACGACTAGGTGAAACTGCGAACAACAAACATCCGAAACCGCCGCGTTCTGGCACGCTTGCTCTATAATAACTTCGTCTTGGAAGAAAAAAAGTAGCAAGGCATCCAACGGCATGGATTCGAAACCTTATATTTTATGCCCAACGATTAAGGATTTTTATTATGGTTAAAAATCGACACCACACGGAATATTTATTAAAATTATTATATTTGTAAGCTACAAGGATCTTCTTGAAAGCGCAAAAATAGAAAATACTCAAACTGTAAAAAAAGCTTGATCGGTGCTTCATTTACAAATTGTTTTGGTAGGTTCGTTCGATCCCACTTTACGATGGCTCATTTTGTTCAGAAGACTATTTTGCATGACGTCACTAAAAAAGACTTTCTTTTTTCTGTCTACTGGGTAATTCAATATTACCATTTTTGGATCGTAATCAATATCGGTACACTGTTCTGAAAATAAATATTCACGATGGCACCTCGATGAAAAAAAGTTTTCCTAATAAGAGGTGAAAAAAAGTTCTGAGAATTCGAAACGAATCAACAATATTCAAGCATATATGCGAAATCTCAGTATCCTACGTTTACGTATTTTTAGAGATATAATTCGTAACTTACAAATACGATAATTCAACACACACTCAACGTACGACTCTCTCGTAACGAGTTATTGAAAAGTATCCATTCTTGGCCAGCCAGCCTGCTTAACCTCATCGTCTAACGCACGTTTATCTACACTATCTTCAACATTGAGTAGGCTTAAAAACTGGCAATCTCACCGAAAACCTGAAAACAATTTATCTCAATTTCCTCATTTCGCTTCTCCCTCTTTGCTTCTTTATCTCGTATAACTTTGAACCTTATGGCGCCTTTCTTTCGTGATGTTCCGTTCGTTGGGGTGCAACTTTTAACCGCTAAGCCTCGGTTACTGACAGCCCCAGGATTGAAGCTGGAGACAGGGGCCCTACCTGGTGCAGGACCTGATACACGGCAGAGTCACGGCTCCGTTCAACCCCTTTGCACACGGGGTCGAAGGGCGCCAGTTTTGGGCCAGACATCGCACGCTGAACATCGGGTAAGAGAGTTTTATAGTTATATTTAGCTACGTTTCGTGCTACTGGCCGGGCTCGGTATTAACGGTGTTAATTTTCATCCCCTTTTCGTTACTAATTTCCGGTGTTTTACCTCCTTTTCAAAGTCACGCGCATCATTGTCGCGGCTCTTGCGAAGTGAGGGGAAAATGGTATCAGTGATTCGATTGTTCGTGCTCTTAAATTTTTGCTCGCAGTTTTAGTCTAAGTTGAGGTGGAATTCTTGTGGGATGCGGAAATTTATCAAACGAGACAAAAATGGAAACATTTTAATTTTTACACAACTGAGGCTGAATTTGATTGCTTGACTAGTTGTCCGATCATCTGCAACAAAATTTTTCGGTAGGAGAGAATAAATAAGGTTTAAAAAAGAAAAAAACAGCAGAATATTAATAGCAGTGACCATGGCAGTAAATTTGTTATTATTCTTAGATTCCCGTTTCATCCAACAGCTCCTTTTCAGCCTCGGTACTTTTCCAAAATAGTTGTAATGTCGCTGGTATTTTGGTGCGGAACGAGGAAAGGTTGCCGCCATTATTCGATCGCCGGGTAACTTGGACCGTACGGTTTTGGGGTGGTCAGAAATAAAGCGTTTCGAGCTCGGCCAATCAGGGTTCAGACCCAATGGGACTCTCCACCGACTATGAGCGTCGCGGTAGTTTCGCCTCGCAATTACACGCCATAAGTTATCAGTGAATCGAGGACGGGGACTGTAAGGGCCGGTGAACCCGGGGGCGAAAAGTTCAGGAACAGCGTGGAAAACATAGTAGACAGGTACGCGTTTCCCTGCGGATGTGTGCGCGTCTAAACGTGTGATATAGAAGGCCCACGGAGAGCCGCCTAGCCGGGATTTTCACGCACCGCGTGACGTCACAAGTCACCGTATAACACCGCCTGCAGAAGAGACACTCGCGGCCACCGACGGTAATCGAGATTCGCAAGTTTTAGCACGTACTAAGGGTTGATTCGACCCTTCAATTACTCTCCTGCCTACCCGAGGCACGTCACCTTTGGGACCGCGACTAACGCTCCTTCCAAACTCGTTCCTTCGCCCGATTTCGCCTCAAATATATAAGTGAGGAGGAGAAGATAAAGGCGCGAGGAAAAATATCGCTCAGACCGTCCTAACGCGGCTTAATCATTATCCACTTTGTCGGCCGGTGGAAAATAGGAGCGGGGGGGGGGAATGAAATGATGAAAATTCTACTCGCTTAACGTGCGGTAAAATTAAACCCACACAAATTTTTTACTAATTATAATCCTGGAGGTTAAAAAATCTACAACCTGCATCCGATTTCCGAATTAAACGAGGGATGGTCAGGCGAACTCGAGAAAAAAAAAAAGAAAGAAAAACTACGCAGCCCACTTGGGACGGCTGTATTTGATAGAATCTAATCGCTATCTTACGCAAGAACTGGGTGGAAGTTTTTTCATCTTAACAATATCTTCCACCTTTATATCTGACTTCGTTTTTCTTGTTATATGCATGAAAATAAAACGTGATGCGTGCACGGTGTGGGTGAGGGAGCGAAGTCTGTAGGTTATCGATCCAGTTTGATGTATTACTGGCTTGGTCCACCCCAGCGTCCCGGCAGGACCTCCTCGGAATATGCTTTTTATGTTTTTCTCTTCGCCCCCGGACGCTCCCGCCGCCACAACTATCGCCGTTACCACGACCTGCACCGTCGAGCGGGTGGGACGCGGATAATGGTCGCTCGCGAATAAATGTAGCCACTATTTGTTATTCCGGAGTACCGCCCGACCGAAAAAGAGCTACGCTTTCTGTTTCCCGATCTACGCCATTTTTTATCATTTTTTTTTTTTTTTCTCTTTTATTTGCCAGCCCTCTATACTGTTTTTCTACTGTTTCGTGATTAATCTAAAACTCCTATTTTTTGTCCTTCTGATTTTTTAATATTTGCAAGCAATTCCGAGCATCCTGGTTTTCATTTTATTCTTCGCGCATACTTTTTACCCCATCGAAAAGAGAACGCAATTTCTTCAGGCATACATGTATTGTCTTCGATAGGTATATAAGTTTCCAATAACGATATACCTTTGACGGAAAACAGAATACGGGTACACCGATACTGACCCAACGTGTCACTTGTGTGCGGATAGAGACATGTCTCGCGATTCTCAGGTCGCGTATACGCGCCCTTATACGAAGAACACGGGCACTACAAGCCTCTTGAGAAATTCATATTTATACGTACGTATGCGTATCTTATACTCATATTAGGTACAAGCCATATATACCTTGGGCGAATAACATTCTAATTTTCCGGATGGATGAAAACGTATGAAAATCTGCGGAACAAACGGAAAACGTTAGGGGCGCCAAGTCAAGACCAATAAAAGTCTCGACTCCCCTTTTTGCCTCGCTGTTCTTTGTATACGTATGATACATACGCGTTGTTACGTATACGTACCTATTTCATGCGGTGACGTCATCGAGGAATTCGCGGCCGCAGCTTATAACCTCGTGGAATTCACATTCGGAGATAACGCTATCAATTTTTCATCTCACCGTCTGTCCGACCCTTATTAGACAGCAGTCACAGCCTTCTGGTTAATTAACGACCGTCGTCAGCTAAAATTGACCGAGGAATCTTATCAAACGCGCAGCAGATGCACCTAGCCGTATATAGGCCGCAGACCCCGTCCATTGTTCCTCAAATCGGGTCAAAATTAGTTGAATAATGTATAATATAATGACACGGTACAGCGGGCGGATGCAGAGCGAAGAATACGTATCGAATGTACGTAACCATCGATCCTGCAGACTTCGGGTAAAAAGTTTGAATTATATTTGGAACAATTGTTGCGTAGATGTAAATTTTCTCCAAACACCAGAATGGAAGAACATACTCATGGCCGACGCATAACACGGATTACATATTTCATTCGTTATTCATTTTTTAGTTATTCTATACCAAGAAGGGATCTATGAGGCGCGGGTTAAAGTATGGGGTTGGGAATAAGAATGAGGAATAAGAAGAGCAAGAAGGAAAAGCGCATTTTTATTTGAAGTATTTTTTCGCCGGGCAGCATATTCGGTGCGATGGGAGCTATACGTTTCAAAATATATGCAAAAGACCAGGGCGCCCTGCGCATCCTAACACGGTACAACCCTCGAGAAAAACTAACCCCGGCCAGAGTTGCGGATCTTTGCGAATTTTTATCTCCACATCGGGTGGTTCGTTTTCACGAATCCACCAGTCAAAACGAAGATCCCTGCCCTTGATTCGGCCGATGTAAATATATATACATGTGTATACATATGTATCTACATACATGTATAATATACGTGCATTCTTCCTTCTCGACCACCGGCGCCGCCGTTCCACCCCCAAGATCGGAGGAACAACTGGCCGGGAAAATGGAACTCCGTTTTTCCACGACTGTACCGCAGTCCGGCCGACGTAGTTACCATCGATTCGTGGCCGCAACTGTTTCGACCGTTTAAAAAAGAAACGCCTCGAGTACGAGGGTGGAAAACATCTTGCGCGGACATATATTTCTGTTTGTCCAAAGGGCCTCGTACAAATATAGGGCTGATATTGGCCATTTTGGAGCCCCTTCGTGTTCCTATTACAAGTCCAACCTCCTTTTCTTTCCTTCTCTCTCTTTTTCTCTCCTGAGGGTCCCTCCGACAGGAATTTCTCGCTCAAATATCAACCAAGATCAAGGGATACGAGTTGGATGAAAATCGACATTATTTATCTCTCACGGAAGCCGAGCTCACTTCCACCCCGAATTACAAAGCTCAGGTATGTTTGGAGAAACTTTAACCTTACCGATAGTCGTGAACTTCAACCTCGGCGGAAGGTTTCATTCGCTGGTTGAACAAAGCACATTTTCTAATTCAACTGTGTTTAAAAAAAAGTGCACCCTTTCCCGATCACAGATCAAAGATCAGCTACAGAATACGGACAAGTTGCCAGACTCGCTAGTTTACCGATATCGGAAACTGTAATCACGGCCAGTACAATCCGGCGGTGCAGAACGGAAGCGAAGCAGCGGCACATACAACGTAGTATCGATGGGTGTGCAGAGATTCAGGGAATAGTTGATAGAAGTAGGTGGGTGTGATGTTGAAGGGGGAAGAGAGGGTGCAACGGCAGGGCAAGGAAATCCAGGACGAGGGTAGGCAGGAGGTTCGCGGGGTTATTTTGTCACTATCGGAAGAGTGTTATTTACCGAAGATAGGGCTACGGAGGCTGTGCAGAGGCTGCGTCCTTATTTACATGTGGTAAGTCTCCTGCGGGACCAAATCCCGGACCGAGCCTCGAACCCTGATAATTCTTGCTTTGATCCCAGTCCCAGGAGAGGCTCCTGTCTACTCGGAAAAGGAATAAGGATCGCCACAGGAAAATAACCAGCGAAGAGATCAGGAAAATTGCACAAATTTTTTTTTCCTCCCAAATATATTTACTTCTTTCCTCATATCTTTCATTTCCCGTCCGCTGCTTTCTTGCAAGACCACATTTCCCTCATTCTCAGAAGACCCGCTTCAACTACGCACTCAGCCATACACACTCAGACCTCGTCCTCGTCTCGCTGGTAGAATTCGTACCCTTCCCGTCTCGGGATATGAGATGCGTAGATGTGGCCAGTCCCTAATAGCATTCTGAAATTAGTCCAAATTAGTGGGAATTTAATTTCAACCCTGAACGACGCGTGCCTAGGGAACAGTTTTAATTCCTCAACCTTCACGAGCAGTCCAGAATTTCCTGCTGGCATTACACGTACACACGGAGGTGAACGGCGTATCGTGTATTGCATCTATTACCATGCCAACGTGCGGTGAGATCAAATTTTCGCTCGGCGAAACCTTCGAACCTTCGAGCTTAGGTGCTTGGTCAGAGAACCTTCGCAAAATGAGAGAAGCGAACGGTATTATTCCGAGAGCTCTTACGCCCTCAACCGCACCGTCCCGCCTACCGGGTGTCTGGAAAATCGCCGTTTTATTCGCGCCCAAATACGCGCGCAACCCTGTCACAGTAATAACGTCCCTCGAACTTTCCTCGCTGATCGCTGGCAATGAGCTTGGAGAACAAAGGAGTGACCACCGATCGGTTTTTCAACTTTACGAATTCCTGTGAACGACTCATTAGCCGATCGCTCGGTGGGTCGAGGCTCGACTTCCGAAACACCCAGTGAGTAATCTCCTTGGTTAGTTAGCGAGCCTCGGGATCCCGGCGTGGATCCTAGCAGGATAGAATATCCCTCGGGAGATTTTCGACCAATCGCTGGTCTGGTCAGCGGCGTTGGGTAGTGGGGGTCGCCGGCAGGGCATTGGTCAGTCCAAGGGTTGCCGGGTATTGAGCGACTCCGTCCAGGGGTTGAAAAAACGCCCCGAACTGACCTCAAACGTCTACCCTCGTCTCCGCAGTCCTAATGTAGCTAACTTCTGTGCGGCAACTGTGGAGGTTCGTATACGTCTATGTATATCCGTGTATACTGGCGTATATATGTAAATCTCATGTACATACATACGTACATATATATTATATAAATATACATATACGCGTAGCAGACGAGCCGGGCTGTGGGTGAGCGCACCGGTTCTGAGACGAGCCTCCCCCGCGTATTGGCACTTTTTTTTAACAGCTTATGTATCACTGGAGAATGGAGAATTAGCCAGACTTTACAAGTCATACGAAAAATCATCTCAAGTTCTATTTTTGAATTGTTGAACTATATGACACAAGTACTGTGTATGATTTTCACTGATACATCAACATTCTATAATGTACAAATTTGGCTCCACGGCGGGGCATTGTCATTTGCAAAGTGCAAAACCGGCTCCATCGAGCATCAACAAACTTCGTTTTCTTTGACGAGAAGAGCGAGTGGCACGGTGGTGCGGGGAAGAGAGATTTGTCAACTTTGCAATTAATCCTTTTAGAGGTGGACCGTTGCTCGCGAGACAGACCGACAGGCTACAGGCATACATGATAGACGGTTCAGCTGCCCTGCAGTCAATTAGTTAATTTGAGCCCATGCACTTTACAGCTGGAGTAAAACAAACCCCTCCGGTTCTTCGACGATAAATAAAATTGGTGTACAATTTTTTTCTCCATTATCTTTCATCCCTGATCAAAACTCCTGTGCAGAGTCGGACGAACGGAGTACAGACAGACAGGACATGCACTCCGTATAACGCGCAGTCCTGATCCCAACCGGTTCGAGTCCGTGGGCTATTTGCATAGGCGATATCATGCCGCGCGCCACTACGCTCTCTCCCCTTTCCCCGCTCTCTCTCCCTCTCTTTCACTTTCTCTCTCTCTCCCTCTCTCTCTTTCTCTCTCTCTCGCGCGCGCGCTCTCTCCCGGTTCAGCACTGTTCCCGAGGACATCTCGGGATCTTGGGAATTAGATTAGTGGTGGTTCTCCCGAGCAAGACTTGGACTATACTCAATTTCAAGTAAGATCGCACTTGGAATGGGCGAAATCCAAAATCAGTTTTACGTGATCACCTATTCAGACGGTTATCGTCACTCGATAATTTATACCAATCCCGGGTATATGACTCGCCCATTGTTCGCCAGAGAATTCCGTACCGTCCGTACTATCTTTCTGAGATTCTATTTTACTTTCTCCCCGAGACCTTTTATGCACAATCTGTCAAGACCTCGCGGAGGTGCGATTGCCGCGTGCTTCGGGCGTCACACGATTTAATCACGCGCCTTGACGGTTTATCCGGCTATTTTTTGGCGACGCGAAACTTTGTCTCCCTGCAGGCTGAACAATAACCCCTTTCATCCCTCTTTCTGTGCGCAGTCAATACCATCTCGGCACTCCCCGAGCCCGATGGACGACGACGCATCGTATTGTCCTCTTTAAGAAAACTCGAGAGACAAAGAGCCGGGCCACTACAGTCGCCATTGCCACACGGTCAGGCACCTGTGTAGGTGAACGAGACACAAGAGCAGCTCCCAGTTCGATTAAACTCTCGTCCGAAGCGCCCATCTCCAGCTCAAAACTTTATAAAAATCCGCCGCATCGTCTGCGAGATATGATATGGAAAGCAGCTGAAGCCACGATTGATAACATACATGAATATTTGTAATTCCTCTTCCGAGCACCGTCATTCGTCTAATGGACTGACTACC
Source organism: Neodiprion pinetum (assembly GCF_021155775.2). NCBI lineage: Eukaryota > Metazoa > Arthropoda > Insecta > Hymenoptera > Diprionidae > Neodiprion > Neodiprion pinetum. The sequence goes on from NC_060237.1 coordinate 23,456,635, forward strand.
CGCGACCAGCTCGAGTCAAGAGTCGAAATGATGAAATGCCGAACGTTACCCAAAAATGCGAGACGTTCGATATATGAACGTAAAATGGCTGGCCGTCGGAGGGTGAAGGGAGTCAGTTGAACGGAGCATAAAAAATGCAGAGCCCCGTCTAACGCAGTTAATTTAGCGGATGGGGCAGTTCCTCCAGCATCCCTTCTTCTCGCACGGCGCGGCGTGGCGGCGAAACATGGCCACTGTACAGACACGTCGATGTGTAAATATGTGTAGATATACCCCACACGAATGTACATACGCGGGCCGGCCGTACCTAGTGGAGTCTAATAAAAAGCATCCCCGAGTAGTGGCGGTCGGGGGTTCGGAGGGTGGAGGGCGGCAGGGTCAGAAGTCCATTCGGAAAATGGAGGGACCCACGCGACCAAGTAAATCTACCCAATAACGAGGTCCTATTGGTTCGGCCGGGTTTTCGAAAATCATTCACGCCCACCACGCGCTGATTTGAGAGATTAAATTTTTCGGGGAACGAGACGGGCTGCTTGCCGTTCTTTCGAGACCCCTGCCGACGTGATACGAGTGGTTGATGATTTTTGGGAATTTTTTTTCCCCCGGCTGGAGTGACCAAACTTTCACAGTCTCTTAGCAAGACGTATGTGAGTCGGCTAGTCCCGGCCAGGGTTCGACTTGACTTCCGACTTTCCCTGCAGAAAACATAGACTAAGGGTCTCATCCCCCTTCTGCAAGGATGCTATAAATTCTGTCCCCTGATCTCCAGATAGTGGCCGGATATAAGATGCCGATATAGGTATATCCTAGTTTGCTCGGGAATATTTGAAACTGTATCGGTGACCTGCGCGATTCGATGCCTCGTCGACTGTATTGCGAAACCCGTATCACGCTCGAAATTCGCAGCCACTGGACGAGGTGGGCTGGTTTTACGAATCATTTCTGCTGCGTCGGATCATCTCAATCGTGCAATAAAAATTGTGTTTTCATTTAGCTGCGCAACAGAGCTTGCGCGATTATCGAAATAATAATGACCGCTCGATCGGAGCTGAAAAAAAAGTTGCAACTGTTCCTAGGGTGAGAATTTAGAACCGTACGTTCGATTCAACAAATTTGGTTTATTTCACTCACCCTTGACACGCGCCTCAACGGTAATTCGATAGATCGAGTCACGCAGACTCCGTCGACGCGCTCGACTTGTTCGTAAACATTCGATTTCGTTCAGCCATCGAAACTCTTTGCAGCCTCGTCCACGCGAATGATTGAGAAAAGTAGGGAGAGAAGAAAAAAATAAAAGCGGAAAAACAAATCGGAAATGCCTTGGGTCAAATGCCCGCTGGGAAAGTAGGTGGAAATCGGGAAATAACCTCTGGTGGGTGTCGAAATTTAAAACAAACCGATTTCCTAATGGCCTTCCGACCGGAAATCTTCGCCTGGCCCATCGACCAATCGAATCTCACAGTGAATTTCACACCCCATACTATGCGGACACGAAAGAGATAAAGAAAGAAGAAAAAGGATATTTCCAATTTTATCAAATTTCCTGCCGATTCCGGATATTAAATGGAGGTATAGCCAAAGTCCAAGGGTCCAGATCTGCTTTTGTTGCTTGTAACAAACATGGCCGTCTTGCGCCGTCTCCGAAGTCACGTGTTATATGGTGTCTTTACAGGATAAGAGATTTGCTGGGCTGCGTTAACTCTCTTGAAAATGGCCGTATTGGAAAGGCATAAACCCGCGAGGGTAGAATCCGGCCTCTAAATTAGGATCATCGGATCGTCCAATCTTCGAGAATTTTTTACTGTCCTTCAGCGGGTCCGATCTAGATCGTCAAGGTCTCAAAATACGCGGGAAAGTTTCGGGCTTAAGGTGAAATTTTCCCAAGTCCCAGGAGAAAATCTGGGATGGAGTTATCTCTGGCCAAAAAGGGGAATCAGCCATTACAGGAGTTAAGAATTTTTACGACAAAGATGGGCTTCCAGTGAGTAACAAGGGTGGCTCTAGTTCAGGAATGCCGAGCACGTTCTCAACCAATGCTAGCAGCCAGGCAGTAAAACAAATACACCCCTTATACAGTCGGTTCTGTTCCGCACGGTTCGATAAAGCGCAGCCCGCAAATGTCCTCTATTTCAAATATCCTCTTTATACGTACGTACCTTGCCTTGCCTACCTTACTTATACCCGCCATAGCGTATAGACCTGGCCTTAACGGATGACGGACACGTGAAAGAAGTGGCCAATATGGGCTGGATTCAGCGTCTCACGTGACAGACGCACGGCGCTCTTTTGTTTTCGCGGGCTTTGATCGAGTGCCCTTTGTGTCCTTTCCCTCTCCGAGGAGTCCGTCACTACTTTCTAAGAGTGCGATGACGAAGGAAGTGGGGAGTGTCGTGTCACGTTTCTTCCGGTACGGTATAAAAATATCGAAAACACCCACCTTCGAGGGCACCGAAAATCAAATCCTTTCTTTGATCACCTTTTTCCCCCTGCTTTTCGGTTTCATTATACCCCGCTTAGTTCCAACCTGTACAAGTATGGAGAACCTATTCACCCCCACTGGTTCACGATCAAAACCATCGTCGAAACGACTCTAAGAAAGAAAACGCCGTCGGGAAGCAGGCTAAAACTGAATTCAGTGCGATTAAACATGACAACAGTCGCTCACCTGCTGCTGGAGCCTTCCCACCCCTCGAAACTAACCCGCCGACTGCTGTCACGCTGATTCTTTGGTATACAGTTCAGAGGTCTGACCCCTGTTCTGATCTTTGCGCTCCCGTTTCCATTGGACCAGTTTTCACCTGATCCAGGGCACGATCTATTTTCCGAGTTCAAATTGGGGTCCAGGGAGCAGGCAGAGATGAGACAAGATGAGACCGGTCCATTCGCGTGCCAGGAACCTGCAATGCCGGCGATATTCTATCGTCGTACCTCCAGGCCCTCGCCTGGACCCAAACTCGAAACTGGACCCTAGTTATGAACCTGTTGGTAGACTGGAACTGGTCCATCCTGGTCGCGTGAGGGGATGCTGGCCCCCTGATGACAGTGTCCACTTATAAGGGTGAATTTAGACCGCTAAATGCCTCCAATTGACCCTTGACCGATATCTTGTTGCAGGGGTGCAGAAAGAAGGCGAGACTACGAAGTTGGAGGATTTGATTGATTGCACTCAACGCGCTCGAGATTTAAATCTCCTTAACGTTGGATCCTATGGAGTCAATCAAACTAGAACTTGAAGGTGCCGTGGAATCTTATTCTTGACAATGATTTTCAAGCGACATGTAATGCCTGAGTAAGCAAGCTCTTTCGGACGATACGAACGCGCTTACCTTACCCAGGAAACACCATGCTTCGTGACCCTAAGTTGCTCAATGGCTATCAGGATTCACCAGGAAATGAAACATATTCGACACCATTTACAAACCCAGGTGAGGTCAACAATTTTACTTGCAGGCTATTCAATTCCTGTCTTTTTTCGTAATGTATTTTGAACAGCTAAGAGGACAAATCGTTATTCATTTCGTCATTATTGACGACCATTAACATAAACCAACTGTATCTTGCGACTGTATTCGTTATAGATAACACGAGAAACAATGCGACGCTCTAACAGCGAAGTATTAGAGGAGTTAAGGCTCTTGCTGGCGGTTTAGATTCCTTCAATGGGTAAGAATCAGTTGATGGTTCAGTAATAAACCAAGAACGGACCATCATTAAAATATGTGCTTCTAGATTCAAGGATATTCACGATGACCGTGGCAGCGACATCGCTGGAGAAAACCAAAACTTGTCCTACTATGGAGATAGCAACTCGAAGGGGAGCCTTTGCATGAAATTCCTACCCTATGAAGAAGGGTAAAGGCGTCGAGAGGGTAGCTGTTGGCAAGCCATTCGTCAGAAGATAACGTTACTCAATCGACGGTCGGTAACATGCAAAAGCTAAACCATCTACATTCCAGTATCCCTTTTCAGTAAGCTCTGAAAAAGCTTAGGGTGTAATGATAAGAGTAATTATGCTTTCCATCGCTAAATGCGATGGCGATGTCTCAATTTCCTGTGATAGATACAAAACTATAACATTGAAACGACTAAGTTTAAGACCGCTATCAAGAAATAAATTAAATGAGAGTGAGAAAAATCCAGTCAAATGATACTTTATAATAAGCATTGAAACATGAGATGATAGAAAAATAAGGTAAAGTTTGAGACGAATAAATAACCGGTTGCAGGAGCAATGACATTCAGTCGGTACGAAGTGAGTACGTGAGACTACTTCTCGACTGCGACTTAGAAATGTCACTCAGCTCGATCATCACCGTGTGAAGACGCGTGACAGCGTCCACCGCCGACCACCGCAACTACCTCCGAGCACCACCAACCACCTTCAATCACCTCCACCCACCTCCGGCCACCTTCGTCCTCATCGACCACCTCGTCCCCCCCTCGTCATCCACCCCGCCCTGTCGTCATCGTCCTTCTCGACCTCCTCCGATCACCACCAACCACCTCCAAACACCTCCTACGTTGTCTAAAGAATAAAAAGACAGTTGCCCTAATGGGCTCTGGTGTGACAACCGAATTCGTCGTGCGCTTGCGCTCCCTGAGATGTTCCATCGGTAGAGTTAAGAACTTATTGCAGAACATCAGAGAGTTACCGATTTCGACGTGATGCTGACTGCATTCGCCTTCCGAGTAACACAGTCTTCGCAATGGTAAGCCCAAGCCGGTACTTAGCATGTGTGTAATTACGGACTTGTCGGCGATGCAAGAAATTAATGATGAGAATAAATTTCTTCCAAAATTCGTAGCAAAACAGTGAATCAATTAAAGTATAGGTACCCGAGAGATGAATGTATACATAGATCATAGATGTAATGATGACGCATAAAGTATGTATGTATATGCGGTACATGTACGATATTCATATATATAAACCATTTACGATTAATACGTGATGCATACTATAAATTTTGTAATTTTCCAGGAAACAAAATAGATTATCTACAATAATCGGCTATAATATGAAAATAAAAGAATTATTCATTTCGAAATGGGATTCTATTCGACACGCTCTCGATGTATTCCGAAACATTGTTATTCATAATTATTCTAACAACTTTTCATTTGCTTTCGCGATCTTGAATTTTCGTAGGCGTAGAATCGGAACGCTGTTTTAGCTGGTCGCAAGTGAAGTATTTACGTTGGGTAGGGAAGCAGAATTGTTTTTCGATAAGTGTATACAAAAAAATTCAGAGTAACTGTAATACATCACGGATGCGCTGATTTTGATCGAGATGAAATGGATGCTCCGTATATGAGATAGTATTTAACGCAGTGTAGTGATTTAAAGACCTGAAAAGATGATAGAGAGAGAAAGAACAAAGCTGCTTGAAACGTGAAGTGTATTTTAACACACATTTGAAAGGTATGAGCGAAATTTTTTATCATCCAACGGTCGCAGAACGACAGCGTTATTAGCTGACCCGCTAACTGAAGTATATATCTTTAGTCAACGGCTGACTATCGAAGGGCCTGGCCGCTTGAGTCTGGAATCGGCAGGAAAGACAAGGTGCATATTTCTTGTATGAAATGTGAAGACTAAAATCATTATACATCGTATCATATCATCATACATCATACATCGTCATACATCACATCATACATCATCATACATAGTATTAAAGTTCGAAACCAATGTTTGGATGCTCGGATGTTCACAAAATGACGTCACCCAAATTTTTTTTCCCTCGACGTCATCGATCCATAGCAATCGTCGACCGCCAAAATTCCTCAGTCTGGTAACAACCGCGCAGTAGAGCGGACGGTTGAGAATCGCGCTCCGCAGATTTCGAGTACCGGGTTCTTTACCTCCTGGATTCTGCGGTCCGGGTCCGCTTCTTGGTGCAACTCGACTTCCAGGACAAGGGCTCCGTAGTTCTGGCTATCCAGGTCCTTGATCCGGTGACTTTTGACCTTTAGGACTAATTTTCCGTAGTTCGGGCTGTTCAGGTCGTCCACCTGATGGATCTTGACGTCCAGAAAAAGCACTCCGTAGTTCTGGCTGTCCAAGTTCTTAATGTGGTGACCGTCGACCTAGCGCTCCGTGGTTCCTGTTTCATGTTTACGATGAATTATTTCAATTCATTTTTTTGCGTAAGCTCAAATTCAGTAGCTCTCATTGCGCTAATAAAATTTCTACAATTTTTTATAATTTTCTCATAATCCCCTTGTTAAAATGTGTCAATACAGAAATTATAATAATCCTTACACAATACTTTTGATGTGTTTTGATACTGGAAATATTTCTTAGTATTCGAGGTATACCCCGAAGTGGTTGTTTTTGGTTGTTGGAGGTGGTTGGAGGTGGACGAGGAGGAGGACGAGAAAGAGGAGGCGAACAAGGTGAAAGAGGAGGACGAGGATTTGTGCTCGGTGAGTAAAACATTATAATATTTGATAACAATTGTAATTATATTTCATCTGAAATATTTCAAACTTGTCATGTTTACAATAAAATATTTCAATTCATTTTTCGCGCAAGCACAAATTCAGTAGCTATAAATGCGCTAATAAAACTTATTACATTATTAATCGGATAATTAATTCTATTAATCCTTACATAATATTTTTGCTGAGTTCTTATACTAAAAATATTTATTACTATTCAAGGTATAACCTGAGGTGGTTATTGGTGGTTATTGGTGGTTGTTGGGGGCGGTTGGCGGTGGTCGGAGGTGGACGAGGAGGAGGACGAGAAAGATGAGGAAAACAAGGTGGACGAGGAGGGCGAGGATTTGTGCTCGGTGAGTAAAACACTTTTATAATATTTGATGGCAATTGTAATTATATTTCATCTAAAATATTTCAAACTTGTCATGTTTACAATAAAATATTTCAATTCATTTTTCGCGCAAGCACAAATTCAGTAGCTATAAATGTGCTAGTGAAGTTTATTCTACTATCAATTATTTAATTATATTAATCCTTACACAATATTTATGATGTGTTCTTATACTGAAAATATTTATTACTATTTAAGGTATAACCCGAGGTGGTTATCAGTGGTTGTTGGAGGTGGTCGGAGATGGACAAGGCGGAGGACGAGGAAGACGAGGAGAACAAGGTGAACGAGGATTTGTGCACGGTGAGTAAAACAGTTTGATAATATTTAATGACAATTGTAATTATATTTCGTCTACAAGTTTTCAAATTTGTCATGTTTACAATAAATTATTTCAATTCACTTTTGTAAGTATTTATGAATATACCATCTATGAATATTCATTGTTGGTATATAAGGTCTGGCAACGTACCTACTTTCTGTAAGAGATGTTGAAGATTTTCAACATAATTATGTTTCAGTTCTGTGCCCCACCTAGTGATCCACTAGTACATATCCTCCGACGTGACATCGCTGTGCTACGTATAAAGAAGAACAGATTTATTAGGATGCGAATTGCTCCTCTCTTCTTGCCATTGTGCTTTCAGCCATTGTTGTGCTGTGTGTTTAAAATTTAGGACAGTGTATAATATAGAATAACAGGTACAGCTACGAATATAGCACTACAATAAATCTTATAGAAATGGGCTCTCATTGAGATTTCTCTGTATTTATAACTCGACGCGAGAAGGCAAAAATCAATGTAATGCCATCCGTAAGGTAATTGGACTCGTATTTGCACTACGAGATCTCGTTGGGCATTTTGCGGTGAAATTTGAAAAATTGTTGTACAAGAAATTAAATAACTATAAAAATGGATAAAAAATATTATCTCTAATAGTGAATGTAGCTAATACAGCTTTAACCGTATATTGATTATGCTAATGATCTATTGTGACAAGATCGGAATTAGATAAGCTCTCTAAATACTCTTTTCTAGACTATTAATTTATATCATGTATATGTAAATGTATATTTCTTCAGTTTATACAATCACTGCACTAGGATTACCCTTGCCACGTTTTATGGTGCGCTTGTGTAATTCGTATATTATTAACCTTACGTTTTACTCTATTTGCGACAAGTTGTGAGTGTTTCTAATTTCTTGGCAATTATTTATGTACATGTATGTGTATATATGCATATACACATGCATAAGTATACATATACATATTTTTTAACTAGATATACATATATTTAAAACTAGATTTTTACAATAAACACAGAGGTTTTAGTATATTCACATACGGATTTCTGTGTAAAGGTATACTTGAACTAAAATATCCTTATCTCTATTACGGAGTTCTTCGTAATTCGCATTTGTTCTTGTAACCCAATGTCCTACATACGATGGCAAAAATCTAGAACCAACTTAACTGAGTCTCAAAGCCCTGTTAACATAAAAGCAGCTATTTGATAGAAATTATAGTTTATAGTTTACACAGCCCATTGCATGATATTTCATTATAAATACATATGTTTCAATGTATTTAGGAATAATTTATCAAATGTACAGAGGTCATGTGCAAATAATAAATGAATTCGACCGCAGTTTGATGTATTCATTAAAGCTTCAACAATAAATTTAAGCTTTGTTACTTCTTTTATTTTATTATGGATAATCAAAAACATTTCCGACTATTCCTACTGTGGAAGCATGGGGATTAAACCAAATGTAGCAAAAGATTAGAAACAGTGTATGTAGAGTACGGGTATTTTTCTAACAATGCAAACACGTGCCGCTAGCTTAGTTTTGACATATCTAGAATACCACGCCTTGCGAATTAGCTTTCCAGACAGAGATGAATGATGAATTTTACGGACTGCATTATCGTTGTTGAATACTCTATGCCTCAGGGGGAAAGAAAATCTGTAACGATAAAATTGATGCACCGGATCATCGTCGACTTTAACTTTTGAAATGTCCTACCATTTCCGAACACCTCCAACCATCCTATTTACCTATATTACTAGATTAGCTATTATATGAAAAGAGAAGAATTATTCACTTCGAAATGGGATTCTATTCGACGCGCGCTCGATGTATTCCATAACATTAGTATTCATAATTATTTCAACAACTTTTCATTTGCTCTCTCGATCTTGAATTTTCGTAGGCATATAATCGAAACGCTGTTCTAGCTAGTCGAGAGTGAAGTATCTACGTTGGGTAGAGAAGCAAAATTGTTTTTCGAAAAGTATTCGGATGGAAAAAAATTCAGAGTAACTGTAATACATCACGGATGCGCTAATTTTGAACGAGATGAAATGGATGCTTCGTATATGAGACAGTATTTAACGTTGCGTAGTGATTTAAAGACCTAAAAAGGTGATAGGGAGAGAAAGAACGAAGCTTCTTAACACTTCGAGTGTATTTTAACACACATTTGAAAGATACGAGCAAAATTTTTCATCATCCAACTGTCGCAGAACGGCAGCGTTATCAGCTGACCCGTTAAGTGAAGGATATATCTTCAGTCAACGGCTGACCATCGAAGGGCCTGGCCGCTTGAGTCTGGAATCGGCAGGACAGATAAAGTGTGTATTTCTTGTATGAAATGTGAACACTAATATCATTATACATCATATCATATCATCATACATCATACATCGTACATCATACATCATACATCATACATCATACATCATACATCATACATCATACATCATCATACCTAGTATTACAGTTCGAAACCAAAGTTTGAATTTTCGGATGTTCGGAAAGTGACGTCACCAATCTACAATCGGCTAGCCGAGTTCCTCAGTCTGGTAACAACCGCGCAGTAGAGCGGACGGATGAGAGTCGCGCTCCGCAAACTTCGAGTACCGGGTTCTCAACCTCCCGGATCCCGCGCTTCGGGTCCGCTACGTATTTCGAGTACCGGGTTCTCAACCTCCCGGATCCCGCGCTTCGGGTCCGCTACGCGGTGAAACTCGACATCCAGGATAAGCGCTCCGTGGTTCCTGGTTCATGTTTACAATAAATTATTTCAATTCGTTTTTCGCGCAACCCCAAATTCGGTAGCTGTCAGTCCGCTAATAAAATTTCTCGACTTCCAGGATAAGCGCTCCGTGGTTCCTGGTTCATGTTTACAATAAATTATTTCAATTCGTTTTTCGCGCAACCCCAAATTCGGTAGCTGTCAGTCCGCTAATAAAATTTCTCGACTTCCAGGATAAGCGCTCCGTGGTTCCTGGTTCATGTTTACAATAAATTATTTCAATTCGTTTTTCGCGCAACCCCAAATTCGGTAGCTGTCAGTCCGCTAATAAAATTTCTCGACTTCCAGGATAAGCGCTCCGTGGTTCCTGGTTCATGTTTACAATAAATTATTTCAATTCGTTTTTCGCGCAACCCCAAATTCGGTAGCTGTCAGTCCGCTAATAAAATTTCTCGACTTCCAGGATAAGCGCTCCGTGGTTCCTGGTTCATGTTTACAATAAATTATTTCAATTCGTTTTTCGCGCAACCCCAAATTCGGTAGCTGTCAGTCCGCTAATAAAATTTCTCGACTTCCAGGATAAGCGCTCCGTGGTTCCTGGTTCATGTTTACAATAAATTATTTCAATTCGTTTTTCGCGCAACCCCAAATTCGGTAGCTGTCAGTCCGCTAATAAAATTTCTCGACTTCCAGGATAAGCGCTCCGTGGTTCCTGGTTCATGTTTACAATAAATTATTTCAATTCGTTTTTCGCGCAACCCCAAATTCGGTAGCTGTCAGTCCGCTAATAAAATTTCTCGACTTCCAGGATAAGCGCTCCGTGGTTCCTGGTTCATGTTTACAATAAATTATTTCAATTCGTTTTTCGCGCAACCCCAAATTCGGTAGCTGTCAGTCCGCTGATAAAATTTCTCGACTTCCAGGATAAGCGCTCCGTGGTTCCTGGTTCATGTTTACAATAAATTATTTCAATTCGTTTTTCGCGCAACCCCAAATTCGGTAGCTGTCGGTGCGCTAATAAAATTTCTATAACTTTACAATCTTCTCATAATCTTTTTGGTAAAATATGTCGATAAAAAAATTATGTCAAACCTTACACATTATTTTTGATTTGTTCTTACGCTGAAAATATTTATTAGTATTCGAGGTATAACTCGAGGTGGTTGGCGGTTTTCGTTGGAGGTAGTTAGGGGTGGTTGCGGGTAATCTCGGTGATTCAGGAGCAGTGGGACGAGGATTTGTGCTCGGTGAGTAAAACACTTTTATAATATTTCATGGCAATTGTAATTATATTTTATCTGAAATATTACAAACTTGTCACGTTTACAATAAATTATTTCAATTCATTTTTCGTGCAAGCACATATTCAACAGCTATGAATAATCTTATACAATTCATCATATTATTGATTAATTGATTAATATTCCTATAATATTTAATGGCAATTGTAATTATAATTCATCTGGAATATTACAAACTTGTCACGTTTACAATAAATTATTTCAATTCATTTTTCGTGCAAGCACATATTTAGTAGCTATGAATAATCTTATACAATTTATTATATTATTAATTAATTAATTAATATTCTTATAATATTTAATGGCAATTGTAATTATATTTCATCTGAAATATTACAAACTTGTCACGTTTACAATAAATTATTTCAATTCATTTTTCGTGCAAGCACATATTCAGTAGCTATGAATAATCTTGTACAATTTATTATATTATTAATTAATTGATTAATTACATTAATCCTTACACAATATTTTTGATGTGTTCCTATACTAAAAATATTCATTACTATTCCAGGTATCACCCGTGGTGGTCGGAGGTGGACGAGGAGGAGTACCAGGTGGACGAGGAGGAGGACGAGGTGGACGAGGAGGAGGCGGGGTGGGTCGTGGGAGAGGACCTCTCCTCTCCTCAGAGGAGGGGAGGGGGAGGGGCAGGGAAGGGGGAAAGGTGGCAGGGGAGGGGGAAGGGACGGGACGGGAAGGGAAGGGAAGGGAAGGGGGGAGGGGGAGGGGGAAGGGATGGGAAGGGAAGGGGAGAGGGGAGGGGGGGCGGGAGGGAGGGAGGGCGGGAGGGAGGGAGGGAGGGAGGGAGGGAGGGAGGGAGGGAGGGAGGGAGGGAGGGAGGGAGGGCGGGTGGGAGGGAGGGAGGGCGGGTGGGCGGGAGGGAGGGAGGGAGGGAGAGAGTGGAGGACGGATGTCGATACGAGCCCGTTAGAGTTAATAGAGCAGTACACCCCCCCCCCCCCCCCCGCCCACCCACCCTCCCTCCCTCCCTCCCTCCCACCCGCCCTCCCTCCCTCCCACCCTCCCTCCCTCCCGCCCCCCCTCCCCTCTCCCCTTCCCTTCCCGTCCCTTCCCCCTCCCCCTCCCCCTCCCCCTTCCCTTCCCTTCCCTTCCCGTCCCGTCCCTTCCCCCACCCCTCCCACCTTTCCCCCTTCCCTGCCCCTCCCCCTCCCCTCCTCTGAGGAGAGGAGAGGTCCTCTCCCACGACCCACCCCGCCTCCTCCTCGTCCACCTCGTCCTCCTCCTCGTCCACCTGGTACTCCTCCTCGTCCACCTCCGACCACCACGGGTGATACCTGGAATAGTAATGAATATTTTTAGTATAGGAACACATCAAAAATATTGTGTAAGGATTAATGTAATTAATCAATTAATTAATAATATAATAAATTGTACAAGATTATTCAAAGCTACTGAATATGTGCTTGCACGAAAAATGAATTGAAATAATTTATTGTAAACGTGACAAGTTTGTAATATTTCAGATGAAATATAATTACAATTGCCATTAAATATTATAAGAATATTAATTAATTAATTAATAATATAATAAATTGTATAAGATTATTCATAGCTACTAAATATGTGCTTGCACGAAAAATGAATTGAAATAATTTATTGTAAACGTGACAAGTTTGTAATATTCCAGATGAATTATAATTACAATTGCCATTAAATATTATAGGAATATTAATCAATTAATCAATAATATGATGAATTGTATAAGATTATTCATAGCTGTTGAATATGTGCTTGCACGAAAAATGAATTGAAATAATTTATTGTAAACGTGACAAGTTTGTAATATTTCAGATAAAATATAATTACAATTGCCATGAAATATTATAAAAGTGTTTTACTCACCGAGCACAAATCCTCGTCCCACTGCTCCTGAATCACCGAGATTACCCGCAACCACCCCTAACTACCTCCAACGAAAACCGCCAACCACCTCGAGTTATACCTCGAATACTAATAAATATTTTCAGCGTAAGAACAAATCAAAAATAATGTGTAAGGTTTGACATAATTTTTTTATCGACATATTTTACCAAAAAGATTATGAGAAGATTGTAAAGTTATAGAAATTTTATTAGCGCACCGACAGCTACCGAATTTGGGGTTGCGCGAAAAACGAATTGAAATAATTTATTGTAAACATGAACCAGGAACCACGGAGCGCTTATCCTGGAAGTCGAGAAATTTTATCAGCGGACTGACAGCTACCGAATTTGGGGTTGCGCGAAAAACGAATTGAAATAATTTATTGTAAACATGAACCAGGAACCACGGAGCGCTTATCCTGGAAGTCGAGAAATTTTATTAGCGGACTGACAGCTACCGAATTTGGGGTTGCGCGAAAAACGAATTGAAATAATTTATTGTAAACATGAACCAGGAACCACGGAGCGCTTATCCTGGAAGTCGAGAAATTTTATTAGCGGACTGACAGCTACCGAATTTGGGGTTGCGCGAAAAACGAATTGAAATAATTTATTGTAAACATGAACCAGGAACCACGGAGCGCTTATCCTGGAAGTCGAGAAATTTTATTAGCGGACTGACAGCTACCGAATTTGGGGTTGCGCGAAAAACGAATTGAAATAATTTATTGTAAACATGAACCAGGAACCACGGAGCGCTTATCCTGGAAGTCGAGAAATTTTATTAGCGGACTGACAGCTACCGAATTTGGGGTTGCGCGAAAAACGAATTGAAATAATTTATTGTAAACATGAACCAGGAACCACGGAGCGCTTATCCTGGAAGTCGAGAAATTTTATTAGCGGACTGACAGCTACCGAATTTGGGGTTGCGCGAAAAACGAATTGAAATAATTTATTGTAAACATGAACCAGGAACCACGGAGCGCTTATCCTGGAAGTCGAGAAATTTTATTAGCGGACTGACAGCTACCGAATTTGGGGTTGCGCGAAAAACGAATTGAAATAATTTATTGTAAACATGAACCAGGAACCACGGAGCGCTTATCCTGGAAGTCGAGAAATTTTATTAGCGGACTGACAGCTACCGAATTTGGGGTTGCGCGAAAAACGAATTGAAATAATTTATTGTAAACATGAACCAGGAACCACGGAGCGCTTATCCTGGATGTCGAGTTTCACCGCGTAGCGGACCCGAAGCGCGGGATCCGGGAGGTTGAGAACCCGGTACTCGAAATACGTAGCGGACCCGAAGCGCGGGATCCGGGAGGTTGAGAACCCGGTACTCGAAGTTTGCGGAGCGCGACTCTCATCCGTCCGCTCTACTGCGCGGTTGTTACCAGACTGAGGAACTCGGCTAGCCGATTGTAGATTGGTGACGTCACTTTCCGAACATCCGAAAATTCAAACTTTGGTTTCGAACTGTAATACTAGGTATGATGATGTATGATGTATGATGTATGATGTATGATGTATGATGTATGATGTATGATGTACGATGTATGATGTATGATGATATGATATGATGTATAATGATATTAGTGTTCACATTTCATACAAGAAATACACACTTTATCTGTCCTGCCGATTCCAGACTCAAGCGGCCAGGCCCTTCGATGGTCAGCCGTTGACTGAAGATATATCCTTCACTTAACGGGTCAGCTGATAACGCTGCCGTTCTGCGACAGTTGGATGATGAAAAATTTTGCTCGTATCTTTCAAATGTGTGTTAAAATACACTCGAAGTGTTAAGAAGCTTCGTTCTTTCTCTCCCTATCACCTTTTTAGGTCTTTAAATCACTACGCAACGTTAAATACTGTCTCATATACGAAGCATCCATTTCATCTCGTTCAAAATTAGCGCATCCGTGATGTATTACAGTTACTCTGAATTTTTTTCCATCCGAATACTTTTCGAAAAACAATTTTGCTTCTCTACCCAACGTAGATACTTCACTCTCGACTAGCTAGAACAGCGTTTCGATTATATGCCTACGAAAATTCAAGATCGAGAGAGCAAATGAAAAGTTGTTGAAATAATTATGAATACTAATGTTATGGAATACATCGAGCGCGCGTCGAATAGAATCCCATTTCGAAGTGAATAATTCTTCTCTTTTCATATAATAGCTAATCTAGTAATATAGGTAAATAGGATGGTTGGAGGTGTTCGGAAATGGTAGGACATTTCAAAAGTTAAAGTCGACGATGATCCGGTGCATCAATTTTATCGTTACAGATTTTCTTTCCCCCTGAGGCATAGAGTATTCAACAACGATAATGCAGTCCGTAAAATTCATCATTCATCTCTGTCTGGAAAGCTAATTCGCAAGGCGTGGTATTCTAGATATGTCAAAACTAAGCTAGCGGCACGTGTTTGCATTGTTAGAAAAATACCCGTACTCTACATACACTGTTTCTAATCTTTTGCTACATTTGGTTTAATCCCCATGCTTCCACAGTAGGAATAGTCGGAAATGTTTTTGATTATCCATAATAAAATAAAAGAAGTAACAAAGCTTAAATTTATTGTTGAAGCTTTAATGAATACATCAAACTGCGGTCGAATTCATTTATTATTTGCACATGACCTCTGTACATTTGATAAATTATTCCTAAATACATTGAAACATATGTATTTATAATGAAATATCATGCAATGGGCTGTGTAAACTATAAACTATAATTTCTATCAAATAGCTGCTTTTATGTTAACAGGGCTTTGAGACTCAGTTAAGTTGGTTCTAGATTTTTGCCATCGTATGTAGGACATTGGGTTACAAGAACAAATGCGAATTACGAAGAACTCCGTAATAGAGATAAGGATATTTTAGTTCAAGTATACCTTTACACAGAAATCCGTATGTGAATATACTAAAACCTCTGTGTTTATTGTAAAAATCTAGTTTTAAATATATGTATATCTAGTTAAAAAATATGTATATGTATACTTATGCATGTGTATATGCATATATACACATACATGTACATAAATAATTGCCAAGAAATTAGAAACACTCACAACTTGTCGCAAATAGAGTAAAACGTAAGGTTAATAATATACGAATTACACAAGCGCACCATAAAACGTGGCAAGGGTAATCCTAGTGCAGTGATTGTATAAACTGAAGAAATATACATTTACATATACATGATATAAATTAATAGTCTAGAAAAGAGTATTTAGAGAGCTTATCTAATTCCGATCTTGTCACAATAGATCATTAGCATAATCAATATACGGTTAAAGCTGTATTAGCTACATTCACTATTAGAGATAATATTTTTTATCCATTTTTATAGTTATTTAATTTCTTGTACAACAATTTTTCAAATTTCACCGCAAAATGCCCAACGAGATCTCGTAGTGCAAATACGAGTCCAATTACCTTACGGATGGCATTACATTGATTTTTGCCTTCTCGCGTCGAGTTATAAATACAGAGAAATCTCAATGAGAGCCCATTTCTATAAGATTTATTGTAGTGCTATATTCGTAGCTGTACCTGTTATTCTATATTATACACTGTCCTAAATTTTAAACACACAGCACAACAATGGCTGAAAGCACAATGGCAAGAAGAGAGGAGCAATTCGCATCCTAATAAATCTGTTCTTCTTTATACGTAGCACAGCGATGTCACGTCGGAGGATATGTACTAGTGGATCACTAGGTGGGGCACAGAACTGAAACATAATTATGTTGAAAATCTTCAACATCTCTTACAGAAAGTAGGTACGTTGCCAGACCTTATATACCAACAATGAATATTCATAGATGGTATATTCATAAATACTTACAAAAGTGAATTGAAATAATTTATTGTAAACATGACAAATTTGAAAACTTGTAGACGAAATATAATTACAATTGTCATTAAATATTATCAAACTGTTTTACTCACCGTGCACAAATCCTCGTTCACCTTGTTCTCCTCGTCTTCCTCGTCCTCCGCCTTGTCCATCTCCGACCACCTCCAACAACCACTGATAACCACCTCGGGTTATACCTTAAATAGTAATAAATATTTTCAGTATAAGAACACATCATAAATATTGTGTAAGGATTAATATAATTAAATAATTGATAGTAGAATAAACTTCACTAGCACATTTATAGCTACTGAATTTGTGCTTGCGCGAAAAATGAATTGAAATATTTTATTGTAAACATGACAAGTTTGAAATATTTTAGATGAAATATAATTACAATTGCCATCAAATATTATAAAAGTGTTTTACTCACCGAGCACAAATCCTCGCCCTCCTCGTCCACCTTGTTTTCCTCATCTTTCTCGTCCTCCTCCTCGTCCACCTCCGACCACCGCCAACCGCCCCCAACAACCACCAATAACCACCAATAACCACCTCAGGTTATACCTTGAATAGTAATAAATATTTTTAGTATAAGAACTCAGCAAAAATATTATGTAAGGATTAATAGAATTAATTATCCGATTAATAATGTAATAAGTTTTATTAGCGCATTTATAGCTACTGAATTTGTGCTTGCGCGAAAAATGAATTGAAATATTTTATTGTAAACATGACAAGTTTGAAATATTTCAGATGAAATATAATTACAATTGTTATCAAATATTATAATGTTTTACTCACCGAGCACAAATCCTCGTCCTCCTCTTTCACCTTGTTCGCCTCCTCTTTCTCGTCCTCCTCCTCGTCCACCTCCAACCACCTCCAACAACCAAAAACAACCACTTCGGGGTATAACCTCGAATACTAAGAAATATTTCCAGTATCAAAACACATCAAAAGTATTGTGTAAGGATTATTATAATTTCTGTATTGACACATTTAACAAGGGGATTATGAGAAAATTATAAAAAATTGTAGAAATTTTATTAGCGCAATGAGAGCTACTGAATTTGAGCTTACGCAAAAAAATGAATTGAAATA